>NC_046160.1:51541904-52158775 GCF_011064425.1 Rattus rattus
TATCAGCTTTAGTAGTTCTCTGGTGGAACTTTTGGGATCACTTAAATATACTATCATATCATCTGCAAATAGTGATATTTTGACTTCTTCTTTTCCGATCTGTATCCCCTTGACCTCCTTTTGTTGTCTGATTGCTCTGGCTAGAACTTCAAGAACTATATTGAATAAGTAGGGAGCGAGTGGGCAGCCTTGTCTAGTCATTTCTTTAAGTGTGTCATTTAACACATGTCCAGTTTAGCTCTGTACCTCATTTATTTGAATCTCTACATTCTAATTTCTTGAGTTCTTTGTATATATTGGATAATAGTCCTTTATCAGATGGAGGATTTATAAAGATTCCCAATCTGTTTGTTTCCATTTTTTCTATTGACAGTGTTCTTTGCCTTACAGAAGCTTTATAAGATCCCTTTTGTCTATTGTTGATCATAGAGCATAAGCCATTGATGTTCTGTTCAGGAAATTTTGCCTGTGCCCATGTGTTCCATGTTCTTCCTCAATTTCTCTTCTATTATTTTCAGTGTATCTAGTATTATGTAGAGGTCCTTGATCCACTTGGACTTGAGCTTTGTATAAGAAGATAAGAATGGGTCGACTTGAAATACTTCTACAGGTTGACTGCCAGTTGAACCAGCTACATTTGTTTAAAAATGATGTCTTTTTCCTATTCCTTTATCAAAGATAAAGTGAGCATAGCTGTGTAGATTCATTTCTGGGTCTTCAATTCTATTCCAATGATCTATCTGCTTGTCTCTGTACCAATACCATACAGTTTTTATCACTATTACTCTGTAATACAGCTTGAGGTCAAGGATGGTGATTCCTCCAGAAGTTCTTTCATTGTTGAGAATAGTTTTTGCTATGCTGGGGTTTTTGTTGTTGTTGTTGTTGTTGTTTAATTGTTTGGGGCTTTTTTGTTATTTTAAATGAATTTCCAAATTGCTCTTTCTAACTCTATGAAGAATTGAGTTGAAATTTTGTTGGGGATTGCATTGAATCTGTAGATTGCTTTCGGCAAGATGACCATTTTTACTATATTAATTCTGTCAATCCATGAGCATAGGATGTCTTTCCACCTTCTGAGACCTTATTAGATTTCTTTCTTCAGAGGCTTGAAGTTCTTGTCACATAGATCTTTCACTTATTTGGTTAGAGTCACATTGAGGTATTTTATATTATTTGCCACTATTATGAAGTGTGTCATCTCCCTAAGTTCTTTCTCAGCCTCTTTATCCTTTGAGTAGAGGAAGGCTACTGATTTGTTTGATTTAATTTTATATCCAGCCACTTTGCTGAAGTTGTTTGTGAGGTTAGTAATTCTCTGGTGGTAATTTTGGGGTTCACTTAAATATATCATATCATCTGAAAATAGTGGTATTTTGACTTCTTCCTTTCCAATTTGTATCCATTTCACCTCTTTTTTTTTTCCATCTAATTGCTCTGGCCAGGACTTCAAGTACTATATTGAGAAGGTAGGGAGAGAGTGAGCAGCCTGGTCTATTCCCTGATTTTAGTGGGTTTGCTTCAAGGTTCTCTCCTTTTTGTTTGATGTAGACTACTGGTTTAATGCATATGGCTTTTACTATGTTTAGGTATGGGTCTTGAATTCCTGATGTTTCTAAAACTTTTATCATGAAGGGGTGTTGAATTTTGTCAAATGCTTTCTCAACATCTAATGAAATGCCCATGTGCTCTTTTTCCTTGAGTTTGTTTATATAGTGATACATATTGTTTGTTTATACAGTGATATATATATATATATAATCTCATTGATAAATTTACATATATTGAACTATCCTTGCATCCCTGGGATGAAGCCTACTTGATCATGATGGATAGTAATTCTCATGTGTCCTTGGATTCAGTTTGCAAGAATTATATTGACTATTTTTGAATCAATATTCAAAAGGGAAATTGGTGTGAAGTTACCTTTCTTTGTTGGGTCTTGGTGTGGTTTAGGTATAAGCATAATTGTGGCTTCATAGGACAAATAGGGTAGTGTTCACTCTGTTTCTATAGTTTGAAGAGTATTGGCATTAGGTCTTCTTTGATGGCTTTTTTTTTTTGTTCACAGACTTTTAAAAACTGCTTCTATTTAGGAATTTTGGAAATGTTTAGATGGTCTATCTGATCTGGATATAAGTTTGGTACGTAGTATTTGTCTAGAAAATTGTCCATTTCATCCAGATTTTCCAATTTTGTTGAGTACAGACTTTTGTAGTAGGATCTGGTTTTTTTTTAATTTCCTCAGTTTCTGTTGTTATCTCTCCCTTTCTTTTCTGATTTTGTGAGTTTGGATACCGTCTCTCTGCCCTCTGGTTAGTCTGGCTAAGGGTTTATCTATCTTGTTAATTTTCTCACAGAACCAGCTCCTACTTTTGTTAATTTCTTTGTATAGTCCTTTTTGTTCCTACTTGGTTAATTTCATCCCTGAGTTTGATTATTTCCTGCTGTCTCTTGGATGTTTTGCCTCTTTTTTGTTTTAGAGCTTTCAGGTGTGTTGTCAAGCTGCTAATGTTTGCTCTCTCCAGTTACTTTTGGGGGGCTGTCAGATCTATGAGTTTTCCTCTTAGCACTGCTTTCATTGTGTCTCATAAGTTTGGGTATGTTTCACCTTCATTTTCATTAAATTTTAAAAAGTCTTTAATTTCTTTCTTTATTTCTTCCTTGACCAAGTTATCATTGAATAGGGCATTGTTCAGTTTCCATGTGTATTTGTGCTTTCTGGTTATTTTGTTGTTGTTATTGAAGACCAGCATTAGTCCATGGTGATCTGATAGGATGCAAGGTATTAGAAATGATTTACCTGTGGCCATACATATTTCTTGGAACTAAATTAAGTTATTGAAAATTATTTAATGCAGTTATTATTATTCCCTAGTAATGTTTTTAAATTTGGTATTCACCACCTATTTAGATATTTAGTTATCTTAGTCTAGTCATTAAGTCTTCAAAGATATTTTTGTGAATTATACTATAATGAGAACACAACAGTAAATTGTTATGTCTCAGATCACTCTACAAAATTGTTGTACATGTTTTTTAAATTGTTATAGTAAATAAGAATAGAATTTACAATCTAAATATTAAAAAATACATTAATTCTAGTATTCTGAAAGTGATTAATGCAACTGCTAGAACATTTATTCAAAATATTTGATTATTCAATAAAACTTTGACACTGAAAATATTAGAATAATTCATTTATTAATTTATGTGCATAAATTATGTATATTACATAATAATATATAGTTATTTATATAGCACTTTAACAGTGTGACACTCAGTTTTAATCCTTTTTTCTTTCATTTTTTTCATTTAGTATATTCTAATTATGTTTTTCTCTTTCTCTATACCTCCAAGCTCCACCACATATCCCCTCCTTTCATGGATCCACTTACTTTCTGTCACTCATTCAAAAACAAAAATGCTTCCGAGGAATGATAATAAAATATAATATGATAAGAATTTTAAAAAGTAAATAATTTAGAATAAAAAATAAGGAACTAATGCAAAAACGCCTAAGAAAAGGCACAAGAAACAAATATAGATGTTATAGTTATAGCAGAAAATGCTGATAGATGATAGGCTGAATAAAGGCCTTTTGCCCATTCCCCTTATGATTGAGTATGTGTCTTCCGAAGGCCAGTTAAGTAACTTGCTTCAATGACAAGCTAGAAGCATAATGATATTAATGGCAAGAAGGTATAATTATGCTTCTAAATATTCGATAAAGTTTCCTGAGATCAATGCTAAAATTATATAGTATCACAAGAGTGGTGGAGGAAAGAAGGAGGGAAAGGGAAAGACAGACAGGGGCGGGGGGAACAGAGAAGACTCCCTAAGGGAACAATATTTATTCATATAAAAGTTATGTGTAGTATTTATGTGATCAATTTTAGTTGCCATATGTGAAGAATTTAATTCATATTTTCCCCAAGATAAACTGCATTTATTGAAGAAAAGATCAAAGTAAATTGGCTGAAATGCATTGGTTGGCTTGCTACCACTTTTGCAGGCTGTGCTCGGAAGTTGCTTTTTAAAACGTCCATTTTTGTAATTCTCACAGAGATTTTCACATTCAGCATGAGATACTTAAAAATATTTTGTTTACTTGATTCAGAAAATATTTTTAGTAGGTGCACACCTGTAATTCAAGCATGTTAGAGAACAAGGCCGGGACATAAATTTAAGGCAAATGTAAGCTTCATAGTTGGACTACACTTGCTTTTTTTTTTTTATATTTTTTTTCCCAAGTAAAACATGCCTGAATTTCTTTCCTCTGTAATTATTTTTTATTCATCATTCTATTCGCTTACATCTCAAAGGATATCCTACTTCCTGGTTACCCCTCCACAAACTCTTATCCCATATCCACCTTCTCCCAACTCATTTTGCCTATATGTGGGTGCTCCCCACCCATCCAACCTCTCCTGTCCCACCACTCCAGTGTCCCCCTATGCTGTGGCATCAAACCTCCCCGGGAGCGTCCCCACCCATTTATGTCAGATAAGGCCATTCTCTGCTACGTATGTTTCTGGAGCCACGGATCCCTCCAGGTACACTCCTTCGTTAGTAGTCTGACCATGGGAGTGCTGACATTGTTCTTCCTATGAGGTTGCAATCTCCCTCTGCTCCTCCTGTCCTTCTGCTGGCTTCTCCACCTGGGTCTCTGAGCTCAGTCTGATGGTTGGCTCCAAGCATCCACATCTGCTTTGGTCAGTTGCTCACAGAACCTTCCAATGGACAGCCATGCCAGGTTTCTTTCTGTCAGCAAACTTTTGGCAACAGCAACAGTGTCCAGCTGGTGTCTACAGACAGGATGGATCCTCAGGTAGCGCAGTTCCCAGATGGCCCTTTCTTCAGTCTCTGCTCCAAGTTTTGTCCCTGTCTTTCCTTTGGACAGGAACATTTCTGGTTTGAAAACTTTGAGATGGGTAGTTGGTCCCACCCCTTGACCAGGGGCCATGCCTATCTACTGAAGGTGGTCTCTAAAGGTTTTACCTCCCCTTCCCTGTGGCTGCACATTTCCACTAAAGTCATCCCTGTTGGGTCCTGGGAGCCTCTCGCTTCCCTGGTGTCTGGGACCCACCAGTGGCTATCCCTACTTCTTCACCCCCCCCACTGCTACATATTTTATTCAATTTTCTGACCCTCTATACCTCTCTCTTGTCCCCTCCAGTACCTGATACTGCCCCCTCCCCCATTCCTTCCCCCTGCTCTGGGCTACACTTTGATACACTACATTAAAAGTTGTTTTGAAAGAAAAAGTTTTATTTACTTATTTTGCTTTAGAATATATTATTTAGTTGCAGTCCTTTCCAAAATAATTGAAATTCAGACAGATTCAAAGTAAGTCTCACTACTTTACAGCATTGGTTCATGAGGGATGTGACTTTGCCTTCAGAGAAACACGATGATGTCAGTAAATAATTTGATATCCAGCATAGTGGGGAGGGAAATACTATTGCTCTTATAAGGATGATGCTAATCAATAAATACAGTACATCAGCATACTGTACAGCCCTCCAGACCAGAATGGCCCAGCTCTAACAGTGCTTACATTTAAAAGCTCTAGTCTGAAGGAATGAGGACACTCAGTGCTGGATAATGTCTAGTTGATCCCATACAATAATAAGGAATGAATTTTACAGCATCATTAGTTCAAACATCACAAAAAATACTATGCTGTGGGAGAGAAGACAAACATTTAACTAATGTTCTAATAATTATATCACATTAACTCTAAACTCAAATTTAGTCTGCAGAGCTATAGGGGAATATAAACCTACTTTAACTTGTGTAAAATGTCATTTTATTTTTCTTAATTACTTAAAATTCTAATTTTTTTCTTTCTGAACCCATTACACTTTTCAAACGCCATTTCTTCACAATTTATCTTTATAAACCTAATTTTGAAGGTGTCTACAAATTAATATGTCCTAGGAAATACATAAAGGTATTCACTGTGTGAATAATTTTAAAATTTAAAATATACTTTTCTATCACAAAAAATGAAATTATTTCACTTTCTCTACTAATATTTTCAAAAATTGTATCCATTATGTGGTAAATGGGTCACCACATCTTGCCTGCTATCAGTAGAATTATGTGTCTAATTTAAAGGTCGTTCGACCCAGGCACTTAAGTGACCTGCCAAGGACATGCACCCAATCATTAGACTATCAGGAGAGTATCCCGTGTTGGGCAGAATGATTTTTTTTTTCTGCTGCTTAATGAAGACAACTTGATAACACTCTTCACAAGGCAGGGTACAAATGTAGCAGAAGAGTATAATTTCCAGAGCAGCCATTGCTTGGCCATAAGAGTCAAGCCTAACCACACAGTCTTCTTGCTCACTTGAACAAAAGTCCTCAGTCTCTCTCTCTCTCTCTCTCTCTCTCTCTCTCTCTCTCTCTCTCTCTCTCTCTCTCTCTCTCTCTCTCTCTTACCTTCCTGACAGAAACAAAGATAAAATTTAGAATCTTCAGAAAACAAAGTTTGAACTGGAATGGAAGTGTTAGCAGGATCAAAGGAGCGGAATAGACAAAGGAAGAAAAAATTATTTGTGTGTCATACGAGTGATTGTTTTATTTGTATCCAGGGCAAGGCCACCAAAGCAAAGGAGCTGAAGGGGTTTGCAACCCCATAGGAAGACCAACAATATCAAGGAACCAGACCCCCCCAGAGCTCCCAGGGACTAGACCACCAACCAAAGAGTACACATGGAGGGACCTATGGCTTCAGCTGCATATGTAGCAAAGGATGGCCTTGTCAGATGGACATCAATGGGAAGAGAAGCCCTTGGTCCTCTGAAGGCTCCATGCCCCAGTGTAGGAGAATGCCAGAGTGGAGAGGTGGGACTGGGTGCATGGGTGGGGAAACACCCTCATAAAAGCAGGGGGGAGAGGTTGGAATAGGGGATTTGTGGAGGGGAAATAGGGAAAGGGGATAACATTTGAAATGCAAATAAATAAAATATCCAATAAAAAGTCAAAAAATATTTGAAACATTTTTTTATTCTGGAACCATACAACTATACCAAAAGAAGAGTAGCTTTAACAGTTGACATTAAAATGAAAGTTGACAAAAAAATTAAATGTTCTTCATTTTTGCAGTAAAAATTAAAAAAAATGGCAGAATTGGTTCCCATGAGTACCCTGGCAGTCATGCTCTCTTGCTACTTCTGGCTCCGGCAGGACTTTGGAATTAGAGCTAATTTATCTATGTATTTCAGTGGCTCCATACTGCTTCCATCTACTTTCTGATTCACCTTCTGCAAGCCATTACAACACTGCACCATGTCAAGCCACCCTGTCCTTACAGCTCTCTTGGCTGGTTTCCACCACCATGCCAGACATACACATCGCAATTCCATGGTGGGCCCAGTGCACCTTGCCAAGATACACTCTCTTGAATTAAGTTGCCACATGAAAGAACACATCACACAATATCCTCTGATCTATTTGATAAGATATAATTTGCTCATCTAAACATCACAAAATCCTGTACACACCCATCCCTTAAGAATAGTCATAACAGCCTGTAATATGTGTAGAGAGGAATCTTAACATCTGACGCCATGTTCTCTTAGCTCCCTCCTCTACCCTCCAGCTTCCTCTGCCTCTCTAAAATTTTTCTTCCTCAACATCTGGCCGCTTGTACCTCTTGCTATGCTTTTTTTCTTCAAGTTTCATCATAGTATAATTACTTCATTCTTCTTTCTCCTCACAGCGTTCCTGACTTCCTTTAAAATTCATGTCCTAAAATTCATTAATTATTGTTTATATGTGTGTGTGTGTTTATATGTGTGAGTATGTGCAGGAAATATATAATATATAGTTATATATGATATATGTTGGTAAATACATAATAATAAAGTGATATGCAAAATATGTGTATAATATATGGGTATACAAAATATGGGTAAACACGTATGATTTATAAATAATATAAACCTATTGAGTCCATTTAGTGTCACAGGTATATATGTTTTTATGGATGACCACTTGGGATTGGATAAATATATATGTCACTCAAGCCTTAATTCTCCATGGTTCAGCATATTTTAAATCTCAAAATTGATGTTATTCTATTTATATTTATTGAATCTTTCTCATCACTAAAGTCATTTTTTACTATCAACGTATTAATTTTCAGGATACTTAATATTAAGATACATCTCTCAATACTTTTGTGAGTATAGTGAAAATAGATGATATCACATACTCAAATTTGAATTATTTTTATTTAATTATGGCATAAAGCACAGACTATTTTTGCCAAAGCATGGAGGGGATGAAAGATAGAACAATAGCTAAAAAGAGGAAAGGCCATATGTGTCACCAAGGAAAGGGTGAGATTTGACTGCCTTGTTGTTCTGAAGTGGAATTAGGAAGTGTCATCTCAACACAGAGGCAGAAAGGCATTGAAGCCAATGCACCAAAAACATTGCCTTGCTAGTGCAGTGGGGATTTTCAAATTAAATGTTAAACTATGACTTATTTTCTTTTTTCTTGGATATTTTTTATTTACATTTCAAATATTATCCTCTTTCCTAGTTTCCCCTCCACAAATCCCCTATCCCATCCCCCTCTACCTGCTTCTATGAGTGTGTTCCCCCACCTACCCTTTCCCCCCCTTCCTGCTGTGACATTCTCCTACACTGGGGCCTTGAGCCTTGGCAAGGCCAAGGGCTTCTTCTCCCATTGATGCCCAACAAGGCCATCCTCTGCTACACATGTAGCTGGAGCCATGGGTCTATCCATGTGTACTCTTTGGATGGTGGTTTAGTCCCTGGGAGCTCTAGTTGGTTGGTATTGTTGTTCTTATGAAGTTGCAAACCCTTCAGCTCCTTCAATCCTTGAATATGACTACACCTATATTTTAATATAACAATATAGTTATATGATTCAAATATTTAATAATTATTCCATTTTCAGGTTTTATTAATAGATGACAGACAAACCTTCTAGTATATTAGTTTAAAGAGATAACAAAATTCCCAGTTTATTTGATATCTCTATCTGCATTCTACAGAACTAGGAATAGTATAGTATATGATTTACATGTGAATACAATGCAAAAAAGAATTAATTTTGAACTAAAACATGAGTATAAAACACAGAATTGTTTAATTACAGTGTATCACACAGCTAATATGTAGTAGAATTAGGACTCAAACACCAATGTACCCATGTTCATCCTCAAGTTCTTCCTACTACTACAAATAATATTTCATATGAAATGCCTTTAGAACCTCCTTTTTAGCAACATGTATATATAACCATTGTTTGTAGAATGCATAAGGATATAACAATCTCTCAACAATATAATTATAGATAATCATTGATATTATTTATATTACAATGGATTATATTGCAGATAGGTATGTTTATATGTGACCTTAAATTTTAATAGAATTTTAGTAAAAGTTTCCTGCAGGGATTCTTAGCTTGCCTCATGAAAGGTTGTGCTTTGGTCTGGCTATTAAACCTTATGAAGTCATGGCTTCCTACTATAAGTCATGGAGATGTGTTTAGCTAGTTAGGAAGATGACCCTGCAAAGCATGTCAGACATCTAGTTTGCTAGCGACCAGAAACAATGTAGTCAACTTATTTCTATGGACAAAAGCAACTGTCATATGCCTAGATTTAGAGAGTTTCTATGTTGCTTTTTGTGAAAAATGATACAAAAACATGCTCCATTTAGAGAAGTAATAACTATACAATAAGTTTTACTTTCAGCATGTATTTTAAACAAATTTGTTGTACTGGAAAGGAATGCAATTAAAGGATATCCACTTGATCTGATTCATAACTTTCTGCTATTGAAATTTATCATCTATTTTATAGTCAATAGTTATTGACTAAAGAGAATAATTCTAATGTCCTATAAGTCAGCTTAGTGTCAATGCTGCTATTAAATTTTCCAGAAAAATGGAAGCAGCTCGTGCGTTCTTCCTCTGCACAAGAAGACAAGTGTTTGTTAGTTCAACCAAATACCTTTTCATTTTTCAAAAATCTCATGCAAAATAGTCAAAACACAATGGGTAGCAACTGAAGCAAGGAAGTGACAAGACCCTTTTCTTCCCAACTATTAGCTTTACATTTATGTCAAAATCATGCAGTACATCACTTTTACACTTAAATGTACAAGAACCATATAAGAAATGTTTCTTCATGATTTCATTTTTTACTTAAATACAGCATAAATCTGTCTCCTCTTTCCTGAGGGGATACTCCAATGAATCTTGTCTGATTGTATCAACCAGATCAACCTGATAGGCAAGCTTTAATGCCCCTAACTATGGTTTATCTGGTCTAGAATACTTCCAACTGAAGTGGTTATCTCAGACACGTGCAAACAGGAGAAGATCACTCTTTCATTAGACTGTGTGAGAGCATCTATGATGTGGATGGCACAGACAGAATTCTATTGCAATCATAGTGTCACTTATATTCAAGCACCCATGATCCATTTTGCAGTGAAAGTCAGTTGCTGTTCATAAAAAGAGGCTCAATAATAGAAAAAATTTACACTGTATAAGGTGCTACTCTGATCCTGAGAAAGACACATTAAATATTCATATCAGAAAGAGATCTGTGTAATGGGTAGCAATAATGCATAGAGTTTCAAACACTTGTGCAATATAAAGAAAATTAGACACACATATTTTATATCTATAATATATTACTATATATAGTAATAGATTGAAATGAATACCATACACACACACACACACACACACACACACACACACACACACAGAGAGAGAGAGAGAGAGAGAGAGAGAGAGAGAGAGAGAGAGAGAGAGAGACACTATGGTTTAATCCTCTGTTTAAGAAATTTTATAGTGGAAACATATCACATGGGAAATAACAAACCTTCACCTGAAAACCCTAAAAACAAACAAACAAAAAAAAACCACGTCTAACAAAGAAAAGAAAGTAATAGACATTAGAGGAGAATCAAACATCATCACAAAAAAGAAAGAAAAGAAACAGTGAACTGAATTGAAGAATTATTCTTCCATATAGTGAATAAAACAGACAAACTTTTAGCTATCAAGGTTAAACAATGTTGGAGAGTAAGTTGCATACCAAAACTAAAACAATTTCTAAATAAACATGAAAAATATATATTTTTTTATTTTTTATTATTAATAACTTGAGTATTTTTATATACATTTCGAGTGTTATTCCTTTTCCTGCTCTCCGGGTAAACATCCCCTCCCCCCCCCCTTCCTTATGGGTGTTCCTCCCAACCCTCCCCCATTGCTGCCCTCTCCCCAACAGTCTAGTTCACTGGGGTTCAGTCTTAGCAGGACCCAGGGCTTCCTTCCATTGGTGCTCTTACTAGGATATTCATTGCTATTTACGAGGTCAGAGTCCAGGGTCAGTCCATGTATAGTCTTTGGGTAGTGGCTTAGTCCCTGGAAGCTCTGTTGGTTGGCATTGCTGTACATATGGGGTCTCGAGCCCTTCAAGCTCTTCCAGTTCTTTCTCTGATTCCTTCAACAGGGGTCCTGTTCTCAGTTCAGTGGTTTCTGCTGGCATACGCCTCTGTATTTGCTGTATTCTGGCTGTGTCTCTCAGAGCGATCTGCATTCACATTTTGATCATTCGCCTTGAGTTTCATTTGTTCTAGGCATCTAGGGTAATTCAAGCATTTGGGCTAATAGCCACTTATCAATGAGTACATACCATGTATGTCTTTCTGTGATTAAGTTAGCTCACCAGGATGATATTTTCCAGTTCCAACCATTTGCCTACTTAATTTCATAAAGTCATTGTTTTTGATAGCTGAGTAATATTCCATTGTGTAGATGTACCACATTTTCTGTATCCATTCTCTGTTGAAGGGCATCTGGGTTCTTTCCAGCTTCTGGCTATTATAAATAAGGCTGCGATGAACATAGTGGAGCACGTGTCTTTTTTATATGTTGGGGCATCTATTGGGTATATGCCCAGGAGAGGTATAGCTGGATCCTCAGGCAGTTCAATGTTCAATTTTCTGAGGAACCTCCAGACTGATTTCCAGAATGGTTGTACCAGTCTGCAATCCCACCAACAATGGAGGAGTGTTCCCCTTTCTCCACATCCTCGCCAGCATTTGCTGTCACCTGAGTTTTTGATCTTAGCCATTCTCACTGATGTGAGGTGAAATCTCAGGGTTGTTTTGATTTGCATTTCCCTTATGACTAACGATGTTGAACATTTCTTTAGGTGTTTCTCGGCCATTCGGCATTCCTCAGCTGTGAATTCTTTGTTTAGCTCTGAACCCCATTTTTTAATAGGGTTATTTGTCTCCCTGCTGTCTAACTTCTTGAGTTCTTTGTATATTTTGGATATAAGCCCTCTATCTGTTGGAGGATTGGTAAAGATCTTTTCCCAATCTGTTGGTTGCCGTTTTGTCCCAACCACAGTGTCCTTTGCCTTACAGAAGCTTTGCAGTTTTATGAGATCCCATTTGTCGATTAAAAATATATTTTTATGTTTAGAAATATATCTTAGACACAGTAATGAAAATAAGGCCCTTATAGTTAAAAATAATATATCAGCCCCAATAAAATTAAAACTATTCTTTAAAATATTCCAAATAAGAAAATAATAAGATAATCTAATATATAGATTTTCTAAATTGTAAAAATAATTATTATTTCTAAAGATCTATTACTATTATTTTAAATTGTGCTTATGTATCTATGCTTATGTGTGGCATTTGCACATGTGTGTGTTGCCTATGAAACCAGCGCTGTCAGATAGCCTAAGGTGGAGTTACACATGTTCAGGAGTGTTGAGACATGGCTGATAAGCTATTTTTCCAGCTCTTATAAACAATTTCTATCTATTAAGAGTAATGACTAACAATGAAATCAGAGTGCACAAATGATGTGAAATGATGCATCTTCAACAAATGGTGCTGGTTCAACTGGATGTCAGCATGTAGAAGAATGCAGATTGATCCATGCTTATCACCCTGTACACAGCTGAAGTGTAAGTGGATCAAGGACCTCCACATCAAACCAGATACACTCAAACTAATAGAAGAAAAAGTGGAGAAGCATCTCGAACACATGGGCACTGGAGAAAACTTCCTGAACAAAACACCAATGGCTTATGCTCTAAGATCAAGAATCAACAAATGGGATTTCATAAAACTGCAAAGCTTCTGTAAGGCAAAGGACACTGTTGTTAGGACAAAACGGCAACCAACAGATTGGGAAAAGATCTTTACCAATCCTACAACAGATAGAGGCCTTATATCCAAAATATACAAAGAATTCATGAAGTTAGACTGCAGGGAGACAAATAAGTCTATTAAAAAATGGGACTCAGAGCTAAACAAAAAATTCACAGCTGAGCAATGCCGAATGACTGAGAAGCACCTAAAGAAATGTTCAACATCTTTAGTCATAGGGAAATGCAAATGAAAACAACCCTGAGATTCCACCTCACACCAGTCAGAATGGCTAAAATCAAAAACTCCGGCGACAGCAAATGCTGGTGAGGATGTGGAGAAAGAGGACACTCCTCCATTGTTGGTGGGATTGCAGACTGGTACAACCATTCTGGAAATCAGTCTGGAGGTTTCTAAGAAAATTGGACATTGCACTACCTGAGGACCTAGCTATACCTCTCTTGGGCATATACCCAAAAGATGCCCCAACATACAACAAAGACATGTGCTCCACTATGTTCATAGCAGCCTTATTTATAATAGCCAGAAGCTGGAAAGAACCCAGATGCCCTTAAACAGAGGAATGGATACAGAAAATGTGGTACATCTACAGAATGGAATACTACTCAGCTATCAAAAACAATTTCATGAAATTCATAGGCAAATAGATTGAACTAGAAAATATCATCCTGAGTGAGGTAACCCAATTACAGAAAAATACACATGGTAAGCACCCATTGATAAGTGGATATTAGCCCAAAGGCTCAAATTACCCAAGATGTAATCCATAGACCACATGAAGCTCAAGAAGAAGGATGACCAAATGCAATGCTTCACTCCTTCTTAAAAGGGGGAGCAAAATTATCCATAGGAAGGGATATGGAGGCAAAGTTTAGACTGTTGGAATTACCATTCAGAGTCTGGCTCACATGTACAACCACCAAAACTAGATTAGATTGAAGAAGCTAAGAAGTACATGCTGACAGGAACCGGATATAGATCTCTCCTGAGAGACACAACGAGAGCATGTCAAATGCAGAGGTGAATGCTAGCAGAAAACCACTGAACTGAGAACAGGAAAGGGAATAACATTTGAAATGTACATAAACAAATATAAACAATTTAAAAAAGAGAGAAATGATATTTCACCATAGTAGGTAATTCCAAAATCTGTGTGCTTGTTAAACAGTGACTAATATTATTTTTTATTACTATATCTTAAAATTATAGTGTAACCTTCCATGTGGTAACTTATGCTTGTAATCCTAGGACTGGTGTAGTCACAGCCCAGTCTAGGTTAAATGTCATAATGACCTTATTTGTTCCGTTTCATTAAAAGACACAAGATGTGGTTTGGAACATCTCAAACTATAGTCTTCTACTGGAATATGCTAGACATACAAGATGCCAGATCTTATTCCGAATCTCTGAGGATATCTGGGTACTAAAGCAGGTAGTGTGTATTTTAACTAGCTCTTTGGTAGATCCTGGAACATTCTACATGTGACAGCCACAAAACTTACAGATTCCCATAGATACTCATTTTCCTCTTTTCTTTGACACATAATTTCCTCTAACCAAAAATAATTTATAAAATTTTAAAGTATGGAATTAATAATTATTTTAAATAAAAATATTACACACACACACACACACACACACACTGTGCTTTCATAAAATATAGCAGTATCTGTGTGACATACTGAAGGACAGAGCTAAGACACTGGCAATGGAGATCCCTGGAAAGGCATGAATTCTTAGCATTCCTTTGAAACACATAGGTCTCTTCACAATTTTTGTGACACCTCTAGGTCTAAAATTGCTCTGTGCTCCATGTAGTTTACTTTTCTCCTACTTATGCTAAGATTTTAAAGCAATAGATTGTGAGAGTAATATCTTGTTTATTTCACTCGTGTGGATTAGTTTTGTTTTGGTATTATTTTGTTCTGGTGGGTTTTTTGTTTTGTTTTGTTTTGTTTTGTTTGTTTTATTTAGGCACAAACTGAAGACAACTGGGAAGAAGACACCTCAACTGAGGAATTATTCCCCATCAGATTGCCATGTGGACAAGTCTATAAGGCTTTTTCTTGATTTCTGTTAATGGAGGCAAATCCTGGAAAGTTGAGGATAGGCTGTGTAAAATAGATAGTTAAACATGCATGTACGTGCAATTCAGTAAATGCAGGTCCTCCATAGTGTCTGCTCCAGTAACTTGGGATTCTCCCTGACTTCCCTCAGTGATAGATCATGATGAGTTCATGTAAGCCAACATCTCTGTCTTCCTTACTTAGTTCCTATAAGCTGTTACCACAGCAACAAAAGGGACAGGACATTTGGATTATGAAACATTTTTTCCTCATAAAAAGTAGCCTAACTCTTCCATACTCACAACTTCTAGTAAGATGCCACTTTACAGCTCTGAAATAATTGTATCATTCAAGCATAATCATAGTAGATTTCAGTCAAAATGGCTTTCAAACACTGTAGTGAGAGAGACAAAGTTTGATATGTAGAATGTGGCAATGTAGTTTGATTGCTTTAATAATGGAACTTTAGAATGTATTACATTTCCCTCTCCTTGATTTGGAGATTGCTGCATAATATATCTTAATCATTTAAGTAGTCGATTCTAAATTTAATAAATACATGGCTCAATAGAATTTAATTATTAGACAATTTAGATTATTTGGTTCTGTTTTTAGTTTTTTAATGTATTTAGAAAAGCAGGGCGAATGAGTTTGGTCTGCTTGTCACAAATGCCAGTAACACAATCCATCTCAAAGCAAACAACTTGCCTTTTTATTATAGGACCTTGCAAATAATCACAAAATCTGCTACAATCAATTTCTTCAGAGACTTAGTATACTCCCTCTATAAAAGGTGATTCAATAAAAATAATCAATCCATCATATATGTTACATTGCACTTACAATATTATCTGCCAACTGTCATGATATGTAAGATATGAGCATTTAAAAAATTAACACTAATATTTGTTAACTTTTCTACCTCTAAAGTTGAATTTTTTTCTGTAAGAAATGCTTGGAATTGAAAGAAAATCTCAGCTATGAATGCTGACCTTGAGGCTACTAAGGCTACTCTTCCTCTCCTTCCCCTGCCCCATCCCCACTTTATAACCTTACATCAGTACACAGCCCCTGCTTTATATTTTTTTTATTTTTATTGGATTTTTTTTCTGTTAATGTGAAGGCTATTTTTTTTTATTAACTTGAGTATTTCTTATATATATTTCGAGTGTTATTCCCTTTCCCGGTTTCCGGGCAAACATCCCCCTCCCCCCTCCCCTTCCTTATGGGTGTTCCCCTCCCCACCCTCCCCCCATTGCCGCCCTCCCCCCAACAGTCCTGTTTTAAATTTTACATTTCAAATGTTATTCCTTTCCTCTTTTCCCGGCATAAGCCCCATCCCATCCCCTCCCCTTCTTCTATAAGAGTGATCCTGTCCCCAACCATCCCCCTTCCCCTCCCCCGACATTCCCTACACTGGGGGATCCAGCCTTGGCAGAACAGGGGCTTCTCCTTCCATTGGTGCTCAACAAGTCCATTCTCTGCTACGTATGCAGCTAAAGCCATAGGTCAGTCCATGTATAGTCTTTGGGTATTGGTTTATTCCCTGGGAGCTCCAGTTGGTTAGCATGGTTTCTCTTAAGGTGTTGGGCCCTTTCAATTCTTTCTCTAATTCCTCCAACTGGGATCCCGTTCTCAGTTCAATGGTTCACCTCTGTATTTGACATGCTCTGGCTGAGCTTCTCAGGAAACAGCTATATCCGCCTTCTGTCAGCATGCACTTCTTAGCTTCATCAATCTTATCTAGTGGTGGCTGTATATACATGGGCCACATGTGGGGCAGGCTCTGAATGGCCATTCCTTTTGTCTCTTCTCTAAACTTTGCCTCCATATCTCCTCCTATGAATATTTTCGTTCCCCCTTTTAAGAAGGAGTGAAGTATCTGCACTTTGGTCATCCTTCTTGAATTTCTGTGGTCTGTGGATTGTTATCTCGGGTAATTATTGCTTTGAGGCTAATATCCACTTATCAGTGAGTGCATACCATGTGTGTTGTTTTGTGACTGGGTCACGTCACTCAGGATTATATTTTCTAGTTCAATCCATTTGTCTATGAATTTCAAGAACTCATTGTTTTTGATAACTGAAAGTTACTCCATTGTGTAAATGTACCATATTTTCTATATCCATTCCTCTGTTGAAGGGCATCTGGGTTCTTTTCAGCTTCTGACTATTATAAATAAGGCTGCTATGATCATACCATGTCCCCTCTTTGTAATCATAGATCAGTACTGTCTTCCATACAAGGCATTGTAAACATTAACGGAAAACTCTTATTTTGCTGCTATATATGATACCACACAAGCTTAAAAATCTATTTATTTGGATACAAAATGAAATGATTTAACAAATTAATCAATATCTTTATGGTTCAGAAAAGCATACCTTAGACTAGTGACAAAAATATTTAACCCCATCTGTAGTGATGGTTTATTGCTAAGCACAATTTCCTTCCAGAAATCAAAGTCTCCTAGGTGTTTAGTTTTTAATTTTGTTTTTGAGATTATAATTTAATTTAAAATGTTTTTCTTCCCTTCCTTCCTCCAAACATGCTAGTATACTAGTCTTGGTTCTTCTTCAAACTCACGGCCTCATTTTCCACTAATATTTAGTACATGAATATATGTATTTTACATACATCTATAATTCTAAATAAATGTCATGGAGTCCATAACTAATTTATAAGTTGGGGATACTTTTTTTTTTTCGGAGCTGGGGACGGAACCCAGGGCCTTGTGCTTGCTAGGCAAGCACTCTACCACTGAGCTAAATCCCCAACCCCTGGGGATACTTTTACATCCTCTAAAAGGTACAGTTAGTAATATTGAGTTCTCTGCATAACATTTTTTTGTTTTTATTTCTTGTTTTTAGTTGTTGAACATAATTCTCTTATTTTATTTTATTTTTATTGGATATTTTTTAATTTTCATTCCAAATGTTATCCCCTTTCCTGGCTTCCCATTCATAAACCCCTTATCCCATTCTCCCTTCCCCTTCTTCTATGCCCACCCACCTTCCCACCCCTTCTTTCATCCTGGACCTGACATTCCCCTACATTGGAGCATTGAGCCTTGGCAGGATCAGGGCCTTCTCCTCCCATTGGTGCCCAACAAGGCTATCCTCCACTACATATGCAGCTGGGGCCATGGGTCTGTCCATGTGTACTCTTTGGATGTTAGTTTACTCCAGTTTAGTGAAAATCTTGTTTGGACACATTTATTTTGAGGCTGTAAAATGATCCTAATCTATTTTGATTTTATCATTCTAATTTTAGAAAACAACTTTCCCACCTTTTTTGTATATTTAGGACAAAATGTACCCTTTTTATTCAAAAAGGAAAATCAAATTTTAAAACACATCACTATTTGGAAATATACAGAAGTGGCTTTATTGGCTAGAGCTAGAAAAAGCTTTGAGATTTCACTAAAAACAGAATTTAACCACCTATCAAATTAATACATCATTCATTGACATTTCATAGCTATCTGACAATTATATTTTCATGGATTTTTAAGATTTTAATTAGCATTGATTTAAGAGAGAATCGGTTTACTTCAATGGTATTTAAGAAATGTTAGTTGACCAAAAGGAGTGCCAACAAATTTAGCAACAAGCTAGAATGTAAACCATCTTAGAAGCTAATAATAGAATCCCCAAAATAGACAGAATATTGTTCTATTTATCAAAGTTATCAAATGAACTATACATTTACTTTCATTTCATTTTAAACATTCTTTACTCAGGTAAACATTATGTCCTAGAGTCGAAGTAGGAAGGAATGTATATTATACATCCATAAATACATTAGTACTCTAAGATTTTATATTTTGTTTGCATGTAATGATACAATTTCTTCAATTTTCTTATGACAAAAGTATTGCCCTTTGAGCATTGTGCCTATATGTCAATAAGAACATTGAAAATAATTTTGCTTTTTAAAATTTTTGTGTTACTATAATATGAACATAAGAAGCTCATACTTATTTGAATACTAATTGCTTCCAGAATTGGGCCACTTAAGTCTATCAAAATCTAGTAAATCTGTGGTCATTCTCACATAACTAATACATCTTACTATGAAACAAGTGAGAAGTATATAAACATTTTTTATAATAAAGACGAATTTAAATGTTATCAAATATGTTAAGGAAATATTGCTCTACATATATGTAAGTATCTGCAGTGTCCAATATTGATTATTTAAAAAATCTTTTTTACTTTTACTCTTAATTATGCATAATGCTGCCAAATGTGGTCAACTCTACTTAATACATGTAGAAGATAGAATAATAAAGTATGGATTCTGTCTTAATCACTCTGCTCTATTAAATATTAAGAGGCTGTTATTAATAGCACTAGTATAATGGATGTCACTTTCTACCTGAATGAAGACTCCATCTCTTTTCATGTGTTCATTGCTGAGGTTACATAATCTGTTCAATTTGGAGTCTTGTACCAGAGAGGACTTATCTTTCGGACATATACCATATCCAGTAAATTTTCACCAACTACTTAGCGGATTAATGGCCACATGTCTGAAAGACAGAAGAAAAACATAAAATATCAGTAAATAATTAGACATCCAAAACTCCTGTATTCAGTACAAATACGCAATTGTAGGTTTGAGTGTATAAACTTGGGCTGTTGAGTAGATATAATGTGTTGTGTTTCAAAGCCTTAGAGATGGTAACTTACAACATAATTGAGCCCTACAACATAGCTGATGGAGAATTACACTGAATAGAGGAAATGATAAAATATAAAGTATTTTGCAATTTGCATAATTCAATTATTATTGGCAAAAAGCTGTATAGGACTATGCTAGCTCGTTTGTTTGGAAATGACTGGAATCCCTTGATAATACCTGAGCTATCCGTGGAGCTGCTTGAGAACACACATGAAAACCAGAGATGTCAGAAGGATGTTTTACAAACGTTTCAAATACTCGAAGGCCATTGTAACTAAAATGGTGTTCCAGTTCGCTGAGTAAGGAAGATTACTTCTTCAGCGCCAGTAAACAACAATATATCCAGAAAATATTTTCTGGATAACCATTGGATGTACTTATCTAGCCCTTCTTTCTTGATGGGCCAAATGTTTTCATCTCATAAATAAAGCAAGAATAATGTGGGCTTCTATGATAGCAGCTTTTGTGATCTTGTTTCTTGTTTTGCCAACATGAACATGTGGATATTGTTGTGAAGTTTGCATTCTGCATTTGCTGATCAAGATAACCTTGATTGACAAGGAATCAAGGCATAAATGGCAGCATGCTGTCCACTCGTTACAGAGACTGAACTGTCTCTGTGTGCTAAGATTATGGAATGTGGTATATGGCTTCACTTCTTAGAGAAGATCCATTATAACCTCCATGTGAGGTGAAAACCTTGTGTTCTTATAGCTATTGTCACATACTGCTCACTTGAAGAGTGAATGTAGTGTTCTGACATATTAATGTAAATGAACTATCCCGATTCTGTAGTCTGGCAGTATGACAAGATTATAGAAAAGCACTGTGAATCTGGAGTGAAAAGACCAGATCAAAAGAAATTATATCTCACTGAATATATGCTCAATAGGTTCTCCAGGTCCCAGCTGATTCCTCAATGTGTCTTCAACCTGGCCTTTAAGACTTCTACATCAGCTGTTCTAAGGAAAACTATAGAGAAAAGTGCATTGCTAATGGATAATACATAGAGTTGATTTAACGCTATCCCTAGGAGAGCTGTAGATGAAGTGTTTCTGGGAGTCTTTCACAGGGAGTCAAAGGAGCTTGTCCTATAAAGATTTCACTTCATCCTGCCTAAATGTCCAAATTCAACTTGCTCCTACATAATTTTTTTCTTCAAAAAGGCATTTTAATGAGAATCAGTAGCTTAGGTGGCAAGAAGTTAGGAAATTTCAGGCAAATAACTAAAAGAGCAGTGTCGGGGACCTTGTTAATGATCCTGAGATAAGAGACTGCCTAATGTGCGTTCACAGGCTCAGGCCTGGTAATAAAGTCCACTATTTCACAAAAGAATTTATAAGGGTTTCTTCCAAAGGGCAGGCAGGGTCCAAGATGAACATTATATACTGACAGTTAGAATGTCACACTGCTCATGACACTTGGTTTCTGAACTTTACTAACATTGTTCCAACCCTGAAGCTTGATAAGTAACTAATACTGCATTTGTTTCCCTGTTATTCATGCCACATGTAGGTATAATATTTTCAATGTGTTCCTTGGTGCTTTGGGCAGGAATCACCTGTGTAAAGTGAACTGTCTAAATCCCAACCTTCACAGAATCATTGCCTGCTTGCTAGCTAGCTTCAGGAGCCAACGGTAGCTTTAAAAATATTTTTAAAAATTAACCTAACAGTGCTAGATTACTGTTGGCAAATCTGCATATCTGTAAGTATGTGCTATAAGCTTAGGATGGACAAGTGTTTGGACTTCCATGTCTGGGAATCATGCCATCAGTACCCACAGTTGATTCTCATGTTTTTTTGGCACTTTCCCCCTGTGCCATCTGTGTGCTTGGCAGAGTGCCTCCTTCTGAGTTGGTCAGACCTGTGCCAACATAATGGAATCTATGGGTGGTTCATCGAATGCTATAAGACATAGCATTTTAAAGAGGAAAGCTTGCTGTAGGGGGCACCACATTGGTTTAGCATATGGCCTTCCATGGACATCTGAAGAGATGGGGTAAAAAAAAAAAA
Source organism: Rattus rattus (assembly GCF_011064425.1). Classification (NCBI taxonomy): domain Eukaryota; kingdom Metazoa; phylum Chordata; class Mammalia; order Rodentia; family Muridae; genus Rattus; species Rattus rattus. The sequence continues at coordinate 51,563,873 of NC_046160.1, forward strand.
AGCTATGGAATCCACAGAAAGGCCCAAATGGCAATGAAAATAATCAAAACACCCCAGAAATCTATACAAGATACAAAATAAAAATATCTGCCAAAACTTTTACTTACTGGATGTATATAAATTCTCCACAGTAATCTGGGTCAGATTTTTACATAGACCAATGAATTTTTCAGAGTCATCCTAAATGCTCAGAGGATTTACTTAATTTAAATGCAAAATGTGTTCTAAGAAACTACCAGAGCCTGAATGGCATTCTTGAAGTCTTGAGGGTCAGTTATTAAGATAATAGGTTTAAAAGTGAAAAATGACAGAGCTGTGATCCAAGGTGACACACACCTATAATCCTAGTTCTTGGGGAATAGGAGAATCAAAATTTTAAGGCTATGCTTGCCTACATAAAAAGTTTGACACCGGGGTTGGGGATTTAGCTCAGTGGTAGAGAGCTTGCCTAGCAAACGCAAGGCCCTGGGTTCGGTCCCCAGCTCCGGAAGGAAAAAAAAAGTTTGACACCAACCCTGGATATGTCATAACTATCTCAGGAGAAGGAATAAGAAGCTAGAGAGAAGGGTTGGTGATTAAGAATACTTGCTGTTCTTGCAGAGAAACAGATTTATTTCCTATCACCCACATGGTGACTTACAACATCCAATGACTCACTTCAGGAGGTGTTACACCTTCTTCTAGTCTCTCAGGCATCTGCACACATGTAATGCCTATGTTTACATTCAGGACTACAGACATGATAAAAATAAATAAATCTTTGAAACACAAAAGAACGACATTAACTTTTAAGTCGGTGAGTAAAGGTTTTAATTGTATACAGTTGTTTAAATTAAGCACAGGGCTATGTTAGGCAGCCACAGTAAATCAGACTCTGGATCTCACTTGTGTAACACAGTGGAGTCATACTTATTCCTTTGCTCCAGCAGAACATTTCTGTTATATTATCACCTGGGCATCATCCAGCCTACAGGTGGAATGGGAAAGAAGGCAAAAAGAATAAATATGTTACTATTTCAAATACCTAACAATGCTCCCACTCCTGAACTAGTGATCATCAGTAGGGAGTTGTCATTTGATAGAAAGTACAGATAGAATAGGAAACCTAGTGATCGTGTCTTTCACCACAGCAGACGGTCTTGACAAACATTCTTCGTTAACTGTAGAAAAGTACAGGAGGGTTTTAGTGTTGCTAGTCACTGATGTCCAGAATTTTGGATGACAAGGGGTCCCCAAAATCCCATCTATGATCACACCCCAGAACAGTAATTCTCTCCAATTCTACATTCCCTATAGCCTTCAACAGTTTGTGACACACCTTGCTGAATGAATGAATGTGTAAAAGTGAAATTCTGATTTTACTCACAAGATATAAAGTGATGAAGGCCTGCCTGAGTTCAGATGTTGACTATGTCTTTTAACATCTTCCGTAACTCTGAGACAGTAGAGGAAAAGTTTATTTGCATACCATTTACATTTCATATCTATGTGTTGAGGCTAGATGGGCTGTTATTCCAAAGAAAATCTTGAAATTGACAATTACAGAATGATTTTCAAATACAAGAGTTTTCTAATCTCCTTACCCCATTGTTTTCTACATATTAAGATCAAGACTTGCCTGGGCTTTCTCGACTGAAACAAGATCATCCGGGCCCTCAATAAGAGATCTTCCATTGATTTGGGGAAAGGTATGGTATTTTAGTCCCCAATCAAGAATTCCTGAGTTTGTAGTTGAGGATTTAGCTGAGTGGTAGAGCTCTTGCCTAGTAAGCACAAGGCCCTGGGTTCAGTCCTCAGCTCTGGGGGAAAAAATGAATTCCTGAGTTCAAATTATCCTGAGTTCCCATGGTATATAGTATTTTTACAGACCGCATTGTAAATCAGACATTATACATATTAGAAATTAATTATGCAGTTAGAAATGCCATAAGACATTTGCACTTGAAAATTTGGGAAGGCCTGTAGAAATATCTGGACATTCCTGAAAGTGATAGCATTCAAAAGTGCACTATTGTCATTGGACAGGTTCTGCTCTCTTTAGACTTAGCAGTGAACAGATCAGGATAGTAAACATGGGCAATAAAGATCATGCAAAGGCAGCATTTACACAGGATCGGAATGAAACAACACACTGGATATTTTTATATCTGATGATCTCTGCTCCACCTGAGCAACTTTTATTTCCATTTCATTTTGGGCAACAGCCCTTGAATTTTGTTTACTGTTCGGATATGAGTTAAACAGGTATTGAATCAAAGTCTAACACTAATATAGATGGATCCGTTTAACATGCAAATTTTAAATGATATTTGGAACCAAAAGATATGTAATGTGGATTGAACATTGTAAAAAAAAATTGCAGGATTGTCTGTAAGATAAGGTAGGACGGGAATTGATAGGCAATATGACATAAAGTCATCTTGAAACAAAACTAAAAGAAATTTAAAAGAAACAAACAAAAATCATGAACCAAATAGAATAATGTATCCAAATATGAGACATAAATGCTATGTGTGCCATTGGATTCACAAATGGCCCTCAGAACTATGTCATAATTTGTACACTTTTGCCTATTTTTGACCTAGCAAAATCCCCATCTTGTCGCTTTGTGGGTTTAGAAAGGTTTAACCTGTGATGGACAGCATCAACTGCACCATCACACTTTGCACCACAGCATCATACTGTTGCATGGGAGAAATCATTTTCATATTCTAGCACTTGCTTACTACTAGAGAAACAGCCAAATATGAGCAACTACACATAAAAATTCCTATGCATCCCCCAAAATCAACTTCCAGGTGATAAAGTTCCCAAAGAAACCATGTTGTTTTTAACTATTTTAAAATAAAACTTTTGATAATTTAATATCGTTTTGCATTTATTTACCTATTTTGTGTGCCAAGATGGAATCATGTGCATGCCATGGTACATATGGGACAAGTGAGAGTCAGCTGTCTCATTCCACTATATGATCCTAGGATCTAAAGTCTTGGAGCAAGTGACTTTACTGTCTAAGACATCTCATCAGCCCTTGTTTCAATAATTCTTATTTTTATACACCAAAATTTTTGTCTAGAGACTTACTTCAGAACATTTGTTTATTGGAAAATCTACATAAAGAAATGATTAGAATTCTACACCGCATTAACAATCACATGGTCCGAGTCGATGAATGATAGTCTTTGAATAACAAGAAAAATAAAAAAACAGAGACTATAGTTGGGGGAAAAGACAAGTTCAATTCGAGATATTTCTTCGCTGTAAACCTTGAGCCACTTTTCATTTGTCAAGACTGAACTTTAATGAGTCCCGGATAAGAAGCCAGTCAATGGATATCCATTTAGCTAGTGATAATCTGAACTCCAGCTGATTGTCCTAGCAGCTGTGTGACTTCATTACCATTAGAAAGGCGTGCAGCCAAGCCAGCTGGTATCCAAACCAGTCCTCCATGCACGCAGCATATCTATTTGTTGGTTTACACATCGGAATTACACAGGCTCCATGAAAAGTTTGGAGCATAAAATAGAATCTGCATAAAGATTTAATTTAAAGGGCTTATCATTACTATGCCAAGTGCAGCTAGTTTGTTTTGTTTTTGCTATGATATAGTATATTGTGGTTGTTTTCGGTTCCTCCATAAATGCAGCCTACATGCAAAAATTTGCATTTAGATACCAAACATAACTGCACATCATAATTTCCCAGTTAAAAAAACATCTTTTTGGTTGTGTTTGTTTTAGTGCTTACAACAGTGCATTTTCATTTTCCAAGGCAACTTAATAGAAAGCAGTTTGGGGAACTTCTTAATAGCTAGTTTAGCTCACATCTGTCCCCTGTTCTGTACTCCTAATGGCACTACTGCTCAGATCAGCCCTCTGCTAGCACTGTTTGGGACTTCTATACGAAATTCTAACAGGACTTTGCTCTCCAATTTCCTCCGATATGATTCTATATGACAAGGACCTTGAATCACATCCATTTCCTTTACTAGAAACAACTGGAACCCAGAAGCAGATGGAAGGTGGAGTGTAAGCCCCATTGCAGAGACTTCAAATAGGTTCAAGAGCTAATGTTTGCCATATTAACCATTATAAACCACGTTTGTAATAAGGATAGCACGTGTCAAAGTTGCTTTTTGCCTCAAGGATGCTTCTATTTAAGGAAGGGAGTAATCCTTTGTGATAAATTAAAATGAGTCAAAATATACATTGTTATGTGTCAACATATGTCAAGAGCTTCTAAGTCATACATGTGGTGATAGCAGTAAATTTAATCTATAATTCAGAGTCACCTCAGCAGATCAACTCTCTAGGTAAGGATGCATCAGTACCTGGGGAAGACGAATGAACAGCTATGCAGATTTTTTTCTTTGAGATTTTTAAGAAGTATATCTTTGCATCAGGAACAATATCTAAAAGGTTCAGTTAGCAAACACATCTTGGTCAACCATTGGCATAGATACAGAAAAAGAACTGAGTTAGTAAATTAGGGAAGTCAATTTAAAAGCCAAAAAAGAAGAGGCAGAGACTTACAAATATGAAGGTGCTCCTGTTGATTTCAATTGTCTGCAAATAGACTTCTTTCTGATGGAAATACTAGGTCATATTGAAGTTAAGGTAGGAAGAAACTCCCAGTAGAGAGAGAAAGAAATACTGAGATTCACAGTACTAGCTGTCATTTTTGTTTATTTTCTACAAAGGAAGAAAATATCCTGGGATTTGAATAAATGAAATAGGCAGCAAGAAAAGGCTGTAGTTATTTGAAATTATAGCTGGAATTATAAAACTCAAGGCAAGAAAAATTCATCCTTTTATCATATTTCAACCTAGTTAAAATTACCATTTTTTATATTTATATAAAGTATATTCAACATTTCATTATCTTTATACAACATTTTATTACTAGAAGAAAATACTATTTCCAACAATATTCCAAAACCCTTAATGTTGATAAAGTTGTGGTTTTCTTGTTTAATCATATCACCTGCTGGGTAATACAAAACAGCAGATATAGTGACTTAAAGGGACCATGTTATTCTGTAAAAAAGTTTAGAAGGTAAGAATTGGAAAGTACTTAGCTTGATGTTCTGTGTGCTTTCGTTTTGTTTCATTTTATTTTGTTTTGTTGCAATCAAGGACATTTTTTCTAGTAGTTAAAATTTAGATAATTCATTCTCAAAATAGTTTCCTCACCAGCATGTCTGGCACCTGTATTCTTGTCTAATCTCTCTCCTCCAGTATGTATATGTATTCTCTCTCTGTTTCTCTCTCTCTCGTCTCTCTCTTTCTCTCTCTCTCTCTGTTTCTCTCTCTCTCTGTTTCTCTCTCTGTTTCTCTCTCTCTCTCTCTCTCTCTCTCTCTCTCTCTCTCTCTCTCTCTCTCTCTCTCTCCCTCTGTGACAAAAATGTAAGTTGGAGGGTTATGGCAATTCTTACATGAAATTTAGCTTCTAATACACATAAAAGTTGCAAGGCCCAAAAGGTTGCTTTAATGAATTATTTTAGTAAAACCAAGATTTAAAGGAAGAATGTACTCTGCTCCAATTAGCTGTGACAGTGTATTAGGTACAGAAATACTTTGCAACCAATTTGCAACAGTACTCTTGCCATCCAAATTTATTACTATTCTATATGGAAAATGTATGGCCATTCGAGGGCCATAGATTTCTCTCTATAAGAGAGAGAGAGAGAGAGAGAGAGAGAGAGAGAGAGAGAGAGAGAGAGAGACAGACAGACAGACGCAGACGCAGACGCAGACGCAGACGCAGACGCAGACGCAGACGCAGACGCAGACGCAGACACAGACACAGACACAGACACAGACACAGACACAGGGAAAGATTTGTTGATGTTCCTATGTTCCCATGTGCTTGGCCAAGAATCAGGTTTTCCATAGTGATGTGTGACCATCCAGTCACTTAATGGCCAATCATAACATGGTAGAGATGATGCCAGCACTCAGCTGATTTTCTCTTTCCCCATTTCTATCTGGGAATACCCAGTCTATAGGATGGTGCAAGTTCAAGGTTCACCCTACACAAACATTTCTTCTGCAGAAAATTTCTCACAATCATATCCAGATGTGTATGTTCTTCTCTAATATTCTAGGTAATCCTTAATTAAATCAAGTGGGTTAATCATTAACCAGGAGAATACATATTGACAAAAGATTTTTTTCAGAGTTGTTTTAACAATCCAGTTTGGACTTTTAGACACCATTTTTAAAACTCTTGGTTCTACTATGTGAGTGCTTAATTCGTTTTAGAAAAAAACAAAACAGTATTTCCTTCAGGAGTTCACTTGCTTGCTATCTTCCTGTAATAGGCTAGGTTTTCCACAATCTTTTCCATTATGTATTATCTCTACCCATTTTAGCTGAATGAGAAAATCTTCTTTGAAATCATACAAGCCTTCTATATGTGTAACTAGAAACATACTCATTAGACAGTAACCATAACATTGAACTCTTCTCAAGAGAAATTTCTCTAATTGTGACTGCCCATGTAGTTCTTGTGCAATAACTCACATGAGATTCTTAAAAACAAACAAACAAAATTGACTCAATAAAGGATAGAGAGATAGCTTGGTCATGAGAGAGTTTGCCTTGTATATATGAGGACCCAAGTTCCATTTCCAGACCATATTGTGAGTTTTAGAAACTCCTTGACTAAATTTTGAGTACTTAGAAAATATTTTTTTTATATATAGCCTCATTCCTTTCTGTCTTTCTTAGTCCCTATGTTGTTGGGGTGCACTGGATTAGTTCTTTCTCAGAAGTTGGGTTTTGTATCTTTAGGACTCCTTGCTGGAAGAGAACTGGGGAAGGAAAATAATTTTATTTTCTAGTCCATTAAGTTTGACTCATTAATACTTCTCTAAATTATACCTTAAAGTCTGAGATTCATTTTTCTTCTCTCCCTTTTGTATTTTATTATAGACATAATCAGTGAATTAAGACATTTTTGAATTTTGGTTAGAAATTTCCATTGCTTTCATCACATGCCTTTCCTTGTTTTCACGTAACAGAAAAAAATGTTGGTAAATATTTCGTCTGATTATTTTAGGGTAATCCTTTTCCTCAGCTGCCCAATAGCTCACAAATTTCCTGAGTTTCTTTCCATCAGCAAAGTCCCACAACTAAGCTACCCTCAGCAATCAGGCACCATAATATACCACCATTAGATACATGAGGGATCCCAGTAGATTATTTTAAAATTTTGATACTGTCAATAACAGTACAAAAGTTTCAAAAGTATATGGAAATGTTCTGTGAAATATAACTTGTGTATCCAATTATTCCACATTCAAGAAGATGGTAGTTAAATAAAATGAAGGAATTTTATGCTTGAGTCTCTACTGCAGGGGCTAGAAGAATGGAGCATGTGCTCAAAGTGCTTGCTGCTCTCATGGAAGACTCTGGTTTGATTCACAGCACATATGTCAGACACCTCACAAAAACCTGCTTATTCTAGTTCCAGGAGATCTGATTCCCTTTGATGGCTTCAGTGGGCACTCCTGTGGTATATGCTCCCACAGACATAGTTACATAAACAATTGTTTTCTGAAATCTTAAAAGAAAAATTGTCTAATACTAAACATGTAGCAACTATTTAATAAATAAATTAGTAATAAGAAAATGATCCGTTTAAGAATATTAAATGATCAGCTAAGAATATCAAATATAATTTTAGTTGAAAGTTTAACAAATACAATATGAGAAACTTTACAACTTTATTTTTACTGAAAATGACATTTAACAGAGCTTACAGTCTTGTTCAATACAATTAAATGACAATGTATTAATAAATTCCAAAATTAAATAAAGATGTTAGTGTTTATTTCTTAAAAGCAAGTACTAATTTACAGCAAATAAAAATATACACTAATATTTTATGATATGAACCACTTAAAATAAGAACAAAGAAACATGAAAAAATTATTGTAAGTAATTCTTCAAGGGCTAGCAGATTTGGGGGGGCAAAATTTTGGTTAAAGACATTTAACTTTTGAATGTTCAAAGGTAATATATGGAAAAAGAAACATCCTCTCTTCAGTGTCATAAGCTATAGATCAAAGTCAGCGTTCTATCATGTAGGTCTTCTGTTTTCACCATGTAGAAAATATATAGAGTCCGGCTTTTGTCCTAACACACTGAGACAGTCTTTGAACAATTTTTAATGCTTTCCAAAATACCATGTGCTTTCTTTACTACTTACTCTATTCTGAAAACATCGTTCCCATCTTTTTCTTTTCTTTTTTTACTTTTTTATTTTACAGTCCAGGTGTCACACCACCCCCCTCCCTGCCATGTCCGCTCTCACAGTGCCTTATCCTTTACCCCACCCCTCACCCCTGCCCCTATCTCCAAAAGTGTGCCCTCCCTACCCAGCCAGGCATCTGCACTCCCTAGGACCTCAACTCTTTAAAGGGTTAGGCACATCTCCCACTGGGCCAGACCAGTCAGTCCTCCGTTGTATATGTGTCAGGGGTCTTCTGGGCAGTTTTGCTTGCTGCCTGGTTGGTGGTTGGGTGTCTGAGAGATCTCAGGGGGTCCGGGTTAGTTGAGACTGCTGGTGTTCCTATGGAGTCGTCCTTCTCCTCAGCTTCTTCCAGCCTTTCCCTAATTCAACTATAGGGGTCCCTGACTTCAGTCCATGGTTAAGTATAAGTATCTGCTTCTGTTTCAGTCAGCTGCTTATTTGGCCTCTCAGAGGACAGCCATGCTAGACTCCTGTCTGTAAACACACCATAGTAATAGTGTTAGGCTTTGGAGCCTCTCCTTGAGATGTATCCCAATTTAGGCCGGTCACAGGACTGCCTTTCCCTCAGTATCTTCTCCACTTTTGTCCCTGTAGTTCTCGGGGAGAATTCTGGTCTGAGTTTTTGACTGTAGATTGGCTACCCAATCCCTCCATTTGATGCTCTGTCTTTCTACTGGAGGTGGACACTAAGAGTTCCCTCTCCCCATTGTTGGGCATTTCATGAAGTTATCTCCCTTTGAGTCCTGAGAGTTTCTCATTTCCCAGGTTTCTGGTACTTTCAAGAGAATAGCACCCCATCTCCTACCCCCTGACGTTGCATTTTTTTTTTCATTCTGCTGGCCCTCGGGACTTCTTTCCTCCGCACCCTGCCCCCGACACACACATACAAACCACCATACCTGATCATGTAGTTTCCATTTTTATCTACAAGGGATTCCCTGCTTCCCTCACCAATCACAATCTATCCCCTTCATATGAGTGAAGAAACTGTACCGTTATATAAGATTATGAGAAAATTTTGGCTGTAGGAAATTGTATTGCCTGACTAAGTCCATTTTAGATTTGCTGTCTAATTTCTATAATTTAAAAAAATGGGTAAAAGCTTACTATTGTATAGAAAAACTCTAACATTCAATTGAAAGAATGGTATACATTTCAAGGAAATCATTAAACTGGCACTTCCTGAAAATTGCTTTAATAAACCTCAGTTAAGTAAGTTATCATCATACATAAAAAGATTCGTTTACTTAAATGAAAGTCTTTCATTCTACTTTTGCTTCCACTGGAACTCTGGGCAACTTATCTTTATTTTCACAATATATGAGCATGAATTTCTCATTACTTTTGAAGTTTTTTCAAATTCCATGTTTTGTTATGTATCCGAATTTAAAAAGTGTGTCAGTATGACTATATAATTATATATGACTACCTATTAATTAAGTTGGCTATGATAATGTACTTTTAAAAGAGCAATTAAATAAATGGGGCACTTACATTTATGAATATCCTTTAATGAGATTTAAATAAATTTAAACAAAGTCAGCATTTTTTAAGAGATGTTAAGGGAATGTTTACGAAGACAAATTTGTTTCTCTCAAACTATGTTTATTTGGTGTAAAAGATACTCGTCTCAAATTAAAAGGAATTAATATTCTATCTAAATCTAGAAGAAAGGTAGCTATTTGTCACATATTTTTTAATTTACAAGAACTTAATGAGAAAAATTATACAAAACAGCTAAATAGTTAAAAGTTTCCTAAATATATGTTGATATTCACTAAGATAAAATGCACAACTGATAATAGATTTAGAGCTTTTATATTTATATATTTATTTCTGTATATAATTATTAAGGCAGGTGTGTGCATGCCTTGGTGCACATGTGCAGATCATAATTCATAATGTAACCCAGGGGACTCTTTTTTTTTTTTTCACAGTTTGAGTCTTTTTTTTTTTTTTTTTTTTTTTTTTAGTCGGGCTGGGGACCGAACCCAGGGGCCTTGTGCTTGCTAGGCAAGCGCTCTACCACTGAGCTAAATCCCCAACCCTCACAGTTTGAGTCTTAAAGATTGAGCTCAGGTTAGTAAACACCTTTGCCTAATAAGCCATCATGGCCTCTGTCCTGGCTGGTTTTGTGTGTCAGTTTGACACAAGTTGGAATTATCACAGCGAATTATCACAAAGAAAGGAGATTCCCTGGAGGAAATGCCTCCTTGAGATCCAGCTTTACGGCATTTTCTCAATTAGTGATCAAGGTGGAGGGGCTCATTGTGGGTGGTAGTCCCTGGACTGGTAGTCCTAGGTTCTATAAGAAAGCAAGCTGAGCAAGTTAGGGGAAGCAAGCCAGTAAGTAGCATCCCTTTCTGGCCTCTGCATCAGCTCCTGCCTCCAAATTCCACCTGCCTTGTGTGAGTTCCGGTCTTGACTTCCTTTGGTGATGAACAGCAATGTAGAAGTGTAAGCTAAATTAACCCTTTCCTCCCCATCTTGCTGCTTGGTTATGATGTTTTGTTCAGGAATACAAACCCTGACTATGACAGACTCTGTTAGGTTTTAATAATATTAGAATAGCAATGTATTCTAAGAATGACAGTAACAGAGTAAAATTTTCAAAAACCAATAGTATTATGAAAATAATGTTGTCTGTGACCAAGAATTGAAGGAGTCAAGTGAACTGTCCAGACTAACACATGATTTTTCCACTGTTGTACAATTTACCCAACATTGATGTACTCACTCTTCAAAAAATGAATAGCAATAACAACCTTCAGGAAGTTAGTGAGTGATTTCTCTTCAGAATGGCACAGTAAACCTCTACTTCCTGTCTAGGAAATCCCTTCTGTGTTGTACTCTCCATTACACAGTGGGTGCTGTTGATGTTGTCCGTTGCCTGGATGCACTATACTGAGCAATATATCGATCCATTCTGTTTGATGCCTATTGGAAGAGCTTTAGAGTATAAATCTGCCTAAGGTAGACCTCTCTTGGGAAATGGAAAATAGATTTTTAGAGTCTCATGTGAAAGTTATTTGTAGTTTACCAACCAGGTCTTGCAGTGGTGAAAGAAGATTGTCACATACCATTTGCCTTCTGCAATGTATCTGGGAGCTTTCTCACATGTGTTTAAAAACGCATTCCTATGAATATGTTGACTCTTATTCCCTGTACATGGCCCATAAATAAACAAAACAATATATTAGTTATCAAATTACTATAAATATTTAAAGGATATTTACTGTTTTCTTCAATTTTCAGCTTTAACCTGAAAGAAAATCACAGCTGTTTTTAAGAATTTAAGAATTATATTCCTGCTTTACACTCACTGATAAATTCCCAGTAAGTTTGATGAAGACTAGACTGAGATATTAAAGAGAATGAGAGCTTTGTAGATATCATGACTTTCCCACGTACAGATCTAAATTAGACATAATTCTGTCATCTAAGACTCTAGATTGGTATGTGGAATGGAGTAGGTGTTGTTAAACATTTGTTAGGGAATAATTTTAAGTTAATGAAAGTGATTGTTTTAACAATCGGATTGTGCAATTTTAGAAATTTATTACTTAATCACTTTTCTGTATAAGAGAGAACCCTGAGGGTTGGGGATTTAGCTCAGTGGTAGAACGCTTGCCTAGCAAGCGCAAGGCCCTGGGTTTGGTCCCCAGCACTGACAAAAAGAAAAAAAAAAAGAGAGAGAGAACCCTGACACACATTTTGATATGGAAATCGAAGGGAATTGTACCTATTCATAGCTTCCCTTATATTATGTGCTACTAGGTTTTGCTTCATAAATCCATACACAAACTGATCCAGCAGTTATTAAATGTTTCACCATATGGGCATTGCCTCCACAATTTACATTGTAAATAGAGAAAGAAACAGCATGTGCATGTTTAATAATTCACCGGCCCTTTATTTAAAGACAAGAAAATGCTACTTCAGTAAAATTTTAAAATGCATGCTGGTCATTAGGTTAAATATTAATTTGAATGTCAACAATAATGGGTACCCATGTTATTCAAGGAAGTCATTAGTTCACTGTTTAGTCAATAAGCATATTGATTAAAATTAATTTATTACAAAAAGTCTCCAGTATCACTTAATATCAGTTTTCCTCTTTAACAATTACCCAACTAGTTTTATTCTTAAAGATGGGGTTATTTACTAAAAATTTGCAATTATTTGTTTTGTGATTGCAGAGATCAGGTATGTCAACATCATGCCATTCTCATGGCTCAAAGACTTTCTCTCTGAGTTTGTTTTTTTCTTTTTGTCTGTAAACTGCTTTGTCTAGCTGTGTTTCATAAAATCAGTTGTGAATAGCTGTTTTCAAGTGCTGCGTGCCAGTTTTAAAGAAAGACCACAGGCTGCTCCGAGGGTACTAATGAAGATATGGCCTAACTTTCTTTTTGGCATTATAATATTTGGACATCTGTTCTGACTCCTTATATGTGAAATAAAACTCATACCAGATAGTAGAATAAATGAAGGGTTTCATTATCTTAAATGTCATAACATTTGTTTGAATTATCATGTGTGTGTTTTAAATGCTGAAATTGTCATCTTGGTTTTGTTTCATCTATTTTTCAGTCCTTTCAGAAGACTGTATGCCTGAACAATTCTATTTTCAATTGCGTTAATAATTTAAAAGAAATAATTTACAATTTATATGTAATAAAAGTGAAATTGTTGTGGGTGAACTATACGGTCTGGTAATTTCTACAAGCATAAATATTTTACTGAGAAACATACCCTTTTAAAGCACAAAAGGTTCTTTTTATGATGGCATTCTACTTAGTGACAAATAATGCATTTTAAAAAGCCATGTGTTGACCATTATTGTGGTTCTCTTTGTGTAATGGTATTATAGACTCGTATGTGTTCATTTATTAAAGTGTCCCCATTGTGTGTCTCAGGAAGGATTTGTCTCTGAATTCCATGGTGCCACTGATTAGCGAATACTACATCTAGACCACATGAGTCAACTTGAAACACAGCAGGGATGTATTTGAGGATTTCTTTTAGATTATAAGGAATCAATAATTTGATTCTGATAATGTCAACAATGCTATCAATTTAATTTAAAATATCTGTCACCAGTTCTGCTTTCTTCAAATGATTTTTAGCACTATTACTGATCAAGTGTAACTACTGCTGAATATAAAGTCATGAATCATACATCCATTAAGCTTGCATATATATATATATATATATATATATTTTACTGCTTGCTTTGCATATTTGGTGTCAGAAAGTGATTGGTGCTTTCTCTGGCAAAGGATTTCAATCTGGCTCATAACATTTTGTTTGGGAAACTAGTTTAAGGCAGCTATACTTCTTAGAAGTCATTATGTTTATTGCTAATTTGACAAATGTAAAGGATGAATGCTTAAATTCATTTTTACACTGTTGCACATATAAAAGCGGATTAATTTTGATCTCAAGAACAGTTGAAGCTCCAATTACAATCACCCAAAAAAAAAATCGAAAAAACAAATATTAAATGAAGACTGTCTCAAATTGTTCATGTTTTGAGTCAAACATCAAAGTTCTGGTTAGTTTACTAAATAATAAATGAATAGATAATAAGTAAATTAGCATAATGAAAATATATGCTAAAGATAGAATTTGAGAGGTCACCATATTTTATTTGTATACTGGGCCAAACAAGTGGGCAGGTTCTTATAACTTGGTATAAATATCATTTTAATATATTTTAAACCTTTAAAGACCATTAAAGATTGACATCAATCTTTTTTGCTAAATTAACATTTCAGCAATATACATTTGCAGATACTATATTGGATGATGGAATGGGTTTACTGTGACAATTCAGTCTAGTTGCTTTTGTCTGTAGGTTAACGTGAAGAGAAATGCTGATATTTTGATTTCTTCTCAGAGTTGTCTAAGAACTTTTCATATTGAAGACTTCAGAGTTTTGAATACTTTATATTTTCATCATGTATTAATATCTCATGTTGGATCAGTATCTTTTCCTTATTTCTTCAAATAGAAATATAGAACATAAAAGTCTACTTATATTTCTAAATTCATTTAAATAAATATTTTAATACATATTTGGAACCCAATCTTAAAACTGCATTGCAAAATCTAATATAAAACTCTTATCAAAGAAGATAAATATGCCTCTAAAATTTACATAGAATAAACATTCAAAGTATATTTGTTAAAAATTATCATGACTACACAAATACACACAGATGGTTCAACTTTTTGCAAAATTTGACTATGGTTTATACAACATAACACAATCAATAAAAATAAAATTATCTGTTTAATTCCATAAAAGTTTGACTTTTGCTTTGTGCTCCTATGCTCCTAATAATTTTTTTTTTTTGGTTCTTTTTTTCGGAGCTGGGGACCGAACCCAGGGCCTTGCGCTTCCTAGGTAAGCGCTCTACCACTGAGCTAAATCCCCAGCCCCCTAATAATTTTTTATTTACTGTTATTGTGCATAAACTATCCAAATGATTTTTATTTTCTTGTAGCAACCACTGATTCTTATTTTTGGGTTACTAGTGTAATTACTTTAATATGAAATGACTTAGATATTCATAAATTAAAAATAAGTGATTATGAAAACAGAAGTAAACAAAGATGCTTAAAGATTTTTAAACAGGAGTAGGTTCCTTGACATACGTGTTTGTGTGTGTGTGTGTGTGTGTGTGTTGTAAGGAGTGACTTTGAGTGTAAAATTTTATGGCATGGAATAATTACTATAAAGTATTGTATATGGCTATAAATAAGAGACGTCTCTAGGGGGAAAATAGATATATAGAAAGAAATTTGACTAGGTGACAATCTAGCGAAACAGTAACCTAGAAGGTCCCCTTCTAGGGAACATGATGACCCCAGCCATGGTACATGATACAGGCAGGAAATTCTTTTTCATAGAGCTTCTTTCCTTGAATTTAATTATGAGGCACTTTGCTACCTAGAAGCAACTATTGCAGTTTGGTATTAATGAGCACATCGTGCCTAGTGGGTTAGTATTTGAGCATACAGTGTCCAGTGCTGGGGGAAACCATTTTTGTCTTTTCTCCCAAAGAAGCTACAGAACACCAGTACAATTAGAGATAACAAATCTTAAGTTCATTTTTTAATATAAGTCTTTATAGTTGTATATAGCAGCAAGCATAGATTGTGTTTAAAGTTGCTATTTTGAAAATACAACCCAGCTTGATACCTAAAAATATTGTAATGAACGAAGTTATAAATCTTACACTCTTCTTAGAAAGTGTAGTATAATATAAAAGCTTTATATTAACAAATGTAATGGTAATGAGGAAATTCTATCACTATTGAATGTTATAAAACTTGAACTTTTTCAATTGTTTTATTTCTTAACATTCCAAATGCTGTTCCCTTTCCTGGTCCACCCACCAAGAGCTCTTCACCCCATCCCCCTTCCCCTGTGCCTCTAAAAGGGTGCTCCCCTACCCACCTTACTACACACCCCTTTCGCCACCTCGCCCCCCACATCCCCCCTTCCCCAGGGCATCAAGTCCTTACATGAATAGGCCTATCCTCTCCTATTGAGCCAAACAAGGCAGTCCTCTCTACATTGTGCCAGGGACCAGAGAACATCAGGAATGGTGATTCCCCAGGAAGTTCTTTTATTGTTGGGAATTGTTTTCGCTATCCTAATTTTTTGTCTTTCCCTATGAAGTTGAGAATTGCTCTTCCCACATTTGTGAAGAAATGTGTTGGTATTTTGATGAGGATTGCATTGAATCTGTAGATTGTTTTTGGTAACAGGGCCACTTTCACTATGTTAATCCTACCAACCATTAGCATAAGAAATCCTTTCATCTTCTGAGGTCTTCTTAATTTTTTTTTCAGGGATTTGAAGTTCTTGTCATACAGATAGTTCACTTGCTTGGTTAAAGTCACACCATGATATTTTATACTATTTGTGGCTATCATGAAAGATCTTGTTTTCCTAATTTCTTTCTTAACGTGTCCTTAGTGTCTCTCACCTCCCTGACAATATGTAGATGATCCCCCCATGCCCAACACCTAGCTGCTTATTTCCATTCATTCTCATTGTCCTTCTGGGCTTCTCTCCTGTCCTTTACGCATTCCTGACCCTCTTTCCGCTTTTCACTATCCTTTCCCCTCTTCCGTTCAATATTTGCTTACAGGAAGGCTACTGATTTGCTTGAGTAAATATCCTGCAGTTTGCTGTAGTTGTTTATCAAATGTGGGAGTTCTCTGATAGAATTTTGTGGGTCACTTATGTAAATGATCATAATATCTACAAATAATAGTTATTTGACTTTTTTCCTTTCCAATTTCATATCCCCTTGATCTCCTTTTGTTGTCTGATTGCTCTGGCTAGACCTTCAAGTACCATATTGAATAGTAAGGAAAGAGTAAGCAGCCTCATCTTGTTCCAGATTTAGTGGGATTGCTTCTAGTATCTCTCCATTTAATTTGATGTTGGCTGTTGGTATTGCTCTTACTATGTGCCATGAATTCCCGATCTCTCCAATACTTTTAACATGAAGGGGTGTTATATTTTGTCAAATGCTTTTGTAGCATCTAATGAGATGATCATGTGTCCTTTTCCCTTGAGTTTGTTTATTTAATGCATTAAGTTGAAGGTTTTTCATATATTTGACCATCCCTGCTTCCCTGGGATGAAACCTACTTGATCGTGGTGAATGGTGGTTTTGATATGTACTTGGATTCAGTTTGTGAGAATTTTATTGAGTATTTTTGCATCGATATTCATAAGCCATATTGGTCTGAAGTCCTCTTTCTTTGTTGGGTTTTTGTGTGGCTTAAGTGTCAGAGTCATTGTGGCTTCAAAGAATGAAATAGGTAGTGCTCCTTCTGTTCTATTTTGAGGAATAGTTTGAGGAGTATTGGTATTAGTTCTTCTTTGAAGTTCTGGTAGAATTCTGCTCTAAAGCCATCTGGTTATGAGTTTTGTCTGGTTGTGAGGATTTTGATGACTATTTTTATTTCCTTGGGAGATATGGGACTGTTTATCCTCTTGGATATAACCGTCTTTCTATCTCCTAATTCATGCAGTCCCCTGAAGCCTGTGGAGATGGCTTGGGTGGAGACCTTTCAAGTAAGACTAAGTGTGCTATGGTCTCTTGTTCTTTGCATTATGTCTGGTTGTCAATCTCTGTGTTATTTCCCCATCTACTGAAAGATGAAGCAGCTCTGATAATGGCTGAGTAAGGCAATGATCTCTGAATATAGAGACTATCACTAGGAGTTATATTTTTGCTACATTTTGTTTATTTGGTGTTAGGAGAATAGTACGTAGTTTTATCCTAGGTCCCTGGGCTATCCACTCTCAGTCCTTTGGTCACTCAAGCAGCATTGAAATGGGTTACATCTGGTATGGTGGGCCTGGTTCAAATCAGATATTATTTGGTTATACTCACAAGCTGTGCCATTATTTTCCCAGCATAAGTTTTAAAGGGAAGAAAACCATTGTATTTAAGAAGTTTGTTGCTAGACTGGTGTTTGTGACTCACTTTTGGCAACATTCATAGTACCTTTCCTTACCAAAGACATTAGAATGTAGAGGTAGAGGTTCTATGTAGGCGACAACTTGATATCCCTAGGTTCAATGATTTGTGTAGGTTTTTTTCTTCTGTAATGGAGCCATTCCATCAATTCAGTAGAGTAAACTTTGGTTTTGGCAACAGCTTGGGTTGTTTGTGGTTTCCCATGGAACTGGCAAATAATTCAGTTAGATATAGCCCTATCCAGGACTGTGAGTTTGGTGGTAAGAGATGTCCAGTTTGGGCTTTCTTTCATATTATTTAGTGATTTCATTTAGATCTCCTTGGTGTGTGTGTGTGTGTGTGTGTGTGTGTGTTTTACAAAGCTCCTACTGTATTAGATTTCCAGACAACCCCTCAAATAGACCTTAAATTGCCTGTCTCTCCTTATATTCCCTCCTCTGACCCTTTCTTCATTTCCCACTCCACTTGATTCTCCTATTCCAGGCACCACAACCCATCAATAACTATTTCTATTTCTTTTACCTAAATATATATCTGTTTCTCTTAGCCATTTATTATCTGACCTCTTAGTTATATGGATTTTATTTATGATACTACTGACTAAACAGCTAATATCCACATATAAGAGACTACATATCATATTTGTCTTTCTGGGCCTGTATTACCCAGTGCAGGATGATTTCTTCTAGTTATATCCATTTGCCTGTGAATGTAATTATTTTGCTGCTTTCAATGATTGACTAATGCTTCATTGTATAAATGTACCACATTTTCTTTGTCCATTCTCTTGTTGAAGGACATCTAGGTTGTTTTCCATTTCTGACTACTAAGATTAGATCAAAAATCAGCTAAGCAATTTAAATAGACCTAAAATCCTAATGAAATATTTGTTATTTACTGCCTTGCAACCAAAATGTTCCAGACCTAGCTGTTTATACCATAGAATTCTACAAAACATTCAAAAAAGGATTAATTCTAGTATACCACTAATTATTTCACAAAATATAAACAAAGGAACATTGCTCAGTTCATTTTCTGAAGCATTATTCTGATACTCAAACCACATAAAGATCCAACAAAGAAGGGAATTACAGACTAATTTCCCATGTAAACATAGATGCAATAGTCTCAATACTTGCAAACTTATTCCAAGAATGCTTTAGAAAGCAATCCACCATGATCAATCCACAACTTCATCCCAATTACTCAGGGATGATATCATGTTCATAAATCAAAAATATAGTCCACCATATAACCACACTGAAAGACAAAAAACACATGATCATCTCACTAGATGCAAAAAGTGCCTTTAACAAAACCTAATACCTCTTCATGATAAAAGACTTGGAGAAATCAAGGATGAAGGGTTCATACCTCAATATGATAAAGACAGTTTACAGGAAGCCTATAGCCAAGTGCAACTTAAATGAAGAAGGACATAAAGCAGTTTGACTAAAATAAGGAGCAATACAAAATTGTCTTCTCCCCCCCCACCTTTATTCAATATAATACTTGAAGTCTTAGCTATAGCAATAACATTTGAAGGATATCAAGGGAATGTGAATGGGTAAGGAAAAGTCAAAGTATCATCATTTTCAGATGATATAATATATATCATATAATATATATATATATATATATATATATATATATATATATATATATATTTCCCCATGGAATGCTGACAGATAATAAACACTTTTGGGAAGGTGGCTGGTTATGAAATTAGCTCAAAAAACCTCATTATTCCTCCTATATTCAAATGACTAATGGACCGAGAAAGAAATCATGAAAACAGTATCTTTCACAGTAGCCTCAAATACTATTTAGAAAATAACAAGAAGAAAACAATTCTAAAAATGGGGTACAGATCTAAACAGAGAACTCAAAATAGCAATCAAATAACTGAGAAACACTTAAAGAGATACTTAGACATCAGGGAAATACAAAACAAAAACTCTGTATTTTTTTACTTTTATCTTACATCTGTCGATATAGCTAAGATCAATAAAACAGGTGGCAAGTCATCCTGGCAAGGATACAAGAGAAACTCATCAATAACTGCTACAATTGAAACTTTGTAGAGCCACTCTTGAAATTAGTGTGACTGCTCCACAGAAAGATGACGGGAATCAATTGATCTCAGGATCAAGCTCTACCGCTCATGGTCACATTCCCAAAAGATGATTCTTCCTACCTTAGACACACTTGCTCAACCATGTCCATTACTGTTCTACGAAAAATTTCTATCTTTTATAGATTTTATTTCCTCACCTCGTTTATGTTCACTGTTGCCTGTTTTACTTCCTTCATGTCTTCCTCCTCTGTATCCAAAATTATTGGTTCCTACTCACATTGCTGTCCTTTGCACTCCAGATGGATGCTACTGGTCTTGGACACCATGGTGGTGCATCTTCATTGCCAGTTTAACAAACCTAGATAAAGGCAACCCCAGTTGAAGCATTATCTCCATTAAACTGGCCTGTGGCAATGTCTGTAAAGCATTTTCTTAATTTTCAATTGATGCAGGAGGTCCCATACCGCCATGAACAGTGCCATCACTAGTCAGGTTGGCTTAGACTGTTTAAGAAAGCTAGCGGAGTAAGCCAAGGGGAGCACGTCAGGAAGCAGCTTTATTCGATGGTCTCTGGTTCAGTTACTGACTTCAAGCTCCTCTCTTGAACTCTTGCCCTGGCTTCTATCTAGAATGGACAGTAACCTATTAAAACTTTTCTCCCAAGTTGCTTTTGGGAGATGTTTATCACAGCAACTGACATACTAACTATAACACATAGAAGTTTAATCACATTTATTTTGCTAATTGAGCAATATGATATACATAACACTATGATTGGTTTTGGACTGAATTTAATTTCCTGGCCTTCAAAACTATAAAATTATGAGGTTTTTTTTCAGTAACAGGTCTGATATAACTGTTTGTTTGTTACTGAAGCTCCAATTTGTGTGCTGATGATATGAAGCATGGATTCTTCCTTACCCGACATCGTATAGTAAGGGATCTGCTGATAACATGATCAACTATAATTGAAGCTGTTATGGGCTAAAGACTTAAAGACTTGAGAGAAGTCTTAGTATTAAAGTACTTGCCACACTGATGAAAGTTTGAATTTCACTTGCAAAATCCCATGTATATGCAAGGTGTGTCTGGTAGCTTGCTTGCCCTTACTCAGTCTTGTAAATCAGAGACAGAATCACTTGATTGGATAAAACAAAACATGTTTGACTGAGAAACAATGCCTCCGAGAATAAAGTGGAAGAGTGATTAGCAAAGATTCACAGCATTAAACAAAAATCTTCCTCACGGCTGAATGCAAACACATATACTCAAACGAGAGAGAGAGAGAGAGAGAGAGAGAGAGAGAGAGAGAGAGAGAGAGAGAGAGAGATCCTACATATACACATACACATACATGAAAAGAATGAACAGAACAAGCTCTTATTGTCCCTGGTTGGGATAATTCTGCAGGACCATTCCTCTTATACATTGAACAAATAATAAAACTAGCCATCTGTATTGTATAATCCATACAACTTTGGCCTCCAAGTATATAAAACCTCAAAATGAATATTCTGGGAAAAATTAAGTTCTTTTATTCAATAGAAACAAGTTAGTAATTTACAAGGTAAGAGAAAATATGTATATTATAAAGCAATTCCATCATATAAGGCACATAATTATAATTGTAGATATAGAAAAATAATGTTTCCTTCTATAATTTACACCCAAAACTTGAGGCTACATATTTGAAGCAATTGTTATAGAAGTTTCTGACAATTCTAATACTGTGTGTTTTGTACAAGATGGAGCAAGAGTGAAACTCAGTATTTACTGTCTTTCCCTGGCCGTCATCTCTAGCTTTGCTAAGGATAAGTATTATTCTGATATACTAACTCAGTCATCCCATTTCCAAGAGCTCTTCTGTGTCAAATATATGTGTAGATTTTCTGTTTTGTAGTTGAAACTCAAAGTAATCATTTGAAGCTTTCTCAAATAGTAATGTATTTTAGGTTTTGTTTTCTCAGGAAATTTTTCAAATATTATGCAATAACTATTTTTATTACTCCTTTAAAATGCTATATATATATATATTACATGTAATGAATATACTATACATTGTATACTATTTATTACATATATGGCATGCTATATACTATATGTATTATATATATTAATTAATATATACTATATATACACATTATATTTTTATACATGTATGCATTATGTATATACTATAAACATAATTATAATATGCATATAATATTTATTACCTTATACTACTCATTTAAAATATTCTATATACTTAATTTATGCTAATACTACACTCACTGTCTTCATAGTAGAGTCATTTTGTTCTCATAGTCTTGTTAATGATTATATAAACACACAGAGATTTTCTCTTCTGAATGAATTGGGCCATCGTTCTTCTACTCCAGGTTTTGTCTTTTCGTCCTTTTATCTCTCTGCCTTTCTCCATATTGCTGCTGACCTGGGGGAAGGCTCCTGTATAGAGTATATCTTAGTGACTTTTAAATTTCTATTATAAGACACCATAAACAAGGCAAGTTATAGCAAAATAAGTTTATTACAGTTTCAGACAGTGGGCCCACAGTCATCATGTCAGGAATCATAGCATTAGGCAAACAAGCATGGTGCTGAGGCACTAGCTGAGAGCTTATATCTTGAGACACAGCCACTAGGCAAAGATAGATAATTGTGAACATAATGGGTATTTTAAATCTCAAAGCTTACCTCTATAATACACCTTGTCAAATAAAGCCATACCACCTAATTGTTTCCAGACAGTTCCACCAACTGGGACCAATGTTCAACTATAGGAGCCTATGGGGGCCATTCTCTTTCAAACCACCTCAGAAGACATAATAGTTTCTTTGTTTTCTTGTTTCCATTTGTACTGGTCAACCAAATTACCAGCAGGAGATACAAAATATGGAAGATAAAAATTAATGTTCTAATGTTCTTGAGTGTCTTCATCAAAAGATGGCTTGGAGTGAATATTTGTCCTCGTATGGTCACGAGCTCTATTTACTTTTTCTGGTAAACAATCCTGCTGTTTTACCTATAGACTTGATTATCAAAAAACTCAGTCACATGCTCCAGTATTTTTAAGATCATAACTTTCCATAATCATCCTTACAAAGTCATATTTTGCCAGTTTCAATGATGCAACTGCTTGAATTCAAGAATATCTTCATTTTCAGTCAAGTCATAAAAACATAAAAACTGAGAGAAAGGTACCTTTCTCTCAGTTCACAGTGATCACTTTCCGAAAGGGCACATCGCAGATAGGGTTGATTTAGGCAGGTGATTGAACGCCAGGATTTGAGTTACATGTAGTTTTTTATCTCTCATTTAAGTGTCACTTCGTTCTGTAACATGGTAACAGAAAATGACATGGTCGTGACCAATTTCACTGAACTGACCAAATTATGGTAAATTACAATATTGGAAATAATGAAATGTTAATAATAATTTGCCATCATCTTATACAAAGTACTGTCTAAATTAAGGTAATCTTTTAACAATAGTGACAACATAAGAAAAGAAACAATACTGTAGAAGAACATAAAGGAAAGAATTATTATACATATGACTAAAAGCTTATTTATTCTTTCATAAAAAGAACAATTTCACTTTATATATACTTATATGTGTGATTACATCTATAGAAAATCACACAGAAACTACTGTTTAAATAAAATTATGAAACAAATTTATTTTGTTTTAGCAGAGATGATATATTTTGTTTACTTCTTAAATTCAATTGACATAAAATAAAACTTTTTATGTTAAGGAAATAAAATCAACCTAAAAGACAAAAAATATATATATTTAAAAATTAAGCAACATTAAGGATGGTTTAGCATCCACTTTACTTTCTGGGACATTCTAGCATGTTCACGAACCACAGGAGCATCCTTAGTAAATAAAATATGTTGTACGGAATCACTATGGTTAATCGCCATCACAGCAGGGTTGATATTTTTTCTTTAAACATAAGGAAACTTAACTCTAGGTGAAAAACCAATTTGTTGACAGGCACCTGGCAACTGACTCAAATCGTTGCCTGGATTCAGTTTATATATGCTAGGATGTTGACATTAGGCTGAGAACTCCATTACATGGAGGTAGAAAGGGTAAAATTAAAAGGCCATGTTTGGGTTTTCTTTCATGATCTCTCATTAGAGAATCCTAAGTATCTCTAAAACAATGGCTGTTAAGCAAGTTGGCAGCAGCTGGCCGTATTTCTTCAGGCCCCTTGGGGTAGTGCCAGAGGGACAGGGTCCTTAGGAAATTTAGTCTGAATTCTTCTCCCAATGAACACCTGCCGTCATTGTCCAGTGTCAACCCTGCACTCACAAGGCTAGCTCTCTTTGCTGTGAAATCCATTGAAAGGGCCAAAGCTTATCAGTGCTGCATGCTGGCTTCATTTCCACTTCTTTTAGATTTTCTGAGTATCTTGAAGTTAGAGCTGATACTAAGTTTATATCTGGCTAGTGGGCATGGCAATGCTCTACACAAGGAGGTTCCTCACACATATCCCTATCTATTTAAATAGTCTTTGGTTTCTTTTTCTTTTCATTTCTCTATCTCTACCTAGTTTATCTTTTATTTCCAGGACAAGATTTTTATTGCAAAATATATATTTTAAAGAAAATCATCCTACATGAATTATAACTGGAAGAAACAAATAATTCAAGTAAAAATAATTCAATGATATTCTCCAAATGGACAAGAAGTATTGGCTCTTCACTCTCTTAGGCATTGAGTCTCTTTGCTTTGTTTTAGTGTAGTTGTTTGCTGGATTTACACAGTTGGTTGATACTCCAAGTTTATGTTGTATTAGTAGGAATGAAGTTAAGACTGATGCTTTTTTATAAAACATTATAGATCAAAGAACATGTATACCACCAATAGTTTGCTTTGAATATCTGTATGATTGTGTGCCAATATAAGAAAAATACATACGCTCATTGTTATGTTGACTTCCAAGTGTATATTTATAATACTTGTTATAAAATATGCAATATATTAGACAAAAAGAATGAACTATATTGACCATATTTTATTTCTGTTTCAAAGTTGCATGTTAGAAACATCAATTCGTGGAGAATTTTATGAGTCAATTTTATTGTAAATATTGTTTCTATGTTATTGTATTTATACAGTAATTACTTGACAATTGATAGTGTGCAAAATGTATATAAATAGTTGCAGCTTGCTCTGTCTTACAGAGAGAGCCTCTTTGCCATCTGCAGCTCTTGGTTCCTCTTGTTAGTCCTTGTGCTTTGTTATGCATGAGCAAACACATCAGCCTTTTCATTTCATTCATTAGACTCTTAATCCTTGATTAGTGTTTTCAAGATTCTTTCAAATCCAAAACTTCTTTACTTCTTTTGAGTTAGTTTTATTTTTCCTTTTGTCTTCCATCTGAAGCAAACTTATCATTCAATCACAAAAGCTCTTTTCTATTAAGATGATTGGTAAATATGTTAGTTTTTCACATAAGTGATTAATTATGTGTAGCTGAAAATGGGAAAATATCTCCTCACTTGAAATAATAAGGCTGCTTAAAATTAGATACAGTGCTCTGTGCTCCAAAAGCTTGAGTCACAGCCCTCCATCAGTATCACACATTCAATTTGATTCTTCTATTAAAGAGAAATCTGACTGAACTACCAAAAAGAAAGGGGCAGCCATTAGGCTTCAGTACCGTTGTATTTAGCATCTGAGAGATGAGTTATATTTGTCACCAAGTCTTCGTGACCTTCTCACTGTCGGTTTCTCCATTACAGGAGATGGGTCAGAAAGCTGTATGTGTTATGAACAGTTATTAATTACACATCAGGGCATGCTGAGCAAAGTCTGAAACCAATGATTACACTGCTTTATTAGATCACCAGGCTCTCATTGTCCTTTTACCCACAATCAATCTTAAAGGAGCAAGAACAACTTGGTGTGACATTTTTTCTCCTTAAGCCATCCTTTTTACTCTTATTCTGGATACATTCAACTACTCTTTGACTTTATGACAAAATATATTTCTTTAAGGAGAATCTAAGCATGGGACTGAACCAGGAATTAAAAGATATATAATTTAAATAGAAAGCAATTTCTTATATAAATATGACAACTGAAAGGTTTTGACATGATTATGTAGTCATAGTCTTCTTGACATTGCAGAAATGTTAATATTAACTTAACATTCTAATTTCAGAACATCTTCTTGTCAATAATATTGTAAAGAATGAATTGATATAAAATGTTGTTTGTTAACAAGATAGTATTTTACAAGATAATAAAAATCACAGCTATCACTCCGCCATTTCTTCTTTTAGGATGCCTCCATTGCACACAGATTCCACATCATGAGAGAAAAGCACCCGGAGAAATTCAACAGCCGGTAAGGCAACAAATGATGGATTTTTAATTATGATTTCTATGGATAACTATGTCGTTACAGAAGAGCACTAAGTACATTAGACACTTTCTACGTAAGTACTGAATGAAGTTCAGAGTAGATGTTCACATTAAGATGAAGGTATAAGTGAATCAGGTTTTCTTCTCTGGTATGAATGGGGCTATAATGCCGAGTGCAGTGAGCATCATGTCTATTTCAATCTCACGTGCTTTAAAGTAAATACTTGAAGTAAATGTTGGAAGTGACAGTTAATAACACATGGTGTAAGCCTTTACTCTGCTTAGTATGTGAATGGTGATCATCCTTTATTCCAAAGGAAAACATGAAGCTTTGGTTTGGTAACTTTCAGTGTTCTTCTTTATGTAAGTATCTCAGGCATCTACCCTCTGTTCCACCATCCCATGTTAGCTTCAAGTAAACGCCAGTAAATATTTTTTCCTAACAATATCAATAGGAAAACATTCCTGCTCTAAATTGTAGACAGTTGTATGACATTTGTCCTTACTCAGAGAAATAGAAAAATCTTGGCACTTTGGCTTTTATTATTTGGGAGCAATCTGCACTCTACCCTAGGAAGATTGGACAAAAGTGATGAATCCCATTCAGTTTTTGCATACTCATTTTCACTTGGTATTCCTTAAAGCAGGAAAATGATATTCCGTATGGCTGTGTAGACATTTTATTGCTTATATAGTTGCATTCTGTGTATTGGCTAAGATGATGATAACTGACCATAAGTGCATGTAATTTAACAAATAACCCTGCAAGTTCCTTTGTCTATGCTAATTGCATCATATACTAGGAGATGACATAATTTTCTTGCATGTAAACAAGTTTATAAAATAAATGACATAAAAATATTTTTAAAATTCCTAAACTGAAGATTTGAGGGTACTGTTTATTAAACAATCTTTGTAAACTGTCTCATAATTAGTCAAGTTCTATCTAATTTTTATTAAGTTCATTTAAGTATTTTGTTAAATATAATAAATAAATAATACTAATACCCATCTCAGATATTTCCTTGGGTTGTTTTCTTGTACTACAAATAATAACTTATGAACTTTCTTCTATCTCCTATCAGAAAGTTATAAAATTTCCTATTGTTTTCTTTTATCATAGTAATTACATGCTTATTTTGTTTTGCTGCTAGGGAAGTACTAGCTTTATAATGAGATTGGTAGCATTTCTTCCACGTTTGGAGGAATAGTTTGAGGCCTTTGGGGATGAACACTTCTTGAAGTTTTAGAAGCCTTCTTGGATGATGCAGCAGGTACCACACTTGCTTCAATGCTTTGCTCAATACAAACACCATTAAAAACTGAAGAAATATGTCAGAGTAAGGGGATAGTCAGTATATATGACATTAACTTCACGATGTATTCATCAAGGAGAAAGAAGGACAGTGTGTGAGAGTATTAAATATGCAGAGTAATATCAAAGTGTTTGTATTACAACCAAATTTGATAATCTGTAGATAAGACTGTCAAAAATTTATGTTCCTTCTCCTCAAATGTCAGAGGATAATGAATTCCTTTTAGAAGAATAATGTTATTCTTCTTAATAATGAAGGCGTGTATTACTCATATGTCTTTTAATTTTTATAACAAATACCACAAACAATTTTGACATCCTCATTGCTTGATATAGGATTAGGTTTAGCCCATTATATATTACTGTTTGCAAGTTTGTATGCCCTGACGATATAAATGTGAAACTTTATGGAAACTTTTTTGGAAATTTGTGTCATGAGTGTGTATGTGTGTGTGTGTGTGTGTGTGTGTGTGTGTGTGTTTAAGGTAGGAGTTCATTTACCTGAAACAAACAAAAATGGGGTTTGCAATCTCATGTAGAATTATATACATTTCCCTCCTTTATGATGAGTTCAAAGAATATTGATATTATTGGACACTGTCTGTGACATTATGACAGCTAGAATCCTTCTGGCCTAAAATGTATCTAAGCACTGGATAGATTCTATTTGTGATTGATTCTGGAGAAACAGAAAGAAGCAGTCTGACCCAACTGCAAGTATTGCTCTTGCCTACCTTGTAGGTACTCTACAGATGAAGTTAGTAATGGTGTATATAGTATTGCTTCCCTCCTGATGTTCTTGGGTGACAATTATGAAATGCATTTGATATATATATAATATATAATATATATGGTGTATGTACAGCCAACAGTACATGAGACATTACTAGATGATTTACCAGCAGATGCTAGGATTTCCAGACCAGAGGACCACTCTTCATTTAACTTTTGTTTCTCTAGCTTAATCTTTAATGTTTTTATCCAACTCTTCACTTCAGTGGGATTTTGTTATAGACAGGAATATTGAGAGGCATAGTTGAATCCCAGTGAAAATTTGGAAGCATTCTAGAGCACTCGTAGAGCATCAAACACTCTCTGAGTGCTCTTCCCTTCCTGGGGGCTTCTGATTCTGCTTACCCAGCAGAGAAAAAGTAGCAGAGTAGAGATTGAATGTTTTTTTTTAAGAATTCTAGTTCATATTAAAAAGAAAGAGGAGGAGATCTGTTTTATATCATTCCTAGCCTTAAACTTTCTTAGTCTCGAATACTTTAGCCATTTTTTGAGCATTATATGAATACGTGTTTTTCTTCCTTATTCTTATTCTTCTTCAGAATCTAGAAAGCATACTATGTTTAAATTAAATCTTGCTACTTGCTAGCCATGTAAGCAGAGGACATATTTTGATCACCATTACTGGTTTCCTCAATTGGTAAATGAGGGAAAAAAAAAGATATTGAACTTTATTTGTCCCTTAGATTCTTTCTGGATTTTATTTATCATGTGATCAGCTTCCTTTTCCTCCCACAACACTCAGGTTTAGATGCAGTGTTCCATCAAAGAGCACGGAATCTTGCTCACCAATAGCCACTAGCAAATAGAAGTTCATGAGTCGCTACTTAGGAAGAATAATTTCACTAATGGAAATAACAGAAACAGCCCCAACCCCACCCAACCCCAACCCCCCAAAACAAACTGCCATTTTCAATTACTCCTGTAATTTCTGCAAAGCATCATTACTACAGAACTTCGCAATCAGGGAGAAATTTTCTTCATAGCCACTGCTTGCCTTTCTAAGGCTTCTTATGAAGTAATTCTCATTTTGGACATGTGTCACAATGTATTATTTCCTTTTCCTCCAAGTATATCTTTCATTTTACTTCACGTTGATGTATAGGATTTGTGTGTCCCAAACAAACATCAATGTTTAGCTCTTGCTTTTGTCTGCATTTTACATAACATGCAATGAAATGAGGAGAGGATATTAGGCTAAGATATTAGGTTATTAAGCCTCTGTAGTTTCTCTTCTGATATGGAAACTTCAGGTGCCAAATATCAGAAATGAAAGGATCCTCATAGTCTTGCTCTTTACAAAGTGTTTAAGGCATTATTTACATTCTGACTGCCCAGCATGGCAGTTTAGAACTTCATTTCTGGGCACACTAAGCCATTTTATTGACCAGAAACTAATATACAGAAAAGAATGTAACATATGTTATCAAGCGATAAACTAAGCCTTGAGCTTGCCTTGTCTAGTGCTAGTATCTTCTCTCTAAGGAATGATACCATTTTTAACTGTCACCTAACCTGTAACTGATAGCAGTCACCTCCAGAACTGGCCACACAGAATAGTTCTGAGTCTACTGCTAAAGAGACTCTAGAAGCTGAGAGGTTTACCTAGTATCTGTGGCAATGAGAAGAGGAGCTGCAAAAGGAAAGGTTCAAAAAGGCACTACTGGTATTAGAAGCCTTCAGTCTACTAGTAGAGAACAAAGAATCTCAATTGTTGGAGTAAACAGAAGTGAATACAGAGGGAAGGGAATTGTAGACAGAGAAAAGGAGACCTAGTACTTGGAGAGGGGAGTTAGTTAGCATGGTTTTTGATTCGACTAAGGCCTTTTAGAATTTATGATATAGAGAGCAGTGAGGTTATGGCGATGAATGCTGAAAAACAAAGACACAAACAAAATACATGTCAAGAATGGACTTCAGGAAGATGTTCTATGACCATAAAGGATATATGTAGATATATTAGCCACAACTCCAGGTTTCTGAACATGTAGCCTTAACCCTGTAGCAAACACCAAAGATCCATGAATACATGAAGTCACTCTGGCTGCATTGTGTAGCTGAAGGACATTGAACAACAACAACAAAAATCTCAGTTCGTTAATCTTGCCAAGGGAAAAAACTGGGAATCTTCAGGTTCAGCCTATCTCTGGACTTCTGAGTAAACCTTTCCTCCCATTCCTACTCTGAATCTGTCTCACATGACTGCCTTAATCTGTGCTCCTAGTGAGCCTAGTGTAAACCTATGGAGGGTGTATAACTAGATTTTCTTCATACAAACCTAGTGAAGTGGGAAGAGAGAATAATAAAATACATGGTAATAGGGACTTGTCGTGGCCTAGGTATTACCACCAGGGACTAGGTCCTCTGTCTTTCCCAACTTGATATGAGATCCCCTCCACAGAGCAATTCATTATAGGTTCATGGCCATTCTCCACCTGTTCCTGACTCAGCAGGTAACACAGCACATAGCTTTTCTATAGGGTGGGACTAGATCTCTCTGTTCACAATCTCACTTTGAAGTAATAGCTGTCATAAAACTCAAGATTATGCTGATCTTGAACTCACAGAGATCTGCCTGCTTCTGCTTCACAAGTACTGATATTAAAGGCATGGGTAACAGGCAGTACTATTGGACTATAAAACTGTAAGGTACAGTAGCTACCTCATGTTGGCTCTTTTGGGGTGTGTGTGTGTGTGTGTGTGTGTGTGTGTGTGTATCTATGTTTGGTATATTGTTTGTGTATTCATGTGAATACAGAAGTACACATGTATGTGAGCATATACATATAAGAGACCAGAGGTTAATGTCAATTGTTTTCATTCTTCATTCTCCACCTTATTTCTTATCTATTTGTTGAGGGCCAGCCCAGGCAGTTTTTCTGTTTTATTGGTTTTGGTTGTTGTTGTTGTTGTTGTTGTTGTTGTTTGTTGTTGTTGTTGTTGTTCTACACCAAGCACCGGTATAGAAAGAACTCACTCATTCTGGATGAAAAATAAATATTGTATAGAGAAAGAAAAAGTTGTATACTTTTATTGCTACATGAATCAAAACTAAGTCTATAAGAAGAAAACTTGGGTTCATTTCTGTCTAAAAAGTTTTTTTTCTCTCTTTGTCCTAACACTTATACATCTTTCAGAATACATGATCACGTGGTCAAAAGTTCACCACAGGTTTATACATAAATTTAAATCATAAATCAAATAAGAAGTTTACAACAGAAAATGTTTACATGTATATCCATTAAGAATAATTATCTGGCTAGACATTCATTATCTGTCACTAGCTCTACAGGTTCACAAAACTATAATTTTGTGACTAACTTACTAGTGAAATTTTGTATAGATAAATCCTGCATTATTTTATCTTCTGTCTTTGCACCTATAGTAAATTCTTACTTTCCTTTTTATGTCCCCTGGTTAATGGTTTTACCACCTCTTAAAAGGTGCTTTAAGTGGTAAATGCCTGTTTACTATCCCAGAACCATTTAACTAGTGACTCTTGAAGCCTGTCAGAGTTCTCAATGTAATTTTGATATCAGAAAAGATTTAACAGCAGTCCTATTATAAAAGAAATTAATAATTACTAATATAATTTTAAGAAATTCTTATAGGATCATCATTAAGGATTAAGAAGTCATCTATTTGCCTATATAGCATCAATACAAGACAGTACATCTTTGTTATTTTGCATAAATCTGTTCAAAAGAATGGGCTAATACCTAGTGATTGTTAGTTATATCTAATAATAATAGGAAAAGCATATGAATAGCAGGAATCTCTCCTGAAATAAAATTCCACTGGGCCTTGCCTACAGAAGCAAATCTGTCATTTAACTAATCAGCCCATGGCAAAACCATCTCAGAAATATCACCCTCTAGTTTTCAGCTTCTCCTGGATGTCTCCTGGATGTATTTTTAAAGACTTCAGTGATACTCACTGAACCTGGAGATCACTGATTGGCTAGAATGGCTACACAGCAAGCTCACGGCATAGCCTGCCTCCATTCCCCCCACCCATCTTTTTGTCTTTTACATGGGATCTGAACTCAGGTTCTCATGTTGCTATGGAGAACGTTTACTGACTCAGCCACCTCCCAGCTATGAAACTTATCATTTGTTCTTAAGAATGTCCTGTAAGGAGGAACCAGAGATACAGATTTGCTAGTTGTGTGCTTCTCTACAGTAGTGTCTGAACAGGTTTTTGTCTTTAAGGAAGTCATGAGCTAGTGGAGGAAACTGTTTTTAGACAAGTCCAAAGGTCTATGAAGACAGGAATCAGAAGCTTCCTGTCCAAAAGGCAATAATATAAGACATGTGGTCTGATGTTTTCTTTACAAGATTTTGTTTTTAAAATATTTATTTTTATTATGCATATCTACTATAAAAATTATTGTGCTATACTTCAAGCTTTTATTTGTATGTTTATTTCAGCTTCATTAGATTTCTTCAATTCGAAGATCAAAACTTGAAAACATGTGGATGAATCCTAGGTACATAGCTCTGAATATACAATTAATAAAATGCTTTATACCAGAAACCATCTCTAAAGCTTCAAGTCAAAATATATTTGTATATTGTACTACCTATGCTTCTTATGCTAGGAATCAAAATAATTTGGAAAGATAATGTACTGGTGCTTTAAAAACTGTACTTTGCAAGGTTTATATCTTATATTCTCCAAGTTCCTAGATACATTCCAGCCTATGATTTTGTAGGTTGATCTTATTTAAATTCTCACGTATTTAGGCAACTCTATAAGCACTAAGACAAAAAAATTAAGATATTAACATTTTCTAAGATAGTGTATTATACATAAAAAAATTAAATGTGACAGGGAAGACATCCAATTTCAGCACTGAGATAAGTTCAGCCACAGTACACTTTCATGTTTTCACGTATTTGCAAATGGGCTTTTAATAGTGATACTAGTAAAAGTGTTTTAGATCAGAGCTCTTGTCACAATAAGTTGTCTACCATTAATGCCATAGTCCAGCATGCATGCTCATCTCGAAATACATTTATGTTGTATAAAACACTATATTTCTAAGATTACATTAACATATATAATATATATTTATATATATTGCACTACCTATGCTTCTTATGCTAGGAATCAAAATACATAGCTCTGAATACACAATTAATAAAATGCTT
Organism: Rattus rattus; assembly: GCF_011064425.1. Lineage (NCBI taxonomy): Eukaryota > Metazoa > Chordata > Mammalia > Rodentia > Muridae > Rattus > Rattus rattus. The sequence goes on from NC_046160.1 coordinate 51,597,362, forward strand.
TATAATAGAAACCATCTCTATAGCTTCAAGTCAAAATATATTGATATATATTGTACTACCTATGCTTCTTATGCTAGGAATCAAAATAATTTGGAAAGACAATTTGCTGGTGCTTTAAAAAGTGTACTTTGCAAGGTTTATATCTCATTCTTTCCAAGTTCCTAGATAGATCTAAGTTAACTGTTAAAATATAACACACTGTCTGTCTTTCTAAAGTTTAAAATAAAACTGAAAATACATAAAGATTTCTCAGATTTAAACTCAAGGCAAAATAGTGTTTGAAGTACACATGTTAATACAATTTAAAACCATATGTTATATAATATTGGTATTTAAAATATAAATATAACTTGACTGTTAGCGTCTACAATCATTTTCAAGCTGTTGTGATTTCACAGATAGTTCACCTCTTCTGGTTATATTTAGAGTACTTTAAATTCTTGTTCTTAAGAATTCTTTTTATTAATTGTTCACTAGTCTCTATAAAGTGTGCTTCTATTAAAATGGTAATTATATGGATCTAATATTTTCAGGAAAAATATTTTAAGTTCCAGAAGAAAGACTACTGAACAATGATATAACAAGTCAATTGGAATTTTCTACTCTGGAAGTTTTGGTTATATTTCAGACATTTCCTTTCACTTGAGTTCATAGAATTACTTCACCAGAAGTATTTTAATTCACATTATTAATATATCATATCTAAAATAATTTTCTTGGAATGAACTAAAGGGGTCAGTTAGAAAACACCATGATATGTGATTATAGTAGTATAATAGTTTTACCCACACACTGAACTGTGAAAGGATCTGGTTTCATATTTATACAATGAGACATAGTTTTCTTAGCTTTATAGAATCTAGAGTTGCCTTGAGGATACATTTATTAGTATATCTGCAAGAGATTTTCTAGATTAGGAAAATGGAGGTGCAAGGTCTCATACACATTTAAGTGACATCATTTGAAGTCCCAGACTACATAAAAAGAAACCTAGTTAGGTACGGATCTTCATCTCTCTGCTTCCTAACTGCAGACTCAGAGTGATGAGCTGTCTCACCCTTTTACCCCCACTCCTCCCATATCCTTATGTTCTGTATTCCCTTGAACTATAAATCAAAATAAACCCTTACCCCTTAAAATTGCTTCTTGGCACATTCTGTCACATTAATGAAGAGAGTAAATACTGTAAACTACAGATAATGAGAAAGGAGCCACGGCTATGATAAAACTGGCCATATTGTACTTAAGTCCTTGGACATGTTTTGAGGGAGGGCTATTGAAGAGTTTGCAACTGCTAAAGAAGCTCTTAAAGCATGAAACATGAGTTGATCGGGAGTCTTACTTCATAGTTTCAGAGAGGCCCTAACATCTGTCAATGATTGGCAGATTTAGTCCCTAGAGTCAAGGCCTGAGGGACCACTATGTAAAGCCACTACAATGAAACTTGTTGTGCAGTGAGATCTCCAATTTATCGAGGAGAAAAGATCACATGTCTTCCTACCCAAGTCACAAACACAGTTTGATATAACCCAAGAAATGGTCTATATGTGTTCCAGGCAACAAAGCCAGTAATCTGGGATTATTTAAGTCCTTTCTGGTCCAGACAATTCTATCATGAACCTGAGTACCTGATTTGGAAGCTGTAACTTTTGTTGATTTCACTGTTTGGTTGCAGTCTTACTTTAGTCTGATCTTTCCTTCATATGCCTCCCTTCCTTCTCTTTTGGAATAAGATTTGATTACTCCATGGAACTGCATGTGTAGCTTATTTTATTAGACGGATGCTCAGTTAAGAGATTGCCTGTGTCTCAGAAGAAATTATACATTTCCATTTTTAACAGTGTTAGAATTGTTAAAAGACCAGTGGTACATTAAGTTTGACTGGATTGAGTTTGAATTATGGGATCTTCAGGAGTCTAGAGGTGGATACTTACAGTCTAAAAGTCATGCAGGGAACTATCAAGTTGACAAGTATTGAACTGATGATAGTTTATATTAACTACCAACTTGGTGATAACAATAACCAACTTAAGAAATGAATCTCTGGGCATGGCTGTGAGGCATTGTCTACCTTAAGGAAAGTGGGAAGCCTAAACTGAGGTAATATGATTCCACAGGCCAAACTCTCACACTACAGAAAAAGGAGAATGTTAGCTTAGCAACAACCTTCATTACTTTCTGCTTCCTGACTGTAGACTCAATTTTCCCAGGTGTATTATCTCCTTGCTGATGGACCTTCACTACATTTAAGTATTCCCATGTAGTATAAACTAAAGAAACTCACCCTTAAGTTGTATCTTGTCGTGAATTATTTTACAGCATCAAGGGAAAAAAATATTTCACATTTATATATTAGTTTGTACTTCTCATTCTCAATTTACTTGGCTAGCAATGTGTAATTATCAGCTACCTACTAATTCTTATGTGGTATTATATTAATGTACAAAGTATCACCTCTATGTGTTATACAAATACATCTACATATGTGTATATTTTATTTTGTGAACTGAATAACATATGGTATTCATCTATTTCCAAAAGCCAGCAAAATTTAACTCTAAATAAATGTTATCCATCTGAAAAGATATATTACTGAAGCAGTATTTAATTAGTCAAAATAAGTAGCTCATAAATCATACTTATTGATTTTTAAACTGCCAAATTATAGCTACACGTTCTTGAACTGTATGGATAGTGCTTATCTAGCCTTAACTGAGAAGGGGCATTATTCAGTACATTTTTTATCCTATTAAATATTGGAAATTATAATGTCCAAGATAAGAACAGAAAAACAAAATCTATCACAAACTTTCTTCTTTGCTGTAGATAAAACGTACAAAGAAAAAATAATAAAACAGAGGATTATTATTTCTTATCTAAACAGAAAAAATATATTTTCCTCTAAAATGTGGATTTGAAATAATGGAAAGCTTTAGTGAGTTGGGAGTGACATGTGCTAGCCTACAATGTACACTGCTACAATGTGCTACTGTTGACATTTGATTCCTTGCACTGTGACAAAAAGTTTGAGTAATGTCGAAACTAAACATCATCAAGTAATTCTATACTGTAACACATCCTTGAAGAGTTAGTCCTCTGAATTTGATTAAATACACTTTGAAACATTAAAGACGTATTCAAGTTCTTTCCTTAATATAATAATTATATATTTACACATCTTCACTTTCCATAATTATTTAATTCATGCTTAGTAAATGCCAGTGACAGACACTGGACCAACTATTAGGAGTTCCACAAGAAGACCAAGTTATACAACCATAACATATATTCAGAGAGCCTAGGACAGACCATAGGTTCCTTGATGGTTAGTTCAGTTTCTGTGTGTACCTTTGAGGCCAGATTAGTTGGTTATGTCAGACTAATGTAACACAGTGAAATATGATAACACACGGTTGAAAAATTGTTCCTTTAAATTTGATTTTAAATAAATCCTGAAACAATTGTTTGAGTGTGGGGCCTCTGCAATCTGCTCCCCTCAGTTCCTGGATTAAGTCTCTAGATGACGGTTATGCTAAGCTCTAGTACTTGAGTACAGTACAGTAAAATACCAAGAAGGACCATTTCATTGACTTTTTTTCATTTTTTTCTGGTTGTGTTTAGTTCTATCTTAGGTCTTGGGGCTATAAAGCATCTGGTTCCTGGCCCTCCAGGCAATGTCAGGGTTGGACTCTTTAGGCATTGGTCTCAAGCTGGACCAGTTTTGGTTGCCCACTGCCAAAGGTTCTGTACCACCTCTACCCCAACATTTCTTGCAGTCATGACTTGTAGGTCAAAGGTTCTGTGGCTTGTATGATGGTTTAAATATGCTTGACCCATCTTAAGTGGCACTATTAAGAGGTAGAGCCTTACTGGAGGAGATGTAGTCTTATGAGAGTAAGTTTGCCACAGTGCAGAAGGGGCTTTGAAATCTCATACGTATTCTCAACTCTGGCCAGTACGATGCAGTCTTCTGGCTGCCTTTAGATCAAGATGTAGAGTTCTTGGCTACTTCAGCTCCATGTCTGTCTGCACACTCTCATGCCTCTCTCCATTATGAAAATGGACTAAACTTCTGAAACTGTCAGTCAACCCCCAATTAAATGTTTGCCTTTATAAGAGTTGCATTGGTCATGGTGTCTATTCACAGCAGCGAACCCAAAACTAAGACAGCTGGGTTGGTGCTTCAGTGAAGCCTTGCTAGGTTAGAGGACATGGCCACTTCAGTCTCTTTATCTGCCATCACTAGGAGTCTTTACCAGAGTCATCCTCATAGATTACTGGGAGTTACCACTACACTAGGTTTCTCAATTTCCCCCCAAATACCCACCCCAGTTCTAGTCATCTCTTCCAGAACCTTCTCTCTCCATCCTCTTCTGACCTGACCACTCCTGTTCTAGTCCCTAACTGCCCGCAGTCCGTCCAAAATCTCTATTCTATTTTCCATTTCTAGGGAGATTCATGTGACCCCCCCGCTGGAGCCCTCCTTGTTACTTAGCATCTCTGGTTCTGTGAATTGTAGCATGATTATCTTTACATCTAATATCCACTTAATAATGAGTACAATCATTGTCTTTAAGGATCTGGGTTACCTCACTCAGGATTATTTTTTACAGTTCCATCCATTTGCCTGAAATTTTCATGATGTCATTGCTCTTAACACCTGAGTAATACTCTAGCATGTAAATGTGCCACATTTTCTTTATCTATTCTGGACATTACAGAAACGATAAAAAATAAGACTACTATGAAAACAGCTGAGCAAATGTCCCTGTGGTAGGATGGAGCATTCTTTGAGGATATGCTGAGGAGTGGTATAGCTGAGTCTTGATGTAGATCAATTCCCAGTTTTCTGAAAACTGGGAAAAAGCCTATTGATTGCCAAAATGGTTGTACAAGTTTGCACTCCCACCAGCAGTGGAGGAGTGTTTCCCTTGCCCCAACTTTGCCGATATGAACTGTCACTTGTGACTTTGATTTAGGCATTCTGATAGGCGTAAGATGGAATTACAGAGTCATTTTTATTTGCACTTCCCTGATAGCTCAGGATGATTACCATTTCTTTAAATGTTTCTCAGCTATTTGAGATTCCTCTGCTGAATATTCTGTTAGTTCTGCACTTCTTTCTTCATTGGGTTATTTGGTTGGCTAATGTCTAATTTCTTGAGTTCTTTATATATTTTAGATATTATCCTTCTGTCAGAAGTCATGTTGGCAAAATTTTTTCCCATTCTATAAGCCGTGTTTTGACTGTGTCAAAAGAGAACAGTGTCCTATTGCTAGTATCCTTTGTCTTTCAGGAGCTCTGGGATTCCATAAGGTCCCAGTTATTAATAATTATCCACAGTGCTTATGCTATTTGTGTTCTGTTTATTGTTGTCTCAATGGCAAAGCATTCAAGGCTACTCCCTACCTTCTCTACTATCAGGTTCATTGTACCTGGTTTATATTGAGGTCTTTGATCCACTTTGTGTCAACTTTTGCTTAGTATGATAAATATGGATCTACTTTCATTTTTCTACAGGCAGACATCCAGGTAGTCCAGCAGCATTTGTTTACAATGCTTTCTCCTTACCATTGTATATTTCTGGCTTCTTATTAAAAAAATAAAAAACAAAAAAAAAAAACCCAGGTGTCCAAAAATGTGGAGATTTAGTCTATGCCCTTGATTCCATTAAGTGATCAAACTGTATTTTTTCACCAATACCATGTGCTTTTTATTACTATAGGTTTGTATGTAGACTGGGTTTGGGGTAATTAGAGGTTTATGTGCTGATTTCTGAGTTTATCTTTATTGGATTCCTTCCCTTTGGTTTCTGTTTCCTCTCTGTTCTTCTGGCATGAGTTCCCTGTGGTTCTGGTGACCCATGAGTCTCCTTGTCCTGCAACATTCCCTATATGGGATTTTAGCAGCCTGAGTGAACTCTGGGGTTTTGAGTGCTAGTATTGCCTCTGTGGTTCTGGGGTTCTGGGCACTGGAGTGACCTCTGGTAGAACAGGAGGCATTAGGGGTTCCAGATACTGGTTTGGCCTATGGTAGAACACTAGGTTTCTTCTGGAGTTGTGGGCCAGGATATGGAGATGAGGGAGTGCTATTAGTGGAAATCTGGGTGGGCTCTGAAAAGCCTTGCTGAGCTGTGGGCTGGTCTTCCGTGGAGTATTGGTATGGTCTCTGGTAGAGCACAGGGCTTCTGCAGATGTTGTGGGCTGGGATATTCTGTGAAGATTTTATCATGTGTTTCCTTGTGTTTATTATGGCTTAGTTTTTCTTAGGATTGAATTTGTTAAATTAGTTTACCATTTACTCTGAGCTTTTATGATTTACAATTTGTTCAACACATTGACTTTAATTTTCAATAGCTTCTAGCATGTAGAATTAATTTTTGCATTGTTATATGTGTACAACGTTCAAATACTATAATTAAAGACAGAATGGATCTGTTTCTGATGTTATTGATAAGGTTTTTGCTTTTGTATCAGTTAGGACAGCATTGTTGTACAATGATATACTTTACCACTAAAATTAAACTTAATATATTGAGCACATATTTATCACTGACCAGTAGAACATTTTTGTTTAATAAGCCAACTGGGTAAATAACACTTTTAAAAATAAAATTTGAGCCCTTGGCACTTTAAGAACTTTTAACATAGTATTTACTCATTAGAATTTTTAGTATCTCATGGAGACTATTTTGACACAATTCTATTGTCATGAGAATTCTATATCTTAAGCTCTTTTGTTTGTTTTCTGTCTACTAGTAACCACTAGTCTTTCTTAAGAAAACACATACTCTAGCAGAGAATAGCCTTGTTGGGGCACCAGTGGAAGGGGAAGCTCTTGGTCCTGGCAATATACATACATGTATACAACTGTTGAAGAAATAAAAATATTTTTAAAATAAAAAAAGAAAACATACTCATTTCCATTCTTATTTTACACAATAATTTAATTTTGTCCTCCATATGAAATCCTTTGAACAAGCTCTGAATAAGCATTATTATTAATCCAACTTTTGTAAATGTGTCACATGTTGCTTGCAATCAGTGATGGGTAGGTAGATAAATGATACATTCAAATAGTTGTATGTGTTTGTGTAGACCATAATGCATGGATGTATATCTTTCCATAGATGTATTTTCTAACATATCCTTCATTCATATCATCATATTTATGGTAACAATTTTCATAATTATTATATTTCAGATATAATAACCAGGCTAAAAAACTATGCTGTTCTCTTCATAAGTTTTCATTTGTATTTTGAGCATCACTCTAATCTGTTTGAGTTGAGTAAATAGGAAAGTGAGTGGTAACACAGTAACAGAGTCCTGCACTCAGTAGCTGAGGGTCTCTGATTCCCTGCAGTCTCCCCTATCCGTTTGTGGTATCATTACTTCTGAATACAAACTTCTCTGTCCTGGCTTTTGAAAAGCTTGATTTTGAGATAGCTGCTTTGAATGGAGTCTGTGGGAGCTTGGGGATGAGGAAGGATGAGATTTAGTAGCTTTTCCCCTTCTTACCCCTCTCTTCCTCCTCTTTTCTCTGTACACTCCTTTCATCTTGTCTTGCAATATACCGTGGGGAGGAAAAAAGAGTGAACAACCTCCTTTTGGATAATATGTTGCTGTTGATCTGACTTACTTTTTCCTGATCAATGATTCTTATTTTAATGCTTGTTGTTCAACTGGCTGATGAGTGTGTATGTCACTAAGCAAATGGGAATCTGAACATAAAGTTATGAAGAGAATATAGTTAGATATTCCAAGAAAGAAATTTGCCACAGGGAATTCTACATTGACACTGTACAAAGAAAGGTATGTCATGAAGTTCCAAGTTAAGGTGTCTATAGAAAACTAAAGGATGTCATTAAAATAGGGGTAGTTTATATAGTCTCCAGGTGAGGTTAAAAATTACTTATTTCTGGGCTCTGCTTACAAGATACTTAGATTTAATTCATAGTCATTTTGAACATAGTTTAGATATTTTCCTTTTTGTTCTTGTTCTATTCCTAGTGTTTATATTTAATTTTACATAAATTTGCATGTGGTCTATGCAAAAATTTTACCTATTTACTTCTTAAGAAAACATGAAGACAAGATTTAAAAAATATAAAGAGCTAATTCAGAGATGTCCTCCCAAAACTCATAAGAATTATCTAAGTACTTCCTTAAGTGCTTAACTGCTTAACTGCTAGTAGTAGTTTTACAAAATAAAAAACTACTCATACCCATAATTTCTATACCTACAAGTAAATTTTTGGAAAATGTTCATAAAATGAAAAAGTAAATAAAATTTTGTTCCCAACTGTGTGGCAGCAAACATGTAATATTAGTCTGATTTCATACATATATGTATATATGTATGTATATATATATATATATATATATTTAAGTATGTGTGTGTATGCTTTAGTAAATTAGCTTCTAAACTGAAAATAAATGAGATTAATTTAGTCAGCAATTAAAACTCTTTTTTTCTGTCACCCTGATCCTAATTTATCAAATATTTGTCGTGTTGAAGTCTCAGAAATTATTTCTCCCTCTGTTCTGACCTAATCTGCTGTTAACCACATCAAATTGTGTTCTGGACATAGAAGAGACTCTCTAAACTAATAACACACGATGAACAACCAAGTTTGAGAAATGATTATACCCTCTTGATGGAAGTTGATAGCAATATCGTTTCCTTCCTTTGTTCATGGAGAATCCAGAGACAGCATTTGTAATTGATTGGGGTTCAATTCTTATTTTCTTAGTATAGATAATCTCAGTGTTACCCAGGCGAGTTGATTTCACATGAAGCTTGCTTGATTTCTCATCTCTAGTTGACTAGAACTCACTATACCAACAGTATAACGAAAGCATCAGGTAGCTTCTCAGGAACAAGATCAATTGATACTTCATGGAAATTATCTCAGGGAGAAATTTGAGGATCCCTGTTGTAATGGTTCTTTATAGGGCATATTAAATATAAAATAAGTCTATCTTGAACTATTTCCAAAGAGGTTAATCACCTCATTATAAGGTAATTTTACCTAGAAAGTAATCCCCTGACATGGCTAATTGGAGCTAATTAGCTGCTCTGGGCGGCTTCGGGCCCCACCTAAGCATTACTTACTAATACCTTTCTTTTGGAAAATGTGTGCTTACACAGGTATGTGAAGCATCATTTTCTGTCTGAACAAAGGTGATTCTAAAATATTAACTTGTAGAGGCTGTTTTTCTTTGGAGAAAAGGAAAGGATTCCCTCACAGATACTGTTCTTGGAACAGAAAAATAATCATGTATGTAGCATTTTCAAGTGTATTTTCTTTTCTGTAATTTTCATGAACCATGTGCACATGAAGTATGGACTGTACCCAAGTCACCCTCATACTTCTATGCATTGGTCAGAAATTGTCCTAAATTTGAAAGAAAATATTGTTTTTGAAGCTAATTCTTTATTATTATTAATGATGATGACGATGATGATAGCTTTATAAAATTACATCCCAAATATTGCTCCCCCTCCCATCCTGATCACCCTTTGCAGATTTCTTTCCTCCACAACCCCTCTCCTTCCACTCTGAGAGGCTTCCACCCCTGTGTATTCCGGTCTTTGGCCATCAAATCTTTACAGGATTATGCACCTCATAATCCAGTGGAGACAAGGCAAAGACAGACAAGGCAGCCCTCTGCTACACATGTGCTGGGGACTTCGGTGCAGTCCGTGTATGCTGCAAAGCTATTTTGTGCTTTTAGACAGGAGCCTAGCATGCCTGTCCTCTGAGATGCTCTACCAGCAGCTGACAGAGACAGATGCAGATACTCACAGCCAAGCATTGGACTGAGGTCGGGGACCCCTATGAAAGAGTTAGGGAAAGGACTGAAGGAATGGAAAGGTATGGCAACCCCATGGGAAGACCAACAGGTTCAACTAACCTGCACCCCTGGGAGCTCCCAGGGACTAAGCCTCCAACCAAGCATTTCTTTAATGTCTAAAATTTCTGGAAAGATTTAGAAACAAAAAGTATAAGATGTAAATATAAATGTGAATGTCTTATTCCAGTTTCTTAGGAGGATGCACCTTCCAACTTGGCCTTTTAGCAAGAATTCTTTATAGTGATTATCAGATATTAAATAACCAGTATGTATTGTAGTCACTGTTCAAGATATTCTCATTTCCACCAAACTAGAGCTTCTTCTCTCTAATGCATCCAATTTAATTCCCAGGACTCTCTATTCTCCCAGGCTTTCCTTGTCCTACTTCTGTGACTGTCATTGGAAAACCTGAGCTAATCATTAGGAGCACACTTGTGATTGTCCTGGTGAACAGTACGAAACAGAAACTGACAGGGACCCAGACAGCTACCCCAACTCAGAAGCTGACCGCTGAGTACTCAGGTCCAGTATGCTTGCACCCCAGAGCTTGTCCACCCTGTAGTAACAAAAGGCTTAAAGGAGAAAGCAGATCTTTACCTTTCCCCTTAATATATTATCAATGGTGGCTTGGAGTGTGGCTCAGTTGGTAAAGTGCCTGGACAGCAAGCATAAAGTCCAGGATCTGGTCTTAATCCACCAGATAAAACGAGGTGTAATGGTGCGCGTCTGTAGTCCCTGCACTTGGGCATCAGAGGCAGGAGGATAGTAAGGTCAAGATCATCCTCAAGCATATAAGATTTCAACCCAAACTTGTGTGTTTGTGTGCATGTATCTGTGTATATGTGTACATGCATGTGCAAGCATATGTGTATTTCTATATGTATGTGATATATGTATGTGTGGATATATGTGTGTGTGCATGTGTGTGTGTTCACACATACAGCATATTTTATGAAGTAAGACTAAGGAAATACACTTCTGGAAGAAAAGTTTTCATTGTTGCCTTGCTTACAAGCTGAAGAGAATATGTATGTGAAAGACAAGAGGCTGGAAACTGAAGTACGTACATGCAGAATGGAATAAAGCTATCCCAACCAATAATAGGTCAATACAGAGGAAAGGTTCCCTATGGGGTGATGACGACAATGACAAGACCAATTTCCTATCTGTTGGATATGAGATATTGATGCACCATCTATACGAATACCATGGACAGCAAACCTTATTGAACAGTCATTAAGTAAACTGCCTGCTGGAGCCCATCATCTACTGCCATCAAGGGTCACTTTTGTCCCATTATTTGCAAAACTGGAATCATTCCAAGTAGCATGGTCTAGGTTATTTAACTGAGTTGGTTATTTTAATTACAATAGATGCTTTATACTCAAGTTACTCACTTAAAATCATTGTAAAATTATATTTTAGAGCTTTGAGAAAAATTATTAAGCTTACTTTGTGATTGTTCATTTTAGTTGATATTATCAAAAACAATGTATTTGAATTATTTTGTTATAATTTATTTAAAAGAGCTTCTTAATAAAGAATAAAAATTAATCAAAATTTTCTGATACTTTAATATAATTAATGTAGGTATGTAATTTAACTGTAAAGTTCAAAGAGTAATTGTATATAAATTTTAGAATTCAGTTCAGAATATACATTCTTAATAAGTTCCCATTATGTGATAGAGTGAGGAGATCAGAAAGTAATGAAGGAGACAGGGAAGGAGGAAGGAAGGAAGTCACTTTTTCTGAGAAATGATTCTTTTATTTTATTTTAAATTGGTTATTTTATTTATTTACATTGCAAATGTTATTCCTCTTTCCAGTTTCCCCTCCACAAGCCCCCTACCCTCTCCTCCCTGCCGCCTGCCTCAGTGAAGGTGTTTTTCCACCCACCCACCCACTCTTGCCTCAGCGGCCTAGCGTTCCCCAAACCTGGGTCATTAAGCCTCCTCAGGACCGAGGGGCTCCGTTCCCTTTGAAGTCACTTTTTATAACTCTCTAAAAGATTTTTTTTTTTAAATACGCCGTCGAAGTTTTAGAATCCAGCCAGCAGAGGGCGCGAGCGCACACGTACTCAGCTTTGCAGCAGTTCAGCCTTCTAGAGAACATTGGATGAGTCCTTGCTGAATGTGCTCACTGGCAAAGGCATTGTTTGGTTGTTGCGTTGCCAGGACTTAGATTATTTACATCAGTAGTCCTCCTCATGTGGAAGTATGCAGCTCTTCTAACGAAGTGTAATCTGAGTTGCGTTTGAATGCTAGCCAGTGCGCTTGAGAGTCTGTTAGAAAGCGCCAAAGCCTCAGCAGTGTGCAGCAGGAGGGCAAAGGACATCAATGCACCCCACCCCACTGACTAATTAAAGAGCTTTGATCACATTGGATGAACAGGCCAGCCCTAGCCCTATGCGGAAGGAGCTTTCCTGCAGCCAAACTGAAAGTCTAGGGGTTGATACTCTGCCTTAATTGTAGCATTACTAACTATAGAAAAAGCCAACGTCTGATATTATTTTCTAATGGGAACAGAGTGTATTCTTTAAAATGTTCCTTTTTTTAAGTAAATATATGGAGAAATTAAGTATATCATAGCATTCCTGTGACACATTGCACCGCTAATTTTATGTTTAATATAATTAAGATTTTAGAATAATATTTTACAGATTTTAATAATATAATAAATGCTAACTTCTATTGACATGCTTTTACTTTTTTGTATCTTTGACATGCTTATTATTACAATTCTTCTTGTGTAACCATTATGAAAGCAAAAAAAAAAATTAACACACAAGCAAGCTACTTGCTAACAGAAACTGTTGGCTACTGTTCATTTGAGGTGATTAAGATACCATTTCTTTTTAACAATGCAGGTTCTTTTCCTAGCGTTGATCAGCGTGTTGTGATCGCTCCTTACCGTGGCATACAGCACGCTCTTCCATTTGTATGCATTTTTGCACGTATGATGTATGTATGTGGTGTATGCAATCTGCTTGCTTTTGAAAGCTGATAGCCAGCACATTTGCTTTTGATCTACGTTGTCAATGCTGTCACTTTCCTTTATGATCCAACACAGTGAACATGTAGTAAACACTTTAAAAACCTGTGGGAAGTTAATTTAATGTGTAAAAGCGTGAGGGAGGGGGGGCTCCATTTCCCTTCTTCATTCAATAAAGCTTTATAACAATTTTATTTGCAAAGATGACTATTATTTCAGAAGTGACAAACTGCCCCACTGATAGGATATATTAGTTTGTCTCTAAAGCTGTTCCTTGTCTTCCGCAACAAGGTGATAATTGGGTTTTCAGATTAGAATAAAATAATCCTGTCACTTATGGAGATGTTCTGTTAAAATATATTCCACCCTCCTAGAAATTTGAAACAATTAAAAGCTGTAAAATAAATTTCTATGTGAACTCTTAGAGCGATTGGAGCTGTTATTCCGAGTTAATCTAAGACTGGCATGGCTCCCTCTGGAAGGCTAACAGAGAAACAAAGTTAAAAAAAAAAAAAAAAAAGGCTAACTTTTCAAGATGAGCGAGCACCCACGTGGAGTCTCCCTAGAATATCCACGGTGTGGTGTTTTTAATATGAGCTGCAAAAACCCAACTAACAAAGCAAAGCCGCTGGTGACTGTCCGGAGGCAGATCTTTGCAGCTAGCGTGGGCTTCATGACAACTCATTGGCCTAAGGCCCCGAGCACCGCTCCTCTCACTTTAAATAACCAAAGGTAATTTCCTCTCCTTAAAATTCACAGGGTATTGAAAACTTCCCTGAATCCATTTCCTGAACCAATATGGAGACTGGGCAGTGCACATTCATTTCAGGTGCCTCTACATGCTCTGACTCAATTACCTTCAGTAGAGTGGAGAAGGTTTGCTGTAGCTTTGAGTGCACTGCATGAAGGGTTGGGGGTTTAGTTAGAAAATTAGTTCCTGTGCAAAGGTTATCTCTAGAGAAATACAAGTAACCACAATACTATACTTACGGACATCGTGGGGCCCGCCAATACCAAGGACTTTCCCTGCTTTTTTATGTACAGAATTATGTCACAAATGAGGTTATGGTAAGACATTGGCAAGATGAAAACAGGAGAGATTTTTGTTGATAATACGCAAAATGCCACATCTGTTTTTATTCACTCGGTGCTCGTTTCTTTGCGGGAGCATTTATACAGCTGCGGAAAGCTAGGGAGTTTTTGTACAAAACAATTTTGACAAATGTTCATGATTCCACACCAGTGAAATGCGTTTTAATTTCATTCAGAATCTTCTTAGGACTGCGGCGCATAAACAGCAGAACAACTCGTGCTTAGGTTCTTCCTGCAGGTTTTAACTTCACTGTTCGATTTATGCTACCACACTGTCCTGATGCTCACAAACAAATACACGGAATTTTAATCAGAATGTATAGAAACCAAGATGATATTGATGGCTTGGAAATGTGAATGCACTATTCAGTTTCGTAGATAGCCTTGCCTCACAACACTTCGTAATGTCAAACAAAAAGCACATGCTTTTTACTTCTGGTCTTTGTGAGAATCTAGTCCTGCTTCTTACGAGCTGTAAAACTTTGGGCAAATTATTTGCTATTTAGGAGGCCCTCATGTCACCACTTACAATGGAGGAGTGATTCCTAGTCTGTGCTGTTGTTATAGTAAGCTTAAATAAATAATACATGTGTGATAAAACTAATACCTCACCATTTCCCTTCCTCTTTCATTTTCGCAGGAATTTGCTATATTAACCACCATTTGCTACAATGGTAGATTAAGTTTCTAATCCTAGCACTCAGGAGGCAGAGGCAGGAAAATTAGTAGTTCAAGGCCATTCAAAGCTAAGTACAAATTCCAGGCGAGACTGCACAACATGAACTCTTGTGTCAAAAATAAATCCAAACATGTCACACAAGAAAAAACTTGGTATCTGACTCCTGTGAGCAAGAAATGTTTAGGCTGTAAAGAAATAGCCCATAGGTCCTCTAAAAAATGTGTTCTCAACCTGTGGGTTGCAACCCCTTTGGAGGTCCCATATCAGGTAACCTTAATGTCAAATATTTCCATATTCAAACAATAGCAAAACTATACTTATGAAGTAGCAACAAAATAACTTTATGATTGGATGTTGCCACAACATGAAGAACTGTATTAAAGGGTCATTAGGAAGTTGGAGAACTACTATTCTAAAACATAGGAAGGTAAGACAGAATTATTAGGTGATTCTGAGAGAATTAAAATTAGAGTTGGAAATACTTAAAAACTTTAAAAATTAAGGCTTTGTATATATCTGATAGTAATTCTCCATAATATTCCTTGGGACACAAGACTGCTATGTGATGATGATGATGGTGGTGGTAGTAGTGGTAGTGTTGCTGGTGGTGGTGATGACAACATCAGACTAGAAGGAAGTATTTTACTTCCTGATTATAAATGTTTAAAAGCTACATCCTTTGTAAATTGGGAAGAAAAGTTCATTTTGGTTTTGTTTGTTTGTTTGTTTTAGGGTGTTTTGATTTTGTTGTTGTTTGATACAGAGTTTCTATGTGTAGTCCTGGTTGTGTGAAGATGACCCACAGAGCTGTGGTAGTGATTAGAGTCAATAGACCCAATAGACAATAGTTTATTGAAACACACCACACATAAGAATTGGCTTTATGAGAACAGGACCCCCTTGGGGGGAATTAGAGGAAGGATTGAAAGAGTTGAAGGAGCTTGCAACCCCATATGAACAACAATGCCAACCAACCAGAGCTTCCAGGGACTAAACCACTACCAAAAGACTATACAAGGACTGACCCAGGGCTCCAACTGCATATGTAGCAGAGAATAGCCTTGTTGGGGCACCAGGGGAAGGGGAAGCCCTTGGTCCTGCCAAGGTTGGACCCCCAGTGCAGGGGAATATGGGGAGGCAGTAAGGGGGATGTATGGGGGAATACCTGTATGGGGGATGGGGAGGGAACGGGGGATTATGTACAGGAAACAGGGAAAGGGAATAACATTTGAAATGTAAGTAAAGAAATATGTCTAATAAAATAAAAAAAAAGAATTGGCTTTAAATGGTTGTCTAGTCCAGAATTCTGATTAAGATGAGAATACCTGTGTGAGAGAGACAAGGAGATGTCATAGGTTTTACTGGCCTTCTAAGTGTGGAGGCAATGGTTCAACTAAATCTATTTCTTTGTATAAGGACAAAACAGAAACTTTCTTTGTGTTATACAAGATAGATCTGGGGTTGGCAAACAAGACCATGCATATATGTTTCAGGATTTCATTTTGGGCTTTTTTAAAAAATTGTTGGCACACAGCCAAGGTTACTGGTTTCTCTGTCTTATGGCCATATTTAAACCCAAAGGGCAGAGCTGAGTTATGACAGAGACCATATGACCCACAAGGCTGAAAATATTTACTATCAGAGAATGTGTGTCACCCTCATAACAGATGGGCTTCGCTAACTGTGAGAGAAAGTGTTCAAAGGCTGAGGATGAATCTCAGAGCTGATGAAGGGAACAAGAACTGCAGGGTTTGCTCTCTGTACAGTAGACATGGGCGAGAAAAGAATTGTATGAGTAATGTCCAGTCCTACTCTGGAGCAGTGTCAGAATTCTCAGCAGTTAATGATAATTCTGGTTGTGATCCACGAAGGCCACCTACAACCCTGAACCAGAGTCACTGGTATACCTCAGCACTACTTGTCTATGAGTTAGAAATAAGAATGCATCTCAAAACAGAGTATTTGATGTCCATCAGAGACAGGGAACACTCTGCAACATTCCAATCAAATATGACTTCTGGCTCCTTTGCTTATCCTACCAGCCGAGTGACACTAGTACATGCTACTTTGTAAAATGTCATAGTAGTTGCTCTTTCCCTATAGAGCAGTGGTTCTCAAACTGCCTGATGCTGCAACCATTTAATACAGTTCTCCCTGTCCTGATGACCTAGAACCACAACTTAATCTCATTGCCACTTCTTAACTGTAATTTTGCTACTGCTGTGAATTGCAATGTAAATATCTGTGTTTTTTCGATGGTTTGAAGGTTTGAGGTGACCCCTCCCATAAAGGGGTCATGCCCACAGGTTGAGAACTGCTGCTTTGGCGTATAAGTGAATGAATAAGTTAATTCAAAAATAGAAGCTGATTACACAGTAATCCCAGGTGTGCCAGCCACAGCTACTGTTATCTCCAGAGGCAGTTAGTTGTGTTAGCTTATGTTAGTTTTTCTCATTTTCAGATACTAACTAGACATTTCCCTGCATGGGAAAAAGGCATTCTGTTTCACTTTGTGATTTGCCTTTGTGGATGGAGTTCTCCATTAAATTCCCCCTCAGAGAATTTTATCCACCAATTTCAGGTAAGAAATTTTAGGAAGATACACTCATACTATAAATGCTTGACAGATACTAGATACCGAATCCTGTTCACTCTGCATCTATTTCTTCTGTGCCTCAGTAGAAGGAGGAAGTGTCAGTACCTCCCAAGAAAGGAAGAATTTAAATCCTAGGCTCACAGACTGTTCCTTACTTTCAGGATGGATAGCATTTTGAAGATGGTTTAGAATTCATATGAGAACACTGTGAACAGAGTAGGTACCGCCTCATTGTTCTTACATTCTAAGAAGGCTGTTGACCTTTACCCTTGTTTTGTAAATGAAGAGGCAGCATATACATACTCATTTAAGGCTTTAGATTTGCACTTATGTAAAATATGTCATGTGATCTTGAAATGTTTACGCCCAGAGATGTATGCCATGCCTGCTCTTTTCTACTTGGCAGGAAATATTGCAAGCATATTGATGGTGATAATTAATATTTTCTAAACAGTCAAAAACAGGTGTACCTTTCCAAATAAAATTCAAAGCAAAATTTGTTGAATGACTTTTTTTTTTTAAGAGAGTGAGGAAAAATGATCTCAGAAGTTTCAAATCAGGATGATTATTTGTGTCAATTATGTTATAATTTTAAAGGTGTGACAAAAATGTCGTGATATTTTTCCTCATATTTCCATTGCATGTCTTACATGTTGTAGGCAGTAGGTAGGCAGTTAATAGCCACTAAATGTTATATAGTTAAATTTTTTGTTGATCTTTATGTATCTATGTGCTTGTAAAATAGAGGTAATGGTAATAACTACTGAGTTAATTACATATATTTTGCAATAACTATGTTGGTACAAGCAATAAGATATACAGCAGTTATATGTTTTTGTGAAAGATTAAGTTTTTTATTTTGAATGTCTATAAGTGATTTCCTTGGAGTCTTCATTCCCATTGGTTTAACAAATATTCTAGTCTTTCTGCTTTTATATATTTTTCTCACCCATGCAGGTACACGGCTTTCCATGTCTTTCTCTCTCCACTGGTCTCACCCTTGCTTTCTTCCTTTCTGTAACAAGACTTAGGGACAAAGGACTTGTATTTCTGCTTAATACAGGTACCCTGGGATCTTCCAGAGAAACAGAACTGGATTTTAAAAAAAAACCCAAATCACCATTTATTTTCTCTACCCCTCTCCTCCTATTTCACCTTAAGCAATCTTGCTTACTGTGTACTCATCTGAAGTGTATGCTCCCAGGTTAGTACCTGTCTTGGATCTTCTGGAAACGGAACCAGTTTGACTCACTGTTCTTTTAGTATTCATGTGTAGTGCAAGTCATTAAAACAACATAGTCTTCCTGGGCCATAAGAGCTTCTTCCATGGCTGGTCTTTAAATTCTTTGATAGCCTCTGTGTTTCTTTTCCGCTTTGACTTGATGAACGAGAGGGCTAACGTCTGCTTCTAAACTCTTCCTTCGATATTTTATGATTTGGGCTCCATCCTGCCACCCGTTACCCCTACAGAGGGCTTTACCTTCCTAGCCTGGGAGATGTTTTCCACGGTATCTCCTTAGGGTGTATAGCATCAGTGTATAGATTCTTCAGTCAATCCCCCGTCTCTGGTATCTGCCTCATGATTTGCAACACCTACTGTGGAAATAGAAAAGTGTCACTCTTGATATTGACATAAGCCAGAAAGGAATGCTTTACTTTCTCTCTGGACACTGACAACCTCAAAGAAGATGAGCATGTTGTTGACTTGGAGAAGGGTCATGGAGTTTCAAGACTTCCCATTATATACCACAATCATACATATAACTTTAAAATTCCAAAAAAAATCAGGTTCTCATTTTTATTTTTATATTTTTATGATAAAACAATTTGGACTTTACTGTTTTCCTCCACAGAATAATTTATCAAAATGTCATGAGATCAAAATTAACCATTGTTGCCTAGCAAGACATTTGCAATAAAATTTGAAATTCAAAGTGTGCTTATCTAAAAACAATGTATTTCATTGTTGATGTTTTACAAGATAGAATGTTCATGAAAACCCAATGAGACAGTTTCAATAAAAAAATTCTATTAGAATTTGACACAAAACACTAATTAGTACACCTAACTGGTTTGGATAAAATCTTGTTCCAAGATCAATGTTAAGTCTCTTACCATTTAAAAGTTCACATTTTTTTCTATTCTGTCATGAAAAGAAAGCTTACAGGAATATGCTATTATTCTAAGAGTATGTAGATGTTTGAAAAGAGGTTAAATACCAGAATATGGTATTTAGAAAATAGCTTATGGATTTTGTAATGGCAAACTATCTAAGCAGTGCTCAAAAAATGATGCAGATATTATAGGCAATGGAAAGTAGTAGGTGGTTATTGTAGCTGGAAAGCCTCCCAGAGCAGATGGTTTTTTCAGAGTTTTTGAAGGAGAAGAGCAAGGTGGCCTGCCTGGCATGTATTAATTGGGTGTCTGTTCCAAGTGTAGGGGGTGGTTGAAGAATGTGTGATGTCTTGAGTGGGCGAATGATACAAACAGGCACAACTTCAAAATAACCTGAAATTTATATCTCAGATACTTATAGACAATTCACAAAGCCACAGTTTTGTCTGGAAGAAATACAAGGAATATGTAAGATGCTATGGTGGCACATAAACAGAGATTCAATTCCACGTGAAAAAAGAATATAGAAAAAATGTGGTCCACAATATACTGTTTAATATTTGGTTATACTCACCACCCGCAGCAATAAATAATTTTCAAATTAGGGAAAACATTACCCAAGCTATTTGAAGAGTCTATACTGATACATAACAGGTCTTGTAAGGTGTATACCAACAATTCTAGCTATTCATGTAATAGAGGCAGGAAGATGGTAAGTTCGAGGCTGCCCTGTTCCCCCCAAAATATACTGTTCCCCTCAAAAATTGAGTGGACCGAGAGGCATGTTTGTGGAATATGAGAGAATTTGAAAGGCCTAAATGGTCATATTTTCCTGTGTACAGCACTCTCATAAATAAAAAAATATTAAATTAAACCAAAATGGTTGCTAGTTAGTGGCAAATTACTCCCCAGTATGTGATACTCTGTGATCTAGCATTTGTGAGATATGATTTTGAAGTTCTAAAATTTCCTGTGTCATTGATGGGTATCATTTTCGAGAAATAACAATTTTACTTTGTATTCCTGTTGAATATTTTATCTAAATTTATTTTTAACTGATACATAAAACATAAAGATTGTTTATACATATTTAGAGAGCTCCATGTGATATTTTTAATGCATGTATCATTGTGTACTGTTTAAATCATGTTAAAAATAGCTATCTCCTCAAATATTCATTTCTTTGTGGTGAAGACATTTAGAATCTTCTCTAAAGTATGTTGAACATGCTTGTCATCCCTAGTCACCTTGACCCACAATAGCAAATCAGAATTCCTTGCTTTTACATAGCAATAATTTAGCATAGGTTGGTCCACCTTTTTTCTCTCTTCCATCTGTCTTGGCTTTACAACCTCCTGTGTCCAGTATTAAATTCTCAAATCACAGCAAAGCACTGCTTTTGGATTCTATCTACCATTGAAACCATATAGTGTTTGTCCTTCTAAACCTGGCTTAATTCATTTCACATATGAAGTTGAGCTCTGTCTAATGTTATCACAGATGACAACATTAGCTTCTTTATGGCAGATTAATATCTGATAGCATGCGTGTTCCAAGTTTTTATTTTCTCATTAATCACTTGATGGACATATCTATTGTCCCTGTTTCTTTGCATTCTTGATAGCACTGGAATAAATAAAGACAGCCACACAGATGTCTCGCCACAAAGCAGGTATCACTACATTTGCATACTTAGTGGAGGGATTGCTGGATCATACGGTAGTATATGCTTGCTTTCGTGTCATATGCTTTGGAACATCTCGCTATTTCTTTCCTCTTTTTCCCCTCTATTTTTTCCACAAGATTATGTCTTATTTGATGTCTTTAATTCCATCAACTTTATTGTCCAGATAATAAGATATCTACTTTTATTCCTTTGAATATTTCTGTATAGTTTTTCCAGAACCATTTATTGAAAAGCTGTCATTTTCCTGTGACTATTTCTTTGAATATTTCTTGGTTGAAAAAAATCATCAGCTGTAAAGGTACGATAGGATTTGTAGACTCTCCCTTCTGATCTATTGCCTTTCATTCTGTTTTTATAACGTTTCCATCATGACAAATTTGGGTTGTATCCCCATATACAGGAATGACTCATTATTGGAATTTTATTAAAGAAGAACTATTTGAAAATTAGTTAATTAAAAACAAAAAGAAAGGCAATAAATAAAGTACAATGTTTATTCTTTGAAGTGGAAGTTTTCGGTTTTATCATGTGATGCAGATTCACATGGTATCTTGCTGAGGCAGACGCACAGGGCGTTTGAGAGAGTATAAATAGGAGTCAATGGACAGTGACTGAGGGCTTGCATAGCTACCCTTGCAATGCTTCCTTGAACCTGCATCACTTTGTTGAGAGAGGCATGGCAGAGACTTTCTCCTGGCATCTGATCTGTTTCTGGTTGTTCCTGCTGACTCATGCAGGTTCAGCATGGGAGGCCTGGCAATTTCTGCTGGTTAGTGCCATCATCACTGATTCACGTTTGGTGACACTCTTGAACTGTTCAAAAAAAAAAGAAAGCTGTTATTACTGAACTAGGCTGCTGGTGTCCTGACAAGCAAAGGTTGGAATAACACCAGAGAACTACTTCTACACAGGTCCACCTCCCCTTGTCTTATTTACATCTTTTTTCTCCTACCTTTTGATGGTGAGCTAGAAGTGGGGGTGAGGTGGGTCAAAGCATCTGAGAAGCCTTGAGAGTAGGTTTTGAAATATCTAAGCCTATGTCTTGATTAAAATTCTTGTCATATTGACAATATAAGATGGATGGGTGTGTGTGTGTGTGTGTGTGTGTGTGTGTGTGTGTGTATGTGTGTGTGTGTTTAATAAGCTGTCTATAATGGAAGTTTTAAGTATACTTTTTAATGTAGGAAGAATACCAAACTCGAAAATGTTTTAGTTAGAAATTGGCATGAAGCATACATCTCTTCTGTCAGAAACTAGTGCAGTGCGGGGGATGCCAAGGGGAGAGTTTGGAGGGAGTCCCTGGTAAGTGACCACAAGCTTCCACAGGGATGCCTCTCCTCAGTGTTTTATTTCTCATTCCCCCTTAAAGACATATTGACAACTGTCTCCCCTTTGTGAATCGATGTAAAATTCACACATTCTTGCCTTCATAAAACCTGAGAAAACAAACTTCTTTTTTAAAAAAAATAGGTATTCTCGTTATTACACGACCATAATTTTCACACTAATATAGAATTCAAGTTAAAAAAAACCTCTGAAACTTATACTGGGAGGCAACCACCCAGAGAACTAAATTAAAACAAAACCAAAACAAAAAAAAACCCACAAAATAATAAAAATGAAAGACAAAACTTGGATGTGTTAACCTTTCTAAGGGTATAGAGTTGGGTGATATTTAATTATCTGTTTCTTTAAAGAAAGTTTTGCTGGACTGAAACGTATTTTTGCAACCGCCACTCACCACTCATTGAGGCTACTTTTAGGACATCCTGCTTCACAGTGTCTGCCTCTCATTTGAGATAAAATGATGTATGTAACTATGCTGTCATCTATAATTCACAGCTACTCATAGCGTGGCTCGTTGAAATCTCATCCGAGTTCCAACCTATGTCTTCCAGGAAGGGTGGTTCACAGCACTTTTCCTTCTGTTTTTATTTAAACGATTAAATTAACAACAGAAGAGAGGTTTGGGGTAGCAAATTGTTCTCTATTAACACCTAGCAGAAATCTGGCTTAATGATGTCCCTTTAGTGAAGGGGTCTGCACTTAATTTCGATTTTTTCAGGTTTTTAATGCTTTTCTTTCTAGAATATGAATACAAAGATGCTAACAAGAGTTTCTGGGGCTTTCTCTACAGAGTTTTTCTCCAAATGCCACAGGCTTGGTAGAAGGGTTAAAAATCCAGCTTGTCTTTACTCTTTTGATCTGCTAAAGCAACTCCATCATGTGCACAGAGAAACAGTGACAACCTACAAGCTGCTGATGAGGCAGAAAACCCCAGTCCTTGTGTCTTAATCCTGACTAATCATCAATATGTCACATTCAAATTAATCCGTCCTAGTAACCCATAGTTTTCACTTCCTGTAGGTAGATACTCATGGTGGGGTGCCTGTTTTGTAACTTTATAATATCCCAAACTTTGATATCATTAATTAGGCGTATCAATTTGGAGACTGTGAGAGATTGATGGCTTTGGTCATTTGACAACCCTACAAGGCAAAAAGAAAACACACAGACAAATTGATGGATTGATTTTGTAGTGTGACATTTCTATGTTTAGGGGGAAATATTAACATCTAATTTATTTCTTATTTTTTAGTTACATAACAAACAATAAAGCATCTATAAATCTTATAACTAGAATTCTCTATCACACACATTTTTGCATCAGTTTCCTGGAGGGGTTTAAGTAGATTCCAGAGGCCAATTAACAGAGTGTTTAGGAAATGCAGTAAAAGGTAAAATATTTATAAATATAAAGTGTGGTACACTTTAGAAAAACCAAAATAATTTTATTTTAATTATCTTTTACTGAATGAAGATAAGGTTGAAATGTTAATCTTCTGGAACATGTTACTGGACATTAATTTCAGTTAATTTTAATTATTATGTTTTTTTGAACCTCCATGTTTCTCTTATCAGTTCCTCCATATAGTTAAAAATGAAGTGCCTCTTCATAAATCATTAAGTGTTGGCCTCCAGAAATATATTTTGTGTATAAAAAAATAAAATTTATGGTTTGCTGAGTTTGCTTTTTTTCTTACTAAAACACATAAATAAGCAAAAAGAAGCCCAAAAGGAAAAAAAAAAAAAGATCACAAATGTCAATTCAGGTAAGTTCATTAAACAGGGGGAGATTAATTGAGTTAATTAGTGGATACTATGAAATCAAGTTAGTACTGATGCAGCTTTTAATATGCTCTCTCTTTGGAGTTCCAGCACTCTCGCTAATCAAACAGAGGGCAGCAGAGTAGAATTGGAGCCAAGCCTGGACCAAGGGTAGTGAATTTGTTATTAGAAATACTTGTGCCTCTTGTTAATAAAGCACTAGCTAATCACTGAAAGTGAAATGACCAAGAAAGGAGAATTCGGTAGCGTTTAATAACCCGAACAATACAGTTAGATTTAAACAAAGTGGAAAGACAGGCGAGCAGGGAAGCTCGACGCGGTGACTCACACCTACGATCTTAGCCCCCAGGAGAATGAGAGTGAAGAACAACCACAATTTCAACTCCAACCTGGACAATAGAGTGACCTTCTCCCTACACCAGGAGTGATAATTATCAGTAATTACATTTTAAGTAAAATTCTACTACTTATTTTATTTTGTTTGCTTTTGCAGTATGACATTGTGTGAGTTTGACACTCAGCAAATGTTAAGTATATGAGAAATAATTCCTAATTTTAAAGAAAGTTACATTCTGGGACTTCATTTTGCATAATAGAGGGATGCACTTTCTTAATAAATATACCAACAGAGGCAGTGGTTAAAATAAAGAAGGCATTGGATTCCCCTTGAAGCCTTTTGCTTGAGAAAAAAAAAGATACTTTCTGTTGAACTTTCCTAGGGCACTGTCCTAGTTTCATTTGATGTCTGGCAAATACCCTCACAGGAAAGCAACATGGGGAGGAGACGCCTTGATTTACACACAACTGCAGACTCGATCACTGTGAGGGAGTCAAGGCATGGACTTAAAGCATCAGGAGCAAAGCAAGAACAAAGCTGTGTATCCTTGCTTGCTTTGTTAGTACACAGCTAGCGTTCTGTACTCTAGTTCAGTCCAGCATATGAAATAATTCTGCTCAAAACATTTAGAGTCTACTTGCATCAATTAACAGTCAAGACAATTCCCAGTAGACATGCCCACATACCATGTTCATCTATGTACCTTCTCATTAAGTTCTCTACCTTTAATCTTAGGTGGTGTCAAGCTGATACCTGATACTGACTAGTATAGATGCTACTGGAAATCACAACCTATGAAAAAAGTATTTGAACTCTACATTTGAATGAAAGGGGTTGTGTAATTCCTGCCCACAGTAAAGGAGAGTAAACAGTTATTGGGATGTAAGAAATAGCTCCTATAAATAATAACTCATAAAACCTATTCAGGCGTATTCGTGATACATATTTTAGGTACTTTCAAAGAAAATTAAAGTTTCATATATCTAAAGTCAACCTTTTAAAGTAAGTATTAAAGATAATTTCTTGAGAAAACAAAGAATTGTACAAAAGAAAAGAACAAACCACTGAAAATGACATTGAATATGTATTGATAGCTTTTTAGAATATTATTAATATTAAATAATGAACATTAATATTAAATGCTTTTTATTGAGGTTGTTTTTAATGTCTTACCTTGTGTTGTTTTAGTATACTTGTATCGCCTTGTGTTAAAGTGATGAGATGCCCAGATGAGAGAATTGAGAATTAATTAAATAAATTTCCCAGTTTTAGACATTGAATAAGATGGGAGGCACCTGCTAAATTCCATATTTGTAGTAACTGGAAATGTCTAGAGCATGCATTTAGAAACTACAGAGATCAGGCTAGCTTCTGCACAGTCCTGTGAGAGGTTATGTAAATTAGATTAACTGCAGTGAGAAGACCTTCCTGAACTTTAGTAACACTGTCTAATGGGTCGTCATCCTGAACTGAGTGAAGGTGTAGTACACTCCATTTATTTATATCTGTGCTTCATCCATATCCCAAACATTTCCACATGGCAAATATAAAGGAATTATTATTATCTTCTAATACCAAAGGGCTTTTAATCACCATATAATTGTTTTTGCTATAAAATAAACAAATGATGGTTATAAAATGGCAGTGAGAACAATCCTTGTTTTAGTAGAAATTTAGAAGAAATGTTTTATTTAGAATGAAGCTGAAGAAAAGAGTTAAAATCTGGCTCAGGAGCTAGATTTGTCTAGAACACTAAAAATGGGTGAGCAGTAACAAAGTTAAGGAATGAGATTTTGTTTTCTCTTTGGCTTATAGATTGGAAAGAAATTAATTTTTTGCTAAACTATGAATGTAAAGGAAAAATGAAGAGAACAACAGACTAAACAAGGCAAGAACAAAGAAAGCATGGCAGGATATGGTCCTCCTTAAACCATCGGTGTATATGAAACACGACATTTCTCCATCCCATTGATTAATGTCATATACTTATTGAGTTTTCAGAACGTGTTTACCTCTTAATGCTAATACGCTTTAACTCCTTTTCTGTTTAATATTTTTTATTCACTCTACATCCCTATCACAGACCCCTTCCTCCTTTCTTACCAGTCCCACCCTTACAAGTCCCTCCCCACATTGCCCCCTCCACTTCTGCTTAGAAAGGGGAGCCCCTTTTGGGTACCACCCCACCTGGGGCATCTGGCTCCAGTAGGTCTAGGCACATCTTTCACCATTGCGGCCCAGCCTGGCACTCCAAGTAGGCCGGGGTGGGAGGGAATGATCCAATGGCAGAAACCAGAAACTGAGACAACCCCCATACCACTTGTTAGAGGAACCATATGAACACCAACCAGCACATTTGCTATGAAGTTGTAGGGGGATCCAGTTCCTGCGTATTCCCTGGTTTGTGGGTCAGGCTGTGTGAACCCCCATGCTCCCAGGTTAGCTGACTCTGTGTGTCTTCTTGTGGTGTCTTTGACTTCTCTGACTTGTTCACTTTCAATCTCCACTCTTCCAAGACTCCCCAGGATTTGCCTGATATAAGGCTGTGGGTCTCTGCATCTGCCTCCATTTGCAGATAGACAAAGCCTCTTAGGAGACAGTCATGCTAAGCCATTGGTTGGTCATTTGCTCAGTCTCGGTTTCATCTTTGTCCCTGCACATTTTGTAGGCAAGACAGATTTTGAGTTGAAAGTTTTGTGGTTGGACCGATGTCACTTTACCTTCTCTGAAAGTCCTGCCTGTTTATAGGAGGTAGTCAGTTCAGTTTCTGTATCCCCCCTCTGGTAGGAGTTATCTTTATAGACTCCCTGTATGCTCTCCTGTTCCAGACCTCCAGTGAGTAACCAGAGATGCCCTTTCTCCAGTGATTTCCATTTTTACTTCTAGCTCTCTCTCACTTCCCTTCTTCCCACACCTGATAGCAATCCCCATTTCCCTTTTTCTACCCAGTCCCCTCTCTCCATCCACCTCCAATGAATACTTAGTTTCCACTTTTGAGTGATAGTTGCAATGCTCCCTTGGTACCTCCTTATTACCCAGGTTTTGGGGGGTTTATGGACTGTAGTATAATTGTACTGCACTTTATAGTTAATATTCACTTATAAATGAGTACATACCATACCATGTCTTGCTAGCTCTGGGTTAACTCATTCAGAATGATGTTCTGAAGTTCCATTCATTTGCCTGCAAAATTCGTGATGTCTTTGTTTTTAACAGGTGAATAGCATTCCCTTGTGTAGATGTATCACATTTTCTTTATCCAATATCAGTTGTAGGACATTTAGGCTGTTTCTAGTTTCTGACTATTACAAATAAAGCTGGCATGAACATAGATGAACAAGTATCCCTGTGGTATAGTGGTACAACTTTTAGATAGATGCCCAGGAGTGCGATCGTTGGAACTTGGGTTAAAACTAATCCCAGGTTTTCTGAGAAACTGCAAAATTGATTTCCAAAGTGGTGCACCCCAACTAACAATGGAGAAGTGTTCCTTCCCCTCCACATTCATGCAAGTACGTACTATCATTTGAGTTTTTGATCTTAGCCATTCTCACAGGTTAAGATAGAATCTCAGAGCTGTTTTAATTTAGATTTAACCAATGGCTAAGGATGTTAAACATTTCTTTAAGTGCTCGTTTTAGCTATATACACTATTTTTTAAAATTGGTTGCTTAGATTGTTGGTGTCTAATTTCTTGAGTTCTTTATAAATTTTGGATATTAACCCTACGTCTCATGTACAGTTGATGAAGATTCTTTCCCAATCTGTAGATGGCGATTTTGTTGTATTGATACTGTCCTTTGCCTTATAGAAACTTTTCAGTTTCATAAAGTTCCATTTATCAATTCCTGATCTTAAAGCCTGAGCCATTAGTGTTCTGTTCAAAGAATTGTCTCATGTACCAGTGAGTTCAAGGCTATTCCCCATTTTTTAACCTATCACATTTAGTATATCTAGTTTTATGTTAAGGTCCTTGATCCACTGGGACTTGAGATTTGTGCAGGGTGATAAATATGGATTTATTTGCATTCTGCTACATGCAGATATCCAGCTAGACTAGCACCATTTGTTGAAGATACCTTCTGTTTCTCCCCCTTTCCCATTATTATTATTATTATTATTATTATTATTATTATTAGTAGTAGTAGTAGTAGTAGTAGTAGTAGTAGTAGTAATTTTTTTACAATCCAATCATTATCCACCTCCCAGTCTGACCTTCAAAAGTTCCTCATCTCATTCCTTCCACCTCATTCCCAAGAGGATATCCCCATATGTCAACCCCACCTGAGCCTCAACTCTCTTGACTATTTGTTACTATTGTGAAGGGTGCTGTTTCCCTAAATTCTTTCTTTGTTCATTTATTGTGTGTATTAAGGAGAGCTACTAATTATTTGGCGATATATTTATATCCAGCCACTTTGCTGAAGGTGTTTATCAGCTGTAGGATTTCTCTGGTAGAAACTTTGAAATTGTTTATGTATATTATCATACCATCTGCAAATAGCAATACTTTGACTTCTTCCTTTCCAGTTTGTATCCCCTTGACCTCCTCTATTTGGCTTATTGCTCTAGTTAGAAATTCAAGTATTATAATGAATAGATAGGGAGAGAGAGGGCAGTATTGTCCATGATTTTAGTGATACTGCTTTAAGTTTCTCTCCTTTTGATTTGATGTTGGCTCTCTCTTGGGTGCTATCTATTGCTTTTATTATGTTTACTATGCACCATGTATTGCTAATCTCTCTAGGATTTTTAACACGAAGCAGTGTTGGATTTTGTCAAAGGCAGTTTCATTACAGATTAAGATGATTTTGTCATTTTTTTCTTTCAGTTTGTTTATATGATAGATTAAGTTGATGGATATTCATATATTGAGCCATCCATACATCCCTATGATGAAACCTACTTGATTATGGTGGATGATGCCTTGGATGTGTTCATAGATTTGATTTGCCAGTATTGTTTTGAGGGTTTTCCATCAATGCTCAGAAGAGAAATTAGTCTGAAATTCACATAATTTTTGAGTCTTTGTATGATGCAGGTATCAGGGTAACTATGGCATCATTGAATGAGTTTAGCAGTATTCCTTCTGTTTGTATATTGTGGAATACTTTCAGGAGTATTGTTATTAGTTCTTTGAAAATCTAATCTGATAGAGCTGTGTGCTAAAACCATCTGCCCTGTTTTGTTTGTTTGTTTGTTTGTTTGTTTGTTTGTTGTTGCTGTTGTTGCTGCTGCTCCTGTTGTTTGTTTTTTGTTTGGGGGTTTTGTTTTTTTGTTTTTTGTTTGTTTTTTGTTTGTTTGTTTTAGGTAAGGAGACATTTAATGACTGCTTCTATTGCCTTAGGGGTTAGAGGACTGTTTAAATAGTTTATGCGATCTTAATTTAACTTTGGGAAGTGGTATTTGTCTAGCAAATCATCCATTTCATGAAGATTTTTTTGAATTTTGTGGAGTACAGACTTCTGAAATAAGACCTAATGGTCTCTGAATTTTCTCATTGTCTGTTGTAATGCATCACTTCCATTTCTGATTTTGTTTACTTGGATATCATCTCTCTGTCTTTCAGTTATTTGTCTATCTTGGTGAGTCTTTCAAAGAACCAGGTCTTGGTTTCCTCTATTCTTGTATTGTTTTCTTTGGTTTATCATTCAATGATTCAAGCCCCGATTTTGATTATTTCCTTTCATCTACAACTCTTGGGTTTGTTGTCGTTGTTTTTTGTTTGTCTTATGGCTTTCAGATGTACTGTTGCTGATATGAGGACTTTCTAATTTCTTTATAGAGGCGCTTAGTGCTATGATTTTTTTCTCTTTGCACTACTTCCATGTGTCCAATAAATTTGGATATGTTGTGCTTTCATTTTCATTAGATTCTAGAAAGTCTAATTTCTTTTTTTTTTCAGTTTCTTCCCTGATCCAGAGATCATTGAGTAAAGAGTTTCTCAGTTTCTATGAGTTTGTAGGCTTTCTGACCAACTATACCATATAGAACCTTTTTCAGTACTGATCATATCATTGGTCACAAAGCAACACTCAACAGATACAAGAAAATTTAAATAATGCCTTGTATCAGGCATCATGGATTAAAGTGTTAGGGTGAAATATTCTAGAGATATCTCTTAACACCATTTAATTTAAATCACTGGCTAGTTTCATAATTTCACTGATTACTTGTTGCCTGGATGATTCGTTGATTGGTGAACTTGGGGTGTTGAAGTCTCTTGCTCTGAATGTATGGGATTCAAATGGCTACTCCAGCTTGCTTCTTCTGTGCATTTGCCTCAAAAGCTTTTTACCAGTCCATTACGCTGAAGTAATATCTACTTTTATTGTTAAAG
This sequence comes from Rattus rattus, assembly GCF_011064425.1. NCBI lineage: Eukaryota > Metazoa > Chordata > Mammalia > Rodentia > Muridae > Rattus > Rattus rattus. The sequence continues at coordinate 51,628,191 of NC_046160.1, forward strand.
TGTGTTTCTTATATGCAGCAGAATGAAGGGGCCTGTTTTCACATCTATTCTGTTAGCCTGTGTCTTTTGTGGGGGGGGGGGATTGAGTCCATTGATCGTGAGAGATTTTAATGACCAATGATTGATAATTTCTGTTATTTTTATATTGTTGGTATTAGTGTGTGTGTGTGTGTGTGTGTCTTGTTTTGATTTTCCTAATATGGAATTACTTATTCCCTGTGTGTTCTTTTGTATACTTAGCCTCCTTGGGTTAGAATTTTCCTTCTAGTATTTTCTGTAGAGCTGGATTTGTAGAAATGCATTGTATAAATTTGGTTTTGTCTTGAAACATCAGGTTTTTTTCTCCATCTATAGTAATAAAGAGTTTGCTGGGTATAGTGGTCTTGGTTGGAGTCTGCTGTTTTAGAAGTTGCAAGGTATTTGTCCAGGATCTTTTAGCTTTTGGAGTCTCTTTTGAGAAGTTGGATATAATTCTGATAGGTCTGCCTTTGTATGTCACCAGGCCTTTTTCCCTTGTTGATCTTGATATTCTCTCTTTGTTCTGTAGATGTAGTGTTTTGATTATTATGTGGCAATAGGATTTCCTTTTCTGTTCAAGTCTAATTGGTTTACTGTAACTTTTTTGTATGTTTATAGGAATCTCTTTATTTAGGTTGGGAAAGTTTACTTCTATGATTTTGTTGAAAATATATTTTGTGCTTTGGAGCTGGGACTCTTCATCTTCTTCTATTACTATTACTCCTAGGTTTGGTCTTTTCATGGGATTCCAGATTTCCAGGATGTTATGTGTCAGCAATCTGTTAGATCTAGCATTTTCTTTGAATGGTGTATTAATTTCTTTTACCGTATCATCTACACCTGAGATTCTTTTTTCCACCTATTTTATTCTCTTTGTTATGCTTACATCTGTTGTTCCTGTCCTCTTCCCTAAACTTTCCATCTCCATTCTTTATTGCTTCATTGCTTCTATTTCCATTTTCAGGTCTTGAACAGTTTTATTTATTGTCTTCATGTATTTAATTTTATTTTGCAGTGATTATTTTGGCTTTTTTTTCCTTCTTTAAGGCCTCTACCTACTTGATTATATTTTTCTGAATACATTTCCTCTTTCAAGACCTTTATCATCTTCATAAAATTGGATTTAAGATCAATTTATGGTGCTTCAGTTGTGTTAGGACATCCAGGGCTTGCTATAATAGGGTAGCTGTGCACTGAAGGTGTCATAAGTCCTGCCTTTTCTAGTGTTTTTTGGAGGCCTTTAGCCATCTGGTTGTCCGTGGATGTTCCTGTAGTAGCAGGTATTGGAAGGGGGTCTAACCTTAATGCTTTTGGTGTGACAGGCTTCTGGTGGGTATTCTTCGGCTACACAATGGAACTCAGGGGGTGGCACAAGTCCCCCAGTAGTTGGGTGTGCCCCTGGGGATATATCAGAAATGGAATTGGGGGAAGGCAAGTAGAGTGACCAGAAAATGGAGGTCCAGGGAACAACAAGCCATTGAGCATGCCTCACAGAACTGTGCTGACAGGGAAAAGAGGTGTAAGTAGGGAATTTAGCCTCTATAATTCTAGTTCAACAAGTCTAATGAAGGTGGGCTATGAGGTTTCTAGACAATGGAGGTCCAGGGGACATCAGACCACTCACAGCAGCTGGGGGTGCCTCAGAGAACTCTGTGTGCAAGGAAAATGGGCACAGGAAAGAAAATCTAACCTCTAATATGCTTTAACTGCTGTGTCATGAACCTTTACAATAGTAAAGAAAGGCATTTTTGTTTAGTTCTATTTTGTTCTATTTTGCTTTAACAAATTACATGAAATTATTACCTTCAAACAATACATACAGTTATTAAATGTATTATCCTGCATATCAGAGGCTGAACAGTGAGTTGTCTCAGTAGACTAAAATCAAGATGCTCTATGTGGCTGTGTTCTTTTCTAAAAGCATATGAAGAGTTCATTTCACCTTTGATATCATCATCATTAGCAGTAGTATGGATGGGCATGCCATGTTTCACTAGCAGAGGCTCACCTTGGGTCACCAGGTTTCTGTGAGAAGCACCTTTACCATGGATTGATCTTCTTGGAGTAGAAGAAACCATTTACAAGTTCTTCTAAGGTGGTTCCTTTCCTTGATCTTTGAAACATTCCATAAATGTTTAGATCATCACAGAACAGAACTCTTACTACTTCAGTAGCCTTATCTCTTTCTAATTTCCTTCTGTTCCCCACTTCTCAGGACTTCAGTGGGTCAAAAAGATCATCGAGAATAATCTTTATTTCACCCAAAGATCTTATCATATATACAAAGTCTGCTTCACTACACAGGATAATTTACTTATAGTGTAATCTTTAGACATAGACATAGTTGGGAAATAGTAGTCTCTTCTTCCTCCCAGGTGACAAACCTCTAGTGTGCCACTTGAGATAGACACTAAGATTCTCAAGCCGATTTAAGCATGGAAAGGAGGAAGAACAGAAAAGAAATCATGGGTTTAGAGAAATTAAGGTAATAAATAAATAGAGAAATCTTTAAGAAGTAAGGAGAAAGATAGAGGTACAGATAGAAATCACATCTAAATGTCCCCAGTTTTGATGGTGATTCAGGGAATGATTCTTCGAGGCCAGTTTCTACCCATACACTTTAAAAGGAGTTGTCAGATGAGAGGAGGGTTGAAAGTCACAACAAGAGGTACTGGAGGTACTGGGGGGTACTGGGGATACTGGGAGGAAGTCAGAAAGTCAAAGGATAGCAAGTGGGAGGTGAGAAATCAAGGAAGCAACTGAAAATTTGAGCCTGCAGAAGTGCATATGAATAAGCAAACATGTAGCTACGTCATGTTAACCGCGTCTCTGGAACCTATAAAAACATATTTGGATTATAGGCATGGATTGTGTGTAGAGCCCTTTTTCTTTTTATGTATAAGAATGAATACTGGAACACATGGCTCTTGGAAAATGACATGTGATTTTGATTCGCTGCCTATTATGTAAACTGGGTTTCTCTCTCTCTCTCTCTCTCTCTCTCTCTCTCTCTCTCTCTCTCTCTCTCTCTCTGTGTGTGTGTGTGTGTGTGTGTGTCTGTGTTGTGCATGTATATACCACAAGAACTCGGGTGTTATTCCAGGTAACTCTTCAAATAAGCCAGACAGACTAGCCTGTGAGTCCCAAGTATCTGTTCATATCCATCTCTCCAGCATTGGGGTTACGATTGAACATTATCAGATGCGCACATTTTGTGAGTGCTGCACATCAAATCCAGCGCCCTATGCTTCCAAAGTAATATTTTTAGCAACTAATCTATCTCTCCAGCCAGAAGATCAGTTGTTAGTGATTTTAACCTTATATATAGGAACTATAGGACAACAAAACTATCTAAAAGGGACACGTCAATGACTTGACAATAGAGCTCTCTCTTTTGGAGAGAGACCATTAATTAGCAGTGATTTTGACAGTCAAAAACCATTTAAATGTAGCTTGAACTAATTTAATAGTTAATAGATTACCACTGGAAAGTTTTAAAAAGCAAATCATAATTACAGATAAGAATTAACCGCTGTGCTCTTGTACAGGGCCTGGGTTTGCTTCCCAGTATCCACATGGTAGCTGGAATGCAACCATTTATGATTCCAGTTCTAGAGAGTCACACATACACATAATATGAAAATTTAAAAAAATTTAAAATAAAATTAAATTAACCACTAATACATCAGCAATTTATTTAGATGAAAGTGATCACTTATTGCTGTGCAATAGCAATTATAGTCATTTACACAAAAATGAATTGTTTCTTTGTTCCATGAAATGGTACCAATATTTTTGCCACAAGACTCTTTATTTTTTTTCTCCACATAGTATTAGCTTGATCTAAATAGGTTGCTAATACTCATCAGCTTTTCTCATACCAATGAAGAAATTTCCTACATTAAAAAAAGTATTGCAGTATATATTACATGTAAAATGACATCAAACTAGAAGATAACAAAAGTGTGAGTTATAAAGAGTCCTAAAAGGCAAGGGATGTTACAGTACAGAGCACATAATGTGCAAGTTGTCATGTTAATTTCACAAGAGATAAACAGGGAGAGGACGAAGTAATTCAGTCATTCATGAACAGATCTGGGAAATACAGCAACGATTGTAGTTCTAAGGCATGTGCCAGCAAACAGAAGAACACCCAAGTTTTAAGATGGTCAGAGACTCAGAACACAAACACATGGGGAAATTACATCAACAGAGAGGAGAGAATGAGAAAGACAGGCAACCAGCAACAAGGATAAGACTTCAGAAGAAAATTTCCTGAGGTAGAATATACATGCATGTACACACACACGCACGCACACACACATGTTCACTCAGGTGAAACTATTAGTTTACATTAAATTTGGATGTCTCAATAAACTTTCATGAACACATAAAAATTAACAGCGTTCAATCAATAAAATTACACACACAACTGAAGCTCTAGTGACATCTTAGATTGAAATCCAATTGCTAAATCAAGATGTTAGAGACTAATAAATTTATTCATATGATAGATAGGGAGATAGAAGACAGACAGACAGATAGATGATAGATAGATAGATAGATAGATAGATAGATAGATAGATAGATAGATAGATAGAGAGCAATGAATCCTTAAATCTGAAATGTATACTCCATGACTTTAAATCGCTTAGTGTACTTTATCGCTTTAGTGTCATTTTGTTCTTTTTGGGAAAAAATTAGCAAGTTTTATTTGCAGTAATCTTGCATCAGCCATAGTCGACAGACTTGCCTTCTCCCTGACATACTAGTAATTTGCCCGTCTTTTTTATAAACGTTAGTTTGACTACATGTAAATCTAACTGATGATAAATTATTCTTAGAAGCAAATCTTTTTAATTTTATATTAATTAGTGTAAGTTTTAGTTATAGTCACAATAGTGGTTTATATTTATATTTAAAACAAAACAAAAAACATGAGGTGGAGAATAGATTGCCGTTTAATGGCAGTAATCTTAGTTCCTTTGGTTTTTCTTTTCAAAGTATCTCCCTAAAATTTGGGGAAAACATTTTGTTGTTGATTTGAAATGACTTTGCTGGGAATATAATAAATCTGTATTACTAATGCTGATTTTAGATATTTAAAGTGCTCATTTTTATATAAAAATATGGAAGTACATTGACTAATCAACAAAATTAAAACTATTGTCTTTAATGCTGATTTAATTGCATAATAGTGTCCATGACTTACTGTAGGATGTTGTCACCAAATGACTACTCTTTTCTTTCCTGTTGTATAAATGCTGGAAAAAAAATCACTTACTTGCCAAGAATGCTACAATGGTGTGATAATCAAGACCCATTACAATGACTTTCTGTTTAATGACCTACTTTAATGACTATTGGGTTGTGGCTTCTAGTTTATATGCTCTATGTGTTGGATATTAGTAGACCAGTAATAGTCTGATATATACTTTCATGTTTTCTAAAGTTTATGTCCTTTGTGTCTGAATTATTTTTTATTTAAGTATGTCAATGGCAACTTTTGTCCTAAAGTTATTAATTGATTTAAATGTGTACAGGCTGTTCTCTTCATAAAATAACACAACACATCTTTACCTTTCTGTATGTATATGCATAGCAAATAGGAGGTTTTATTTTTCATGACCTTTGTGTCCAAATATATTACAAAGCTTCTGAATGAATATGCTTTTTATGACAAGCACTAGCTCTTATTTGAGAGGGGTTTTAAGTCAAGTATGGGTAGCAAACAGTGGGAAGTTTAGCCTTATGAAGAACTGTAAATGTTAGCAAGTAAAGCTCAGAAAAATCACTAAAAATTATATAAATCTTAAGTTTAACTTAAATAATTTCTAGGCTAGCATAATTCCAGGTAATGTTATCCTCTGTATATTTTATGGTATTTATTAGGTAATATATTATCATTATGACTTGGTGAGTAGGTAAAAACAGAGACCCAAAACATGTAGCAAGTTGCACCGGCCTCACTTGTGGTACATAAGCATCCGTTTTTGCACAGGAAGAATCAGCAGAATTGTGTAGCTAGTTACAACCTTTTTTTTCCTGTATTCTTTCTTAGTCATTGTCTTTCAGCCCTTAGGCTCCACATTTCCTATTTGCAAAATCATCAAAATTATTCAGAAAAATTGACTGATAAAGAGCAAGGGATAACTTACATGAAAATCAAGTAAAAATTTAGAAATAGTAAAACATTTCATAGAATTGCTTTGAAAATGTGAAGAAATACCAAAGGTAATGCATTTTAGCAGAGTGCCTACACGTTAGGACCATTGTGAATATAACAAAGGTTCTAGGACATGACATGGATAACTCAGTCTACAGTGTGGTGAGAGATGTTTTATCAAGTAATAGTTGAATACATTAAAATTTAAAGCACATGGTGGAAAGCTGTAGGGATGATATTTTGAATGGGAGAGAAAATAAACATAAATCCTCAGGGCCCTCTAAAGCAGATGGGGCTCTCAGTACGGCATTGCCTATGGTAGTATATGCCTGTGGTCTTAGCACTTTGGGGTGAAAACAGGAAGACCATGAGTGTCAGGTCACCCTGAGCTCCATGAACTTAGTCACACAAACAAAATCAGAAACAAGAGTGTACTGACTGAAAGGAAAAATGAGGAATGCAGAGTAAGGATTTTAAAATCAGAAGTCCCTATCATACCTCAGAGGAGGTAGTCAGAGTAGATAGTATTAATGGTAGGACTAGAAACAATGTATAGGGTTACTCCATTAACTCTTCAATGAGTGAGCATAATAACCAAGAGGTGGGACCCTTTAGGAAACAATTGTCCCCTGTTTAGGCAAAAATGATACCAGACCGATGGTGAACTGGCTGACCAAAGATGACTGAATTCTGGCTACATTTTGAAAGAAGTGTTGGTGAAATTTGATGATGGATTTTATATGGGATTTAAGAAATAAATAATAAAATATGGAAAATGTAGGTCTGGGCAAGAACAGAGGTTGTTTACTGCAAGAAAAATAGTATGGGAAAGGATGATTGGTAGAATGGAGCTCAGGAGTTTCGGTTTCAAAAAATTGCCACAAACCAAATTGAAAGGTTAGCTTCGTTCTAAATGTTAACTGTGAGTCAATAGTTTTAATGTAATCATCATTGTGTTAAATGTCAATGATTTCAGTTAATTTTTTTATGTAGAAATACTCCTGTTCTGATTCTTCATGTAACTTTATATTGAATCACACTTTCATGAGGTAAGGGTGAGGAAGCCGTTGCCAAGCCTCTTCAACTGCATCAAACCCAGTTTCATGGACTTGTAAGCAGTAATTATACAGTTAAGTAAAAAAAGAAAAATCTATCTTCACTACATTCACTGGTTGTTTTAATATGAATTATGGGCCAGATGATATTTGAAAACCTGTTTTTTTTTAAAGACTAGAAGTATCTTTTACAGTTTAGGAGACTACTCAAAACTTCTTAAATGTCAGATGATTTTATTAGCCATCATGTAATTAATATTCTGTTGAAGATTTGGAAATATAAATACCATTATTCCTTTTGAGATTGATTTTTTTTTTAATGGTAGGTCAAATATTTTATCTTACATCACACAATTAGGTTATGTAGCAAATTTTAAAACACACTTCTAGTATAGCAAAGATATATTCTGAATTTAAGGATCCATAATACATATGACAGTTTTATTCTCTTATTCAGTCCACTATCCAGCAATGTAGAAATCTTTTTACTGGATATTTTAGGTATTTACATTTCAAATGTTTTCCCTTTCCTGGTCCCTCACTTGCCATCCCCCTCCCCCTATGAGAATGCTCCCCTTCCCACCTACCCACACCCACCTCAATGCCCTGGCATTCCCTTACAATAGAGAATTGAGTCTTCATAGGACCAAGGGCTTCTACTACTATTGATTGCTCCTTCAGGAGCAATATAGCAATCTTAATTTTGTAGTTTCCTATTTAAAACTTAAATCATGTATTTTTTTATTGGATATTTTTTATTTACATTTCAAAGATCATCCCCTTTCCCAGTTTCATCTCCAGAAACCTGTTTCTCCCACTGATTCTACAAGGGTGCTCCCCAACCCAACCACTCACTCACTCCCACCTCCCCGCCCTGACATTCCCTTACACTGGGGCCTCAAGCTTTGACAGGACCAAGGGCATCTCCTCCCATTGATACCCGACAAGGCCATCCTCTGCTACATATGTGGATGGAGCCATAGGTCCATCCCTGTGTACTCGGGATGGTTGTTTAGTCCCTGGGAGCTATGAGGAGTCTGCTTGGTTGATATTATGCTTCTTATGGGGTCGCAAACCCCTTCAGCTCCTTCAGTCCTTTCTCTGACTCCTTCATTGTGGATCCCGTTCTCAGTTCAATGATTGACTGCAAACATCAGCTTCTGTATTTGTCAGGCTCTGGCAGAGCTTCTCAGGAGACAGCTATGTCAAGCTCCTGTTAGAAAATTTGATTTAACTAAATCATAATGATTTCCTCTAAAGTAGAGAGATCGTTGGGCTTGATTACAGTCATCTAATGGTCTCCTTGATCCTGGCCCTTACAATCCTTTCTCCTACTCTTCAGAAAGATTCTTGATCTCCACTTAATGCTTGTTGTGGGTATCTGCATCTCTTTCTGTTAGTTACTAGATGAAGCCACCTTGATGACAACTGGGCTAGTATATATGACAATAGCAGAATATCTTTATGAACCATTTCACTGTCTTTTTTCTCCAGTTACAATTTGGTTTGGTTCTAGGTCTCTAGCCTATCAATTCTCTGGGTCCTGTTCTGGCAGTGTCATGGCATGGGTCTCAATCTGTCTCAATCTGGACCAGTTATTGGTTGGCCACTCCCACAGTTTCTCTACCACCTTGACCCCTAGCACATCTTGTAGGCAGAAAATATTGTAGGTCAAAAGTTTTGTGGCCTAATCACTCCACTTGGAGTTTTCCATGGTTTCAAGAAATGGCTAGTTCAGGCTCTATAACCCCCCCTGCTAAGAGTCTTACCTGGTTCATCCTCCTCGATTCCTGGGAGTTTCCATTTTACTAGGTTTCTAGCTAGACCCAGAGATATTCCCCAATTCCGGGTATCGCTTCCAGTCTGCTCCCCGCCCCTCTCTCTCTCTCTCTCTCTCTCTCTCTCTCTCTCTCTCTCTCTCTCTCTCTCTCTCTCTCTCTCTCTCTCTCTCTCTCTCTCTCTCTCTCTCTCTTTTCTCTCTCCATTCTCATCCCCCTACCTTACTGATACCACATTAAAAAACCAGAGAATTAACTTACCTTGGCTCATAGAGACTGAACCAACAGCTGGGGTCTTGCATAGGTCTAGCCTAGGTTCTCTGAGTATATGTTACGGTTGTGTAGCTTGATTTTCTTGAAACCCTAAGAGTAAGAGCAGAGGCTGTCTCTGAGTCTTTTGCTTCCTTTGGGGAAATTTTCACACATACATTATAATCTGCCTTGTCTAGGGCATGTGCCTAGTCTTATTGTAATTGGATGTACTATGTCAGGTTGATATCCACAGGAGACCTGCTCTTTTGAAGTAAAATGGAAATATGTGTGGGTGGGAGGTAGGGATGGAGAGACTGGAAAGACAGGAGAAGGAGAGGAAACTGTAGTCAGGATGTAATATATGAAGGAAGAATAAATAAATAAATTGCAAAAAAAGAATTCATCATCTTCAGTATAGAATTAGGGCCCAACACTGTCAATAAATAGCTGTGTAGTATTGCAACAAACAGTTCTTCCTGGATAGAAATATGATAAACTTCAGAGGTTTTCCTGGAAATTTATTGGGAAAATATGTGGGGGGGGAGGGTGGTATGTAGTGTTTTTATATTCTTTACCCTTGTACTTCATTGTCATATTATTATTAACTTTGAAGAACTTGTTCTACCTGTAGTGTTTTTTGAGTTTATTTTATATTAATCATTTTATTCATTTACATTTCAAGTGATATGTCCCTGGTTACCACTCCACAAACCCCCAATCCCATCTCCCCTCTCCCCTCTCCCTTTTGCCTCTAAGAGAGTACTCCTTTACCCACTCACCCACTCCAGCCTTCCTGCTTTAGCCTTCCCATACACTGGAGGATCAATCCTCCACAGGACCAAGGGTCTCCCCTCCCATTGATGTCAGATAAAGTCATTCTCTGCTACTTACTATATCTGGAACCATGGCTACTTCCGTGTATACTATTTGGATGGGGGTTTAGTTCCTGGGAGCTCTGGGTGGTTCAGTTAGCTGATATTGTTCTTCCTATGGGGTTGTAATCCCCTCCAGCTCCTTCAGTCCTTCCCCTAGCCCTTCTCTTGGAGTCCCTGGGCTCAGTCTGATGGCAGGCTGTATCTGCATCCATATTGCTCAGGTGCTGATAGAACTTCACATCTTGGTGTCAGCAAGAGTGTGGGGTTTAGTGTCTGCAGATGGGATGGATCCCTAGGTCTCTGGATAACCTATCCCTTAGTCTCTGTTCCATTTTTTTGTCCTTGTCTTTCCTTTGGACAGGAACAATCCTAGGTTAAAAATATTGAGATGGGTTGGTGGCCCCATCCCTCAACTGCAGGTCATGCCTATCTACTAGAGGTGGTCTCTACAGGTCGTATCTCACCTTTATGTGTATTTCGGCTAAAGTCATCAAGCCTTGGGGCCTGGGAGACTCTCACTTCCCTGGAGTCTGGGACTTTCTGGTGGCTACCCACTGTAGGGTTTAATAGTAAAAATTAATTTAATAGTAAAAATGAGAGTGCCCAGTCTCATATTTAGCAATCACAAGACATAAGTGTCAAATGTCTTTTAAAAGAGAACTTTTCAGGCTGGAGAGATGGCTCAGTGGTTAAGAGCACTGACTGCTCTTCCAGAGGTCCTGAGTTCAAATCCCAGCAACCACATGGTGGCTCACAACCATCTGTAGTGGGATCTCATGCCCTCTTCTGGTCTGTCTGAAGACAACTACAGTGTACTTATATATAATAAATAAATAAATCTAAAAAAGAGAGAGAGAGAGAGAACTTTTCAAAGACTAAAACAAAACATAATTATCCTACAAGAGAAATAGAATCTTAAGACCTTACTATCAATTAAACTATAACAAACCTAATTTTAGACTGACACAGCAACATTAAGAATTCATAATCAGTCTGGGTTACATTGAAAGATCTGTATCAAAATAAAAATCAAAACAAATAAAACACAAAAATATTTCTTTTCTAGAGAATCCTTAAGAAGTTGAAGTTAGTAATATCTAGGAGGTCTTCTTATTATCTTGGTACTGTGTAAGCATAACTGGGGAAAAGTTGCATGGTTTTATGAAGTGATCATATATTTTTCTAAGAAGTCATATTTTTAGAGAAGTCATTAGATGCAACATATGTATTTCTTAGTAAGTCTCCTATTTTATTTAGTAACAGATTTGTTTATTGTATTCAATTATTTTTGGTGTAGTCTTTTCCAATAATAACAATATAGAAACTTGAGAAGAATAAATATATATATTCAGTCTGGTTGAAAAAGACAGAAGCGCTTTGTGACATTTCAGAGACCAAAAAGCAGCACAAAGTACAGTGATAGTTGTTGAAAATAGATGAATCATATTTAGAAACAATTGAAAGGGATTGGATTTAGTTGTTATTTTTTCCTTTTAAGTTAATGGAAATGAGGAAGGTAATATGATTCAGCAGATTGATAAAGGAGATTAGTCATCACAAGTGCACTTTTAAAAATAGGTGAACATTATATATCAATATTTTATATGAAGTTTCTATAAATATGCTTATTATTTTCCTGGGGGGGCTATAATAGCTTTTCTGGATGGTAAGGAGTGCCTGATGTAAAATTTTATGACCTACTTATAAACTCCTAAAAGAAGGGTTTAGAATGGAAAGATGATAGGACATTTAATATCAGCACTTAAATAGAAACTTCTGAGTCTCATATTTGTTTGAAAATAGTAACAGCAGTTAGAGTCTCTCCCAGAGGTGTATTTTCTTTAGCTACATCTCAAAGTAGAGCTAATTCCAACAGTGTGCTCTGTGTCTGCTCAATGTCAGTACTAAACACTGTTCTCCACTTTCCTCCTAATTCTACTTGAGAACTTTAAAGAACCCCACACAATAAAGTATCCATAGAAATTGCATTTAGAATTAAGGTTTTCATTGATTAAGATTGTAAGCTAATACATTTCCTTCCTTTGAAAGGAGAAATTCTGGAAGTTAATGACTAAAGACATTTGAGAAACACATTAGAGAAAGTGTTATCTACCATATCTAATCATAAAAGTATATTTATCATTAATTAGAATCAGCAAATACATTATTATAAGAGCATATAAGTTACTTTGTGTTTTTATATGAATTATTTTAGTTCTGAGCAAAACTGTGAGTTGTGACTTCCTTATGATTCTCAGTGTTTATCAACTAGGAATGATGAGAATCATTTTGTTTATATTGAAACAGCTGGTAAATGGTGGGTACATGGCTTAGTTCTTCTGAAACTATTTGTACATCCAACCCTCTGTTCTTTAGAACAGCAGGAGTATTTTATGACACAATGCAACTTTTCAATGATTGAATTCTGAAACTAATCACTTTAAATACCAAAATCAGCCAATTTTAAAAGTAAGATGGTTTTTTAAAAAGCAGTTATCAGGTAGTGAATATTTAATTACTTAAATGTTTCAGTTAAATAAGATTCTTAGTGTGTATTTCAGTGAGTTTACAATCAGAGATGCAGACTGACAGTTCATATCTGCCGTAATGTGCAGAGGGACCAATGCTTCTGGATTTAATCCTGAGCTCAGTAGGAGACTAAGGAGACCTAAAGGCCACCTCTCCCTCAAATCTACATTTCTCAGTGCAGACCCAAGACAACATAGCCCTGGAAGATGCTATGACGAAAGTAGCACAGAAACTCAGAATGCTTATGAACATGTCATTTGAGCAGGGACTACATGGCAGATTTTTTGCATTAATTTATGTGTTCACTTTATATCCAGATCACAGTCCTCCTCTCCTCTCAGCCCTTTCTCCTCTTTCCCTCTCCTATGTGAAGGGAAAGGTGCCACCCTACGGTATCAACCTACTTTGGTACATCAAGTCACCCCAGGACTAGTCACCCCTCTCCTACTGAGACCAGACAAGGCAGTCAGAAGAACAGTATCCACAGGCAGACAACAGAGTCAGAGTAGGCCTCATCTCAAGGTGTTGGGGGAACCTCATGAAGACCAAGCTACATTTCTGCTACGTATGTACAGAGGGCCTACATCCAGCCCCTTTGTGCTCTTTAGTTGGTGGTTCAGTCTCTATGAACCCCCAAAGATCCAGATTAGTTGACTCTATTGGTCTTCCTGTAGAGTCATTATTCCCTCCTGGTTCCTCAATCCTCCCCCAACTCCTCCAGAAGACTTCCCCAGCAGGAACTAATGTTTTGCTATGAGTCTGTGTATTCCTTTCAGTCAGCTGCTGAGTGGAGCCTCTTAGAGTACAATTATGCTAGGCTTCTGTTTGCAAGCATAACAGAGTATCATTAATAGTCTAAGTGACTTCTTCTTGCCCATGGGAAGGGTCTCAAGTTGAGCCAGTTCATTAGTTGACCATTCCTTTAGTCTCTACTCCTTCTTTGTCCCTGTACTTCTGGTAGGCAGCACAAACTTTTGTGGGAGGCTTTTGTGGGTGAGTTTATATTCTTATCCCTCCACTGGGAGTCTTGCCTGTTTGCCAGATTTTTTTAATAGTCTTTATTTGTAAAATGGAGCATCTTTCATGAAAAGAGAGAGCCATGCAAACTAAATATTTAAATATAGTTACAAGTATACTGACTGAGGAAAAGAGCAGCAGCCAATTCTCTAGGATCTATGATCTGAAACAGCCACAAGCACTTGGCTAGGTTTAGAGGAGGGCCAAGAGCTTCTTCCATATTGAGAATGATGAATCCAACTAAGCAGCTTGGCCTTGAATAATTTCAAACGAACTAAAAAAAATCTAACAAGTGTGCAATCCCACCAACAATGGAGGAGTGTTCCTCTTTCTCCACATCCTCACCAGCATCTGCTGTCGCCAGAGTTTTTGATGTTAGCCATTCTGATTGGTGTGAGGTGGATTCTCAGTGTTGTTTTGATTTGCATTTCCCACATGACTAAAGATGTTGAACATTTCTTTAGGTGCTTCACAGTCATTCGAGATTCCTCATCTGAGAATTCTTTGTTTAGCCCTGAACTCCATTTTTTAATAGGGTTATTTGTCTTCTTGCAGTCTAACTTCCTGAGTTCTTTGTGTATTTTGGATATAAGCCCTCTATCAGTTGTAGGATTGGTAAAGATCTTTTCCCAATCTGTTGGTTGCTGTTTTGTTCCTAATGACAGTGTACTTTGCCTTACAGAAGTTTTGTAGCTTTATGAGATCCCATTTGTCAATTCTGGATCTTAGAGCATAAGTCATTGGTGTTTTGTTCAGGAAATTTTCTCCAGTGCCCATGCGTTCGAGATTCTTCCCCACTTTTTCCTCTATTAGTTTGAATGTATCTGGTTTGATGTGAAGGTCCTTGATCCACTTGGACTTAAGTTTGTACAGGGTGATAAGCATGGATCGATCTGCATTCTTCTACATGGTGACCTCAAGTTGAACCAGCACCATTTGCTGAAAATGCTATCTTTTTTCCATTGGATGGTTTTGGCTCCTTTGTCAAAAATCTAGTGACCATAGGTATGTGGGTTCATTTCTGGGTCTTCAATTCTATTCCACTAGTCTATCTGCCTGTCTGTGTACCAATACCACACAGTTTTTATCATTATTGCTCTGTAATACTGCTTGAATTCAGGGATAGTGATTTCCCCAGAAGTCCTTTTATTATTGAGGATAGTTTTAGCTATCCTGGGTTTTTTGTTATTCCAGGCGACTTTGCAAATTGTCTGTCTAACTCTCTGAAGAATTGGATTGGAATTTTGATGGGGATTGCATTGAATGTGTAGATCGCTTTTGGTAAAATGGCCACTTTTAATATATTAATCCTTTCAACCCATGAGCATGGGAGATTTTTCCATCTTCTGAGATCTTCAATTTCTTCCTTCAGAGACTTGAAGTTCTTATCATACAGATCTTTCACTTGCTTGGTTAAAGTCACACCGAGATATTTTATATTATTTGGGACTATTATGAAGGGTGTCCTTAGAAAATTAGACATTGTACTACCTGAGTACCCAACTGTACCTCTCTTGGGCATATACCCAAAAGATGGCCCAACATATAACAAAGACACATGCTCCACTATGTTCATAGCAGCCTTATTTATAATAGCCAGAAGCTGGAAAGATCCTAGATGCCCTTCAACAGAGGAATAGATAAAGAAAATATGGTAAAGCTACACAATGGAGTACTAATCAGTACTAATCAGAAATTCATAGGCAAATGGATGGAACTAGAAAATATCATCCTGAGTGAGGTAACCCAATCACAGAAAAACACACACGGTATGCACTCATTGATAAGTGGATATTAGCCCAAATACTCGAATTATCCAAGATGCACAGACCACATGAAACTCAAGAAGGATGACCAAAATGCTAATGCTTCACTCCTTCCTTTAAAGGAGAAGAAGAATCCCTATTGAAGGGGTAGGGAGGCAAAGTTTAGAACAGAGCCTGGAGGAATGGCCATTCAGAGTCTGCCCCACATGTGGCCCATACATATACAGCCACTAAACTAGATAAGATGGATGAAGCAAAGAAGTGCAGGCCGACAGGAACCAGATGTAGAACTCTCCTGAGAGACACAGTCAGAATATGGCAAGTACATAGGTGAATGCCAGCAGCAAACCACTGAACTGAGAATGGGACCCCCATTGAAGGAGTCAGAGAAAGGACTGAAAGATCTGAAGGGGTTTAAGACCCTATATGAACAACAATGCCAACCAACCAGAGCTTCCAGGGACTAAGCCACTACCCAAAGACTATATATGGACTGACCCTGGGCTCCAAATTCATTGGTAGCAATGAATAGCCTAGTAGGGGCAACAGTGGAAAGGGAAGCCCTTGGTTCTATCAAGGCTGGACCCCCAGTGAACAGGATTCTTGGGGGGAGGGTGTTAATAGGGGGAGGATGGGGAGGGGAACACACATATAGAAGGGGAGGCAGAGGGGTTAGGGGGATGTTGGCCTGGAAACCGGAAAGGGAATAACATTTGAAATACCCAATTTAATAAAGATGAGAAAAAAATCTAACAAGGAACCCACATTGAATACCTTTTTACATGCTCTTCTGCCACATAACATATCTAGTCAGATGATCACAATTATAATGGCAATTAAATCATCTATAAAACCCAAATTCTTTATAACTGAAAAGCAGTTTTACAGTTAACTGAGGCAAAATAAAGCAGTGTGGTACAACTTAGTCACATGTGCCTGCCCTTGTAAAATTTTGTATACATAGTTTTAATCATAATTTTATGTGTTTTGAACTAATAAAGGTCATGCTAAGAAAACGTACTCAGATTACTTTCTCCCTCTACTATTTTTCCATAGGAGAAATAGTTTTTTCAGGAATGTGTATTAAATATAGTACATTTTCAAAAAAACTCTTGGCCAAAATTATGTAAAGAGTTTTTATAGTAGAGGCATTTACTTTTCCCATAGTAAGATGTCTAATATACTTCTCAGGTCTCGGGTACAAGCCACATAAGATGAAGGGCTCGGTAGAAATAAGTTTTGTCCCCATTACATAATATGCATGATATTATGCATAATATGCATAATATGCATAATACACATGACCTGGGATCTTATGAATGCCTGCACATTCTGGTGTGTTAAGAAGCAACCTCTGTGTCTGACTTAAGGCTCCACTTACTTTTATTAGATGTCATTTGTGTTACTGTTTTGTGATGGACCATTTGATATTTTTTTCAAGTTTTTTCAAGCTTTATTTGTCACAGGTCTTTGAGGTCTTTAAGGATGTCATAACTATTACTGGTACCTATTAAAACTAACGTAAGGCAACAGACTCACAGTTAGGAATATGAATAAAATCAATATTTTATATTGGGGTAAACACAGGCACTTGTCTCCAGTCATAATCCGTTTTTCAACATAACCCAGGATTGTTAAAAAGATAAGCTACTTTATAAAAGTAACAAAATTAACATGAACTATTTGTCTCTTCAGTTGTTTAATGAAAATAGCAACAGCTAATGTTTATAAACTCGCTGTTTATAAACTAGCCATGGGATTGGTGGTTCGTGGGCACCTGGTACTTCATTTGGCAGTAAGTGTTTTATGCTTTATTTAGAAGGAATTGTTATCACTGCCTTGTCATTAAAGGCAAATCACATAGGCAAACACATAAATATGTATATATTTATATAATTTCAGGGAAAACAATCACTGTAGAAACATAAACTCAGCTTATGGAATGAAGATATGTAGAAGTCTACAGAAAGCCTTACCCTCTACTCTGTAACAGAAAGCTGTACTCAGTCAAAAGCCAAACATGGTGTTGGCTTCTCCATGCCTGTGTATGCTTGCCTTGTCACTCCCTGGCTTTTCCTTTTTAAATAAATAAGTATGTCATATACTCAAGAAACTTTCCGTCTAAACTGTGTAAAAGTGTGGGAAAAGTATTTTCTTCTCTCTTCAAATGTCCCAGAGACACAGCCACTCAGAAAAATTCTTAATACAAAGTGCCAAAGAAGAATGTCTCCTGGAGTTCCCTTTTCATTAAGCACTAGAACTAATACCAAGGTAAGTGTGTTGTACACAATTTTAGAAATAAGATATTACCAGAGACAACTTATTATATTCCCTACTTTTCATATTCTGATACAAAAACAGACTTGTTCTTAGAAGGCCCCTTATGTTGTAAAAATGATCTGTAACTCTTTTAAGTATTATTTACCAGTATTTTCTGCTTAGGTACAAGAAGAATTTTAACAGCAGAGATTAAAAATGAAATTATTTGTGATATATCTGCAGGACCATAGTGAATCCAATGATTCCTCAGAACTCTGACAGTGTGTGTCGTTCAAAATGTTCAGAGTTTAAGTCAATATATTAGGGAAGCAGCTTCTTTTCTCTTGTTTTTTTTTAATGTGTTTTATGTGAAGATTAAAAATCTTATTTAATTGTTCACAGTTCATTTCTTATTCTTCTGCCGTATGTGCATATAGCAGTCTCAAAACAAGCTTAAAGCAAGATCTTTGAAATTTCGGAATCAATTGTAACTGCAATATATGTAAAATATAGTTCCCTAAAACACCCAAGGAAAATGAAGTTTACAAAGCACTTAGATCTTATCAGAAATGCAACATTATCCTTAAGGTCATAAAGTAATTGACTAAAAAAATATGTATTGTAATATCTTTATAGTCTTACCTCTTTCAGTTAGATATAAATGTCCATTAATCAGTACTAAATACAGGAACTGTTAGAACTCAGTAGCATCACGGCACCTATTGAAGAGTAGAAAAGTGTCTGGTTCTGTCTGGTGAGGGGAGTAGTCTCACCGGTTGACATCATTGGAAACAATTTGAGAGCTTTTCATTGGGCCACCATACAAAGAAAATATTTTAAAAGTGCATTAAATTCACAATCTAGAGTAGAACAGAAGTTTTGCTAAGTTGTCAGACACAAAGGTTTGGTCTCATCTCTACTAGGGACTAAGGATAATTATCACAGAATTTACTTGCATATATTACATAATTCAGCATTTTCTCTTATTATCTGTAAGTCTCTAATGTTATGAAAAGATGTGAACTATGAAGGGGCTCAGGGTGTGAGGAGAGGGGAACATGATCTGGTATTAGGTGGGGGAACGAACTGAAGCCCTGAGGGCCAGCAGAAAGAATGGAAACAGGTGACCTTGGGACTAAGGCGGTTGGGAGGACCCTTCAGAATATATCAGAGACATGGGAGGTGAGAGATTCACAAGACTCAAAGAGGGGGACCCTAGATGAAATGCCCTACATTGGGGAGAGGGAACTTTTTGAGCCCACAGAAAAATAGACAAGGCATCAAATGAGGGATGGGGTTGCTATCCCACAGTCAAAACTCTGACCTGTAATTCTTCCTGTCTGGAGGAAATGCAGGGATAAAAATGGAGAAGAAACTGAGGAAAAGAAGGTCCAGAACAGGCCTAAAGTGGGATCCAGCTCAAGGGGAGACCCCAAGACCTGACACCTTTACTGAGGCTATGGGGCATTCACAAAAAGGGACCTATCATGACTGCCCTCCAAAAGACCCAACAAGCAACTGAAAGAATCAGATGCAGATATGTCCACCCAACCCATGAACAGAAGCCTCTGACTCCTCTGACTGAATGAGAGAAAAACTAAAGGAAGCTGAGGAGGAGGGCAACCCTGTAGGAGGACCAGCAGTCTCAATTAACTGGATCCCCGAGATCTCTCAGACACTGGTTCACCAACCAGGCAGCATACAGCAGCTGATACGAGGCCCCCGAGACATATACAGCAGAGGACTCCTGGGTCTGGGTTCAGTCAGAGAAGATGCACCTAACCCTCAAGAGACCAGAGGGTCCCAGGAAGTTTAGAGGTCTGGTAGGGTGGGGGTTGGAGACATCCTTGTGGAGACAGGGTCAGGGGGAGGAGGTATGAGATGTGGAACAGTTGGAGGGTGGACCCAGAGGTGAATAAAATCTGAAGTGTAAAAATTAAGAAAAAAATTAAAAAATGAAAGAATCATACTGACTTAGTCCGAGTGTCTAAGGCAGAATGGTATCAGAGCCTTTTATACTCTGCATAAATGGACAAGACCTTCAGATATTTCTTGATTGACTACTTGTAGAAATAAACAAAGTTAATGGAAGGTTTTGAAGTCACTGCTAACCTTGTGGACGGGATCCATAGCAGGAAGAATGTTAGAGACGTCTCATTTACACACTGTTTATGTTTTTTCAAAGTTGAGAATCAGTGACCTCTGTTACATTGTAAAAGTTTAAAATTCATCTCCACACTACAAAGCCTGTCTGGGAAGCATAGACTTTTATTCACTTAGATGAAATATAATCAAAGCAAAGCCTAATTAAAAATTCATGTATATCATTTGACTCAGTCTAAATTATTGCTCCAATGCAGAAGTCGAAGCTAATTTTAACATATACCAGAAAACAGCCTTCTTCAAACGGCTCAGAAATATCTTTATATATAATCACTTTGTATATTATATATGTATCATTTTATATGCATTTTAGCCTATTTACGTCTACAATTATGTCTTTGATTTCTAGATCTGGTGCTCTGTACTGACACTGGTTTTTTTATAGATGACATCGAAGAGTCTCAAAATCATTAGCCACTTTCATCAGGGTGTTTACATTTTATACAGCTGGTAGAAATTAGGGGCATACAAGATAAAATTTTAATAGAGAAGTTACACAGGAGATAATGTCCACTGAATCAGCTTGTCAGAAATGTTGAGTGGCCTTCACACATCCCCATGACTGTAAAATGTCATTTCACACCCCTGCCAATCCACTTATTAGTCCGTCAAGCAATGTGTAGCACTTCTATCCCATTTACAGAGACCTGCAATAAAAAGTTAAACAGAAGCTGAAGGTTAAATCAATATTTTTTCTTGTTGATATCTTTCATCTTCTTTTGGAAATCTACAGAATTTTTATGTTTAAGGGCCTTACAGATGAGACAAGGGCATTCTTTGTACCACACTAGAAATACAAGTAAATTAAACAGCACTTCTCTTTATTACTGACAGCGATAGCACCAAGCCTCTGACTGACACCATGGAGAAGGATTTTTTTAAAACCATTGTATTACACCATCTCTGGGACAATCTGTGTGCCACATAATATTTAAATAGTGTTCCTAATCTCACAGGGTTCTTTTCATCTCAGGGTGAAACATTTTAATTGTTCAAATAAATTCTTACATCACCCCAAAGTCTGCCTGGTGACTTTTGTTAAATTTCACGTACTGGCTTCAGATCCTGAACCGTTACTTAACTCTGATGTATGCTTCTCTAGTCAATCTTAGTGAGCTTTCACTTTCTGAGCTCTAGACAAGGAAAAAGAGTACACATTTTACTCTATTTCACTTACTTCATTATTATTGATATAAAATCAAGAAACCCTTCTCTTATCTGAAATCACTTTCTCTTTTCTTTCTCTCTTTTGAATTTTTAAGTTAAATTTATTATTTTGACAAATGAAGCCCTGTATATAATATACTCTGACCATATTCTCCAACTTCTCTTACCCCTTTTTTGTTCCTTTGCCAATCTTGTCTCCATACAAGTTTCTGACTCACTTTCTTGTTTGTTTGATTCATTTTTGTTTTTATTTTGAGAGCCATTGATCTTAATGAGAAACTGCTTCATGAGCATGGGTGTAATATTATACTCTACAGCATGGAAGACTCACTATGCTGAAGATGACCCCTTCTCCTCAACACCCATCCATAGTCCTTAGTTCTCCAGAGAGTTCCTCCTCATCCATGGTTGAAAGTTTGCCTGGTATAGCTGGTCCCTAAGAGGTTCTACCAGCATCTGACAAATACAGATGCAGATACTCACAGGAAACCATTGGACTGGGCCCAGGGACCCCACTGGAGGAGCTACGTGGAGGACTGAAGGAGCTGAAGTGGTTTACAACCCCATAGGAAGAACAATATCAGGTAACTGGACCACCGAGAGCTTCCAGGGACTAAACAACCAACCAAAGAGTATATATGGAGGGCTTCAGGTCTCCAGAGTCATATGGAGCAGTGGGATGGCCTTTTCTGACATGAGTGGAAGGGAAAGCCCTTGGTCCCGTAGAAGTTTGATGCTCCAGTGTAAGGAGATGATAGAGCAGTGAGGCTGGAGTGGGTGAGTAGTTGGAGGAGCACCCTCACAGAGAGAAAGGAGAGGGAGGAGAAGGAAGATGAGATGGAGAGGTTGTGGAGGACTAACCAGGAAGGGGACATCATTTGAAATGTAAATGAATAAAATGATTAATGAAGAAAAAAGGAAGTTGGCATGACTACTTTATGCAAGCCCAGTACAGGCAACCACAGTTGCTTTAACTTCAGCATTAAAGGTCATGTCTTTTCTAGAATATAGGATTCTTTAGCTTTCCTTCCCATTATCTGGTTCTTAATACTCTTGCCTCATTTTCTGCAATGGTTCCAAACCTTGGAGGGGTTAAGATAAATTTCCCCTACAGGACTTAGCACTTAACAGTCACTTATTTTCAACACCTGTTTCAGGGAGTCATGGGATTCTTTATTAACTACGACTCACTGAAGTCTCTCTGATCAAGACTGAGAACAGTGTTTGTTTACAGATGTAAACATAAATATTTAGAAGGTCTTTGACATCATGCCCACTTAGCAAAACAACAACAGTAAGTTCCTTACCGTCCATGGCCTTTTGACCCTGTTTGCCTATAGTACCAATCATGATTTACCTACTATAACTGGTAATCAATGGTTAGTCCCATAACATTCCTGCCAATGCTACTCCAGTGGTACACCTTGCCAGGCAGGCTGATCATGTCACAGGAAAGATCCACAGTTAGGTAAGGCTGCAGATGACTTTTCTACACTGTTGCCTCAGTAAACCATTTACCAGTTTAAAAACTGTCTGTCAAGGATGAGTCTCCAGCTCAGAGCCATCTTGATTTCTCTAACTCACACAAGCAAAACGTGTGCTGTCTTCAACAGCAAGCTCTGAGCATCGAGTTCTGGTGGGCAACCAACTCCTTTATGTGACCGATTCCTGAGAGATGAGAAACCTATAAATCTAGTGGAGGTGTGATATGTTGAAAATGGACTGAATGTTGTTAACATAGATAATGGAACCTTAAAAATATTGAATGAGAATAATGTAAAGTTAGCCTCAGACTTCTAAAATAAATTCCTTCCTTACATATTCATTGTTTACAATGAAGGCAGTCTCTTATTCATCTTACTGGTGCCTTCTTTCTCTTATTCACCTTACCGTGCCTTCTTTCTCAATTCACTCCATGTACATCTTTAGCAAAGAAGCCTGACATGACTTCCTTTGCAGAGGAAGTATACAAGGAATCTGCTTTCCCATCATACCTTGCTGCTCTAGAATTAATTCTAGCTGCAATTTGAAGTCAAAGACTGATATTATTCCACTATTGTCTCCTTTTCTGTATACTACTGGTTACCTAATAAAAGCTTGTGTTTCTCTTTTTCTCCCTTCCATTGACAAGAGCTAATACAATAGCAACACAGTAGCATTTTTATCAAGTGTATTTCGATCGTTCAATGTTTATAGATTTCTGTTCTCTTCCTCCCTCTCTGTCTCTGTTTCTCTGTCTTTCTCTTTCTGTCTGTCTGTCTGTCTGTCTCTGTCTCTCTCTGAGTTGTGTGTGTATGCATGTGGATAAGTGCTAGCACATGTGTGTGCACACACTATCGGGCATATTTACAGGAATGACTTAGGTACATAAATGCCTGCCCTAATTCCAAGTCCTTCCACATATAAATGTAAACACAATTGTGACAATAAAACATACATTTTATGACTTTGTTCACTTGAAATATCAGTACTTGTTGAGCATTCTTAATAAATAGTTTCATTCATTTTTATATATCCTCATCACATACTCTTTCACAGTGTGAGTTTTACACAAGTCAATACCTTCTTATTTTACTTTTGGACTTGATATCTATTTTAACATTTTCATACATGAAAACATGGTTTATATTATAATGATCCCAAGAAGAAAAGAGAAATGAGGAGAATAATGACACACCAAGTAGATTTCATCTACAGAGCAGGAATGGTTCAGAGAAAACTTGCTAAGATATGCATCAACAGCTGTGTTATCTGCGGCAGTGTATTGATATGGCTATTCTGATTCCAATACTAGAAAAAAGTTAACTAAGATTCCTAGTACAAATACTGAGGTTATGATAGCAAAGCAACTGATGAACCAGCAACTTCAACCCTACACTCTGATTGCTAAGACTTATTAAATATTAGACCCTAGGCATAATTGGTGTTGCCAAATGGTTTATGAGGGTTTCATAATAGTCAATGAGTCTATGGTTCTCTCTAAAGGCACAATTACAATAATCAAAACCATCACTTTTACCATTTAAACATATATTTATTTTAGTAAATATCCATATGTTTAAGTAAAAATAAAATTTGATTTTTTTCAGTTATCTAACTGCATTTTGAAATTTTTATTGGTATAATTTCTTTAATATAATTAAAGTAATCAGACCTTCTGTTTATAGGACATACAACATGTGCCTGTTATATTATAAATATTTACTTGTCCTTAAATCATTTCTTGTTTTGTTTTATTAACACTTATGTGTGTGCTTTCAATGTTATAGTCATGTTAACCCTTTTATATGCCAAGTTAATTCAATCACAATTTTTACCATCTGAGACTCCACTTCTGAAAACATTTTAATGATGAATAAATGTTAACTAATTCTTGAAGAAATGTGCTTGCAAATGTAAACATGGTTGGTTATATAAGTGAATGTAAATGAAATCTATTTTAGATGTGTCTTACTGCATAAAAATGTCTTCAAGATAGGAATAGCAAAAGGTTTTGGAAATAGAATGAATGTACACATGAAAGGAATTTGGAACAAAATGAATAGAAAGTTATAGAGAACTAGACTTCATAAAAATATGCAATTTTATTATAAATTTTAAAATATGTTAATTACTCTGAAGGAAAATTATAGAAAGTTGTATATATGTAAACAATCACGATAAAAAGAAAAGTTTAGAAAAATTGATGGAGAAAAATTACTTATGGGTAGAAAGCATGGAAATTCAAGGCATGATGATTGGGATTTTTACTTTTTTATTTTACTATTCACAATGCTTGATATATAATAATTATTGAGTATCAAAACTATTAATTTTGAAGCATTAAGAAAGCATCAATTAGAAAAATGTAATAATTGAATAGGTTAGATTTAGTGATTTTTCCATGAATTTTGAAGACTGTTACATATGCCCTGCAATATGTCCTCAGCTCAATATGAAAATTACTTAAATAACCAAGTATTTGAATTTGAGTATCCACTCAAAACCCAAGTAATGTTAATACTGTAATCATCTTAGATTAGTTTTATCTAATCAAAATAATTCATCTTTCCCATGATCCTTATCATTTCTAGCCTCAGATCTCAGAGAAATAAGAAAATGTCTTTGGTTAATAAGCACGCAATTAAGTGATTTTTCTGTGCCTCTAAGATCCTAATGACTGGTAGTAAAACTCTTTCAATTGGGTTCTCTGAGCTTTAGAGGTATTAGGAGAGTGGCTTTCATTTTTCTACTGCCTTACAGCCTTATCCACACTGTTTTGTGGGGGCCTTGGAAGCAGAATCACATTTACTATATCATCCTGTCTATTCTATTTCTACAAATGTCTGTCCTTGGACTCATTACCAGTGGTTTCCTAGGATCGCTGAATCATTTGTTTTATAGTATTTTCTATATTTTCATGATAATTTGAATTTTTCACTGTATAACTACAACCGCAGATTTTGCTACACAATGTTAATAATGTTATCTTAAAAATATCTAAAAGCCTAATTTCAATTTGAGTCATACAATTTATTTTGGCCAACAGCAAAAGATAGGAATTGTGTTACGCATTTAACTTATCAGTATAACTAGACTTTCCCATTAGTTTCTTGTCATTCACAATGCTATATGGATAACAAATAATATGTATATACATACACAAGCATATAACCACATACATGCATGTGCATACAAATGCATAAACATGTATATAACAATTAATAAAAGAAGAGACCATAAACTTGAAAGAGAACAAGAAGGGGTAGGTTTGGAGGGAGGAACTGGAAGGGGTAAATGATATAATTATATTATAATCTCCAGAAACAAAAATATTTTTATTAAATTATTTTATTATTTACATTCCAAATGTTGCCCTCCTTTGCAGTTCTCTCCAAGAGTACTTCACCTCATCACTCCTCCCTTTTGCATCTAAGAGAGTATTCCCTCCCCCTACCCTTCAACTCCCTCATCCAAGCCCCCACCTCACACCCTACCTGAAATCCCCCGTCCCTAGGACATCAAGTCTCTTACAGGATTAGGCAAATTCTCTCCCACTGAGGCCAGACATGACAGTCCTCTGCTACATATGTGCCAGGATTTGGGCATGGGGGGCAAGCATGACCAGCCCATGTATGCTCTTTGGTGGCTTACTCTCTGGAAGCTCCCAGGGGTCTGGGTTAGTTGATACTGTTGGTCTTCCTATAGGGTTGCCATGCCCTTCAGCTCCTTTTACCCTTCCATAGGGGTCCCTGACTTCAGTCCAACTGTTGACTGTAAGTATCTGCATCTGCCTCAGTTAGTTGCTAGTCTATCAGCTCTTAGAGGTCAGTCATATCACTCTACTATCTGAAATCACAACATGACATCAGTAATAATGTCAAGGTTTGGTGTTTGCCCATGGGATGGATCAGAAGTTGGGCTGGTCACTCTTCCCTTCAACCTGTTCTCCATTGTTGTCCTTGCATTTCCTTTAGGAACAATTGGTGTCAAAAGTTTTGAAGGTAGGTTGGTGACCCCCATCCCTCCACTGGGAGCCCTGTCTGTCTACTGAAAGTGGTTTCTTCAGCTTCTATTTCTCCACTGTTGGGCATTTCAGCTAAAGATAGCATAGAAGATATCGACACATTGGTCAAGGAAAATATAAAGTACAAAAGAAATATTTTTCTGTTCATGTTTTAAATACACCCAAGTAACTTTACATTTGCATATCTGACTCTGGCTTCAAAAGCAAAGCGGATATAATAGGCATTTATTCCGGACCCAGGTCCTCCAAGAAAGCACTGAGAGAGGAATGGCCCAAGAGAGCCCATCATAAAACCAATGAATATGTCCAAACCAGTCACGCGGGCAATATCTCACATCTCTTACATCAGTTGTTCAAGTGGTCAATTAGCTTAGTAGCAGTAAGTAAAAGCTTTATTTTTGGTTGTCCCATTATGAAGCTCCCAGTATTCCTAGTGTTAGATAGTTCCAAAGAGAATCAGTTTACTTCATTCTAAACACCTGCAGGTTTGTTTGCCTTTGGTGGGGTGCAGGGAAGGGACAACGAGAACATTTCTTTCCAGTTTTGTATTACCATCATTGAAAAGTCTAGTTAAGGCCTGAGGATAACGTTTTTAAGTGTGATTTTGACAAGGACACACATTGACCTATAACTTTCATCGGATTTCGCTAATGCTTTGTTCTAGGACCAGACTGTATTTTTCTGTATTTGACCAAAAATGCATTTCTAAATTTATTTGAATTTACTTTACCCTGAGATTACTTATCTCAACTATTAGGATTTTAACTGATAATGAACTCATCTATTATTTTTGTCCTACCTGCATGCTGATAAAAAAATATGTGTTCTTTGATTTCCCTAAAGAGTTGAGGTATGGGGAGTGTTTTCAGTGGCCTTTGTTACCTTTTCCCCTGACTCTCATGGAACATGGTTTCTTCCCCTCCTCTCTTAGGCAGTTTCTAATAGAAACTGTACCTCTTCAGAGGATCTGACTTCTCTTAAATGCACCAACTAAAAATCTATCTTCTGGTGGGTGACTCTGTCTCTAGAACAAAGTAGTATGGAGTAGCATCTTTCCTAATGGTTTTCCTGCCTACAGCAGAGAGTGGTGGCTTCCTGAGATGGCTAATTGCATCAGGCTTCACCAGTCCCCGTTTAGACTCTTCTCTAGTCCTGAGTGAGAGTATAATATTACTGTTTTAATTTATCTATTGTTCCAAGTGCTTCTGGATTACAATGTTCTTTCTTTCCTGATCTTTTGGCAAGAAGGACTCCTTCTCCTTCACATGTTAATCCAATGATTACCTCCTACAAATGGTCCCTCATTTCCACAAGCTCCCATACATGGAACCCTTTGATTCCCTGAATGTTGTGATACATAGATGTTCAGTGTGTTCTCCAATTTGATTGTCGCTCCGTGGTGACTGGAACTTTATCAGTCTTGACTATCACTGTTATCTTCGGCACCTGGAACGAGACATATTAAACCTATGATACATATTCCTTTGTCAGTGAAAAATAAATGACTGAAGACAATCTGGTAATAGCCTTTAGAAAAACAACCTCGGATTCTTTACTGTAAGCTTATCATAACCACTATGATGATCCAAATTTAAGAACTTAGAAATATAATTTTAGAAAGATTGACTAGCTTATATAATGTAAATTATTTCAGAAGTCATAATAGCATAACTTATTAAAAATTAATAAATTGAAGATGCATTTTAAAAGTAACATTTTGTTATTCCTAATGATATTTACAAGGTCATATAGCAAACATTTCCCACATTTGTTTGCATGTGTATTATCATCATTATTTAGGTCTGCAAATGTAACTAGCATCACTGGTTTCAGAAAGCTGGATGAAGGGAATTTGAAATCAAGAATTGGGTTTCACTACATAGTATATGTGAGGTCTCAATCTGGTCATTTGATAACATTTAAGATGTTAGATATGAACTGAGGAGGGGCCAGATTCTGGTGGTGTCTCTGGCCTCAGAGACATGTGAGATGATTCCAGAACGACTATAGAGTGAAACTTTGGGCTCTGGTGTACAGTGGCCACAAGAAAAGAAAGAGTAAATGACAGAGACTGAAAAGGACCAGCTAGTGGAAAACCGTATGTACAGGGCACAGACAGGTGCAGAAAGGAGCAAATCTGCAGAATCCAGAATGATGAAGGCACTGTAAGATAAAACCAGAGTAGCTTTGGTATAGCGGAGGATCTTGGGAAGAGAAAAACTTGCACATTGTGGTGAAGTAATGGACAAAGGGCTCCGATTCTACTCCATTGCATGTTTGGTTATAGGGCTGCAGCTCTGTGCTCTTCAAAGGCTCGCCTTCCAGCACATACTAAAGTATTTAACAAATGCTACATTTATGCACCTGCATGAAATTGAATTCTGAGTTAAAAAGGGGTGATTTTTTTAACATACTGTAGGATGAGTTTTCGCCTGTGTATGCTAATTTTCTTGGGGGTAGAATGGACAAGAAGTCCCCTTGTAGATTTGCTGCAATATTTGATTCCCAGCAGAATGAAAAGGTGTAGGAGAAGTGGCATGGCAGTTGGTAAGAAGAAAGTCATTGTAACATTCCTTGTTTCCTGTTGGAAGAGAAAGATTGACATTGCTTCCAGAAGAAGCACTTCCAGTGAGACAGCTGAGATGTTTGTGGGATATATCTGAGAATATGAATATCAATGGTCCTTAAACCACTCTGCTCAGAGACTCTTCAGTTGTGGGTGATTTTAAGAGGGAAGGTTCTCTTCAACCTCCCTTAGTCAATGACTATCTCCCTAAGCATGCCCAGTTCTCTGTGACATAAATTCATCGAATTTCTAGAACTAGTTTTCTCAAAGGTACTTTTAATAGTGTTTTAGTAGGAGGCTTGAGCTAATGGCTAATTGACTGAAATAAAGTGTGGTTGGTGGGACACTGGCATATTGTGACCTTGCATTTATATAAAGGGAAAGTAAAAAACCAACTGCTGAGGGAGTTAACACACCTGAGATGAGAGTCACAGAGAATAAGTTCTGAGGACAGTCAGTTTGATTCTATAGCTCAGAAAGGTTCCGGTTTCAAGAACAGCCCTTGTCAAAGCGGAAAGAGAGAATGCTAGTTGAGGGGTAAGATAAATGACAAAGGAGTTAAGTGTAAATAGTTTCCGACATATTTACTTGAGAAGTTTACTTCCTTTTTGAAAACTAATGGATAGAGTAGGACCCTAATTAGGGTTCCCTAAGAGTTCTCCAATAGGAGTCACAGGGAGTTGATTGAGATTGGCAGAAGGGAGCATAAATTGATTTGATCACTAAAAGGCCTTGCATTTGGGGATGATTTTAAAGTGGAAAATGGTTCCCCAAAGAAAATATATATCACAGGAGAATGAGAGGAAGAGAAGATAAAGAAAATTGAATGTCCGTCACTGATCAATTATTCAGAATCAATTATGGTTTGCTAGGGAAAGCATGCTGTGCCAAAGCCAAACCAAACTCAAGTAAGCATGAGGATTAATTACTCTCCTGCTTGCACAGGACTAGAGAAAGGAGCAGATAGGATCTGCCAGCAAAATTTTACTGCTCTCCAGGACCAGAACGTAATTATGACACAAGGAGAAAGAAGACGTTTCTTCTGTCAGGTCTTTGTTAGCAACGAAGAGAATCTGAATTTAGTTCTTTAAGAAGGATATCTGCGTATATAATTTCTCCCAACAAATACTGTCTGCATTAGTCAGAGTTCTTGAGAGAAGCAAAAATCAATGCATGCAATGGTATCCTCATCTGTATTCTTTGATTCTAGTAGGCTTGATCACAAAACTACTTAGAAAAAATATGGCTGGAACCTTGAGAGATACTTCAGGTGGTAAAATGTGTTCCAGGCTACCCAAGTTCTCTCCCTCACCCCCACCCAGAACATACATTTTAAAAAGCTGCATATAGTGGCACATGTTTGCAATCTCAGTGTTGTATAGTTAGAAATGGATAAATGTCTGTGGTTCACTGGCCATACAGTGTAGACTATTCAGAGAGCTCCAGGCCAGAGAGAGAACATGTCATAAAGAAAAAAGTGCACTCATGTGCACCTGCACATACATATGCACTTACCCACACAATAACACACACACTCACACACATGCACATAAACACACACAAAGCAGCTGTGGTAAGCACACACAAGTTTTTTTCATTATTTATTTAAAACATAGTGTTATATCTATTTCCATAATGTTATATGTTATTAACATTATAGAGATTATTTAAAGTACACAGGTAATTAAGCATATAGTATATGGTGTATGTAAATGCAATTTATTTTGTATAAAACTTAGTCATACACAGATTTTGATATCTTCTTGGCTTCTAGAACCAATGCACCATTAGGTGCAGAATTACTATAGGTCTATCTTTATGGAAGACTTTTTGCATGATCTTCTTTCTTAGAGATTTATCTAGTATATAAAACATTGTCTTCCCACAAGGTATAATCTTTTCTTTGGACAAACAACTGGGTAACTTACTTTTACTAAGCATACTTGCTGTACCTGCTCAAGGACTAGGTCTAGTGTTATCGATAAGAACTCTTATATTTTGATGACTATTTCACATACTGTTTTAATCATAAACTATATATAGACACAGCTAAACAGGGCAGAAATTTTGCTATTGTGATGTTAATGAGGAAACTGAATTAACAAAAATATAATTCTTTAAGGCCATCAGGAACGTTCCTCACAGATCTAAGAAGGAGCAAAAATTACAATTCTTAAATTGTATCTTATAATTTATATCTAACACTATAGATGTCTTATTTACAGAAAGTAAATTCATCTAAAAACAAACTTAATATGATAATATGATCATGGAATTAAAATTAGGTATCAATGTTAGGCAGGTCCAGAAATTTTATCATTAAATTAGAATTGTTCAATAGTTCTGTCAAAGTACTTTTAATTTATCTTGAAACATTTTTAAGAGAACAAGCTAAGCTATAATAAACCATTTTAACCATAAGAACAGCACTGATTTTTATTTCATAAAGTCACCACTGACTATCATAGAGGAAGTGAAATGGATGTAAATGTTCATGGAGTCTATACTGAGTAAGGGAAAAAGAAATCATGATCCTTAGTTCTTTCCAAACTATCTGTGGTACTTGCTTCCTTCTCATCAAGGGAGATTTAAAAGTCTCCCCAAACATACCTTCAATCACTAAGAACGTTGATTCCTATTGGTTGAAAAGTGTATGGTGTATGTGTGTGTGTGTGTGTGTGTGTGTGTGTGTGTGTGTGTGTGTGTGTGTGTGTGTGTGTGTGTAGAAACTAAACACCCTCTTATTTTCAGGGGTGAATTGGTTAGCTCTAATACTAAAAGGGACAATGGGGCCAAATGTTTGAAAGATTTTAAAACACTAGCCTCTTGCACACGTGATTATACACAAGTTAATGAAGCCCTGACTCCCCCAAGATAGCTGAGTAAAGGAAAGAAAGATCTTTTGCCAATGCAAATCTCATCGGGTGATGGCCTTGACAGAACATCCCACCATTGCTGTCAGCCAGAGCTGTTGTAAACAAGCTGCTGACGGGACAATGACAATAATTAAGACAGTGTTAATGGGATATGGAGCCTCACAGTTATTTTTTCAGCTACAGTGAACTGAATGAATGCCAAGTAGTGCACATGGCTTAACCTCATAACAGGTTTCTTTTCTGTTTACTGTGGTGAGGTTGGCTCTCTAGAGTTATACTTCGCAGATAAGTCCAGCCTCAGAGATACTCACTGCTGGAAATTCAATGACTATGTTCATGTTACTATGAAATAAGAGTGGTGAAATTGGCTTAGTCTGGACATTGTTTAGATAATACTATGCTATTTGGAATTTCAGAGGGAGAAACATTTTGGCTTATAACTTTAATTCCTGGGTGGTAGGGGGGTGTTGAATCAGAATTAAGATCCTCAGAGACAATGGATTTCATTAGAGATTCTTTGCTGGCAGAATCAGGTTGTTAATGTCATACAAAGTGCTGGCTACTGCAGATCTGTAAATGAGCATATTTGGTGATCATTTTCAAAAGATAGAAGAAGCAGGAGGAGAGCAGACTGAGCTTGGAGGCAGTCAGGGACAGGTTGAAATATAGGTTCCTGGAAACTCTCCATACTGTAAATCACTGGCGCTCATGATAAGTTGCTTAGCCTTTACTGTATTTTCAACGTTGCACCTACTTTTCAATGAGATGTTTATGGAGCAGACAAATACTTCCTCAAGACACATTTCAGGCTTAATAAATTACAACTTACAAAAGGAACAAACATGGTATGTCTAGACAGAATTCTTTTTTGCTTCAGCTTCTCTGCTTGAACTCAAATCAAAGGAAATAGCTGCATTACATAAAACGCATTCACTTGTGGAAAGGGAAATGTTTTGATCTCTATTAAATACTAGAAATAAAAAAAAGTTTGAATGTACTCTGAAAAGTGGGATTATTTTTACCATCCTGAATGACAAATCTTTCTGAACAGGCTTTCCAGCAATTAGTCTTGCTCTAATGCTATTTCTACACTGGCAAGATGAAGGTGGTTCCTTGCCAGATCTCTGGAGAATATGGTGCTTTCTCTACAGGCACTAGTATCTATCCAAATGGCAGAGTATATGCTTCTACTTGGCCAGGGTAGAGGCAGCAGCGGAGCTCTGGAGTATTCAAATTGAAGCTATTGGGTGATTTCTCTAAGGAGTTACCAGTTAATTTCTCCACAAGCCACAATTATTAATCAGGATGCATGGGAGTCTCTGCATTATTCTCTTTACTGCAGGACGATGGTGTCAGCTACACAGGAGACCAGAGGAGTATGTTCACCTTCCACTTTCTCTTTAACGAAGAGAATGTGCAATTTCCAAACGAAATTTTAAAAAGTATCTATGCAAACTTCAGTTCGCAAAGTCATTTTTTTTGTTGTTGTTGTACTTTGATAAATCACTGGAGAGCTTCCCTTAAAAAAGAAATTTTATTTTCTTGCCAAAATCCATGCTGGTTTTCATAATAATCTACAAATTCCATTAATGTACTTCTTCATAAACTTTCTGATCAAAAGTAAGATATCTGGTAGTCGACGAAGATTAGTTTTTAAAAATTCTTTCATTTTTATTAGATTCAAAGGCTTGAGAATCTTCTGTGCCCTAGTCTATTTTCGAGAACTTCAAGAGAAATGACTTTTTCAAAGAACACCCTGTTGAAGTACATTTTCTTTGCCAATCTAGAAGCATAATTTGGATGATGTCCCACGCTCTGTCTCAATTTCAGCACTATCAGCTCTAAGTTTTCTTTAATCATTAGCCAACTTTAAAATTCACTTTTCATGGAAGTAAATACATCAGATAGTCATTGTATATGATAGTCAATTCTCTCTTTTCTCAGACATGAGTACTTAATTATTCAAATTATTTAAAGAGTTTTTTGATTAAGCATAAATATCACTGTTGCAGAACTGAAGTTACTTTGCATAATTTTAAATGATAAAATGCAATTTTCCTTAAATTAATATAAATTCAATTATATACTATAAATTAATATTTTGGTTTTACCATATTGAGTTGCAGAGTGATATAAACCTGAAAATTTAAAGATGATAAGTTATTCTTTCATATATATATATAGTGGATCCACCCAGAAAAAAAATCATGGATTCTCTGGTCCTAACCACTTAGCAACTCTCTTATCTCCAAGATATATTTTAAGTATATTATAAAATATTTGAGACTATTGATGTTCTATGAGTAGCAATATTGGAATTTTGCCAAGGAACAATTGAGGGGCAGAGGACTTAAAGCAATAATTCAGTTACGCATTTTATAAGTTGCAGAACAAACTCCCAACAATGTTTGTTTGCATTCCACCTGCCTGTGAGTTCACCATTCCTTTCTTCAGACCATGGAGGGTAAATGTGAGTCATGTAGCCTACTGCATTTGCTTGAGGTCCTGATTATCTCAATATAAAAGGTTGGACTCCAGAAGCTTGTAGATCTCTCTTGCATTGAGGTAGCCTCTATGGACTTGATTAACCTGAAAAACCCAATGACTTTGAAAATAAAGACCTAAAGAGCACTATTATATCTTCCTCTATATTCAGATACTTTTTTCAACATCAGACCACATCTTGGCATCTTGAACTCCATATTTCTCCATAGATACCTCTGAAGACAGGCTGACCACAGTCCCCTCTAATTCCATTTCCATCTGGTACTTCTAACACCACTCTGATTCTTTTCTCATTGTGATCATCAGATTAAAATGCTCACTGTGACTTTTAGTTCTATAAATGACTTGCCCACTTGAGAAAAGCAAAATGATAATATAAACAACTTGAATTTACCTTTGCATGTTCCAGCTCATGTTCCTTTTCATGAAAGGAGAACTTACTAGCTGTTCTTCACTGATGCTTTTCAAAATGATAGTGCAAATTTGTCAAAAATCATAATGTAAATTTGTGCTTAAAGCCCTATCAGCTACTCAAGCTTTTAAAAGGATTACACCTTTGATTCTAAGTACACATTATATTGATATTCATTGTAAAGTGTCCATTTTCATAATTTTCTTATATAAATCACAAGGACATACTTAAGGTCTCAACTAAGGGACTGATTGTGTCTTTTTAAATGTATTTTAACACAACTTTCAGAATGAATGCCATTTATCTTGGTTGTTTTTTTCCACTGTTCCCATCTACAACCTTTTCAAATGGTCATTATTGATCAAAATCATTTATGAAGATGAGATCGAAGTAGATATTTAGGTAACTGCAGTAGGTGAGTATTTATGGTGCCAGTGTCACATTTTCTCCAGTGAATAAGGCATTCTTTGAAGTTGTTCCAATGTTTATTCTTAGGCAAAATGTTCAGAGATTGCAGTAAAATTTGGCCATTGAATGTCAGCCTCATTCATCTTGAAAGAAAACAAGCATGAAAGAAGGCATCCAAGGCTGTGACAACAAAGCTGAATTGATGAGACTCCAGGACAATTAATTACTCTACTAGAGGCAGAAGACTCCAAGGTTACGCTTGTTATAGGAAAGCATCCATACACTAGATGTTACAATTAGTTGACAGGAGCGGTGTGCAAAAAGTCAACACGCATCAAGACTTGGTCAAAGCAAAGGGAAAGGATGTTTAAAGAAGAGAGAGAACGTACAGCAGGGAGGAGTCCCATGGACCACTAAGTTAGTGATATGGTGATTCCATCTGCAGTAAAACTCTGCTACCCATGTGGAAGTTTCTCATACCAATATAGCAAAGAGCTAAGTAAAAGGAGACACTTGAGCCTGGAGAATGGAAATGGGGAGAGTTCTAAATGTGAACAAGTGTCCCTAACACCCCTGCAACACACTTAGGTTAGAAGTAGGCCAACCATAATGATGACCAGCATACACACAGGTTTTAGACTGTTCATTTCTATATCAATAAACCTCTCATTGTTATCTTAGTTAATTGTATAGTTGTAGAGAGTGGTTAACACTTATTATCAAATTTTCTTGTAATGAGAAAACTTAAAATTTATCTTGTCTATCTATAAAAATTTGCAACGAATTCTAAACTTCGTAGAGTTTTCCATGTCTAAACTTATTGTTAAATCTCTCTACCTCCTCTCTTTCTCCTTTACTTTTTCCATCCCTCCCTGTCTCTGTTTTTCTGTCTCTGTTTCTCTCTTTGTCTCTTTGACTCTTTCTCTGTTTCTCTCTTTTGCCTCTCCCTCTCCTCTCTCTCTCTCTCTCTCTCTCTCTCTCTCTCTCTCTCTCTCTCTCTCTCTGTCTCTCTCTCTCTCTCTCTCTCTCACACACACACACACACACACACAAACACACACACACGAATGCACATGACACACAAACACTGACCAAATATTTTTTAAAGATTTCTTTGTATTACTTTAATTTTGTGGGTGTGTACACATGCTACATATCTGAGAAGGTGCCAGGCATAGATGTATCAGATAGCCTGGAGCTGGCATTAATGGGGTTTTGCGAGTCACGTGACTTGGGCATAGGAACAAAAGTCAGTTCTTCTTCAAAAGCAATGTGTTCTTAACTAAGGAATCTTTCCAGACCCTGTTGTCAAGAATACTTTATCTCTTTACTATTTTTGTATAGCAGTATAGCAGTTTTTATAACTATACGTGTGTGTGTGTGTGTGTGTGTGTGTGTGTGTGTGTGTGTTTACTAGGAAGCATGTTCTAAACCTTAGCTCATTGTTCACAACTCTGTTTCATCTGATCAGGAAAATAGAGAGGCTATGTAGCCCCATTATGGCTCTTTACTCTTTACTCAGTGAAAAACTATGTTTTCATTTACATGGCCCTGCTCCAAACTCTATAGCAGAACAGGCTTTACTATGCAAGAAGTGGGTATTGATACAAGCATATTATTTCCTTAACATGAAGAACGTTCATGGAGCTTGGAACCTGTTTTCTGTAAGTTCAGTCTTGTATGTTCACGTGTGCAAAACTGTATATGTGTTTGTAGAGGCCAGAGAAGGGCATCAGGTACCCCCCTTCTCATTCTACAACCTGTCCCATTGAGGTATGGTTATCAAGCTACTGAGAATTTCCTCCCTCCATCTAACGAGAAGTTACAAACATGTCGGTCACATCCTGCTTTTATTTGTGTTCTGGGGAATTCAACCTTAAATTTCATGCTTGCAACAGGAAGCACCCTTCCTACCAAGACCTACCCCAACACAAGTGTGTAACATTTGACCATAGAATGCTGATTGTCTTTAATAGACTGTCTTTGCTGACCAATGCGCCATGGCTACTGATGAATATATGCTTTTGTATCATGAACAGCCTCAGACCTAGCTGCCTTTTTGGTCCAAGAAGATATAAAGATAGGGTTCCTCCTACATTGGTGAACATGAAAATCATTTTTGCATTAGAGCCAAAAATTTATGGGAACTTTACACATAGCTAAGAATACAAAGAGTAATGTGTCTCCTGGAATTTGAGGACATAACTACATATAACCAGAAATTACAAATGTTCAGTTTAAACCAGCCTTTGGGATAGACTTCATAGTTATCAAACTGCTCCAACAGGCATTTGGTTTTATAGAGAGGTTCTTGATGGTAAAAACTGTATTAGTTCCATACGAGATACTGTATCAGTAATTAAATTATCTGATATATTTGTTCCATATAATGTCTTTATAATCTAATACAAAAAATGCGATGATGTCCTTTGTTTACTATGAATCATTTCGTTTTTACTGATTGTTTTTTTTAAGAAATATGTTTTTCTTAATTAAAAAAATATGTAGTATTTCTTGAGTAACATTTGCAAGTAGATTAAAGTTTGCAAATTTGCATTATTTACATTTAGGAAGTGTATTTAAAGTATATTGTTTCCTAACCAATAAAGTTCTTTCATAAAGGAGGAAAATCAAATCCTAACAGACAATGCGAGGTTGACCTGGTCTGCTACCCTCCAGTGACATAGTCACGTAATTACAGTCCAGGGGAGCAAACTTCAGCCCGCACATTGATGACTCACAGTGGGAAAACTTATATTGAAGGTACATCTTCCAATGCATATTTTATAACCAAGTCATTTCACTTATTGCACTGACCTGTGGAGTAGCATGCATTGGTTATGTTGAACCATTTTTAGATGAAAAATATTTTTTTTTACTTTGAGAGATCAGTGATTATATGGATTACATATCAAGTCAAATTTTTTCATTTCTTTTAAATTTACTGAGTTTATTCTACTTAAATAATTTATATCTTAATTTATTGGACATAAAATAGTGTAAAAATAAAAACTAAGAATAATACCAATAGACAATAAAATTCAGAATCTGAGATATTACATATTTGGTATTTATACTATTATACATTTTATTGATGTGAAGGTACATATTTAGACTTGGTCATTTTCTAACATATTTTACTTTCTGAATTTAATAACATTATCATTATTGTTTACATCAAACTCCATATGGTATATTTGTGGATCAGCTTAGAATGAGCTACATTAAACTGTTGCATCATTACCTATAGGTCTCCTAGAAATAACCTCAAAAGAATGTATAAATGAATATAGAAACACAGCAATAATATTAGGAAAACATTTTGAGCCAAAACTACCTTTCGATTTTCAAGAATTATGTCAAGGATTTTGTAATCTATCAGAAGCAAAACAGCAGAATGTAGAAATGCGAATCAGTGATAGGGTACACATATTTCATCAATGTATTCATTACCATAAATCAAGCCACTGCTAGATTTGCCTTTATGTTTAGAAGAACAAGCATTTTATTGACTGTCTTTCATAATTAATAGCATTTACTCTTTAAATCAAATTAGTCTACTTTTCCCATTAAAGCCTTCGTGTAAGATCATTTTTTAAAGTATAAAGCGACCTTGACAAAAATGACAGATCGATAATGTGTTGAATAGGAGTCAACGTGCTCTAATAGCAAATATTTCCTTACTGTTAGTTCCTGTTGCAACACTCTCAGAGGTCAGAGGTCACTGCTATCTCCTGGCAGTGGTACTTTCTACGCAGAGAAAAAGTTGATCCTACAGAGGCAAAACGCTGATGGATTGACTTAGTCATCAGTATGGATTTTCTTAATACTTCTTTAATCAGCTCACTTTTGGATTCATGGTCATGTTAGAGGATATCCATCAACCGGGCAGGAAGAGAACCATGCTGTTGAATCTAGCATCATCAGAACTTTGAGTTAAACTTAATCAATGAAGGCATGGGAGACATTCATTATTACAGAAAAAGGAAGTTTTAATGTGATTAAGGTATTTAGAAAACAAAAATATATGCACATCAAAGGGAAATTGATATCAGGAAGCATGTTAATATACAATAGTAAGGTATGTGAAAACGCATGATTTAAAATGCTGAACAATTTAACTAGAACATGTTTACAGAAACTATTGGATCCTTGTCTTAATGTAAGAATCAGTTCTGTGAAGTAAGTTTATTTTTATTACCAAAGGTTTTCATAGCAACTGTCACACCTGAGCCAAGGATTGCAAATATTTAAACAATGATATGTTTAATAAATAGCAGTCATTGATGATATAGCCTTCATCAATAATATCTGTGGGTGACCTGAAATAAAATAAATCTAGTCAGAGAAAAGAAGAGTTTGCATTGGGTAGCCAAGGGGAATGAAGGACAAATGAGATGCAATTAAGCAGAGAACAATTTAGTATAACCGTAATAGCAAGGTCTTTAATGATGCTTTGCCGCAGATGAATTTGATTTAGAAATATTTCCCATGTTAAGTTTTAGAAACCCATCTCTTTAGCCACTTCAGTTTGGACAGGCCAAAGTTAATATGCTGAGTGAGAAAATTGGAACTTAGTGAAGGAGCTAAACGACTAAACGACCTAATTGATCTTCTTTGGGATCAGTGATTTCTAGATTCCAGCATGAATTAAATGTGAGAGGGATTTTTTTCTATTTAAAATAATAAAAAATGAACTGAATGTACAAAGTTCATACCTTCCTCTTAATTTACCATATGACTGAAGCAGTCGTCCCCCCTGGCTTTGGCCTGTATCTCTGAGTTTATGTTGTTCTGGTCAAAGGCTCTAGAATGGCACAAGCAAACTTCATATCGTGTGAGTCAGGTCTGAAAGTTTGTTAATTTCTTCTGGTACACACAGTACACATTGAGATTCTTTTACTGCTTTAGAGAGTAAGAAATCATCAAATTGGTAAAAGTAGTACCCTTGCCAATTCCATAAGCAACACTGACCTAATACACTGGTTAAATTAATGATGAGAAGGAGGACAGAAGATAAATCTCAGAGGCTGTGCTGGCTACATTCCCGAAGTAAGTATCTGTGATGTCTGAGAGCAGAATGTGTCCCTGGAATATGTTTTAAAATACTTTTCTCCAAAAGCCAAAGTGAAAGTAATGATTCTTTGGAAACCACGTTCCAAAATCAGTGACATTGCATAAATTATTGCACGGCAAGTAAAGAAATTAATTTTCACAGTATTTGTAGACATTATATAAAATGTAATACTAACTGAGTGGGCTTGTTGGTAAATTGGTTTAATTAATGAGAAAAATAGAGTTTGCTTAGGTCTTCAGGCCATAGCTGGTAAGCCCCTTTCCTAGAAATGATTTAGCAATTTTTAATTAAGTATGATCCTTTATATGAGAGACTATTATAAAATTCTTTCTGCAAATTTAATGTGTGGCATAAAAAAGTTGTGGTGGTTTGAATGAAAATGGCCCCCATAGGCCCATAGGGAGTGGAGGTACTAGCAGGCGTGGCCTTATTGGAGTAGGCATGGCCTTGTGGGAGGAAGTGTGCCACTTGGGGATAGGCTTTGAGGTCTTAGCTGTTCTATCAAGGCCCAGTGTCACTTCCTGCTGCCTGCTGACCCAGATGTAGAACTCTTAGGCACCTCTCCAGCACCATGTCTGCCTGCTTGCCACCATGCTTCCTACCGGGTCAATAATGGACTAAACTTAGGAAGTGTAAGCCAGCCCCAGTTGAGTGTTTCCTTTTAGAAGAGTTTGGTGTCTCTTCACAGAAATACTTAAGCTGTAATTAACTCTAATCAAGACAGGAGTCTTCTACTCATTTGAATGTGTCTAATCAAATGTTCTTCAGTTCCCATTTGTGAGTTTTAAGGGTGTGTTATGAGTTTAGCCAGTGGTGTTCTAAATTTTCAAATAGATATCAATTGAATATTGGTCCACTCCCCACTCAGATTACAGATATCAGCAGCAGGCCTGTTTCCCTCAGTGGATTCATTCTACCTATGCCTGTCAGAGCTCCAGTGAGATCTGGAGATGTTGCTGCTAAGTTATATCAAGCTTGTACTGTAGAAACAAAGTAAAGGATTGGATTTATAAACTTATATGTGGATTAATGCTTTACTATTTATTCATCTTTAGCAACAACACGTTGAGATATGTATACAAAACTGCATGTACCATTTGCTGATAGTTGTGGGGCCATAACACTTTTACAATACACATTATTTAGGTAATTACACTGGGATCATAACTTGATAGAGGAATCGTGCTGCTTAGCTTTTTGTTATAAGCTAGGATCATCTGAGAAGAAGGGACTTTAGAAAATTCCTTCATTGGACTGACCTATACATAAGTCTGGATTTTCTTGATTAATGATTGAAGTATTAGGAACTAGTCCACTGTGGGCAGTGCTATTTGAGGGCAGGTGGCCTAGAATAGTGTTTTAAAAGCCAGGTGACCCTACAAGCACCATTCCTCTGTGGCCCCTGATTCAATTCCTGCATTCAAGTCCCTGCCTAGAGGTTCTGCTCTGACTTTCCTCCATCATGGACTATAAGCAGTTTCCGACCCAAGTTGCTTTTTGGTCATGGTCTTTATCACAACAACAGAACAAATAAACAGATAACCAGATAGACTGTTGCCATTTTTTTTTAGTTTTACTTTTATAAACTGGTGTTTTTAAAAATCAGAAAAATATACAGAGAACAAACACAGATAAAATTTATATCTTTATCTATATATTCAAGGTAAGTAGGTGCCCAATATTTCCTGAACAACAAGAAACAGTCAAATACTAGTAAGATAGCAGATGGTCACAAAAAAAAGATGTGACCAGTACTGATTGCATTGTTTCAAGAAACACATTGAATTTATAAGCATACTCAAAAGTTATCATTTTATGTACATTTTCAAATAATTTATCAAATTATAATAATAATAATGTTTGATAATGTGAACTATAAGGCAATGCTCAAGAAAAATCAGTTAAGAACATACAATAACTTTTGCAAACAGTGTGCATTATCGTGATCTCTCATTTTGCACTAGCAGA
Organism: Rattus rattus; assembly: GCF_011064425.1. Lineage (NCBI taxonomy): Eukaryota > Metazoa > Chordata > Mammalia > Rodentia > Muridae > Rattus > Rattus rattus. Next base: position 51,670,554 of record NC_046160.1, read on the forward strand.
CTCTCTCAATCTATCTTTTCAACTAGAGATTAGAATGTGATCATAGTTAATTCCTCACACTTCATTTTCATATTAGATATATAGTTCATATGCTCAACACTAAAAGGCAGAACATAAATGTCGGTGTTAGACATGTATTGTATCTGAAAGATGGGGATGAACTATTGCCTGCCAACTTTCTGCCTTCTAGATGCTTTGCCCTCCAATAGTTACAGAGCACAAAAGGTGACGAAGGCAGAATGCTGGTCCATCTTCAGGAGACCAGATCTAACATACATGGCAGGAAACAAAATACAGAGAAACATCTTCATACAAAATTAACTGTAGCTCTAACTCTCAAAAGCCATGTGATTCTGTGCAGCTCTATTTTTAACCCACCCAATAGCTAACTAGCTAGTAGAAGTAATAAATAGGTCAAGCTGCATACACACCAACTTCATATTGATTTTTTAATATATGTTTTTTCTAGAGCAGATGGCCACATAATTTAATGTTTTCTACAAAACAAACTTTATAATGAAGAGCAAAAACAATGTTAAAATGAAAGTCCTATGACTTGAAAAAAAAATAAATGGCAAATGATTTGCCATGAAAATAATCGTCTCTCTGCTTGCTCTGAGTTCCTTTGCACATGGGTTTAATTCTAAAATAGTCTGTAGATGTTTAACTTAAAATAATTGTATTTACCTGTGTCAATTCCGTTATTTTACTTAAATACAACTCCAAAAGTTCTAGCTGGAATGTGGATGCTGGTGTGATGCCATTATGTAACCCTGAATGCATAATGTAGCCTCTGCTTTCTTTTTGTCTGGGTTGTTTCAATAAAGGAACTCAACGCTCTGCCAATGAATACATTTAAACTTTTCCAGTGATCATAACTAATCTTCTTTGGCCCTGGTCAGAAAAGTAACAAATTTCATGAAGGTCATCTATGTAGAATATTTTAAATGAATTATTCCAACTTTATCTTAACCTCCTTATACTCCAGGAAACACGAATGGCATGTGGAGGAGTGTGCAGTCCGACACACTGAGCAAACAAAGGAAGCCAGTTCCTTAAGATAATTACTCTGCCTCCCAGCAGACTCATTCCAAGTCTCCTCCTCCAATTTTATTAGCAAGTGATTATTAGAAATCACTGTGGTGGGTGGTGGTGGTGCACGGCTTTGATCCAGGCACTCAGGAGGCAGAGGCAGGTGAATCTTCCTGAATTGGAGGCCACCCTGGTCTACATAGACTTAGTTGTAGGACATCCGGTGCTACACAGAGAAACCCTGTCTCAAAACAAAACAAAGCACAATTAAAATTAAACTATTTAAACTATGAAAGACCTTACATGCGCTCTTGTGGGGTGGCGGCATTTTGGTTTGGTGGCTTCAGAAAGGGGGGTGGGGTGGGTAGTAAGTCACTGCTATTACTCTGAGTCATGCAAGGATTCGTTGAGTACTTGAGACGGAGGACTCCAAGTCCTAAAAGTTCTGAAGTCTGCACCCAGAACTGAGCTAGTAGTACTGTGTGCCTTCTCATATCCAAATCATCTTATGTTGTTTGCCAACCAGCAGAACTCTGAGCTCTAATTTTTCCCCCTGTTGAAAGTGACTCGGTGTAAAGTGCGTTCAGAGGGTGGCTTCATCTTTGAACTTTAACAGGGGCCGCTGATGGATGTGGTCCATTTAAATGGACAACAGAGAGCCGAACTAGATAACGAACTTATTATTTCTCTCAGAGGATTATAGGTTAGTCCCGAAGGAGTGCAGTAAGCCACAGCAAATCCATATCTACTGGCTAAACAATAGCCAGAAGGCTGACTAGAAATATTGATTTACTTTCTAGGCTATTTAGGCCTTAATGGCAGAAAAAAGCTGAAGTGCTGTTTACCTTTCTGCCAGAATCGACCAAACAACCAGTCCATTTTTTACAGGTTTTTGATTGATTTCGCTTAGAGGAATTAGAGGTGATTTATTTTTAAGCTGAAAGCAAGTCGTAAATATCTCCAACGGCACAGGTTCCCTGAGAGGAAATGTTAAGTGGAAATACTGAGAGGAACTTTGTTGCGGATCAATGGGGACAGGTACCAGGCTTCGCTGAGAGCTGTCGGGTGTCATACACCTTTCCACAGCCCTGTCAGGACTATAATCTCGTGGCTTCAGCTACTCTTCTTTTGAAAGCTCTCAAGTTCACCAGGCTCGAATAAATTTAATCGCCTGAGTGAATTTCAGCCAGATGCACCCTGCTGACTTTCAACGGGTCCTAGATGGGACAGCATAATGGTGTGTGAGACTCGTAGGGTGCATTTTCGATGTTTGACGGGTGAAAACAGTAATTTATCACACAAGTGGCAATTTTCCATGATTCTTCAATCCCACACACAGAAAATGTGTAACTTCAACAAAGGAATGAAGCAGACACACAAAAGAGGGCTCATCCAAAGTGCCGTTGTGTGAGTCTGACTTTTACAAACTCATCCAAAATGCTGCTTGCTTGTCTGACGTCTACAAACACTCCAATGCTTAAATCAGTGCTAATATTGAAAGATATCTTTCAATACTAATGATAAAGTCAGTTGTGATGTACCTTAAGCTGCAAGGTTTGAGGAGGTTGTGAGGAAAGGGCAAGGGGTGTTTCAAATGATCTTTCCAGAGTGCTTGCCTTCCTGCTCTGAATTGGTTAACAAAGGGGTGAAGAAGAGCTCTAGCAATTCTGTATAAAAGCCCTTGGTTCCAGGCGAGGCAGAAGGGAGTTCAACAAGCTACCAGTTTTGTCTTTGTGCCTTTCTGTCTACCCTCTTGATTTTTTTAAACGGTGCTACTTGAAGAATTCTCATTTTCCCATAACACCAAAAAAATTTTACAGCAATTTTTATTAATAGAAACCAAATCAGAACTTCAACACATTATTTATTTGTACATTTTTAAGAACATCTTTATGTCATAAGAATTGTCCTTGGAGATGAAAGAGAGCCATCATTGCATATAGGTAGAAAGCTTCCATAATACTTCTGATTTTATGCGTTAAAAATACAACCCAATAAGCTTTTGCGCAGTGGCAGTATCGTAGCCAATGAGGTTTATCCGAGGCGCGATTATTGCTAATTGAAAACTACAACCCAATAATCTTTTCAGCCTAGAAAGAATGGTATGCTTCCTCTCATCTTTCTTCTGTTAGGTATCTGTGTATATTTGCTTAATATGTTTTTTAAAAATATGCCATGGGAAAGTTGAATGAAATGTGTCTGTAGTCCTGACATTTAGGCCAGATAGTCACTAGTTCATGACCAACATGAGCTCCGTAGGGAAGCTGGGAAGCTGGAAACGCACACATCTGCATTAACATTCATTCTCTAGCTTAATTTTATACAGGAGCATTTGCCTAATCTGCAGAGAAGAATCTCCCACAATTCTACCGCAACATCAGTTCCTAACAGGGAGAATTTAAAAGTTACTTCAGCTGGCAACACAAATCTATAAAATGGGAATAAAAGAAAAAGACTTTCTTCCTAATAGTATTGAGAGGGTGAACGTACAAGTTATCAACACATGTGCAATAAAAATGATGGCCAGTTATTTTGCATATTTAGCCCTAACATTGTTTTCCCCAAGCCCAGTTATTTTGGTTTCAGGGTATGCCCTGTCTCCTTCCCGTTTTCTCTGCTGTACTAAGTGTCATTCAAGTGAAATGCATTAGTCTATAATAAACCAGAAGGCCTCTGTTTGATAGATCAATTAAAATTGTGAACACTGACGTTCACGATCTGCTTCTGTTTTCATTTTTCTTCCTCTTTTGTCCACTGCTCCCCACAAGATGCCTGAACCTTTAGAAGAGACCAGTTCTCGCGGGGAGAAAGAGCACGTGTATATGTTGATAAACTCAACAGCCCAGTTGCTGGAGTTCTGCAGGAGCCTTTGACTGCAGTTCTGCAGAATTTCTGTAAACACAGAGCACCAATAATCTGCGAACTGCATTTCCCTGACTGGACTGACTGGTCCTAGCCCTGCAGACTTGATGTGCCAGGGGGATAAGCCCCACCACCACCACGGGAGGGGGGACAGGAAGGACCCGGCTCCACCCTCTCAGACTCTCAGAGGAAAAAGGGAGGAGGAGATAGAGGGAGGGACTGGGTAAGGAGGAACCTGGAGAAGGGCAGTGATCCCGATGGAAAGTGGGATTACATCTGCGGTCTGATTTTCATTCTTTCTCACCCACTCTTTTCAGTAAAATCTCTGTTTGTGCAATGATTCCTGTGGTCAGGATTGCCTTACCACCTCGGGTCCCGCTTGATAAATGAGAAGGGAATAAGACTTGATGCAGGCTTCATACATTAGGGCAAAAGGCCACAAGCAGCCCAGATTTTCCTTACATGTGGAGGAGGTGTGAGACGAATCATTTTCTTCTTATCTTGGGAATTTAAACAGAGATACTTGCTAAGAAAAAGTATGAAATTTGAAGAAATCTTTTAAAAATCATATCTGAAAGTGAAATACACCAGTAAAGAAAACAACAGCTGTTACTATGGAGCTGAGCTGGGTTTAAAACGCTAGCTTAAGACAATGATTGTAAATGCAATATTGCCTCATTCCATCCCAGGCTTCCAGGCCTACAGCAGATCAGAGAAAATTCCCCACATGCCATGTAGAACTGCGGTTCGGAAATACAGTAAAGTTCATATGCTCAAACGAGTTCAAATAAGTCCCGTCCTCTCCGGTTTAATTCGGTGTTTAGTGTTTTTCAAAGCCCTGCCACCTTGCTCTTTCAGACCTTCGTTTTGTTTTGTTTGTCGATAAAATGGACTGTTTTCTTCTATTTGAATGACGATGCTGAGAGTCAATACCATTCGCGCATGCGGTGTTTGGAGCTTTCTCCCTAACAACAATGCCAGATGTTTGCAGAACACAGTACTGTTGCCAGGACTGTTGTGTTATACAGTGTGTACACATTGCTCCTTCCACCTAAGTTCTTATAAACAAAGCTCATGCTTTCTGAAAGTGTCGATGCAAAAACTATTTTTCATCTGTATATCACCAGGCTCTTCTAAATGACACACTCAAGGTCGCTCTCTCCTGTTTACTTCCAGTTTGAACCTTAGTTTAAGTGCAGTGGGATAAATACATCTTCCAGCCTCTCTCCGAACTTCACAGTTCCATGTGACTAAGTTATGGCTGAGGAGACATATACAAAGTTTTTGGTGCTTGAAGGTGGATAACCTGGTTAGAATGGGGCATCCTTTTTTGCTCCTTGAAAATTTTTAACCTGGATCATTATCCTAATATTAGGATGCAACAGTGGAAGACCAGCTAAACACATTCCATGGTGACACAGAGAAAACAGTCCATACCACGTAGCCCACAGGTTTTCCTATGTGAAACTCTCATCTATTTAAACTAATGTGTAAGATAGAAGTGTATTCTATCTTTGGCTAAAGTGATCCCAACTGAAGTTAGAGACATTAGAAACTGATCCTAAGTCTCACACGAGGCTTATGTAAAAGTTTGTCTTCCTTGGGTAATGCTTCTGGTCCTGGTACACCTTCGATAGCCAAGACAACAGTTTCCTCTAGAAGAGAAGGGAAAAAAAGTGGAGATGACATTTAGGGGCTCCGTGATCTCAAATAACCTCCTCCAAGAGTGAGACGAAGATGTACAGGAACCTGATTTTCAAACTATCAGTCGAATCTCACTCTTACTACAGGATTCTCTCTGTAGTCTCTTCCACAATAAAAGAGGGAGCTCTAACTGTGCCCCTGGAAAGTACCCTGGCAATCAGAACAAGCCAAGACAATGCTCGGTGTCTTAACTGGACAAGACACTGTTACTATACTTTTGTAGTATTTTTAATTTTCTGGAGGAAACAAAGTAGGAAACTATTGGCTAAGTAAAGGTTTAAAAATTCTATATCAAACAAGTCTTTATTTTACCTTCTGGGTACCTTCTGTCATTTTTTTTCTGGGTCTATAAATACAAGGGAGACCTGAGATTGTGAAATCTCATTAGTTTTTTGGTCCTTTATATCATATATATATATATATATATATATATATATATATATATATATATATTCCCTTTATAGAAGGGGTCACTAAATCCTTATTTCCCAAGAGTTGCTATATTGTCCATTATAATGTGGTATGCATTTTGACTGATCATGACTACCAATAAGACCACTTAAAATTTTCCCTATGAGAAATACCAGGCTCTTCCTTCTATAAGACAAACTATACTTCTGCTTTTGGATGTGTATGTGCACGTGTGCACTGCAAATAGCATAGTGTGTCCATTTGTGTGCACATACGTTTTTATATTTTTATTATTTATTTATTTATTATTTTATCTTTTTTGCCGTCCAGACTTTATCCCCCTCCCAGTCCACCCTCCAACTGTTCCACATCCCACACCGCCAGCCCCCTTCCACTAGACCTCCCCACTCCCTGGGCCCCCATGTTTCTCTAGGGTTATGTGCCTCTTCTCTCAGAGTCCAGACTAGGCAGGCCTCTGTTGTGTATGTATTGGGGGGCTCATCTCAGCTCCTGTATGCTGCCTGGTTGGTGATCCAGTGTCTGAGAGATCACAGGAGTCCAGGAGTTAATTGAGACTGCTGGTCCTCCTATAGGGTCACCCTCCTCAGATTCTTCCAGCTTTTCCATAATTCAACCACAGGGGTCACCAGCTTCTGTCTATTGGTTGGGTGTAAATATCTGCATCTACTCTTTCAGCTGCTTACTGGGCTTTTTGGAGGGCAGTCATGCTAGGCCCCTGTTTGTAAGCACACCATAGCCTCAGTAATAGTGTCAGGCCTTGCACTCTCTCCCTGCACTGGATCCTAATTTGGGTCTCTCATTAGAGAGACTGGGGAAACCTACATTCTGACAATGGCAGAGAGGATTCTTATTAAATCTAAATGGCGAAAAAGAGTTACCCTCTGAATTGAACATAACAGTGCATGCCGAGCTCTCCACACGGCCTCTGACTGCAGGCATGTAGGAAGTCTTAGTTACTTGAGTTATCCTTAGAGTTATATCTGACATCTTCAAGTTCTAACAAAAAACGTACAAATGGAGATACGCAAAATCCCAAGACTGACATATAATTATATCATGAATTAAAATTGGACTATCAGAAATGATCATAGTACAACATGGGGATTAGATCCCAATCCAGGGATCTTACCTGATGAGGGTTGTATACAGAGAAGGAGCCTGAGCACCCATCCTGTGGCTTCCTCTTTTTCCCCAACCTGCCTCTAAATGTAGACTTTCCAAAGAGCTTTTCCTGTGAACCACAGGACTTCCACATCTGGGCACACCTTCACAGAGTAGTTCGTGACAACACATGCTACTGAAGGTATGCACATCACACCTGCCACACAGAAGCAAGCTGGCATGGCTCAAGAAGTGAGCAGAGATCAGTCTAGGCAGAGAAGTATAGGTTGCATGCATGTTATATGCATGTTATATGTATGTTATATGTATGTTATATGCATGTTATATGTATGTATAGTTTGGATGGTTAAAGAATACAAAATCTGTATTCTGGGAGGGAGAAAGAATTAAAGCTAAGGGGAGAGAGAAAGAGAGAGAGAAAAAGAGAGAGAAAAAGAGAGAGAAGTATTTTCAGAACAAAGTCGCAAGAGGTTACCTCTGGATCATGTCAAAAGCCACTAACTAAAACTGGATGAAATTATAAGCTGAGGTAGAAAGTCAAGAATGTAATGGTATATGACCTTTAATTCTTATCATTTAAGACAAAAATCGCATGTCATTTCCCTATATGTTGTACAAACATATACTTAAAAATAGAAATGAAAAATAATACATAAACTAAAGGGAAACCCAAATGCTTCAGTGATACACACACACACACACACACACACACACACACACACATATACACATATATATATACATACATATATATACATATATATAGAGAGAGAGATGGATAGATAGATAGATAGATAGATAGATTGATAGATAGATAGATAATTTAAAATTTATTACCTTGTTTTTGTTATCTAGTGAAAACTGTGGTAGCAATCACTAAAATAGACCATTACTAGCTTGTCAAGTTGAACTAACATAAAAACTATATGAATTATTTCAGTTTTCATAAATCAAGTCTGGATAAACTTGTCTGATTTTTATGCACCTGTTTTCCAAGTTGTCCTTGTGATCTTATAAGGAATTTATGGAATACTATAGGTTCGTGCCAAAGCTGTAGAGTCCAGTTCCCTTCAGTTGTAGAACCGCAGACCCCATTACAATGCTAGTCACCATCTTTCTCTCCTTGAGAGTTCTTGTCAGTGCTTGTGATTAGGTCTATTCATGGCAGAAATAGCAAGGAATTTGTGATCTTCTGTGTTTAGAATCTCTGACTGACTTCTCTTTTCTACCCATCATGTTAGCTCTCTGCTTCAGAGATTTTTTTCTCCAAAGACTTATTTTTTAAAGTCCTTTGCCCTCATTATAACTTTAAAGTTCCCTTTGGCCATGTAGCAAATTCAAGTTTTAAAGACTGGATTTTGCTGACCATTCCGATGAAATGAAATCTGGATAGTCTGAGAAGGGAAGAAACAATAACTCTTAAAAATGAAGGAGTATAGATCATATGGTATATATGGTAGTATAGCACTCTGTGTCCAATACATGCTCAGAAAATTATATGATGTCAACATGTGAAGAAGCAACAGCTAACTTTTAAATAATTTTCTTCTTTTCTTTTCTTTCTTTTCCTTTTTCAATACATTGAAGTGAAGCTTTCCTGTGTTCTACCACAGCAATATCACAGCCTATTCTTAACTTTCTATTTTCAGACAAAGTGACCATGGCTCTCTTTGCCTTCTGTAGCACAGAGTAGCCTTGAACTTGGCGCCACAGCCTTCCATGTATCTTAGATTATAAGATATAACACAAAGGCTCACTTGAATTTCTTTTTTGAAATAATCACATAATATTTTATGTTAAGTAGCTAACAACAATTATACTATAATCACCAGGCATAATATCACATAGGCCAGTGATTTATAGAAATGACGAAATCTCCCTACTGTACAATAAACAAAGGTATTACAGTCAAAGAGTAGAAGCAATCTCGCAAGCCTCTAGTATCAATAACCAGTGGGGTTTTCTGTACTCTGTGGCACCCTAGTGCCCCACCCCCCAACCTTGTGCTTGCTAAGCAAGCGCTCTACCACTGAGCTAAATCCCCCCACTGGTTACATTGCTTTTTGTGTACATTTCTTTAGTGAAATTTCAATGGATTCTACATATTTGTTTTCCATTTAATTCTGATTTAAAACATGATGCTACCATCCATGGAAGTAAACAAAGATATTTATACATTGAAAATCTACTTAAAATTCTTTCAAGGATGGGCAGTGGTATTTCTGTGAATCATTAAATGTAGTTTCATGTGAGCTTGGCACGTAGCTAAGTATATAAAGAGTAATATGCCACCTAGCATTTGAGGACAGAACCACATATACCCAGAGCTTTTAACCCTTCAGCTTCAGTCAGCTCTTAAGATGGGCTTTACAGTTATCAGAGCAAATGTGTGATATCAGTTGAGAAGCATTATCCGATTAAAACCAGCCATCCTGAAATCATGAGGTTGAGGATCATTTGACAACAATCAACCTATTCTTCTATTCCCTTTTCTCATTCTTTGAATTACCAAATTTCTCAAGAATGAGCAAGAAAGTGAAAGTTAGGGAGACCCTCCATAATTCCTTTAACCTACCTGATGACAGATTTCATCACAGAATTTCTAATAGTGATGGTGCGTGAACTGGAAAGTTGTTTCAGCAAAAAATAATTTTATACGTGGCTAAAGGCTTACAGGTGATTGAAAGAAATAGAGGTTCTTCTTGAAAAAGAGTTTCAACACAAACACTTGCTGCATTCAGCATAATGGGACAAGAAAAGGAAGCCAGAGAAATTAATTTGATATGCAAATAACAAAATTGGGAAAGAAGTTTAGTGTTGTGGGGAAAGTCTTAAAGCACAGGTGCAGCTTAGCTGTCCCCAGCGCTCTCGAGAAGGATGTTGATAAAAACTGGAAAAAAACTATTTTCACTACTTGACATTGATCACAATCCCATTACAATCTACTTCATTTTTAGTCAAAGCTTCCTCCTATCCTTCCAGAACTGATTTGTTAACAGCCACCGCCCTTTATTAAAGTGTACATATTTATAACGGCCAAAAGCAAAAGTACTGATTGACTTTTTCCTATCCTAATTGTATTTGCATAATAATCAAGTAAAAGAGAGCCTGAAGAAAATGAATTGTTTATCTAGAACAAGTTGCCTTTTTTATGATTTCTGAGGTTTGCAGTTTCAATGCACATAATATTAAACACCTTTCCCAATAACCCTGGGTGTTTTATTCAGAAACATGCATTGCTTCAATGATATTAGTCTCTTAGGAAACATAGAATTTTAACCAATATTTAGTCCTATACAAATATTGACTATGCCATTGTCTAGAATATAAGTGACATTTCAAATCGCTGGAAATACTACTCCAACATTCGATAAGTTTTTAAAGTCAGTTTTATTTGGTAATAATTTTAGATTCACAGAAAATTTACCAAGATTGTACAGAGAATCCCTGCATGTGTTTTATCTCTGTCTCCCTAAAGTTAGTATCTTATGTAATCATGGTATATGAGCCAAACTTAAAAATGAATATTCAAAAGTAAAAAATTAACCTTCTTTTTTCTCTGTTTATTTGGGCAAATGGATCAGAATGTCAGTTTCTCTTCTTCCGGGAATTACAGGTCTTCTAAATCAATGTCCAAATTATTTCTACATCAAAATTCACAAGACAGGGGTTGGGGATTTAGCTCAGTGGTAGAGCTCTTGCCTAGCAAGCACAAGGCCTGGGTTCAGTCCCCAGATCTGAAAAAAAAAATTCACAGGACAGAAAAAAGTATCCTAGAATTAAATTTCCTTGTCTGCTCTTGTGCTTGAGCCTTTCTAGAATGGTCACAGACAGTTTGGGCAGTGTTACCTGTACAGTCTAAATAAACTCAAATGTCTGAAACGAACCCATATATTCCATCTACACTGGAAAAATCACAAGGTGATGGGGTATTTCTATGAACTGGGCATTGGAGAGACAAGCATTTCATACCATTACAGAAGAAGCACTCTAAGGAAGGAAAAATTGTATTGCCTTAAAAAGAGCCTTTGTAGGTTCTTCAAGGGCTGATCTCAAGACAAGGCTGAGGAGAAGTCTCCACACAGGAAAGGATAATAGCCCATTCATGGCAGAAGGTGGAATTTAGTAAGAATCCCAGGTGACCTCAGAGTGATACTGCAGGGAGTTAGGGTCAGGCATAGGGACAGAGGCAGACACTCATTTCCCCCAGAAAGGCAGGACTCTGCCTATAGTTATTGCTTTGTCATTTAATATTTTGGTAGCCCTCATTTGGGGCTATATTTGTTACCACATTATCAGTATATTTTCTTACCATCTTCACTTTTTCAAGTGTTTTGGTGCAAGCTTTATAAAGATAAGAGTGTGCACTCAGTAGTTTTAAAACAAAGACAAAATCATAAGACCAAAGGAGAGAGAGCCTACACTTTAAATCATAATGCAAACCAAAAGAGTTTAGCAAGACTACCTGCAATGCAATTTTTCATTTTCATTTTAAATTAAATCATGGGATTAAAACAATTTTCCTTTTTCTTCCTCTTTTAACAGCTTAGTACATTATAAAAGCTATGACATTGAGTGATTGCTAAGTTAATGAGGCCATTGTTAGAGTTCTCTACAAGTTTAGAGTTAGATTTATAAAAGGTGCATTTGGCTGCCTGGCTGCAAGGCCTTATTCTTGTTATATTTGCTTTGAAACAGCCTAATCAGGAAACAATTTTACATGATGGGTCAAAAGATGGAATTCCTTGAATAAAAGCTCAAAGTATCATGAGACAAAATGACCTCAAAGTTCAGGATCCAGAGCCTTTAACCTGCAGTCTGTGTGGTGTACCATTATAGTACTTGAGCCTATGAACTGTTCATACCATTGGGCTTAAATATCTCAGAAACTGAAGCTACTGAGTAGTTTTGCCATTTGGTTCTCTTGTAAAACTTTCTCCTGGGTTTGGAAGCTAGTAAGGAGTCTCAAACTCCTACAAATAAAAATAAAACTAAATAAATAATAGATAAATAATATAAAAGAAGAAAAAAAGAAAAAAACATATTCCAAATTTGATCATTTATAGGACTCTCTTATCTGCCAATTAGAGTAAATATTTCATTTGTGTGCTCTCATTCCTGTCAACTTGATGGCACATGCCTTTAATCCCAGTACTAGAGAGGTATAGGCAGGCAGATTTCTATGAATTCAAGACTAGCCTGGTCTACAAAGAGTAGCCAGAGCTACATTTTATGGCCCTGTCCCCTAAAACAACAGTGAAACAAAAACAAACAAAAAAGCAATCAAACAAAAAATTGTCCTCACTAACCTGCCTCTCTAGAAATGTTAAATTATGCCCAATCAACGTGAAATTCGTCATTTAGTCTGCAACACACATAAAGTGACTGACTTTTACTGGGTTTCCTATTGAAATAAGAAACACGTGCTGAAGAAAGAGGATGGGATAGGAAGGCTGGCATTTTATAGAGTTTCCATTTCAATTCAAGTCTCTGAAATGTAAAACTGGTCACCTTGCTCTCATTAATTTGCAAATCATTCAGTGTCATCTCTGCTATAAAGCACTGGGCTCTTAATGGGTTTAGGGAGAAAAGAAAATTATTTCTATGATTTAATTTAAAGTGAAAAATTGCAGTTAGTAACTCTGCTAATTTTGTCGAGGCGCCTAGGAAAATTTTTATCTGATATAGGATTATTTTATGACGAGAATATACACATATTTTTATTACTTTTGAGACAAGAAGGATGAAAATGTATCAAAAATAGGCAGGATGTCTACCTACAATCATTCTTGGGCCTTCCTCAGTTTTTCTGCCCTTTCTCAAAGAAGTTAGACCCTGACTGTGAACTACTGTGAACTTGCAATGTACACTCAATGTTATAGCTTTCTCCTTTTGCAACACAGAGATACGATTAGTGCGTAAATATTTTTTAAACACTATATGTTTCATTTCTGTAAGTCATACAGAACACATTGAAGTCTGTATAGATCCTATGGGCACAATGTCCACAGCCTGAAGTCTTCGATTTTCCTGAGCCTTCATGTGTGTTACCATAGACCTCATTTTGGTGTTCTGATCTGGTATGTGACAAGTACCATGGACCAGCAAAGGCTCAAACTGTATTTCTCTTTTGGGGAGAAAGAAGGATAAAGATTGAAACCTAACTATCACAAAAAGAAATGAAAGGTGTCTTGTCACAAGAACTGGTTTTGCTCTAGAAGTGCCTTAGGGCTAAGGAAAGCGAGAAGGATGAATGAGAAAGAGAAATGTCTAGAAAGAAGGAAAATCACTTGTAAAGTCCGTAAGATACAATAGAGGGACAATTTGCCTCTTCTTCATTGGCCATTTGGAAATACTTGATCGTCACAACAAGGCTTATTGCTATCATTATCTTTTGCTTAAGTCCAATTATCCTTTTAAACATCCAGGGATGCACAGGAAAGACCCTCACAATGAACAGTTATAACCTCCAACAGTGTGGAGATAGAGCAAAGAAAGATAATTCATATAGGATAAATTAAAGAAGTCCTGTGTGACTACATCTTATTACATCACACTTGTGAAGACAGGCAGAATATAGATCATGAAGGACGCTGTAGGTTTAATTAGACTATCCTAAATTCATATAAAGTCCCTGAAGAATTTTAAACAGGATGTTGAGGTGGAACAAAGTCGGGGGTGTGGAGGTCAAATGGAGTTGACAAGAGTTAGTTTCTATTTTAGGTATATTAGTATAGTGGCAGTTTAGGTGAAGGAAATTCCAAAGGTAGTTGTTATTTAAAAAGCCCATTTAAGAACCAAGAAAGTAGATACCCCAACCAGCATTATAAGAGAGCACCCTTCCAATTCTTGAAGGTCTAAGGGTTCTTTTTAAATTAGTGTTTGTAGGAGGTCATGCTGACATAAGTCTAGCCTTCTCAATGGGATCATTTCTTGCTAACTTCCCATAAATAAACTTCAAAAGAAAGATTCTGACTTTGTTTGGAATTGTTATATGTGCCCATTGACTTGTATATTATTGTTGAGCCACTTCTGAGTAAAACCAAGAACAAAACACTATTGACAGTGGACATCTTTAGTTTGAGAAAGTTTGGCTCTGAGTTTATCTTGGTGGATCACACAAGACCCATGCTAGATAGATGTAGGATCATTGGCATAGGGGACAAAAACTGTGCACTCTCTGGGATCCTTCAGAAGGGCAAAAGTGGACAAAATAGGTTACATATTAAGATTTCAAGTTTTGGTGGTTCTGCACTTGACCACATTAAAAAAGCTATAGGTAAGATGTCCCCTTCTGAGGATGAGACATAGACCATGGTTTAAGCAAGAATTTCTGAAAAGGAAAGCAAGAGCCCAAGGAGAAATAGATTTTAAAATAACTACAACAGTTTTCCACTACCATGCAAATTAAGTCAGCCTATGCTGATGACCTCACTGTTCACACTGCTCAAAGTTCCTCTGAGATCGATAAGGCTTGGAAACAAACTGGATCATGCAAAGGATGTAGTGCGTAGGCAATGCACAGCAGCGATGCCTTTCTTCCCATGCTGTAAATTAACTGTGTTCTCCCACTAGCCAACGTGTGATGAAGCCCCCTAGCAGGAGTTTCAGTAGCATCGGCACTTTAACCACTACACTGAAGCTTGATTTGGGGAAAAGTATTCGCTCTACAGAATACATTCAAAAAATAATTTTCAAAATGTTATGTACTTATGATTGCAAAATTAAATCAATTTTATTTAATGCTATTGCTTGGCCAACAAATTTAAAGAAACAAAGTTGATCTTTTTGTAAATAAGTATTCGGGAAAATGGGTTAGCAATCCTTTTGAACATAAGAAGTGTTCTGCTGAGGTAATGGGAGGACAGTGACTCAGATTCCCCAGGGAACAGTATCCTGCACCACGCTCTTCACTGGGGTTCTCCAGGTTTGTCTGTGATGTTGGATCAAAAGTTCAGGCAAAGAGTGAGGTCACCCAGCAGCAAACCACTGAACTGAGAACAGGACCCCCGTTGAAGGAATCAGAGAAAGAACTGGAAGAGCTTGAAGGGGCTCGAGACCCCATATGTACAGCAATGCCAAGCAACCAGAGCTTACAGGGACTAAGCCACTACCCAAAGACTATACATGGACTGACCCTGGACTCTGACCTCATAGGTAGCAATGAATATCCTAGTAAGAGCACCAGTGGAAGGGGAAGCCCTGGGTCCTGCTAATACTGAACCCCCAGTGAACTAGACTGTTGCGGGGGGGCGGCAATGGGGGGAGGGGTGGGGAGGGAACACCCATAAAGAAGGGGAGGGGGAGGGATGTAGGGAAAGGGAATAACACTCGAAATGTAAATAAGAAATACTCAAGTTAATAAAAAATATATATATATATAAGCGATAAAAAAAAAGAGTGAGGTCACTTACTGAACTTTGCCACTTGATACAGGAAAATAAATATACTTCTGAAGAATCTCACTGTAACAGTTAAATGCTCTGATTTTGTAATGACGACATCACAGTAGATGCTACTTTGTGTAATAAGCTTCTTAAGTTCTTAACTCACTAAGTTCGACATGTACCTCTAAAACAATGTGGAAAAGAAAAATAGATAAGTAAATATAAACTTAATTGATGTTTAGAAACTACGAATTCCTCTGAGAAATCACCATTACTCATAGTAATTCCTATTCTGTAGGACTGCCATTAAAGCAAAATTAATCAGCAAAGAAGCAAAACAGGGCCTAATGATATGGTGTGTTGGTGTGGCAAAACTCTGGCAGGCTTTTTTTTTTTTTTTTTTTTTTTTTTTTTTTTTTTTTTCGGAGCTGGGGACCGAACCCAGGGCCTTGTGCTTCCTAGGTAAGCGCTCTACCACTGAGCTAAATCTTTCTTTAATCGTCTGCAATGTGTTGCCATGTACTTGTCTTTAAAGCTACATGGCAAATTGCAAACTTCCTTCGAAGTTGGCTTTCAAGGAATTCTCTACAGCCTTTAACACAGTAAGTTATGCAAATGAAAGCATGTTCTTTCACATAAGAAGTCTTAAAAGAAAACATCAAGACTGTTGATTTTTACTAGAATTCAACTTAATTTCTCATATAAAATGTCCAATTACATACCAATATCAGGTACATAAAATCCCACTCAAGTGATGTCATCTAACTGAATTAAAAGAAGAAAGGATTTGGCTTAAAGAAAAATAATTTAAATTGTGGAGAAAAAAAGGCTTGTCAATTTTTTGCCGTGCACTTAAATAAATGAAAGAGAAAATAAAACCACTAAATAGGAAAATAGCACGTTATAGAAGACATATGCAAATTCGATCCTCTTAGGAGAAATGCCAATATTTCTTTGCTTGAGCTGGGAGAATGGGCTCAGCAGCTGTTAATAGTTCAAACTCACTCATCGCATGGAAGCAAGGTTCCTGTAAGGACTGAAGAACATTCTTTGAATGCACTCTGAATACCGGCTCCAGAAGAATACGTTACATAGTAACATTTGACTGTCTTTCAGCTTTTAAATGGAGGTAATCATCATGTTGTTTTAATGTGGATGTTACACACACACACACACACACACACACACACACACACACACACACACACACACACACACCAAGAGGGAGGGAGGGAGGGATGGAGGGAGGAAGGGAGAGAGAGAGAGAGAGAGAGAGAGAGAGAGAGAGAGAGATCTACAGATTGAAATATTGTATTTGTAACCAAATATCCCTAAAATGATAAACTCTGGAATCAAGTATGTGCTGTGTATTTGGGTTCTCCCCATTTGCTTGTTGGTGGTGGTGGTAGTTTTTTTGTTTGTTTGTTTGTTTTGTTTTGTTTTTGTTTTGTTTTGTTAAGTCAATGGCCTCCACTTCTCTATGTGTCTAAGAGTTAACTTGCATTTGCTACTCTCTTCCCTCCATCTCCCAGTTACTGGGATTCCATGTGTGTACAACAAAAGTATTCTATTTGGTATTTTTAAAGACCCAATCATGTTATGTAGTAAGGTTGATCCTGTAATCTTCACTCTCCCAAATGCTGGCATTACAATTCTCTGGAACCACACCTAGCAGGATAGTATATACCTTTGAATGGAAAATAAAAACCAAGCCTGTAACCTGGATGTATGATGCATGATCTGTTGCCTCTGACCTTTGTCAAGCTCTACCTAATTTTGCTAGTCCGACTATAACAGACAGTTGACCTAAATTTATTTAGCCCTGTGTGTAGAATAGATGTCAAGCCTATCAGACTCCTGGAATTGAAATATAATCCTGAGCTTGCAAATCATATGTGGACATCAGGAAGGAGGAATGGCACCTCTTCTCAAATTCACTCTATGTATGTATTCATGATCCATGGTTGTGTTCTGCTCAAAGTCCCCATGTCATGGAATTCCTAAGGCTTGTTATAGAATAATCAACCCCCAAATTGCATTGCTTTTTAGTGTCTTCTTTACAAATGTAAGAGAGTTTTCTGGGATGGCTACATACATGTAAATAAATGGAAAAAATGAGGCTAAGGAAAACTAGGGTGGGATTCAAGGCTGGTTTAAGCATTCTGAAAGAGACCACATGTTCAGTTTTGTCTATCATTTTAGGCCCTTGCTTTTGTGTTATTGAAAATGGCTAACAATGTAAACACGAAAAATGATAAATGTAGATACAGTTTTTGCACTAGAATGTAGAAATCAGTAGATATTTTCTTTTGTTTTAGAGATTTGATTTACCATCCTAGTTTTGAGGCCTCAACCTTTCTCCCTGCTTCTATATAACTCCTATGTACTCCTGATTATAACTGAAAAGTACATAAAAAGAAAGATTTTGATGACTAAGGGATAAACCTCTGAAAAGACACTGTCCTAATGTTTGACTTTTAGGAGACAGTACTTGAATCCAATTCCCTGTCTGGTACCAATTCTTTCCAAAGGTATGTAAGTTTCCTGAACTGCTGAAGGAAAAACATGAATTCTTCAGCTCTTTACTGCTTTAAAAGTAGGGTTTACTACAAAAAATTGTTCTTATTGTTATACTGCAAGAAATGAGTGGATATAATTGTAGTGCACTGTGGAAACTGTAAAAATACGCTGGCTTGGAGGGTGCTTACCCTCAAGATGTTGCCTGTCTAAAAGTTGACATGAAACCATAAATGATCATAATATTTGAAAGTGAAGAGCTTCCAATGCAATGTAAAGATTTGATGTTTACAGCCACTGTCATAATGTGCCATTATAACTACCAAATTTATTCATTTGTGTGACACATTTACAGATGGTGACCTTCTATATGATAATCCTAGTACATTTCCTTAGAAAATTCTGTTTTCTGGGGTCTGTTGCTCCATGACTTTTGGTTCTTAAGATTTATGCTCCTGTGCAGTATGGGTCTGGGCTTCATTAGCACCTGATTTACCATGAGTGCAGATGGTTGTTGGAAATAAAAAGTCAGCCATTTCCTCTGATTAAATCTCTCATGGGCGGCATCTCGCTCACAGCTACTTCCTCACGATTACATATGATTCATTCCCAAGCAGAACAGTGATTATTATATGATTGTTAAATCTAAAGTGGAAAGGAAAGTAGAATATTAGGAAAAGTCTAGTAGCTTATTAATATATATTATGTGCTACAATGAAAATGATTTTACATAAGTATTAGCAAAAATGATAGATTTATGGAGGATGAGAGAAAATTACTCTATTGTGACAATTGAATATAACTAAAAGAATTCAGAATTTTTCTTCTTTGTCTGTCTTTAAGTTTTGCCCACTTGTCCTGTTTCAAGAGCTTATTACTTAAAATAGCAACCTCCCTGAAATGCATCCTTATTTGGGTCAGTTGAAAAGATTAGAGGCCCATTTTAAATTTTTTTCTTATTGTGAACCTGGTAAAGAGTGGGAGAGATAGATTGATAACTTCAATAGCACTATTTGTAGAGTTTAGGCAAAAGCCATATTATTTTTCTACTAGAATTGATCTAACTGGAAACAATGCAAAGACAGTTTCCATCAGACGCATCTTTTATGTGGAATAAAAATAGAATCTGAATCATTTCATCAACCCAAGATTTTTCTACTGTGTTGACTTGGTAGAGTTGATGACCATACAGGATAGCAGCTATCCTGATTGTATAGCCTTGTTCTATGCCTGGATGCATTACTATTTTTAACTACAGACTCATAGTTCATGTGATGGTCTAATTGTTTCACTGAGAAACAAATGTACCCAAAGCTCACCTGCCTAACACATGTTCATTATTCAGGGCTGTTTAAGTGACTTCATATAACTGCGGGTTTCTCTGTGAAAGCCCAATGATGACTTGAAGTCGTACTGTCACTACTGGCTTTAAGGGCACCTTTGCTGCGTCTGCCCAAAGCTTATGTGGCAGTAATACAAAGCAAATGCAAAGCTTGACTTCAGAAGAAAAAACACACATTTACAAAGAAGTAAAACGGCTCTGTGTGCTATTTTTCCCATAGGCACTGCTACTAACAATGCCCTTCACAAGAACCTGTGATGTAGCTCTCATATCTGTCCCTGGCCTGCCAACATGCCCTTATCTCTCCTTGCAATAGCACTAGATTCCAATCCTGCAAAGTTTCCTCTACTTGGCTTTAGAAATCTGTTTTTTTCTGCCACATGGCCTTTGTGATTATAGTTACTTGAGGAAAAAATATATTTCCTTCCCAGGAACTGTAGTGTCTTGAATTCTATGATCATTTTTTTTCTACATCTATGTAGTGTCATGGTAATTTTTGCAATCCTCTATACTCTAGAAAGTATGGGTGGGTCCTACAGAAGCTTTGCTGATGTCAATGTAGGCTGTCCTCACACTATCTGCAATCTATTATATTTTCACTTTATTTATCTGTATTTCCACACTATACCACTCATAGCAAACAGTTCCTTGAAGCAAGAATAAATTGGTCCCTGTGTCTGGGTTAGCTGAGAGTAAACTGGTAGATGGACTAATCTCAGGAGTCTAGAATTCATCACCAAGTTGGTTTCTGTTGTGAGTTTTACCACATTAATATTGCAGTGCTCCAAGAGGGAGAACTTGACACTAGCCAGTTTTTTTGACTCTAGAGCCCAGTGAACATCATTTCTGCATCATTGTCAAGCTAAGCCACAGGCTAGATTCCATGTGCTAGAGATTTTCTCCTGGAAGGGAAAAGTAGGACAGTTTCACTGCACATATCCAAGCATCCAGGGAAAAGGTGAATCTGAGTTATTGAAACATTCTTCTGGTATATTCAGCGACAATGAATTAATTTCAAATATGGTTGGCACTTATAAGCATTCTGAGAATTAGCTATATTGCCTGATATGTTTCAGGATCTTTGAGAAGGTAGTCTATGGAACAACCATCTGGCTATAAACCCAAGAACTAGTTCATTAATTCTGAGCATTAGTAGGGAATCTATAATTGTGTTTGAATGAGTAGTGGCTAAAAGCAATATGATGGCAAACCCTATTTATTTTGATCATTCACAAATTCCCAGCACTGGAGTAGGGGCTGAAACATAAAGAGAATGAGTGAATAAATAAATGAGTGAATGAACACTGATGAAATTTTCTTTACTTGGTATTCTTGGATATTGTTTTATTTGTGTATATTTCAATGTCTAGGTTTTAAAGTCCTAGTGAGATGGCTATGTGAAAATAAAGGCCTTGATCATACGTACATCCCTGTGAATTCTCTAATATGCTCCTCAAAAACATTTACAGACATTAAAATACTATATAAATAAGAATGTTCTGAATGTTTTATTTGTGACTATTAAGCATGGTTCACGCCAAAAGAGCCTCTGGGAATTTTATTTTCTTACTGATGGGCTCAAAATGACAGTAGACTGCTCTCACTGATCTGTGTAATATGTCCGTTCAGTCAAGAAGCATCTTTCGATGAGTCACTAGTGAAACTGAGTAACCGTAAATAAATAGGTAATAAAATTCAGAGTATGATGACGTCAATCTGTATCTAAGTTGATATCTGTATCCTGTATTCAGGTCTCAGTACTTGTTTTGTGAGTAAGGTTGTCACTTTGTTCTGACTGGATAGGACAAAGAGATGACTACATTTTACTTCTGACAATCCATGAATCATGGTACTATATTTTAACCTAGGAAAAGTAATTGTGATTTGGTGATTTGCTGAAATGCTTATTGAAGACAGATTTACCTTTAAATAAATGTTTTCCATCAGAATTGATCCTCCTTCATTACCTCCTTCAGGGTGCAATTTTCAACATTGGCTAGGAAAGCTTTAAAAATAAAACAGTAGAAATCATATACTAGAAAAGGATGAAGAATGATTCTCTTTATACCTCTCTTAGAATCATGTCACGTGTACCTGAGTGTGTTGACATATGATTAATCCCAAGACGGGGGTGACTACATCTGTCAATTAGTTTATGTACAAGACAGGTTGAATGTTATACATAAAACACAGCTTCATGATGGAAACAACAAAACAGAACATGATATTCTGGGAGTTATCTGGGTCCCTCTTGATGTACATCAGTGACAAAAAAATGCAATCTAAGTAATCATAGCTGTACTTATTCATGTGTTCTGCTATATAATTCTTCAATTTGATTTAAAACATCAATATTTTCAATATAACTCAACTAGCAGCCTGACTCCTATACCTTATCATTTTGTGAGATAATTAATGTTTATGTAACTACTCTTCAGAGCATCATAGAAAGGAAAACTGTCCTTTTTTTTTAGTTTGTGTCAGAGAATTTTTATAAACCACAGCATTTTCAAAATGCAAACCTGTGCTTCTTGTTAGGGAACCTGAAAAGGACTGCTGATGTGTGAAGGAAAACAAAAGGTAAAACGCTTAACTAATTGTCAGAGAATAGAAACAAGCTTTATTAGAAGGTTTTTTTTTTTTTAAGTTGTGAAACCGCAGCAGCCCTCACAGAATAAAAGGGAAAATAATGTGTGAAGGAGGCAGAGAGGTGTTATTTTGTTCCTTGATCCTGCAGGTTTTACAAATTATACTAAAAATTGCTTAGAAGACACATGAAAATACAGCAGGGTACAATAAAATAGATTCTAATGACATAGGTTATAAAACAGAGTTAGTTTTTCAGTGAAGAAAGCAACTGTGTTTGCGTATGTGTGCAAGCATGTGATGTGTGAACATATATATGCATGTATGTGTGTGTGTCTAAGTGTGCATAGTGGATTTGTTCATGTGTGAATATATACATATACACACCTTTATTTGTCTTGGTGAACTTTCTATGGTGAGACTACTCTGCCAACTGTGTCAAATGAGTTTCCTTTTGAACAGGCTAAGCATTTGCTACTTAGCAAATTTTTGTTTTATACAAAATGACTATGATCCATTTTCTATTTATGAATATAGTTATTCTTTCAATATTCTACCCCCGTTTTCAATTCAAGTGACACAAATAATTTCTTTACATTTAGTTATCAATTTTGGCTAGACTCTATACGTTCCTCTTTTCATTTCTGACAGGTAATTTAAATATTTTTAAAGAAAGTTTCGGACCTCAGAGAATATTTTGTTGGTGTAAATATTACAACTGAGCTCTCTAAATTGATAGAAGGCATGTGAACAGGTGTGTCACAGGAGGCACCCCTTCCTGTACTGTGACAGTCTCACTAACTGCTTTCTGTTCTAGACTGAACTCTCTGACTATAATAAAAGCATCATAAACAAATTGAGGATACATCAAATGGGGGTGACTTATGATGAGGTTTGAAAATTAAATAGTTACATGTGTGAATAACGCTAAGGACACTTGATAGTACAGAAAATGAAGAGAGGACAGTAGATTCAGAGATCCTTGCACAACCACTCATGAGCTGAAAATGTGAACACAAATTCTTCATTTCGGCTCTGTTCTCTCAGCCATTGCTGAATTTAACAATTTGAGAAATGGTATTGCATGTCAAACACTGCTTCACTGAGTGTTTTTCAAATGTGCCGTTGATGGCAACACACATATGCATTACCTCTCAAATTGTGGTATACTGTATGCAAGTCCGCTTTTGCTGCAAGAAAGGATCCACAAAGAAGTGAACAGCCTGGTCTGTTTCTGTATTTCACAAACATAGAAATCCAGACACATGGCCTCACAATTAAGTATCAGTAAATCTACTCTGCAGGAAGCCTAAGTCAGTCCTTCTGAGTTTTCCTTGCCTTCCTCCTTGTAGGGACGCAAATAGCAGCCTCCCCATCTCCTTAAAATTACATCCTTCCCTAAAGATACACCAGAACAAGAGGGGGGCAGAACCTTCACTCTGCATGTGACCTTTACCAGGGAGAAAGACTCTCCTAGAGGCCCACAGGATATGTTTTTGAGGTTTCGTCATCCACTCTGGATCACTCAGCCACATTCCTGTACTTTGCTTCAGGAGATGGTAAAAGAAGCTCTTAAAAAGGAACATGAACACAAGTTCTATAGTATTGGCCTGTTGGACTTTTGACCTATCTCAACATGTTCTTTATAGTTTGGGGAAAAGATTCCATGTGATGCTGTAGTCACTATTGTATTTAATGGGAGACATTTTTCGAAGGGAAAAGAGACCTCTGGAATTTTTTAAGATTCCACTACTTTCTATAAAATGTCAAAAGTCACTTCTACACCTCTTGGGCTCTGTGAGACAGAGTCGTGCTCAGTAAGAAAGGCAATTATTCCTATCCTAAAGTTAAGTTTACTCTTCCTCACTGGTTACATAAAGAAAGACTTTTGACAGTGGGCTAGAGAGATGGCTCAGCTGTTAAGAGCACTGACTGCTTCCAGAGGCCCTGAGTTCAATTCCTAACAACCACATGCTGGCTCACCACCATTTGTAATGGGATCCGATGTCCTCTTCTGGTGTGTCTGAAGACAGCTAACAGTGTGCTCATATAAATAAAAAGAAATACATTCTTTAAAAAAGAAATAATTATGAGAAATCATTGATTTAAATAAAAGTTCTAAACATGTCTGGTCACTAATTAAACTGTTACATACTTAGTTTCAGGTAATAACGAAATTACCAATCATCCGAGGTATATACTGTGTGTATACAACACTCTGATGACTTGGAAACATTGCTGCTTTAATTGTTTTTGATCTCACCATATCAATAAGATATAATGTGTGGTCAAAAAGCCAACAAAAAGAATATTTAGAGGAGTATTAACTTTTTATTATCTATCAATGGGAAACTTTTATACATACAACACTGACTGCTTCATAGGCTTTTTTTTTTTAAGAAAAAATTTAAAGCACTAAATATACTAAAATGCCTTATTTCTGAGAGTATATTTTTATACACTCACATGAGAACATGTGCTTAGTCTTGTAAATGTACTTCAAGTTAAAAATTATATTTTTAATAACATCTGTCTTTTGTTACAAACCAAGATGGAATATTATGTGAATCTCTCTGACATTTCTATGGCTTGCTTCAGTGTCTCCCTGGGATTTAACAAGCACATCTTATGAGTGGAATAGAGGCATTTTTTATGCATCATTTTTTACAAAGAGTAATCCACGTCTCTACCTGTTGTGTGGAAGCATAAGACTTGTTTGCTCTTTGATGTAACTGTAAGATCCCTCAGCTGCAGTCACAGCATTGTCTCTTCCTGATGAACTCCTGTCAACATTATTCTCTTACTGTGGAAGACGTGAATAGCTGTGGGCAAAGAAAAATAGATCTGAGATTCTAAATAAGAGGGAGTTTGTTACACAATGGAGAATGATATAGTACAAGTCACTTGCACCACTGGTATGTTCATATAGATAGTGATCTACTACCTTCAAATACTTAATTATTGACACTACAATTTTTATAACATGAGGTAAAGGTCCCCATGCACTTTTTTTAAGCAGAAAGCACTTTTCTTTTTCTTAATAATTTATTGATATATTTACTTTTGCCAATTTCTTTTTAAAAGGCTGATTTTACTTGGGTTGGGTTGGGTCGGGACTTAGTTGTTAACAAACAGACATTCTAGAGTCCTCCATGCAATGTAGGGTTTCCCGGGAGACTTCAAGAAGTGAGCACACCTTTGTTCCAATTGATGGTGCCACACCTATGTCCATATGGGAGGAGCTAAATAGACTCAGTGGTCACGGGAGAAAGAATTTGAGAGTGAAAAGGGGTGGAATCCATGACCATTATCTCAGGGAGCATGGCGGCAGTCAGGCAAGCATGGTGCTGGAGTAGTAGCTAAGGCCTTACATCTTGGGATACAGCAAGGCTGAGAGAGGTAACTGGGTAAAGTATGGGTTACTGACAACTCAGAGCCCATCCCCAATGACATACCCCCTTCTATCAAGGTCATACCCCTAATCCTTCCACGCAGTTCCATCAACTAGGGATGAGACATTCAACTGTATGCACTTATTATGGCTGTTTGTCTTCAAACCACCACAAATAGTCTTCCCTTTGTTGATGCTTGCAGCAAAGAAGAGAGCACACAGCTGCTCTGAGGACACTCACTGCTCTAAACTGCCCTTCCCAGACCCTGCCCGTTCACTGGTTAAATAAGGCTCCAATGGGTTCTTCCAGCTGACTCCTGCCATACTTTTAAAGGATTTTTTTCATTATGTCTGGGAATATATGAAAAATTCTGGACCCCGTGTTAACGTAATGTTTTGTTTTGTGCAGTGAAAACAAATCAAAGTGACTTGATTTCCTATTTTAATTCTGTAATTAATTAACTGTAAATTAATCAGGCTGTGTGTTCTTCCCCAACATTGTCAATCAAATCCAGGTCATACTGTACTTCATGGTATCATATGGCTTTGGAAGATTAGAACGAAGAACTTCAGTAAAGTTATTGTTAAAATTTTTGCCGTTCATAAAAACACCCTTTTCATGTTTGAGATGACTGTTGGAATTTGGAACACCTTAAGTAAAAATGTAAAACATACTTGACTTAATTCTGTGTTAAAAGTAAGTTAGGTAGAACATTATGTTTCTGGGTGCTTTTAAATGTCCAAGATCAAGAGGAATTTCAATTATCATCTGCTGAATCATTCAAACACCCTT
This sequence comes from Rattus rattus, assembly GCF_011064425.1. Taxonomy (NCBI): domain Eukaryota; kingdom Metazoa; phylum Chordata; class Mammalia; order Rodentia; family Muridae; genus Rattus; species Rattus rattus. The sequence goes on from NC_046160.1 coordinate 51,696,722, forward strand.
GAAAAGTGTACAAGCACCTCCTGGAAGACTGTTGGATTCATATTTAGTAAGTGCTTTCTGCCTTCCCACCGAATGCATGGCAATTGTACCTGTAAGATCCAAACATGACTTTTAGAGATGATATCACTGAATTAAACTTTCTGAACATTTATGGAATATTTCTACATAAGATGAATTAAATGCTTGTATCTCCCTCATTTACTATGCAGCCTTGTCAGAAGCAACCTGCATGCCTGGTTAGGCACATCTCTACTTTTTTGCAGAAGGGAACTGGCAGTTCATATTTTATATGATTTTGTTTGTTTGAAACATTCGTGTTATTAAAAAAGAAGAAGAAAGAATGGAAGGAAAAGAAAGCTAGACATATTCCAACAAAATATATCATCAAAAGCTAAATTGCCTAGTTCAAAGTTAAATATTCATGAACTGAACAGTAACTAAATTTCATAATGACAAAACAATTTGTTTCAACAAAATATTGTGCAGCTCACATTTCTCTGAAGATATGTAAAACACAAAATTGCTCTTAGTGAGGAAATATCAGGTAAATGGGAGTTTGTTTTTCTTCATTTTTACCTGAACATCTGGTAACTGAACATTTTGAATATTGATTGCAGATTTACAATGAAATTCATTGGAGAAAAAGACTTCACACATTAATTAATATTATAATTACATACATAACTTTTGCATGTGGACTTTGTAAACATTCCTCATCTTACTTGGAGTTATAAATCCTGTCCAAATGTGCAATAAATTTGATTCTATGAGACCATTTCACGAGTGAATGTCCAGTTCCCATATCTTCAAATCCAACGAGATGTGATTTCTCTCACAAATCTGAGTCTGAATTATTCGGATCATTTTCTATTGTGAACCGTAAAAATAGAAGGCATACAAGCCTGAATGTGCTTCTTTCGCATTTCTACAACCTGAGGACCAGTTTGCTTTTAAAAAAATAAAATTTAACAGCCTTTAATTTGTCATGTGGATCTGATTCTATGTGTTCTTTATTGCCTCCATATATTTATCGAAGTGAAGCATAAAAGGTTGGAATAATGGAGAATTTAAAGCAGTTTCTGCACATGAGCAGTAATGCTAACTAATATGGTGAATAAAGGCTGAATGTAAATTCTCAAGATTTCTGTTTCTTATGAAGTTTTTGTGAAATAAGCGTTTCTCTGTTGCTGGAAACAATCTTCTTAGGAAAGTATGACAAACTTTGATAGGCAGAATGGAAACGAAAGGGAATTATCATTTGCATAGAACCCTAATCCTCGTGAATTTATTTCACTTTCCATCTGCAATGTGATATTATTTAGATCACAAAACCTGAAAAATATGAGACATTGACCTTTCATGCTACTACACCCCACTTCATGCTAACCAAGGTAGAGCACACAGCAGTAAAAGAGTCATGTCGGCTGCTGTGGTCCCCACTACTTCCAAGTCTCTCGAATTGTTCCTCTTTTCCCTTTTCCTTGCCTCTTGGCTTAGGCCCTCATTTTTGTTTTGTTTTCTACCATGTTCTTTTCAAATTACCAGCAGGTTAATCATTCAACCCATGTCTTCATTCCTAGATTTATCTGTTCAAAAAATAAAGCAGGATGTGTCCCTGAACTAATCATAAACGTCTTTGAGTGTTTCATTATCCTTAACCTTTAACTTTAGCATACATGTTGTGAACACGTGTTCATGTTCACTATGATGCTCTGTCAGGTCGCACTGCCCAGGACAGAACCCAGATCTTTCCTTTCAGTGCTTCCTACAAATAATCCATGAAATCCTCTTTCCAAGCCTTTTGGATTCACTGAAGCAAAAGGATTCGAGCCATTTAAGAATGTGCACATCATACTGAGCCTGGAGACCCTGGTGGAGGAGTTAGGGGAAGGACTGAAGGAGCTGAGGGAGTTTGCAACCCCGAAGGAGGAACAACATATCAACCAAACAGAACTACCAACCAAAGAGTACACAGGGATGAACCCAAGGCTCCAGCTAGATATGTAGCAGAGGACTTCCTTATCTGGCATCACTGGGAGGGGAGCCCCTTGGTCCTGTAGAGGCTGAATGACCCAGGGTAGGGGAATGCTAGAGCGCTGAGGCACAAGTGGGTGGGCAGGTGGGGGAGCACCTTCATAGAGACAGAAGGAGGGGGAGAGGTTGGGGGCTTAGGGAGGGGAAACTGTGAAGGGGGATGATATTTGAAATGTAAATAATTAAAATAACCAATAAATATGAAAAGAAAGAATGCTTACACAATACCTATTTTTTTTAGCTAACATTTTAATTGTTTGTTTTACATACCTGCCTGTAATTTTGCAACATTCCTTATAGTTTGGTCATAATGTAGCATGAACAATTGCACTTGAATCTTTAGAACTTAACACAGTAGCACGTGAAGGTAAATGGTCCGACTAAAGGCTTGTTGAGTGAATGAACAAGCTAATGACTGAATCCACAGGTCTCTGAAACAACTGCTGGCACAGATGTGTTACACCTGCTCATTACAGAAACCTGATTTTTTTAAAAAAAAAGCAATGATATAGAATTCATAATCAAAATATATCTTATGGATATGTGGACTTCTCACTGAACTAGCGCAAATATTATGTTCTTAAAATGATGTCTTTAGGGCATCCTATATAAACCAATATTATCTTTCATATAGAAGGATTTAATTTTATCAGAATGAGTCAATTGGAAAATATTTTAAATTTTACAAAATTTAGGCCATTCTTAATGTGACCATATGGGTACATATATAGACACAGGTCTACAGATTGTAATACTGTAGTCATTCTATTTATGTTTTGACATATGTGCTCTCAGGCTTTAAATTAATAAAAATATTCTGTGGGGGAAGTAAGAGTTTATAGTATCAAGATCCGATGAAATTTGACATTGATTTTATTCTTTGGCTTACTGGCTTGCATATATTTGAAAGAAGGACTTATGGAATTTTTTAACCAAATAAAAACTGTGTGAGCCTAAATGTTAATGAGTGTGTCTGAATAATATAGGATTGTTTTCTGTAAATTTGTACTAGAAATTTTATGTCAATAGACCATAAAAATAAGTTCGACATTAAGTTCCGTGTAGTTTTCAAAACAATTTCATTTCAATTAATTAGTTACACGTTTGTAGAATGTCTTCATGTCAAAATGTTCACAATGTAATAAAATAGCAACATATCAATATTAGAAAATTTATGTGATAGTTATATTCACACACTGTAACACAATTTCAACATCATTTTGATATATGAAAATGTCATTTTACTTATATTTTATTCTATTTGAAGGCATATTCCTTATCAGAGATGTGAATAATTTAAAATTGTATTTATTCATAAAAAAGAATTTTAATGTATTTTAGTATTATAAAAGTCTAGTTGAACTCTGAGAAATTACAGTAAGTGATCATGAATTTAATTATTTGATACAAAGAGACAAACATGTCATTATGGAGTGACAGAAGAAAAGTATAATATTACTTAAGATGCATTGCTGAGTTGGGTTTTTTTGTTTTAATATCTCCATCTTCTGGGCATTATCCTTTCTTGCTTGGTGCTTTCAGACTGTATCATCACTTTCTACTGCTATCGAAATGAAAAATATATTCTGTTAAGACAATTAATCCTTCTTTTAAACTAGTAAACTCTAGCTTTAAGGCAATCAATATGTTTTTTAAAAATGCTTTGAATCCTTTCAATTAGTAAAGAACATATAGCTAGCTATTTAAAAATTATAGGATAGCATATATATACTCTTTTCGCTCAGGAAAATCTCAGAACATTGTTAATTTTTTCCTCTTATAGCTATAAAATCGATTGTTCAAAATCAAGTTGTTTCAGACACAAGAATTACAAGTTCTAAGACCATTATTTTTAATGTCTGATACCAATAGAAGACTCTGTAAGATCAGCCCGTCCCTGTAATTCCTTCGGGGACTGTCATTCAACTGGACACCAACATACCAAACTTTGAAATTATGTGATAGAACACTGCATATCCTTAAACATTTCCTGTAGAATTGAATGGTTCTTAGTTTTATGTTGGCTTGACAGTAGCTAGAGTTATTTGAGAAGAGAAAGTCTCAACTGAGATCCTCCTGTAAGATATACCTATAGGCAAGCCTGGAGCTAACATCTTAAACAATGACTGGTGCAGAAGGGCGCCCCTCACTGAGGGTGTTTTACCCCCAGAAAGTAGCCCTGGGGTATAAAAGAAATGTGGCCGAGTAAGCCATAGAGATAATGCCAGTAAGCCAGTGTCCTCTACAGCTTCGTCTTCACTGTGTGCCTCCAGGTCGCACAGTGAGTTCCTGTTGTGACCTCCTTCAATGATGCACTATGCTGTGGAAGGGAAATTAACCCTTTCTTCCTCAAGTTGCTTATAGTCCTGGTGTTCTATCACAGCAATAGGAACCCTAACAAAGATATAAAGCAGGGTGGAGTGTGAGAATTTTTTCAATCCCTTTGGATACGGTGATTGTCTAAGCTGCCTCTCTTTCTTTTTTTTTCAGAATGAAGAACAAATTTTGGTACTTTGAGTTTGGCACATCCGAAACCTTCTCAGCCACCTGCAAGAAACTGCATGAATCTGTAGAAATAGAAGTAAGAACAATGGGCTCGCTTTCGTGATAGAATGGAGTGGTTTGTGTTCGCTTGTTTGGTGGTGTTGTATGCACCCTACCAAGAAATATACTTTAGCAATTGATATAGGTTTACCCACGATTCTAAGATCTGACTTTTGTCACTCATAATGAATGTTATGTTATCTGAAATTAAACTTAAGACTTGAATATGAGTTGTTTTAACTTCATAAAATGGAGAGAAGTAAAAATAAAACTTTGGAAAGCACTGGAGAGTTTGCTGTGCATAGCCAGAATGAAAAAATATGTCATATTTAAAAAGTTGTTGAAGAAAATAAAAGTAGTACAAGAAAGAAAACCAACCAACCAAACAAAAACGAACATTTTCAGATTTCAGTATCTCATACTTTAATATAATGTCCTAAAAGTCTGCTTGCTTTCACAAAAAAGCTTAAAATACATCCATTCTCATTTTCTTTCAATAATTAGCTAGGTTTCTCAGTTCACAAGGTTGCCATTCTCAATTACAGATATAAGGATAAGAGAACCCCACGAACGAGACCAATTATTATAAGAGAAGACGCACTTCAGAAAGATAGGTCTGCCAAAAATATCTAGACTTTATAGTAATCAAATATTTGAGAACATTCTCTAAACATGGAGGGATTTTAAAGATTAAACAAAAAGTTGTATTTTGTATGAGTAGCAAAAGTCAAAACAATCGGAACTGTGAAACAATAATGATTAGCTGATATGAATACAAATATTGCATTTGATGTTTTTGATTTTTAAAACAAATACACAAATTACTTTATCTCCTGGTTCCTCAGGTATTGGTACATTTTCAGGTAATAATAGAGACCAGAAGGGAAAGCTGTTCTAAACCTGTACTTAGCTTTTCAGTCCTCTATGTTTGTTTGTTTGTTTGTTTGTTTTTCCCTTTGGTTTTTTTTTAAAGACAAGTTTTCTCCTTGTAATCCTGTTTATTCTGGAACTCACAATGTAAACTAGGCTGTCTGTAAATTCTGAGATCACCTGGCTATTCCTTCCAAGTGCTGGGATTAAGGGATGTACCACTATGCCTGTCTTTTTCTGTACTTAATTTCAAATAGTGCTACTTTCTTTATGAGTGTCAAAGGCTATTTCTTTAGAATCTTGGGTAAATCCATATGGTTACAAGTTTATAATGTCCTAGGTAAGCCCTACAAAATCATAATTTTCTAATTTACTGTTGGTGATAATATAAACCCATAATATTCTCAATATAACATTTTTGTGATGTTTCACATTATAATTAGAGAATAAGACTACATATTAGAAATAGACTGGGTAGGGAAAACAAAACCAGGTTAAATCATAATGATCATAGAAGTTTCAAATTAAGGTTGATCCTTTGCATAATATATACTTTTGTATATATTGAAATACATATGTGCATATTATATGTTCATAAACATGAGTATAATATATGATACATTATTAATAATTAATGTGGCCTTTTAATCATATGCAGCATAATAGTATATATTGTTATACATGTTAAAATTACTTTGTATGTATGGTTTATGTACATGTTTAGAATATGGAAGCCAGAGATTGATGTAGGGAGGCATCATATATCACCATCAATCTTATTTTATTGAGAAAGACTCTAGCCACTTAACCTTGAGATCACCAATTGGCCTAGACATGCTTGGCGAGCAAGCTTTAGAGATCTGTCTGCTCTGTCTCTGCAGCCCTGGAGTACACACAATGCATCCAGTTTATACACAAGTATAAGGAATCCAAACACAAATCCTCGTGCTTGTAAAACAGGCACTTTATCCACTGAACCATCTCTACAGTCCTGAATATGTCATTAGATATGAACTTATTATGTATGTACACATAAATTAATTCTTAAATTGTTATCAGTTCAAAAATCAGAAATTCATAAATCTGCATTATATTATACATTTTAAATATTTTCTTCTGAACTCTACTCAAAGAATATCTGTAGCAGCAGCCAATCTATGCCTTTTCATAGTATGATTGGACACCCTAAACCTTTCTAGGCCACTCCTTTGTGCCTTTCCCTGAGCATAGATTGGAAGTATGTAAGTCCATAGAGCAATGCTACGTGTGTCACAAAGTACAAAATTGTCTAGAAGTTGAATTTGGTAGCAAAAAGAATTTGAGTGAAAATAAATGTAGAAAACATTGGTTTTTAAAGTTTTAAGGACAGCTGAAATAAGTCTTATTATAACATAGAGCTTTACATCTTATTCGGGATGAGGGAACTATTTGTAATATTCCTCGAGAAATCTGGTCTGCAACTAAATTACTTACCTTAGAATCATGCTTTTCCATTTTTCTAGTCTGACTTTCTGCTTCTATATTTCTGGCTTGCTTAAGGAACCACTAGTATAGCATTTATAAACTGGAGCTAATACCATGTGTTCTCCCAATTATATTATTGTATATCGTGTGTGTGTGTGTGTGTGTGTGTGTGTGTGTGTGTGTGTGTTTGGATAGCAATGCCAAGTGTGTCTTAGTGCTCACATTTTAATGAATCCAGTTTATCATATTAGTAGAATATGACTTTCTACCCTCAAGGTTACTTCATAATTAAATATAAGAAATCAGCAGTTTGGAAATTTGATTCTGCTTGCTATTGCTTCCTATGTGGCCTGAAATCATACCAACTATGGTTTGAAAAATGTCTAACAACTAACAAACTATGATAGTAACAATAGAACCTCAAGCAATGGTTATATGTTTTAATGTCAGCTCCTTCAAAAACAAGTCATTTTCTGTGTGTATGTTTATGTCACAGAGCTCTTTCCTGCAGAGAGCTACTTCTGAAAAAGTAAAGGATTGGGAGAAAATAGATATCTGAGAAAATGCTTCATTACAACAGCTAAAATACATGTATTATTAAAATTTATCTCATGTCCTGTATTAAGCAATATACCTGCATTACCTGATTTAATTTTTATGCTTATACTATGAATCAAATATATAGTACAAAGTCTTCATTGCATAGTTAAATATTTTTAATAATTTATAGGAAAAAGAATTGTATTCTTTGAAGAACATTCAAATGTAAGGGAACAAATCAGTGCTATATTCATGTAACTACCTAGGATGAGACCGTGGTTTAAAAATTGGTACTTTCAATTCTAAGAACCTCTGTCTCTATTATCTTCTAACTTTAGTACAAAAGGAAAAAATATAAATAAAATGAAAAATTTCAAAATTACAAGAAAATACGTCAAAAGCGAAATTTGCCTTATTAGGTGTTAGAGGAGAGGTGAAACTCATCCAACAACTTTGGTCGGTGCCTGAGATGAGGGCAGTGAGCAGCACAGATTTTCTCTCTTTCCTCCAAGTATCAAAATCAGGGAGAAAATTAGAAGGCTCATTCCATCGGACGTTCGGTCTTTAGGATGTGAGTGAGTCTATGATAGTAGTAAATTCTGAGAGTTTCAACATTAGTTCAGATATATCAAGACTTAGCACACGCAAGAGCCTCATGGGTACAAAATCATCTATAGGATCTAAAAAGATCGTTCTTGTCTGTTAACCTGAAAACTGAGTTTTTAGGCTTTTCTACACTGCGGTCAAGGCCACACTTTCTTAGCACTAAGATAACCTCCCAGTGCTTTATGCTTCATTGAGTAAAATCATTGGCAACTAAAACTGACCCAGGCATGAAAGCTGACTCATAGAAAATTAGAGACAATTATTGATCCTATCTCATTACATTTCACCCCTGTCCCTAAGCTCTCCAAAGTTAATAAAAACTAAGCTTGAATACATATATATATGGTAGTTGTTCTTTTAGGTACTTAGTGTTGGAAATAAGATCACTGTAGTGACTTCACAGCATAACATACATGTTCCCTCCACTGTAATGACCTCGTACTTAACAAAAATACTCAGAATTTATTAGACCGACGATGTTGGCTTTTAAGCTTTTTTTTTTCTGTACTAATTTTTTGAAGAAAAAAAATCACAGATCCTCAAAGCATATGGAGACATTGTCTTATTCCTGGTGTACATTTCATAACCTTCGCTTCAGTTTTATTTTCATAAACTCGGCTGGTGCGACGCAAGTCCCGGCTCCATCCCCACCATGTGCAACTTTCCAGACTAATGAACACGATGTCAAAGCAAACAGAGGAGGCCTGGGGTCTTGAGCTAGCGAAACTATGGCACTCACAGTCGCCAATTAATTTAAGTACACTGTCCTGCACCCAGAGTAACTTCTACGCTGCTCCCATTGCTCCTTGCTTTCCAGGACTCCTTGGGAGTTTCGGGATATTGGTTTTGTTTTCCCCACTTCTCAGAGAATGACTTTCAAACCACAAACACTCCGTTGCCTATGTAGAAGGAAAACACACATGGTAGCGTGCGCGCTGCTGTGTGTCTGTTGCCTCACCTAACTCCACTAGCTCAATTAAGCAGAAAGGGAAAGACTTTGCGGCATGCTCTCCTATTCTGCACATGAACAAAGGAATCTTCCTTCACTAATTCTGAAAGTAACTTGTCACAGCGGGGTCCGAAGGCCTAGTCACATAATTGTCTTAGTGTGCTGCCTGCTGTGTTCAATATTGAGTGGAAATGGAAGCCAGGCCCCAGCTCCGGCTTATTTCACAATTCTTCTGTTATTTAAATGATTTTAGTCAGTTTGGGGGAAGCCAGACCTTTATAAATTAACAGCAGGGAAATACCAAAGGTGTCAGATTGCATATTTATCATCTTTTTCGTGTAATACTTAAATATGTATTAAGAAGTGACTGACATAAATTAGGCGGTTTTCAGAAGCCACAGGCCGTGGCTTGTAGAGGACCCCCTTCTGCTTGACATTTCATCCTTGTCAAAGATCAAATTATTTTAATTTAGGCTGCAAATTATAAGGAATGAAGACTTCTTTGTGGGAATTCCCTGTGGTAATCTGACTTTTGTTGTTACTGCTGCTTGTCAGTGTGCAAAAGATATAATATGCATGCAAATAAGGTTAAAAAATATGTACTAGCTAATTATCCAGCCAGTGCGTTCCACTTGAAGACAGTGGGAGGCCTGACACACAGTATGTGTTTGATTCATTGAGGCCTGCAGGGTATTTACACAAGATTACTTTTAATTATGAAATTAATATCTGTTTATCTAGAATATATAGCAGTGAGGGAGTATACACAGGAGCAGAATTCTTTAGTAAAAAAGAAACGATCTTAATTTAATATGTAAAAAGGAAGAAAAATGCACTTGTTTCAGGAAAAAAAATGATTCACATCACCCAGAAATAGGGTCCTCTTCAGAGAAACAAATGAAAACTTAGCTCCTTTTCCAGAATTGTTTCTTCCACAGTGGAGTGGGCTCAAGATGTGTCGCTTTGTAACACTGCGTTGTTACTTTGGTGAACATCATGCAGTCTTAGTTTCATAAAGATGAGGCAAATGTGGAAAAATACAGGATTCTGTTTCTTTTTTTGTTGTTTCTATGGGTATGACCTCTTCAAAGAGCGAAAGTCATGATAATCATGAGAATTTAAGTTAATGTTTAAGTTATCGATGAGCTTTTTATAGTAGGACTTGGTGGCTGTAGCTACCCTTTCCAGAAACACTGCTACCTTTGAAATGCTTGTCCCTAAGAGAACGCTTTGAAAGAATTTCAAATTATTATACCCTTTTTTCTTAGCTTATAATAGAAAACAGAAGAATAATATTTGAGGTAGTAATAGTGACTATTATTTTGGAAAATATAAAGCAGAAAAAATGAACAAGTTATCACTTTCCAAAAAATAGAGAATAAGGGTTGGAGACATGACTCAATGATTAAAACCCTTACTACTCTTCCCGAAAATCCAAGTTAGATTTCCAGTGCCTATGTTAGTCATGTCACAATCCCTGAAATTGTGCCACAGTGAATTGATGCCCTCTTCTGGATTTCACAGGCAACTGTACACACACACACACACACACACACACACACACACACACACACACACACACAGACATATACACACACAGACATACACACACCACACACACACAGACACACACACACACACACACACACAGATACACCCCAACACTACATAATAACCGCATAATCCTCAGACAAATCCATCAATAATAATGAACAGAAAGTGTAAAAGCTATAAAAAAAACTGACCTGTCTGGCTGTATAAAATGGCAGTTGGTTAACACATTGGTAGCAAGGTGACTTGATATAAGGAAAAAACAATCTTTCAGGTTCTATTATCCAGCAGGTGACTAATATTGTCTGGAAAATGCTCGAACTGTTCCTGCCGCCACCTCCCTCACTGAGTTCTGTCTGTCTTCCACATTCATCTCGACAGCTGTGCCTCTCGGTACTTCTAGTGTGCTTAGAATGTGAGCTCATACTCATTCCAAAGTAACTGGATCTTTGTGATCACCATTCGGGACTGAGTTCACTCTTCCTTCATCTATCAATGTCTATCAATTCATTTCCTTCCTTGCCAAAAAGAAGAAAAAAGTAAAAAGAAAAGAAAAACAAAAGAGAGAAAGGGAGGGAGGGAAGGGAGGAAAGGAATGACAGAAAGAAAGAAAGAGAGAGAGAGAAAGAGAGAAAGAAGAAAGGAAGGAAGGAAGGAAGGAAGGAAGGAAGGAAGGAAGGAAGGAAGGAAGGAAGGAAGGAAGCAGGAGGGGAGAGGACAGGAGGAGAGGGAAGAAGAGGGGACAAAAGGAGGCTGGAGACCAAACCAGGTACAGAAGGGTCATGATTTCAGATCTGTCATTCAAAAGAAGGAATGATAACAATTTCCTCACTCCTGAATTTGACCTCTTTGGCCCATAATTTGCATATTGGAGTTATAGAAATCACAAACATGTCTCTCTCCCAAAGGTTTCCCACAGAGTAAAACACACTGGTGATGTGGTATGACTGTTCTTAATAGTTGAATGGCGACTGGTTACTGTTACTGCATTTTTCTTCTTTTTATTGATATGACTTTAACTAATTTTTAAAGAGAAGAAATAAGAAAATCAAGGAGACATGAAATATCTCCCTCTCTCTCTCTCTCTCTCTCTCTCTCTCTCTCTCTCTCTCTCTCTCTCTCTCTGTCTCTCCAGTGTGATGGAGTACAGATAGATTTGATAAACATCTCTCTGGAAGGAATTGCAATTTTGAATATACCAAGCATGCATGGAGGATCTAATCTTTGGGGAGAATCTAAAAAGAAAAGAAGCCATCGACGGATAGAGAAAAAAGGCTCTGACAAAAGACCCACTCTCACAGATGCAAAAGAACTGAAGTTTGCAAGTCAAGGTAAGGTTTCCCAAAATTACATGTTAAATTGCTTATTACCCTTGCTCTAAAGGCTTCCTGGGAAAAAAGACTTTCAGATGCCTACATATGATTAAATTATCAAGGATTCTAAAATTATATACACTTAGGTTTTACTTCTTTACCAGCCTGTCGGTGTTGATAGATTTTCTTCCACAGAAAGCAAAATGTACGTTATACGTGCAGTAAGAATAAAATAGAAAAAAATATACTTTGAGCTCCTTTGGGATTGACTCATCCTACCTGGTTGTAGCAAATACCCAATTCTTTTAGAAAAGATATGAAGGTCAAATCACCTTGTATTAAGTTACTATTCCAAGTAACACATACAGAAAAATGGTTTGGTAGGCATTCTTCTGCTTCTGTTTTTCTAGAAAGTTAATATCTACGATTAAGCCCCTGATAAACAAGGAGCAAGGAATAACAAAGAGAATCCACAACTATGGGAATATATGTTTCAATGCCATCATAATATAGTTATATTGTAGCATGAGAATTATTGATTGCTATAATCAAAGACACCAGAATGTAGCTAATCTCCATAGTTTATATCCAGATCCTATGATATTTTTAATTTCAAAAATACATCTAATATTATTTGTAGCACTAAGACAAAAGAAATTCTGTTAAAATAGGCAAGATTTCGCCCTGAAATTCTGTAACTCTGGTGGCTAAGGCAAGCTACCAGAATTTGAAGCCACCTGTGGTTAAATAGAGGGTTATACAGAGTCAGATACTATCAAATGAATAAAGACAAGAATATAAATGTTATTTTATCTGTGTTGCCAAAGCAAACTATGAAGAGGTTATAGAATGAAGCCTCAAGATAAGCAGCTAAATAATGTGTGAAATGTTTGATACACTTGATATTCTCTTATGCACCTGTCTCAACTTTAAGCTGTGGGCAATTACTTCTGCTAAGTGAAATTTAGAATTGTTATTTTGTAGAAATGTTGACATGAATACTATATTTATAATGAACATCAAATATTTTATACTAAATCTATTTAGGCAGGATATGATATTCAAATCATCATGTATCAAGTTACATGATTTAAATATAATTAGATTTCCATTTAAATATAAGTTGATTTCTAAGATTATCTATAAAAATTCTGAATGGTAGAATGATCTTAGGAACTTAGTAAGAGTAAGATCAAGCTGAAAAACCCATAATTATACAGATTATATATTATTATATACTACAATGTATTCTTTGCTTCTGAAGTTACAAATATTTTTGTTAAATATATATTTTATGTATGTAGTAATTTTTCAGGTTTCTGTTCTAATATAAACATGTATTAGAATATATATTCATTACATATTTATAGATATCAAAATATATGCCATATTCTTCCCATCTCTCTATTCCTAACATTTACCCAAGTTAATTACACTTAGCACTGAGCTCTCCAAGTCTCTGGCTCAGGACAGTGCTCTTACCAGGCAGATGTGTGAGAAGGCATGTTCATACCACTCTTCATAGAACTATCTGACGTAGACCCCTTGCTGGGCTTCATAACTGCCTGCCACAAACGTTCATTTTAAGAGTGTGTACTCAAAATAAAGCTACAACCACAACTGTTTTCACAGACCTGTTGTCAAGTGAAGATTCTCTTTTTCCTACTTCTCTCTGTCCACTATGGAGCTGTCAAAGGCGAGTTTCTCACACAAAAAGAGAGAGAGTAGAAACATTTGGGGACTGTGGCTAAAAAATACATATGGCAGGTTTTGAACCTTGCTATCTGAACAGTAAGAGAAGCATGTTTAAGATTGATCAGGCTCATCCCGACCTAGTTTAATTTACAGATAATTTTTGCAATATTTTATTTGAATATTTTAAAACCAATTATTATTGTATTTTCTTTAATTTAGAAAGTAAATCATTATCAATTTGGTATGTTTTGAAACACTGTGGCCAAACATTTCTCAAATACTTCTAAGTTTGGGTTTAATATTTATTCTGCTAATTCTTTTTTTACTTTCATAACTGATTCTTAAGTGTTACACTTAATGTGCAAAAATAAATTTAATAGTAAAACTAGCCATATGTGTCCCTTTCTTGAATAATAATATTTTAGTGCTTTATTTTTTTTAATTTATTGTTTTGGAAACAGGTGTGATATTGTGTCTGAGGCATTACAAACATCATTTTGTACTTTTAAAATATGTTTTTATAAACTCAGAATTTATTATTGTATTTTCATTGTTTCCCACATCTCTTTATGGATCTACCTTCCATTCCATAAACCCAAATTTTGTGTTCTTGTTATTTTAAAACCATGTTTTAAAAAGTCCTGTTAGTGCTGCCTATATTTTTTTAGGTATATCGCAATCCACTGGAGTCTGTTCGAAATACCAGGCCTTTGTGGAAGACTCTGTCTCTCTCTGTCTCTCTCTCTCTTTGCCTCTTTGTCTCTCTCTCTCTCTCTCTCTCTCTCTCTCTCTCTCTCTCTCTCTCACACACACACACAAGCACAGCTGGTTGTTATCAATTATCATTAATAATTCCTCAGCTAGGGGTGGAACTCTACGTTTTCCTCCCCCCTCTATATAGGTAATTTGTCTCTCTTGAGCTTGTCAGGCTTTGTACACACTTCCATAGCCACCGTGAGTTCATTTTTGTCTAAAAACATTGTTTCTTTTCAGTCATCTACCACCTTTGCCTCTTATGCCTTCTGTTCTGTCCCCTGCAATGGTCACTGAGACTTGGAAGAAATTGGATGTGGTATAAATATCCTATTTAGGGCTGAGAGCACAACAATCACTTATTTTCAGCCATTTGGCCTTTGTGCTTCTCTGTGTTAATCACCATTTATTGCAAAAGAGGGGAGGTTGTACAGTGAGCTTTGAGAGAACCTGTGACTTAGGAAGAGTAGTCAGCATTGGCTTTAGAAAAACTCTGGTGACATTTAAACCCAGGTCAATAATTTCTAGACTTAATAAAATACCTGAGTGCAACAGTGAAAAATGGACTGCTGTGAGAAATTACTTCTTAATAAAAAGAATTAAGAAAAAGTATAAAGTATATATATACATATATATACATACATACATACATACATACATACATACATACATACATACAAGTCCAAAATGCAAGGCTCATTTGGTGTGTGAAACCCTCAGGTCCCTTGGTTGCCAGGATGGGAGACGCCTAGCAGTTCACTTGCTTGCTGTCTTTGAGAGCACTCATGAGATCAAAATATTAGTCAGTGTTTTGGTTGGGAATTCTACTGCTGACTTAATTCAGAGTTGAACAAAATTATAAGTAATTTGCTTAATTATATTATCATTCCATTGAGACACAGTGAACTAGTTGGATACAATTCTGAAACATGCACTCACATTCTCCTCATTAAGCAGACATTTTCTTTACGTGTGTTTGTAAATACAAATGAGTGTATTAAATACAGATGGCATTGCCTTTAAACGAAACAATGCAGTAGACCAAGTTATCTTCCATGCTCCTGCCATTGATACTTAATCTTCCCCGTGTCTCTGCAGCCACTGAGTTCATCCATACGGTCTCTTCTTCTAAATTAACCTGAGAGAGATGTCTAATAAATTCACTCACATTAATGTATAAATGACTGATTGCAGACAAAAGGAAAGGTATTTGCATTTTAAAAGACATAAAGGCCATCAGCTAAAACATTATTTTTCATCCTGCATTCTACTGAATTATAGCTGTGTGATTCTTCAGCAGTTCTTAGACTTAGTTTAAATCCATTGCAGTATTTTGGGACAAATTAAAGGAAAATTTTAATAAAAAATAAAATGTAATATACCTATTAGAAATTCTTTCCATATTAACTATTTTCAAATTATGAACACATTTATTTACATATGAACACATAAATAAATTGACATACTTTGAAAAGCCTATTCTGCAATACTCATTTAAAATAACATGTCTCTGAACATTTATTGGCAGAAATATAAACAAGTACCATAAAACACATGAAACACCTGCAGATAAAAGACCAACATATTCAGGTGTTTTTGGATGGCACAAGATCTAAATGGCACAAAGCAATCAGTGGAAGAAAAGAATGAGCATCACCAAAAGTGAAAGGAAAGAGTAGATCATTGGATAATAGCGCTTAAGCTCATGAAGACGCTGGGCTAATTAACTATTTCCAACAAATAGCTTATTCTCATTCATAAACGAACCAACAGTATGACTGTCAGAGTAGGTATGATTTAAACATATTCATCATTAAACGTCCTGTAAGAAGACAGGCATAAAACTGAAAATGTTAATTCTGTGTGCACATTGAATAAAATAGAGCAAATTAGATTGGGAGTGAAAATCTGAACCGGGCAGCAAATTCCATTCTATGCATTTGTATGGAAAGAGGTGGAACCTGTCATGTTTAAAGGGTGTCTTTAACCAGCACAGTGAGACAGGAGTAGGTTATGGCAAACACTCCCCTAACTGCTGCTATGATATTCAAAAAATATATAGCTGAAAATATTAAAATGCACCTTTGAGAAGTAGGTTTTTAACCAAAGT
Source organism: Rattus rattus (assembly GCF_011064425.1). Lineage (NCBI taxonomy): Eukaryota > Metazoa > Chordata > Mammalia > Rodentia > Muridae > Rattus > Rattus rattus. The sequence continues at coordinate 51,713,151 of NC_046160.1, forward strand.
ATGAGGATTTCACAAAGAACTGACTCATTTTGGTTCTAATAGATTTAACTTTGAATGGAAGGATTCACCATGCATTACCAGTAAGGAATTGGTAATTATTATAGATGGCTAAGGAGCAACATAGGAAATTTATGTTGTTTCATTACATATCTGTCTATTAGGACACTCTCAATATCATACCATCAAAATAAATTTTAAAAAAGTGGGAAACCTAAAAGCTATGAAATTCCCACAGTACATAAAAACATTGGCAAAATTGTCAGAGGCTGACCACCTTGAAATGATTAGTAATTTGGAAGTCTAAAATTTGAACTCTTTGTATTTATACAAAATAATATGGCTTTTCACATTTATAACTTTTTAAATATTGCTTCATTTGTAAGATGTTGGCTGTGATCAAAGGTTTGAAAACTACCGAGCGACAGTTATTACATCCAAACTTTAGCCAGAGGGGAAGGGAGGTGCTGCCAGAAGCGGTTGGGCTTCTGCTTGAATTGACATTAAGTGGGTAACTCCCTGCTCTACACACAGCTATTGCCAGCCAGTACTTGTCATAGTAAAGTTTATCTTAAACTAATTAACATATGATGTCATCCCCAAAATTTTTCAATTATTTCATTTACATTTAACAAAGCTAATACTTTTATTTGGCCAGAATATCCCAATTCCAAATTGTCACTCCATGATAGAAAATGAATTGGTTATCACTTACCCAATGGTTTAAAACTGAGCGTCAAACAGACACATGTGCACTCAGGCACACATTCATGAAAACAAGCACCTACAGACATGCATACACATTTGCACATACACAAATGCATGCACACACATACACACCCGTGATCATGTAGACCCACAGATGCACACACACATACACACACACACAATCAAATAGACCCACAGATGCACACGAGCACACTAAAACACACAGACACACACACGCACACACACACGCGCACACACACACAGAATCACATAGACCCACAGATACACACGCACACACAGAATCACATAGACTGCAGATGCACACAAGCACACTAAAACACACACACACACACACACACACACACACACACACAGAATCACATAGACCCACAGATGCACACAGGCACACTAAACCACAGCAGTGAACTTGTACCTGTGCCTCACTTTTCTCTCTGATGAGGAATCCTGTTGTTTAAATTAGTCATAGTAGTGATGGAATAGGGTAAGATAACTAAATGAAGAAATACGAAACATCATTAGACAAGGTTAAAACTGTGTACGTAGGCTACGAAAAACTAAAGTTCAGACACTTTAGAGAACTAGTGATTAGGACTAGGAAGACAACTCTGTGGTCACTGGTGCTTATTGCTAAGCCTAACATCCTGACTTCAATACCCAGGATGCAATGATACAAATGGGAGAAGAAGAAACCTGTTTCCCACAAACGAACTCCTAACCTCTACACACATTATAGCACATGCATTGCCACATACTAATACACACACATGCATAAACACACACACCCACCACACACACACGCACGCACACACACACGCACGCATGAATGCTCTCACGCACGCACACATACAGGAATACAAATGATTTTTAAAAAAGCTATGTGAATACTAAGTGAAAATGCTATTTTTGTCAGTATCTTTCTACATAAAATATACCATATGTGAGTTCAACCAACAGTAAGCATTTCTGCAGTGTAATACTATATTGTTCAAGTTCTCTAGATTCACAAAGGTTATGAAATGAGTTCTCTCTCTCTCTCTCTCTCTCTCTCTCTCTCTCTCTCTCTCTCTCTTCCAAGTTTATTGGAATGATTTACAAGCTTCAGTTACACCAATTAATCTAACAATGGCTAGCTGTGAATGAAAAAGCCAAGGATCTAGTAGTTGCTCAGTTCCAGAATTTCGGGTGTCTCTGCTGGTCCTCTTTAAAAGATGGGATCTAAAAGAGTAGACTCCAATGCCAGAGAAGACCTAGATGTGCATGGGAAGAGCAAGCAGGCAAAAAGCAAACCTTCCTTCTTCCATGTCCTTATCTAGAATTCTAGCAGGTGAGACCCAAATTAAAGGTGTGTTTCCCCACTTCAAGATCCCATTCAAAAGCCAGTGTCTTCCTCAAAGGTCTTGACTGGAAAAGGATTCACTCATTTCAAACCAAGCATATCTATTACAAGCATGCCCTCCATTTCTAGATTGTAGTTCATTCCACATACCATCGTTGACAACCAAGAATAGCCATTTCAAGTTCACGCTTGTCAACTTGACACACAATCTTACCTCCTTATGCCATGATTAATTTCCAAAAGAAAATAATAACCAGGTCATAATAATGCCTAAACATAATTTCCCATGTACAATCTCAAATGCATTGTGAATTTAGGATAGATGAAAATGTCCTTGTGGGGAGGACATCCTTTCAGTATTCTCTTAATTGATATTACAACTTATGATAAAGAAATTGAATGAAAATACAGATATATGTACAAATGGAATCTTAATAAAATACAACTGAAGCACTTGTGTCAATTATAATCCTGGTTTCTACAACTGTTCACATGGCCTTAGCATGTATTTGAAACTATTTTACTACCCATTCTGTATTTCCTCCACCCTCTGAAAGTACCCCAGCAGGTCTTGTGTCTTTTTCTGAAGGTCTGACCCATGACTACATTACTAACTGGTCCTTATCCTTTGTCATCCTGTCTGAAGTAGGCTGTTGTAGTTCCCACTGACTTTAATCCCAGGATATAGTAGCACTAAGAGATGTTGTAAAGGATCTCCTGCACTCTAAACATATTCTTCTTACCTTCATTGTGGAGAAACAATCAATATTCCCATGCTAATCTAGATCAATAACCCCTCATAACACCGCTATTCCTTTCTTAGCCTGTCGGCTTAAGGACATTAGAACCCCAGAATGACCAGGGGTTGGGGGTCGGGGGAGTCTGAGCTTCCAGTTCAATGAAATATTTGTTGTAGCTACTCACAGGAACACTCCCAGCTCTAGAAAGAAAACATCTAGAAAACAGAACTTAGGGTCAGAGAAACAGAAAGCAAAAACTTTCCTAGTGGGTCACTAGGAATAATAGTGAAATTATTCCCTTTTCCATCCCTTGATCCCTGGAGCTATGGATCCTGACTATGATAGAAATTGTACCATGTGTTGGACATTAACCCACAGAATATACTGCATTCAGGAGAACCCTGCCCCAGTCTTCCAGGCTGCTACCACCTGATTAGTGCTGTAACTGTGTTGTCAGAAGGTCATTCCATGTTTCTAACAATCTGCTGCTTCAGGATTGATGGAAAGATGGTAAGATCAGTGGGTTCTATGATTGTGGGCCCCTTGTCATACTTCTCCAGTTGCATGCGAAGTGAGTTCCTTGGTCAGAAGCAATGTAGTGTGGAATACCATGATAGTGGATAAGGCATTCTATAAATCCATGAATGGTGGTCTTGGCAGAAGCATTATGTGCAATAAAGATAAATCCATAACCAGAATAAGTATTTCAATACCAAGCATGTTTTTATTCCATTTTGGATTTTGCATTCACTGTAGCACTAAGGAAGAAAGATGAGAGTTAAAAAGATAGTGAGTATTCTGATTGGCTGTTAAGGGGTATCTTCATATCATGTGACTTCCTTGTCACTTTTCTTATAAATTGCAGAGATTAGGAAGAGAAAGAGGCAAAGAATTCAATACAAACCACAGGCATCAAAGGGAATAAATTGGAAAATATCTGCAAAGCTTTGGCAAGGTTTGACATCTTTTGCCTGTGATGATAAGATAATTAATTCTGTCTTCAACTTGTAAGTGAGGATATGAGCTCTCAGATTGGATCCTAATGTATGGATACTGTACATTGCATTATGCAGATAGCTGCACAGAGAGGAGAGAAGTGGTAGGACTGTCACTTTCTGTGCCTTGAACAAATCATACGTATCAGCAAGTCTATGTTAAGGACATTTGATAACAATTGTTATTCATTTCCTACATATTTCTGTGGGTTATTTAGGGTAATTTAGAAGGCAGAGCCTACCTTGCCTAAATATAAAAGCAATGTTCATCTTAGATCTTTAGATGCAGTATTTGGCATTCAAACCCAGGCAAGCAGAATGACTTCCAAACATTTAAATTCAGCGATTAAGTCAATTAAATTTAGAAACAAAAATAGGATTTCATGCTGCACAATTATACCTAGATGTTAAAATTGTTGAAAAAAAAAGATCATGGCATTTGAAAGGTTTCATTTCACACACACACAAAATGCATTTAACAATATCATGATAATTTCAATGGCTGAAAACAGATAGATCCAAACATTTGCTATTTAGTAACCTTTAAAGGAGATGTCTCAAAATGAGTTCTTAATTGTATGTTTTTAAACTGCCTCTTTAGAACTGTATCAGCATTTAAAAATGAAGTCATTGCACATATTTAATAAAGCTACCCAAATACCAAAATTGAAATGTAGGATTATCTAACACATTTGGGCATCTTAAAGTGACAGCACTTTGATATATTTTTCTGATGCATATAGGTGCATGTGTATGTCTATAGATATGCATGTAGATATGGAAGACTGAATAAAACCTCAACCATTGTCCTCAGAAATGTGCATACCCTTTTGAAACAAGGCCTATATGCTAGGCAAGCTATGCATGGTAGTCTGATTAGCTACCAAGAGCTAGGAATTATTTTATCTTTGCTTTGTTACACCCGGATTTCAAGTGGGCAACACCACACCTTGCTTTTTTTTCCTGCCTGAATTCTGGGAAGCAACTCAAGTGTCTTTATACTGAGAAGATCCATCCCAAGGCACATCATTGTGATATCCATATTAAATATGGATACAGCCCTAAATGAATGGTAGTCATAGTAGAACAAATAAGTCTAGGAAAACTGCTAAAAAATGAATTCTTAGTAGCAATTTTATTTTGACAAAGCAAACCTGTATCTTAGCAATCAATATAGCAGGATCATGAGAAGATAGAGATGTTTGTTCTTGTGGTCCTTACTGAAGACTCGTAGTGAACCTCTTAGGCAAACTACTTCAGTTGCAAAGTAGTGAACACTCTCTAAAGCCCTTCTTCATTCCTGGCTAATGATTTTAACTGTACCTTCAGAGAAAGACGGAAAATATAAATGTTTTTAAAATGTTACATTGTTCAAATGATGATGGTGAATGGTACCAGCAACAAAATTATTGTCTTTCCCCCCCGTGATATGTATACAGTCCACTAAAAGTAATGTGAGGTTTTTATCCAGGTTAAGAGTGCATGTGATTGGAGCTAGATGCCAGTTTTGCAGTAACTGACATTATGTATATAGACATGTAGATGTGCATTAGGCACACATTAATTGTATGTGTGTGGGAGTGTGGGAGTGCCAAAGCATCGTATATATATGTAAGCAGTGATTAGTTAGCAACCCATAGAGAATGCATTGGAATGTAGTATGTGTGTGTATACATGGGAGTCTTATGAAGTTTCATAGTCCACATGTGAAGCCGCCATTCAGTCTTCCTCAATAGAAAGTATGAAGCAATCTTGTCCTTTCAGAGTGATAGATAATTTGCAGCTGCAGTGATAAATGTCCTTCAGATTACTTATAATGACTTGTCCTATTATCAAGGTACTGGGGGAGATTGATGACAAGAAATTAGAGAGGAATTTTTAAAATTGTAAACATGGAAAAACTATCAAAAAACCATGGGATGACTTTATTATGAGCAACCCCTAGGTGGTGATTAAGATTTCCCCCTCACTATTTTAAGAAGCTCACTTTCTCTTCCATCAAGATATTAAACAATGACTAGGGACATCGGTGACTCAATTCAGAAGTAAACTTGCACTGCCTGTGGAAGGACATTCATCTCCCTCGGAGATTTCAATACTGGAGGGATATTGAACTTTCCTCCTAATTATAGATTTGTTTCTGATCATTTGTGCTGTTGTGATAAAATGGACGCATTCTAATTCTTGGTTCTTCCTGCATGCACTTACATAACTTACTAGAGTGTCTCCAAGAGAACAAAATCAAAACCTACCCTAGCCTTATCTTTAAATAACAAACTCTGGTTAACCAAAGCAACTCGTTGCTTGAGTTCTATGACCATGAATTTGGTTTCCATGAATATAGTCTTTTATTCTCAATATCTAATTAGCATATGAATAGTAACTTCTTGGACGGTATCCAGCCCGATCCATTTTTGTGGAAATTGTTGGAGATGAAGCTCACAGTCCCTCTACGCTGAGTAATAAAAACAGTTTCACTGTTCTTCCTTTAGCCAGCACTATGCATTTACAAAATCAGGTGTTCTTTTTAAATGTAGGTTTCAGACAAAGTCTGTTTGATGACTTTCCATTATCAACAATTAATCAGATTAAGCTAAGCATTGAGGCTCCAATGTTATAAAGTAGCAGACACATGAAATAAGGCTAAAAGTCTCCATGGATAAACATGACTAATTTAAGCAGGCCCTAGGGAGCTTTTTTGAGAAAGTTCAAATGCCTGATGAATTCCACACTGTTACTCTAATTATCCCATAACAAGGCACAAAATAACAATCTCGTTTCATCCTTATATTTACAAAGCTGTTCCCATTATCCTTATATTTCACCTGTTCAGGCACTGAAGAATTGCTCCTCATTGAGAGATTCATTAAAAGAGAATAATTATATTATATTTCACAGATTGGCAGAGAGAAAATGTATCTTTGAACAATTCCATTTCCCCGAAGAGTTGTTCATTTCAGAATTGCAGACAGGTCTATTAAGTATTTTCTACCCTTTTTAAATATGTCAAAGCTAACCATTAATACTGAAAGTAGTAATCTTATTCTGATTTAATGAAGGAATTAGCTGCTATTTGTAAAATACATTTTTGTGAATGAAACACAATTGTAACCATATTTTCCAAAAAATGTATTAACAACAAAATCAGTAGAATCTTCATTTACAGAATGGTTTAAACCTTAGTTTAAATCAGTAGAATGCCAACTTGTTCCTGCCCTAATTTTTTTAATAAAAAAATTTACGTAAAACACATTTTCTCACTAAATCTGTAGTGTTTGTGTTTTCAGAATAGTTGGAATATGAGTAAGAGAAAACTCATCCAATAACAATTTAATTTTTAGATTTTTCTTTTAGAAAAAGATTATAGAATTGTGGTTAATTCATAGTTTAAAAACACATGGACATAGAATATGGCCAATTAGAAAGAACCCCGGGAGATATCATTTTATATCAGAAAATGTTGGCGTTATGAAATAAAGGTAACCATGGTCAGATCCAAGGACAGCCTTTAATATCCTTTAAGTAATTAAGAATAATTTTAAAATGTCAATCAGTGATGTTTTCAGCGTTTTTCTGGATCTCTAAGTTGCAAGCCCATCTCTGAGAGGTCTCAGCAGACCAGGATTTGCTACTTCCCACATAAAATGTTCAATCAGTCATGAGTGAGAATGAACCAAGCAGTGATTCATTACTCAGTATACCACACTGAGAGACATGGGACATAACACACAAAACACTGTCTTCCCAAAGACTCACTAGGGCTCTAGAGTATAGGCAGAAGGGAAAAATAGGAGAGCTAAGTAAGGTAGCTCGCATCTGGCTGGTCATTAACTTTAGGTGTCATTCTGCAAGCTCTTACTTTCTCCAAGTCACTCATAGGAAGGAGGAAGCAATCTGGCTGCCATCATGCCTAGAGGGGCAGCTGGGTTTTGTCCTGAGATAATTACTTCAATAGTGGAGGGCAGTCGCATCATGGACTAATCTGCCTACAGTGCTTCCTTGTTCCAGAATTTAAAATACGATAGTTATTCATGGTATCTTCTTTCTCGAAGTAGGTATAAGGAGAGGGGTTAGGACTCCTCAACCTTATATTATTATTATTAACATTTGAATCATACACTCTTTATGTGATTTATTAGATTGGGCAGAGTCAAAACAAAACAAAAACAAAAAGAAAACAAAACAGAAAAACCTGACCCAAAGTTAAGGTAGCAAAGAATACAGTGCTACCCTCAACAAGCAATCTAATGGGTCTTAGCAAATGGAGGATCTGATTTCCTGTCAATGTTTGTCCACACTCTCTGTACTTGGCGATAGTGAATGCTTACAATATCGTTTGTCTGGATGTCAGTCATTCTGTCTAGACCTCCAACACCCAAACATCAGAAAATCTCATGGGCATTGTGAGCACAGTGTGAAACAAAGAGTCTATGCATCTTTTATTGATCTATCAGAATAAAGGATGCTCTTTAAACTCCAACCTCTAAAAAAGCAGTAAGCTTATCAGATTTCAACAGTAATTTAATTACAAGAAGATTTAAATGACTTGCATTGAATATAGCTACATTTTTTTTTCTTTTGAGCTGAGCTGTGATCACGTGCTCACAGTGCTGTTGTAAATTAGAGGCTGGGTTTAGAAGTTATACATTTCTGCAGTTGTTTATTATTTTAACATTCTTCGGGAATATATATTCTGCCACTTTTAATGAATAAAGGTCTTAACCTAATATGCTCTGATATTATTGAATACGATATTTTAGATTTCCATTTTGGTGCTCAGTTTTGATTTCTGCTGTTTTGTTTTTGTGTTTTTTATCTATATGTTATCTTATAAACATTACTTCTGATCCAAATGTTCATATAAAAGTCAGCAATCAACAAGCAGCTATAACAGGTGTTTTCAATCTCAAGGAAGTGACTGAATATGCTGTTTATGATAGATACTGAAATTTAATTTCTTTTGCATATCTAGAAACCACTTTGTGATCCAAAACATTGGAAACAATCAAGAGTGAGATAAACAAATCATTTTAGAGAGAAAATATGTTCTAAAACAAGAAAAACTTCACATAAAACTAACTGTTGGGATAGACTCTCAGACATAGGATTAATTACTAATAGTGCTCAGATAAAAGCCTTACAAATGTGCTGTCATTTGTGTGTGTGTGTGTGTGTGTGTGTGTGTGTGTGTGTGTGTGTGTGTGAAGTGAAGCATAGGATGACATCGCTTGACTAATGAATACAAACTCTCAAACATTGCTCAAAGCATTACCTTTTACTAGAGATAAAGTGGGCAGAAGCACAAGGTTAAGTTTTGGTTTTGTTGAGTAACAGGACCAAAGCAGAGTTCCCTAAAACTAAACTATTAAAGGTTTTTTCTTCAATGGAAAGGCAAGAATGAAAAAAGGGGTGAGGGTCTTGTTGTTGTTGTTCTGTTTTGCCTTTGACTTTGTCTTCTTATCCTTGACGCTATCTCTTCCTTTGAGAACAATGGATTCTTCAGATGTCACCATTGTTCTTCCATTGGAAAAGGCATTCCACCGAGATGCTACCACATGCTGTCCTCGAACCTGTAAACATGTGCCAAGCACACTTCCCCCAACACACACAAATCAATAAACCAACAAATGGCAAAATTATTATTTTTTCAACTATGGAATGAGAACAATTCTTGATCTTTCCTTGTTTGATAGATTTGTAGTTTCTCCCTTTTCATCAAAATGAAGAATCTGTTTCCATTACTATGTTTAGCCCCATAAATGTCAACGACAATGCAGTTGACTCGTATTCTAACACTCCCAAAGAGTATTAGTTAGGGAGTATTAGAATACTTAAGATTTTTGTTGTTGTTATTGTTGTTGTTGTTGTTGTTTTTATTTTGGGCCTGGAATATTTCTTAGTGTCATGTCTACTTAGTTATTGTTTCTCCTTCTGACTTAGAAAAAAAAATCTGGCAAACGTTACTTGCTGTCATTATTCTCTTACAAATATGCCATCTCTGATTGTCTTGAAAGCAAGGTAGACACAGAACTGATTTCCTGACATAGACATAAACAGTTGACCATGACCTCTGTGTACACTTATCTTGCAGTGTAGTCCACCTTAGAAACCAAGTTATATCTGCTTAATATCCTTAAATTTCAGAAGCTCCTCCCAGAAATACAATGCATCACTTGGCAATATGCAGGCCTGTTTCCAGGAGCCCCCTCAAGTAGGTTTTTACTATATTAGTCATTTATTTATTCACTTAACATTCCAATCGCAGCCTCCTTCCTAATCCCCCTCACAGAGTCCCCATTCCCCATTTCCTTATCATCTGATAAGGGAGAGGCTCCCCTAGGCACCATTTCACCCTGGTATATCAAGTCACAGCAGGAGGAGGCATATCTGATCTACTGAGGCCAGGCAAGTCAGCCTAGTTAGGGGAACAGGATCCATAGACAGGATCTACAGAGTCAAGTAAGAAAAGTGAAAGCTACCTGGTAAATTAATGACATTGCTAGGTCCTACCTGCTGGGGTGAGAATAAAGTCTAATAGAAGACAGATGACAGGTAGTGGGCCTTAGCTCTTTACAAGATCTTTACTGCAAAGCTACTTACCAACTCGTGCCGACCATGTGCCAATAGACGTGGCAATAACTCTCAACAAGATGCACTCCACTGTTACATGGCCTCAGTCAGAGGAAAGGACAGAAGGAGTTGGATGTTTTTGCTTCAGGTCTAGAGAACCTGTTTTGTAAACTCTTCCCAGACCACAGTCACTTTACATGTTATTTGCAGATCTCAGGGGAACTGGGTATGAACTTTGGCTTGGTTAGAACATTCATTGCTACATTCTTAATAATAAACTATCATCATTGCTCATATTATCTGACCACCTGGTAATGAGTTTGAGTCACCTTAAATGCCTTTTCCTATTTTCATTTTGCTTTGTTTTGTTTTGTTTTTTTTCTCAAGGACAGACCTGGATAAAGAGTATAATTCAGTCCCACCAGCCTTTCAAGAATGATTTCCCCTGTTCAGAATCATTTAGCTGCTGCCTTAAATGTGATTTTTCTCTCTACCCAAATCTGTCTGCCCCTTCACACACATGCACATGTAAAATATACTCCTATAGCTCTTTTTCCATAAATGACAACAAATAAACAGATTATGCTTTTATTAACACTTTTTTTTCTCAACTTAATTATTTTCTTGATTAACGGATGGTTTCTGTCTTCATTTAAAACTGTGTGGGATGGACAAAACTTTAAATGAAATGGAACTCAGCACTGGAGTTGAGCAAACTGGTTACATTTTGCAAAATTTGTTTTCTTTTAGGGTGAGTAAATATAGATTATTAAAATATTTTACCATATGCTATTCATACTTAATAGACAGATAACAGGGCAAAAATATAATAAGACCAGAAATGTTACTATACACACGAGTCAAGCCATTCACTCTGTAGCTTAATATCTATCCAGTCAATCTGATTCTGAAACTCCTCTCCCTCATTCATTTTAACCCAAATAATCTTTCTGGTGTTCACGAAATTCAATGAAGATGATAACATATCAGAGCCTTTACATTGGTATTACAGACAGTTTGAGTCTCCATATAGGTACTGGGAATCGAATATGCATTCTTTGCAGAAGAAGCTACTTCCTTTAATTGCTGAGCCATCTCTCCAGCCTCAAGTTGATGGACTTTGTTCAGGTATATCAACATTCTTTAGACCAAGAAACTGGATACCATCTGTATTACCTACTTTTCTTTGCTGAGGTAAAATACTGTGACCAAAAGACATTTTAAAGAGAAGAGAGTTTACTTTGGCTTATAGTCAGAGGGGTTTAGAATCTCTCATGTCAGGGTAGACAGGACACCATTCAGTAGAGGGAGGGCAATTGAGGGGACAGAGGGAACAGAGAGCAAAAGCAGGCAATGAAACAAGGCTATAAACCCTCAAAGTCCATCCCTAGTGATGTACTTCCTCCAATATGACTTCACTTCCTACTGGTGCAATAACTTTCCCTTTGACACCACCAACTGGGGAACAAATATTCAAATACATGAGCCTCTAGGAAACATTTCTCATGCAAACCACAAAACCATCTGACCACATAAGCCACCCATCCACATCCTTCTCCAGATGCTTACATCTGTCACTATGGGTTCCTTTTGCCAGTGTGAATTCTCTGTAATGAATATTATGTAGCACAACATGACGACAATGAGTAGACATTTGTGTCTGTGTGGATCTACTGATTACTGCTATGAACAGTCTCAGGATATACACTGATGAATAATATTTTTGGGCTCTAGAGTATACATAGGACAGATATGGATATGTAGAAGTGTTGAGACTTCTTGATGGTGAATCCCTGTAAGCTTAATATTTCAAACCTTATTTTTAATGATTGGTCTTAAATGCTTTAACCTCCCTTGTAGCTCACCACCCACCAGAGGTAGTGGAAAAGAAAGGATACAGGGGAAGTAGACCTGTTTTGAAAGGCTCTTTGGAGCAACTACCAGCTCTGTTGTTTGAAAATCAGCAATTCAGTTCACAGGTTGGCATAGCAATCCACTGTAAACTTTTCACAAATACAACAGCAGTTTAGTTTGGTAGAGTCAGGTTAGCAACAATGGTGACACAACCTAGCACAGATCATGTCTCAGCATGTGCATCCAATCATCCCAAATTCATGGAATTGGCAGGCAAGAAGCTGCAGCATATCACCAGAATGCATTTCTCTCGATAGCATCCCAAGAAATGTGGCTCAACTACACAATGTGGACCAATACATGCATGTCAGCATTTCATTAGTGAAGACCCAATTATCAAGTGTCCTTTCACATGCTTGCTTTAGCAGAACATCCTCCCTTCTGTGTCTGCTTCAGTGAAACGTTCCTTCATGTGTTTGCCCCAGCAAAACACCATCCAACCCACTTTCCAAAGAACCCTTAAGTTTCCATTTCACATTCCAGTAGATACTCCTTTGGTTTTCAAGTGCACTCATCTTAGAAGTGGTTAAGGTAAGAAATGTGACTTTGTTTTTAAGGCAGTAGGTGTCATAAAAGCCAGAAACTGACCCTAAGTAGGCCTTGGGCTTGCTGTCATTTTACATAGATGTCCTACCTTTATGACTCTGTCCTCTGTGAGGTCAGTCCCTTGGTGCTAAGCTGATTGGTTAAGACTCCATGTCCCTGAACTGTAGACTTTTTCCATTGTAAAGATTGTCCCCTTTTGTTCCATTATAATAATGAAAAGAAGATATGTAAAATGGATCTAACAAAACACACGCTGTGTTGAATGCCCGCATTCACATGCTGTTTGCATCACAGGGTAAACATAGTCAAGTGGTTTTCATTATACACGTTTAGAATAATGTTTAGTGTTACCCTCCAGTGGACTTGTAACTTTCTGCTGTAGTAGTCATAGCCATGGGCCAAAATCCTAGGGACTTAATCATGATGCTTTTGTTGGGATTTTCTATTAAAGTCCACACGACATGTGTGACAATGTACCTAGTGCTGTAGATTCTGCTCTATAACTTATGGTTCTTGACCACATAGATATTTGTCTGAATTGTTGCAGATTCTTGTCCCGTCCTATATTTATGACGAAACTTCATTCTTTCTATATCACCAGATAAAGAATGCCCTCCAGCCTTTACAAGAAAATAGTATGCTACCTCTAAAATCCAGAAAGGCTTATCAGGATCCACTTCTTTCTTAGTGCTGGGATAACTAAGGCATAAGGCATTTGTATTGTCTTTTACATTGGAGAAGATGTCCCAGTGTAGTGCAGACTTTGAACACATGAGGTACAAGAGCATGCACAAAATTTATTCAATTTATCTGGCCATGTTCTTGAAAGTCATTTATCAAAGTCCCAGTTCAATGTATTGTTTTCTACTCACTGAGCTAAATAACGCAGTTATTCTCAATATTTTTCCCTCAGGAGCTACTTAAAATTTTAAATAATATCATGGAACTTAAAGGACTATTGCTTATGTGACTCAGATAATTTTACAATTCCAGAAATTAAAACTAATAAAATAGTTTAAATTAAATTTAAAAGTAATGATGAATTCAAAATTTACAAGAAATAATGAATCTTCTACATACTAATACAACATGTGTTTACATACTATCGAAAATTACTAACATGAGCAGTACAATACTGATTTTTTTTTCTTAAATTCTCCACTGCCTGGTTAGTAAAAGCTGGCTTTATTCATCTGCAACTCCCTCCTACCTGTTGTAAATTGTCGTTAAGTTTTGGACTTGGTCTTCTATTCTTGTAGAACTGTAACTACAGAAAACCAGATTTTCTTAAATCTTGAATGAAAGACACAAGAGTTGTCTGTTTTTGCCTTTAACGGACTCTATCATTTTATGTTATTTGCTTTCCCAAGTATCTAGAAGAATGGAAGATCTATTGTGCACCAAGAGTCACACAGAACAAAATAAACATGGATAAGCGGATTATGCCATTTAATCTTAGAAAGTCTTGACCAAAAATGAACAATTTGCCATTTTCAACATTGACTAACCATATCATTTTTCTCATAACCTGGAACAGAATAGTCTAAGAATATTAGACATGGTGATGGAACTGGAGAGTTTGCTCAGCGGTTAATGGCATTGTTGGCACAAATTTCAGTCCCACTAGTTACATGATGTCTCACAACTATTTGTAGCTTCAGTTCTAGGAGGCTTGGTAATCTCTTCTGACATCTGTGGGCACCAGACACATATATGGTGGACCTACAAACATGAAGGCAAAATATACTCAAAATAATAAATTAAATAAATTAATATACAATTAGAGATCTATTGTTAAATTGAGAATAATATGCCACTTTTTGGTTTATTTTAGTAACACGACATGACCTTACCATGACCAGTGTTTAGGTTTTTCTTCACTTAAATGTTCCACCATTTTGAATAGTGTTGGGACACATAATTCTATCTGTAATAGAGCCTATTTACCTAAATACCTATGGTTTCAAATTAATTTTATTTTATCTGGTAATTCTTTATTTTTAATCCGTTTGCTCATATCATTAATTCGTCATCCTTTCCCACTCATACGAGATATTAAAGTAGGCATACTACTTCTTCTGTTGGGTTATAAGATTTGCCAGATAAAAGTATGATTAAAAATAAGCATCTGGTTTTGTTTTTGTTAGCCATTGAACTTAATTTTTAGTATTAATTAATGTAATACTCTTAGAAATATCCTTTATAATGGATGTGTACATCCTCTAACTTACTGATCATAATAAATAACTCTAATAAGTACATGATACAATTTGTATATAAATATTTTCATTGCATTTAGGCAAATAATGCAATATTTAAACTGACTATTACTAAGTTAATCATAGTATAATTATAAAAATGGATTAATAAAAGTTATAAATATGGAAAAGAATTTATTGACAGAGGAGATATAAATAAGGAAATATGGGAAAAGAGTAAGCAAGATACATCATATATATTGCAAAAACTTCCAAATATATATTCTATGAAAACTAATCATGAGTACCTTTACTCATAGTTCAATGCATGGCACTTGCCTGACATACACCAGTTTCTGTATTCAGTCCTAAGCACTAAAAATATTAAACCAAAACAAAGTGAAAATTCTGCTTGTAGCCTGGAAATAAGCTTGGTGGCTTGAGTGTTTGCCTAGCACACTCAAGATACTTATACCAGTCCACACTAACAAAGATTGAAGAATTTCAACCACAGGAAATATGTAGAAGTATATGGAGAAAGATTAATGTGAAACTACATAGGGTATTAATACTATTTAATTATGATGTGCATATATAAATTTAAAATGAAATGCAAAATCTTTAAAACACGAAATAATAAATAATAAATTTTAAAGATTATCTTTGATTTTTAGACTTTCTAACATTAACGTGATTTTAAAATTAAAGTTTCTATTTTTATTGCAAAAAATACCTATGTTTTCTAAAGAATGAAACCTGTATACTTTTTTAATACTACTTTGTTCGTATGCATGAGCTGATGTAATAGAAGTGTTTGTATGTTATTCTCTCTGAATCTTTAAGTGAGAAAAAAAAAAAAACAACCAAAAGAGTTTATATAAAATTTTAAGTAAGGCATGGTCTTAAAAGAAAAAAGGGTAAAAATAAGGTAAAAATGCAATACTTTATCAGAACAAAGCACAGTGGGTGTAGTTGCCAATGAGAAATTGAAACAAATTATACCCTTCAAAATGACCACTGCAATTTTAATTCATGTTAACTGCCAATATTAAGTTTTTGTCACTAATGAAGCACTTGTGGGTTGATCTTTACCCAGGTACATAAAGGTACACACTCTGTTTGTAGACATTAAGGTCCATTTCTCTGATCTTAGGAGAAGTAGCGGCTCTCCACGTCCACGTGCGTGCGCAGCAGCCAAAAACTCATCTGTCATGGAGAACATCTCGTCTTTAACCTTTACTGTTATTTGACTCTACCCAATTAATGTGCCCAGTCATACATTAGAAATATGTTAAAACTTGAATTAAATGTCTTAGATGAAAGCTTATAATACCACATCGTTTTCTGGGAAAGACTTTAATTAATTGAAGTATGAAAATATTAAATGCCTATAAGCATTTTCTACACTATTAAAAGTCTTTTCCTCTTACAAATTAGTAGAAAGGATAGTTTGAGATCGTGACAGTAGTTATAAGTACCTTGAGTCAACTACCTTCCAAATACAATGTTAATAATATCCTTTAATTATTTAATCTATTTTCTGTTAATAATATAATAACATTAAATTTTAGGATATATGGCAAATTTTTAACAAAAGGAAAAGAAAAATATTAGGGTAGTAATTGGAGTAATGTATATAAGCAATACTAGTTGATAAGTTCTCATGAGAAATAAATATAAATGAGGTACAATCAAATCTTGTTGAAAATACTAAAGGAGTTAAATATAAATTAAAGTGAGACCGGAAGTATGATGATGAGCTGGTTAATCAAAGAAGGCAAATAGTTATAGTGTTCTAAGCAAGGCATTCTAAGTAAGGCAATGAGATATTTGCAAAGTGATCACAGTATGAAATCACAAGACAGTAGACTAATTCCTACCTTGACTATATACCTTCTGTTTCTGACTTTTTCATTAACCTGCAAATACGTCTAGGACAGGAAACATGACTTACTTTGCCTCCATTTATTTTCAAAGTATTTAGCTGGAGACAGACTAAGAGCAGAGTAAATTTGTGGGGTGATGGTGAGGGTTAGGAGGCTGGGAGGCTGGGGGACAACTCGAGTATATCCCAGGCACACTTTTGTGCTCACCGTCATTGACTCTAAGCTTTCACAGTTGAGGGAGCTGCATCTCCGTAAGATCAGTTAGGGGCACAGCTGCATGAGGATAAAAACTCAGCTCTAATCAAAGTTAATATGGCTACTGATAAAACCTGATGGTCCTTAAGAAGAACAGATATTCCTAATTATCTTGCTTATAGGTCTGTATTATTTTACCTGTGTGTTTGTTTTCAGGGGTGACCATTAGTACTGGATAAGTGTTGTGATCTTTACTGGGAAAGAATTTCTCCAACTCTTGTCATCCCTTGGTTGCCTGTAGTTCTTTGTGTAGGGTTGAAGCCTAGTGCTCTTCCCCTCTTACATTTAGCATGACCATTGCTGTTCTTGTTCAGCTCTTATTTAGGCTGTCATACTGGTGGGATTTTCAGTAAAGCGGGAGTTGTCGGTCCAAGTCACTGTCACTGTCACTGGGTAGTTAGACAGGTTACAGTTTCCGGCAAAATCGAGTAGGACATAAGTCCAACTGCTGTTGGTTACTGCCAAGGTATGCATGCCACTACTGGGCTGCCATGTCAGATTGGCTGTTGGGGATCATGAGCATCATAGGTGGGTAAGACTGTTGCCTTTGAATGCTTGCCTGCTGCCTACAGGAGTCATGAAGGTTATCCCCAGGGAGAAGACACTCAGGTCAGTTCCAGCTCAGAGGCATCTGGTCCTTGTGTCCCAAGTGCATGGTATCTTCAATGTAATAAGGCTATATTGTTCCCCCCTTGGGAGAAACTAAGGGCAATAGCAATGCTCTTTAATATTTTGGGTATGTTTAGTCGTCTATGACCAAAAATCCAAAGGAAGAATTCTAATGCTTGGTAGTAAGGTTTGTTATATGGTTGTTGGCTATTAGAAGGCATATTTTCATCTCGGATGAGAAATTGTCATTTAAATGATATACGTATATTATATACAGACTTACATGTATTAGAAGGCTGTTTGCGTAGATGATTAACAGTATGATTCCTTATGACATTTTCAGATGTCCTTACTTTTGTTCTCCTCTTTCCTTCTTTGGTATTTAGCTCTCTTCTACTACCCAGTCAGATCACCTCCCCTGGTCCCATTGCCCCAGTCAGATCACATGCACTGTGCTATTCTCCTCTCTACTCCTCTCCTCACCATTCTTCACACTGGGCAAGGATAATTATTTTTTTTTTCATGGTTTCCATAGTTACACCAGGACACATCCTCACATTTGAAGCTTTAGAGCAATATTTTGTCCTTTTGGCCCTGAGTTACTTCACATAATATGATCTTTTCTAGTTATATCACTTTCTTGTAAAGTTTATGATTTCATTTTTCAGTTTTTAAATTGAATGTGGTTTCTTTAATCTTACAATATATCCTTACTATAGTTTCTTCATTACAGCTGAGCTGTATTCCAAAGTAACATACTACAGTAAAATATTTAGTGGGTTTTTTTCCACTTTCCTGGCTATTATAAATAGAACAAAAATGTACATGGTGGAGCAACATATATTCATGTAACAATGATTAATGAAAAAAGAGGCCATGAAAGAAAGCCAAGAAAGGTATAGTGCAGGGCTCAGAGGAAGCAAAATAAAGAAGAAAATAGTGTAATTATTATAATCTCAAAAAATAAAGTGATTGTTTAAAAGAGGGCAAAATCAGATAGGCTTGCCCCACTTTGACTATGATACAGAATAAAAGGAGGGAGGCAACAATTCACTTGAGTTCTTTCTTCACTTCTCTGCAGTTAGGCTGCCCACTATCCTGAGACAGCTCATATGAATTTGCAAAATCGCAAATATGAGCAGATGATAACCAAAGAATGTCTCCTATCCTATAAATTGTAGCCAATATTGGTCAGTAAACAACGGATATTCTTCAAATTTTAACTAAACTCTTAGAAAAGTAATTAACAGATCAATATTAGTCAAAGGTGGAATAATTTGTTCCAACTTTAAATTGTTGCTTTTTTTGTTTGTTTATTAAAAGTGAGTGTGTATGTGTGTTCATATGCCCAAGTGTAGAAAGATGTATGAGTTCTGGGGATCCAACAATTCAGGGACTTACACATGCTAAACAAGATTTTTTTTTACCACCAGAAAACAGCCCAAACTTTGTAATATAGCTCATTTTATTCTTTCTTTACGTCATTTTAGATTTATACATTAAGAGCTTCATTTCTTTTATTTCTACATTTATTATGCTGCATTCACAATGCTAATCTGTATACATAGGTATATATTTGACCTCATTGAAAGAAACTTAAATGATTCCAAATAAGTAAATAGTTGCTAGAGTTATTTAGCTTCTTTATTGTAAAATTCTCCCAAGTTTGACCCCAAGAATCCACAAAAATTTGAAAGGAGAGACTTGACTACACAAAGTTGGCCTCTGACATCCATGTGTGCATCATGTATCATGGCATATGTGCCTACACACACACACACACACACACACACACACACACACACACACACACACACAGAGAGAGAGAGAGAGGGCGGAGGAAGGGAGGAGGGAGGGAGAGAGGGGAAGGGAGGAGGAGGGTGGGAGGAAAGGAGAGAGAGTAATGTTAGGTTTAATTATTCACTAGTTGGCCTGATTGATAATATAATCTCTAAGACATGGGCTGGAGATGGAGTTCAGTGGACGGAGTATTAGAATCATCAGTTGCACAACAAAACTGAGAAAGCAATAGTATTATGGTAGAGCCTTCTGCTTTCTTTCATCTACCTTACAAAGTAGAAACCTAAAGAACTATGACAACTATAACCATGAAGTATATGGAATCAAGTACATGGAATTCCATTCAACCAATACATAGGACAGCTCCACAGAGAAGGCAGTAACTCCCCATGGCTGGAGAGAGGCAAGTCAACTAGTGGACCAAAATCCAGTAGCCTGTAAACCACTGATACTGTTGACATGTTCAGAAAACATTGAACTCCATCATTGAACAGTAATTGGGAACATTTATATCTCTACACAAGACATCTTTCTTTTTGGAGTTTCAAAATATATTTTACTTTATATTGGTTATTTTATTTATTTGCATTTCAAATGTTATTCCCTTTCCCAGTTTCCTCCTCTGAAAACTCCCTACCTTATCTCTCTGCTTCTCTGAGGTAGCTCACCCATCCACCTACCCACTCCCACCTTACTGCCCTAGATTTCCCGTATATTGGGGCATCGAGCTTCCACAGGACGAAGGGCTTCCCCTCCCATTGTTACCAGATAAGGCCATCCTCTTCTCCATATGCATCTGGAGCCGTGGGTCACTCCATGTGTACTCTTTGGTTGGTGGTTTAGTCTCTGGGAGCTCTGGGAGCTCTGGGAGCTTGATATTCTTGCTCTTCCTATGGAGTTGCAAACCCCTTCAGCTCCTTCTGTCATTCCCCTAACTCCTCCATTGCGGTACCCATGCTCAGCCTGATAGTTGGCCGAGAGAGTCCACATCTGTATTGGTCAGGATCTGGCAGAGCCTCTCAGGAGACAGCTATACCAGGCTCCTGTAGGCAAGTGCTTCTTGGCAGCAACAATAGTGTGGGGGTTTGGTGTCTGCAAATGCAATGGATCTCCAGGTAGGGCAGTCTTTGGATGGCCTTTCCTTCAGTCTCTGCTCCATTCTTCACAAGATGTCTTTCTTTTGCTTCAGCTCCTGTTAATCATGCTTGTAATTTCTCCTCCATGTTAACCTCAGACATAGATTCCAGAGATTAGCGCTCTGATTCATATCATCAAAAATGAGGTGATAAGTACAAACAGTATTTTTATGTGATGGGTATGCATTTTTATTGAGTGAAAAGTCATTTAGAAACTGTAGGGAATTTGCGTAAGTGAAACCCCAAAGCTGGAATTTACTTCTATTGGAATCTTTCTGTAGTATTGCCAAAAATAGTTTCTGTTAATAATAATTCTTTAATAGTTTTCATTAAGTTGAAAAAATGTACCTACTCTGCCATAAATGAGCAATTTCTTACTTTATTGAGTTCTTGAAAATTTTCACAGAATTTCCATTAAAATTCTCAGTATTTTGCAAGGAAACATTTTATTTCTCCACTTAAAAGTCAAAAATCAAATGACATTTATGAGCTGAAAGCTCACCACTGGACACTAAATTGGAAGTGCTTGCCTAGTAGGAGAAATCTGTGTGAACTGAGCATTGGCCAGCAATTGCAGCAAAAACAATCTGTGTAGACTATAATGTGAGAAACTAAACCAGCAATTTCTTTTTCTGAAGCTCATCTCATTACCTGGCCTTCTGAGGCAGAAAACTAGATATAAGTGAATGGTCTAAGGCTTAGCACAAAGTAGGACTGTGGAATGTTATGTATTATGACAAGAAAATCTTGGAATATAGCACTAACCAAAGTACTCTTAATGGTGCAATAAAAAAAAATCTATAAAACACTTCAATATAAAGATAACCTGCCTCACATTATCCGGGATAGAAGGATGCCAAATGTGACAGACCAGCAATCTAGGTAAGCCTTAAAAAATAAAATATAAGCAAGGGGATAATTCAATGGAAAAGTAATAATTTTATCTAGAAATATATGCATAAACCTTACATGTAATGTGAAGAACTGCAAATATATATATATATAATATATATATATATATATAAACACACACACACATATGCTTATACTTAAGTGTTGTATGTGATGTTACGTCTATAAAGATAAGCTAAATTCAATAGCAGGCAAAACAAAACCAAAGAAAAACAAGCACATTTTTCTAGTTCCATGTCTTATTAAAATATTAAATTACATGCACAAAAATTACTAATCTTCTTTCTAATACTCAGAATTTTTAACCTTGGCAATGTTCACATGATAGCAATAGAATCGCCTGGAAATAGAGTACAAGAAAGCTCTGAAGTTGGGTTGGATCACCAACTCTGTGAGGGCATCAGGCCTCATCCAACAATATCCTTTATCAAAATGACAGTTATTTATCTTTTCCAGTTTTACAGGGTAAATGGCAGTACACCTTTGGAAATTTATTTTGCTTCACTGAGTGACACTGTCGTAAGGTGTTAGGAGGTGCCATTACTTGGTAGGTGTATTTGAACTTGAACACAAATGTGGTGGGGGAAAAACTGATCTGAACAAACAAATTTCTAACAGTAAAGAAAACATGAGAAAATATTCAAAATTCAAATAAATACAGTGGACAAATTCTATTATTTAATGAAGTATAAGGTGGAACAGTGTCAAAGGTATCAGTAACCCATGAAAAACAGTGTATCACGTTACAAGATAAATCACTCATTGTAATGGTGAGGTACCTATAGTTTTCCAAAGAAGTATGTCAGAAGTAGTCTTATCCAAAACACAAAATTCAATGAGCAGCATATATAATTCCTTAAATAAAAGTAAAATATAAAAAGTTTTCTTTTAAAGTTAAATTCCTGTAATACGGATTTATTATATCTTGGTGAACTACTTGGTAATGCTACTTAAAAGAGGAAAGATGAACGGGAGAGGTTGCTCAGCGGTAAGAGGTACATGCTGCCCTTCCAGACGACACCGATTCTGTGCCCAGCTCTGATGGGTGACTCACAAGTTCCAACTTCATTGTCAGGAGAAGTGATATCTTTTGCACATTCATGCATGCAAACATGTATACACATGAAATAAAGATAAATGTTTCGTTAAAGAAGAAAATAATTTTGACTGGTTTTAGAAGCCTCAGTCTACAATTGCTTAGACCCAATTTCTTGTAGAGAATATCATACTGGTATACACATATGGTAGAGAAACGCTGTTCACTCCACAGCTAAATAGGAAGCTAAAAGTCATACAGAATAGCCAGGGTTGTTGTGTCTTAAAGACTGATGTGTCTTAATGTAGCTTAATCCCTTCATGTAGACCCACTTCTTCAGTTTCAGTAGCCCTCAAAATAATACCACCAGTTGACACTTGGGGATAACTATTCAAAACCTGAACTTTGGAAGGCCATTTTATATTTGATAGCTACCTAAGTATGAGAGGATTTTAATTTCATAATATCTCTGAAAGAAATTCTATGCTTAGATGTAACAGGAAGTAAACTGTCAATTTCAAAACATATGTTAAAAAAATGTCTAAGATAATTCTAGAGGTCTGGTCTATCTAATATATATGTCTAGTAGCATAGCTGTAATAACCAAATTGTATAATGTGTTCTTAAATAATTCCATCACTGTTGAATAATCTTTACTAATTACAAAAAGTTTCACCTCAATATTTCTTGGCCATTGGTTCCTTCTGATCTTGAGCAAGGATGAGATTGAAGAGCCAAGCTGTATTTGTCTCATAATTCTTATACAAGATGAAAGGTGAAAGATTATGTCAAACCTTTCCTAAGTTTTATTATATAGAGCCTTCTAATGTACAGGGTATATTAACTAAGGTGCCATGGAGTAACTGCTGAGGCATCAGTAATGACTAATCAAGGAATCTGAAAAAGGTGTCATTATCTCAAAGGAGGAGGATGCGGAAGGAAACAATTATGCAGCAAGCCAGTAAAAGTGAATTTCTTGAAGGAAAGGACAATCAACTTCGCAGATGCTAGATCTGGCAGTTTTTTTTAAAAAAGGAAGAGCAAAAAGGTTGATGCACATAGAACAATATGAGAACAAGGAAAGTGCCCTGTTTCCAAATGAACATAGTGAAGTGCACATCAGTAACTATAAGATACTTAATGTGTGCTCAAACCCATAGACGTTTTATTATTCTCAACGTTAGCACATCAAGCATACATACAAAGTTCAAAGAGAAGTATTCACTTGGTGATTTATCTCAAACTTATCACTGTGTATCCATGCAACACAACATAGGAAAATGGTGGTGGCAATCTCAAGATGCCTTTAAAACTCCTGTTCTCCAGCAGAAGAACCATTCTCTTGGCCTTGAATATAAGGATTTTCTTGATAGCCAATGCAAGCTTTAATATATATATATATATATTATATTATATTTTGTGTGTGAGAATGAAATCATGTAGTTTCTTTTTCTTCTCTTCCTTTATCTAAATTATGCTTGAGAAACCTATTCATGCCACCGTGTTTGGTTTTGCATTGGTTGTATTCATTCCAGGGTAGGATCACAAAGGTAGAAAGAATCTGAAAAACAACTGCGGTCAATGTAAGTATAAATGTCACTTTTATATCGTCAGATAAATGGAGGAGATGATAGCTGAACCCAAGCTGTGCATGAGAATTCTCTGCTTGGGCTTAGCCCAGAGAACTTTTTTCCCTGTTCTAAATGGGCTGGAAGCTTCTAGCTTCTGTACAATATAATCTTGCAACATGACTGATTCAATCTAGGTTCTTTCTCCTTCTGACTGAATTATTCTGCTTGGCCTCATACTAACTTTGGCATAATGCTCTAACCTTCTGGTTCCTTCTCATTCCTTAGTTCATTCTGTCTCCACATGTTCTATTTGTTCTCTCTGCGAGCTGTCTCTATAAAATTGCTGTACACATATACCACATCCTTCTCTCCTGCTGCCCTCAGGCAGCCTGTCTTTTCTGTGCTTTCTTGTGCCAGTTGGACATATCTGATCTTTCATTTATTCTGTCAAATCTTTCTCTGTTTTGTCATTTTATCTGACCCTAGATTAGATGTCACTTTCAAACATGGCTTCTTCCTTTTACAAGCTAACCTTACCTTCCTTGTTAGGGATTACAGGTGTGTATTAAGGGTATGTTTGTATTCCAGACAGATCATACAGTAATCCAGGGTGTGTTGGCATTCCAAATGGATCACATGAACCTAGAAGGTCTTTGGATGTGACCTCTTACTAGGGAAGTCATGTTGCTAGATTGGAATTCCTCTATATCTGCATGTAGTTTGCTCTTGTTGCTAAAGCATTGCTATTTGGGATCTCATCCAGAACTAAAGAGAGTTTCTGAAGCCTCTCTCCAAGGGGATTTAGAGTCTTACTTCTGTGAGTCTGACAAAAGAACTGTAGACTTCATTGGGAGCATCCCTCCTGGAATGAACAAAGTTCACAGAGCAAAAGTAGCCCAAGTTTGTAGTCTGTAGATGTCCATCTTAGCTGTTTCTATATTCACCCTCCAAGGTTTTAAATTCTCTCTCTCTCCCTCTCTCTCTCTCTCTCTCTCTCTCTCTCTCTCTCTCTCTCTCTCTCTCTCTCTCTCTCTCTCTAAACAAAAAAACATTTAATTGGGGCTGGCTTACAGGTTAAGAGGTTCAGTCCAATATCATCAAGGCAGGAGCATGACACCAGTGTCCAGGAAGGCTACTAGAAGAAAACCAACTTCCAGGCAGCTAGGAAGAGGGGCTGAGAGCCCTTGCCCACAGTGCCACACTTCCTCCAACAAGGCCACACCTACCCCAACAAGGCCACACTTCCTCCAACAAGGCCACACCTACCCCAACAAGGCCACACTTCCTCCAACAAGGCCACACCTACCCCAACAAGGCCACACCTCTAAATATTGCCACTCCCTGGGACCAGGTATACTCAAACCACCACAAATACCTTCTTAAGAATTGATTGCTTCACAAAGAAGTGCAGAAGTGTAGATCGCTCCTGAGAGACACAGCCAGAATACAGCAAATACAGAGGCGAATGTCAGCAGCAAACCACTGAACTGAGAATAGGACCCCCGTTGAAGGAATCAGAGAAAGAACTGGAAGAGCTTGAAGGGGCTCGAGACCCCATATGTACAACGATGCCAAGCAACCAGAGCTTCCAGGGACTAAGCCACTACCTAAAGACTATACATGGACTGACCCTGGACTCTGACCTCATAGGTAGCAATGAATATCCTAGTAAGAGCACCAGTGGAAGGGGAAGCCCTGGGTCCTGCTAAGACTGAACCCCAGTGAACTAGACTGTTGGGGAGGGCGGCAATGGGGGAGGGGGGTGGGGGAACACCCATAAGGAAGGGGGGGGGGGATGTTGCCCGGAAACCGGAAAGGGAATAACACTTTCGAAATGTATATAAGAAATATTCAAGTTAATAAAAAAAAAAAAAAAGAAAATAAAGTATCTTGAAATAAAAAAAAAAGAATTGATTGCTTCAGTAAAATCTGAAAATATAATTCAAATACAATGAATTCTGCTCGTGTATGCCATAGATGAAGCTGCCTCCCTGTGAATGCTATCCGCACAAGACATATTTTTTAGAGAAAAATCTGAGGACTTCATAATCATTAAGATGTGTGTAATGTGGCAGATGTGAGAGAAGATGCAAATAGAGATTCTGAGGAAAATCAAGACCAAGTATCAAGTATTCCTGACCTATTGTTTCTCAATAATATGGCCAAATGAGATTTTTCTTCTTTGATGTTCTTCAATGTTTAGTTTTAATATTTACAATAAGATATTAGGCCTTGGGGTTGGGGATTTAGCTCAGTGGTAGAGCACTTGCCTAGCAAGCGCAAAGGCCCTGGGTTCAGTCCCCAGCTCTGGAAAAAAAAAAAAAAAAAAAAAAAAAAAAAAGATATTAGGCCTTGCAACTTTTTAAGAAAGGTGATGCATATGTTAAGATGAATATAATATAAAATATCACAAAATAAACTAAAGCAAAAGTGCTGTCTTTTATATTAAAACTTTGGCTGTTAAAATCTGGTAAATATGCACAAATACATTGCAGGCTATATGTGCCATAGTAAAGGCTGCTGCCCAATTGTATAAGAAAGCTCAAATTCAATAAATCTTCACGGCATTTAAAGATTTCCCCAAGAAAATCCATCTGGGTCAAAAACAAATGTCATCTTTGACTGATAAACCAATTGTGTAATGAATTTCTTTGCTGAGTAACTCATTACATCCAGTCATTCACTGTAGTTGCAATGTTCTTTAAAGTTCATTTTGATGATTTTTAAAAAAACTGACAAAACAAGGAAACTGGATAAGAGTGTAGCCATCAATTTACTCAGATTTCTAGGGCAGATAAGTAATCAAATCAGCATATAGTGATTCTTAGTAAATAAGAATCATTTCATCAGTTTCAGAAGTGTGTTAAGTGATAAACTGGATTAATTTAATAGTGTATTTGTATGTATAAGTCCACAAATAATGGGATTTATTATATGTGAATAATAAGAAAATAAAAACAGAAAAGTAAGGACAAAAAAGAATTGGGAAGAGTAAGGAACAACTTGCTGTTACATAATTACCTTTGAAATGATGATTACTTCTAAAATCAATCAACATTTATTGATTAACCTTTTAGATAGTTTATTATAAAGATTGAGGATACAGATTTACAGATTCTTATCTCTATGTTTAGAAGAAACCACTACAAGATAGTGGTGTCCCTGTGCTCTATTATTACAATAAGTTGTATACTTTTGAATATTTGATATGCTTTTACATACAGAATTGTTACAGGGATTTTGTTTGCTTTCTATCTTATTTTTTGATAAATAACTTTCTTAGTGCACATGATTAGATGGCTTTCAGAAACAATGCTAATGTGCTTTCACATTTTGTCTCCCTCCCATCTTTTGAAAGACTTCTCTATCATGTATTCTTCCCTGTCCAGTCAAACCATGAGACTCTATTTTCTTTTTTTTATTAATTAATTATTCTGTTTACTTATATCCCAAAGACCATCTCCCCTCCTATCATTCCCCAAAATCTCCCAACTGCCCCCTATCAACCATCCCCGATCTCCATTGCCTCTCTATTCTGTTAAGTAAGTTAAATTCAGTGAAGTGGAGTTGATTGGTCAGTTGGCAGTCAGTGCAGTGGGGTTAAGTTTGTTTGTGAGTTCATGCAGTCCAGCAGAGGTCAACAGAGGCAGTTGAAGCTAGAAAATAAGACTGCCAGGTGGGGTAGTCTCTGGTGGTTGCTGTCAGGGGCCTGATATCGCTGTATCCTGAAAGGCTCTCCCCAAGTCTGACAGATACAGAGGCAGATGCTTGTAGCCAACCATTGGACTGAGCATGGGGTCCCCAATGGTCCTGGGAAGGCTCAAGACTCCAGTGTAGGGAAATGCCAGGGTTGGGAGGCAGAAGTAGCTGGGTGGGTGTGGGAGCACCTTTATAAAAGTAGCGGGGAGGAGGATGGGGTTTCCAGAGGGAAAACTGAGAAATGGGATAACATTTGAAATGTAAATAAATAAAATATCTGAAAGAAAGAAAGAAAGAAAGAAAGAAAGAAAGAAAGAAAGAAAGGAAGGATGGCTTGATAGAATCATGTTTGATTTTTTGAGTTTTTCAGTCCCTGAGTTGTGCCTCTAGAAGGGTCAGAATGTATGGTGGCTTCTTTTCTGCCTAGCATTTTTCACGTGTGCAGGTGCCCTAATGTGACATCTGTGGTGCTCAAAAGCTCTCCTTCTTTTGCTTGTCTTATTTGTTCTTTAATGAAGTTCTAGCCACTTGGTCAGAACCAGCATTTCTGAGAAATTTGATTTCAGAACAGAAGTCTCTCATTTCACAGCCTGAAACCAGACAGTAGGTACACAGAAGCATTTTCTAAATACAGATAGGTTAATTAGTTTTCCTGGGATAGCAACACAATTCATCTATACATAAGACTACCCCAGCTTCTGAATTAGAATGAGCCATTTAATAAAATGTAGTCTCACCTGCTGGTTGACACTTCCAAAGAGGGAGTGGTATAGATTTGTCTAAAAATTGTTTTTCTATTTGGGAGCTCTGAAAAACAGTACTGAAATATTCTTTCTATTCTTGTGACAATTGATAAAGAAACAAATAACCAGGTCTGAATTGCACTCAATCCAAGACATGAATATGAGCAGATACCATCCAGCTGACACGGAATCGGAGTGTCGCTGTGACACTTTTCACAGCGTGAGCGCACACAGAACCGCGCGAAGAAGGCGGCCTTGCCACACTGGCATTCTGAGGCAGTGCTGACACGGCAGCGCCATTTTCCCAGGGAAAACTCTGCAGGAGGGAGAAGACACAACATAAATGAATCATTTCATACCCGCCAGCAACGAGAGTGCAATGAATGACAAAACTTCTCACCGACAGGGTCTTTTGAATGCAAACATTATAATTAATATTTTCTGAAGTGGCATGCATGATTATTTTTTAAACCCCAAAATATTAGACCAATGTGACCCATAATAAACAGAACAAACAAACTGCCATATTTCCCACTGCTTTCCATGGCAGAGATAAACAATGCCCCCAGCTTACGAGTGAGCATTTTTCCTTGTGAGATTGTGCCTCTTTTGTAAAGAAATTGAAAAGGAGGTAAAAGTAGAGGCTAACAGTTTTCAGGCAGGAGTTACCCTGTCTGAAGCTCCTGAGATTAGTGCCTGCTTCTCGACACTGGTGTCTGCTTTGTTGTCTAAAATGACAATGTGCTTAGGGAAGCAAAATGTTTAGGCAACAAGACCTTTGTTGTGTACTTAAGGGTATGTGGTTTTCACTAGTAATAGCAGAATTTTCTGCTGACCTGGAATAATTCACCTGGATGTATGTATTCCTAAGATTTACTAGAAAAATACGTGTATTTTTTTTCTTAGGCAGTCACCTCTTAAAACTGAGATTTTCACCAAAGTCTCTTCAAAATGATTACATTGAAAAGCTCTCCCTCAAAATAAATAAAATGTAAGAGACAAAGAGCTACAAACTCCTGTTAAGGCTTGGGTCATGAGGAGCCCACAAACTACAGACTCTTTCTAGAACTGATAGGAAAATTCACATCACCCGGGACTCGAGATTCCTGAAGCAGACCTATTGTGAGGCTTGCAGAAAACAAAACAAAACAAAAACCACAAACAGAAAACAAAACAAAAAAATCCCAGAAAACATTAATAAAGTGTTTTAGGGACAATTTCAATCTAAGAAGTGCATCTGATGGCTGTGTGAAACACCATGACATTCTAGGTAAATAAAAGGTTAAAATGAAGAAAACCCCTAAAATCTGTAAGTAAGGAAAGATTTTGTTGCACCTTTCATTGCTTACCATGGAAAAACCTTTGGATTCTTAGATAGCACAATGTTTTGGTCTTAGCATCAACATCTTCCAAAGTGGCTTGGTGGGTCTTGTAATTTGCAGTCATTCCCTTAACTGTAAGTGGTGATTCATCCACGAACCATTAAACCAGCATTCTCCACACTGGGCCCGCAGACTCCAGCTTTCTTCTTCCTCATTCATGGAATGTAATCTTTCTGATAATCTAACCTGCGTTCAGCCTTGATAGTGTCCACCAAGGTTTCTCCTGATAGGAGTAGGAGCTTTCTTTTTCCTGTCATCTGTTGACAGCCACGGAAGTGACAGGGGTCCCATGTGTGCAGAAGTTTAAAAAGAACAGTTATGTAGTCCAAGTGTCTCCTTCATCCTGATACAACGAAGGTCGGTGGTCCCCAGAGTGTGTTCCCTATCAGCCTGGATCTTGTGGAAGGGAAGATGCATATAGCTTATAACACTCGTGCGTGGTGGAACGCCAGGACGGCATTAAAGTTCATTGTGTGACAGTATTCTCCAACCTTACAGAGCTGAATCAACATTCATATGTCAGAATTCATAGACTGTCCAGCCAGAGTCTCATAAATAATCCTTACTCTTGATGTTAAAACTCGGAGAAAATGAAAAAATTCCTTTTCAGTCAGTCTCTGGAATTTAATGTTACCGAGAGGAGATGAGATTTCCTTTCTAACCCTCTATTTTCTAGATTTCTTTCTCCTCTTAAATTTTTTAAAAATTTTATTAAAATATAATTATATCATTTCCTCTCTTTCATCTCTCCATCCTCTCTGATGTTCCCTTCCTAAAATTCCTCCTATGTTCCTCCACCCTGACTTTACATAGTCATGGCCTCTTTTTTTGAATATTACTATTTCTCTCTCTCTCTCTCTCTCTCTCACACACACACACACACACACGAGAGAGAGAGAGAGAGAGAGAGAGAGAGAGAGAGAGAGAGAGAGAGAGAGAGAGAGAGAGAGAGAGAGAACCTGATGAGTTGTTTAGGGTTGCAGGCACATAGGTGACATTAAGGTTGACTACTGGGATAGTACCAAATAAGGAGCTGATTCCTGGGGAAGGCTAATTATCCCTTTCTAGAAAGTCATTAGTTGCCACAAATATTGTGTCTAGGGATAGGAGCAAAACAAGATGCTCTTTAAAGCCAGCAAGTCTGTTGTAGTCGTTGTTTAGATCTTTTTAATGTAGCCATTTAGTTAAGAAGCTGAAGACTCCCCCTGCCACTTCTAGGAGGCAATCTCACAGCAGACTTCCTATTCCTCTGGTTCTTATGAGCCTTTTGCCCCTTCTGCAATATTTCCTGAGGCCTGACAGTGGGATTTTTGTTGTAAGTCTATCTGTTGAGCCTGGGGACCCCACGTAACTTGATCTTTGCAATTTGACCAATTGTGCTTCTTTGTGAGTAACACTGTTGCACATTAGAAGATATCTTTGTGTGCCTGTCATTTTGGTAGAACATAGGCTGCATGACGACCTAGGATTATTGGTTGCTGTCCTCCCTTGGCGGCTTAAATAGCTCCTTCCAATGCTAGCAAAGCTAGTCCTCAGGGAGGAGATTTTCAAGTCCTGTTTCTGAAGGAGTATGTATTCAGCAATAGTGTCTTAACTTCCATGTTTAGAAGGCAAGCAAGAGCAAAAGCCTGCACTGTGTTAAGAATCTTTTGTCCTCCACTTATTAATGACTTGAAAGGGGACCTCTCCTGCTTGGCGCTTGGGCGTTTATTGACTGGTATAGAGCTCTTAGGGCGAGTCTTGTCAGCCCAAGTGATATAACTTAGCATACAAATATATGCATTATATGCTACTTTAGGAAAATGCTAACGTTTTTAAGGCTTTTTGAAGAAGTTTGGTGTTACTAATTCCTCCCTGTCCTCTTTCCTTCTACCTTACCCTTGTTTTCTGCCTGTCTAATTAGCCTCTCCTGCACTTTTCTATTTTCCACACCTAGACCTGAGTAGCATAAAAATGTGTGTCTTTGGGAGTAATGAGACACATAGCTTTCCTCCAGAGCCTGTGTTACTGGGTGTGAGTCAGACCTGGACCTCCACATCCACCTTTTCCTGAAATTAATTTCTCAACAGGGATGAGAAGCTGTTTCTTAAGCCTCCAGGTTTGGGTGGCATATTTCCCATGATGTCTGCCTAAACCACAGAAGTGTGGACGTTTCAAAATGGGGGAAAGCATTAGATTTGAGACTTGTTTGGAGAAGCAATTAATAAATCTCTCTTCAGGTTGACCCAACTGGCATTACAATCTAAAGGAGAAAAAAAATGCTGTTACTTTCCTTTCTTAAATCTCATCTGTCTTATGAAGTGACTTTCTGGGAGGACTCCAAAGACTTCTCTTTCTAACCTCATTTCTTGTACAAAAATAATTTTTTTAAAGATGAAGGGGTTTTTTCACGTGTATATTTTTATTTCTGTACTACAGCGATAAATATGAAGATGTTTTATAAAGCTGAAAGTAATGTAGTAATTTCTTAATAATGTTCTTCCTTATTAAAAGACTATGTGTGTGTGTGTGTGTGTGTGTGTATCTCCTTTGCCAATCATCTTCAAAGTAGTAGAATGTGTAACTTTTATGAAGAAATTATACCTTAGCAGTACAGAATGAAACTGTGCTGTCATGCAACTATATTCTTCTTGTTCAGAAGCAGTTTATAAAATACATTCAGATATGCTTATTTCTTTATTAAGCACTTTAATTGTGCTCCCTCACCGCAGCTCTCTACTTAAACAGAAGGACAAATGTATCCACACTATTGGTAAAGTGGCCTTTTTCACATCCTGAAAATAAAATATTTTAAAAACAGGTTTCGTTCCCCAAGCAATGAGTCTTTTTTTATAAGCTTTCAAAATAACTCTTCAGAATTTCTCTAATACTGACTTTAATAGTAAACGTCCCAATTGCTTCTGAATCTATACTCATTTTTGAAAGACTGATTCTGTAATAAACAATGCATCTTAGGAAGCCTAGCAGAGTCTGTTCTTACATTCTAAAGAAGTATGCCAAGACACAGCATGCCACAAGCAGTGTTCCAAATCGCTGTGGCATCGTGTCACTGTCTGGCTGTATGTGCGGAGGGCTAAGTTTTGGCTGAGTCCCAGTGGATGTGTGTGCTCCTGTAAGCCTTCCGTACAGGAGCGACTGTGCATATGGGTGTGGGCTGTTCGTTCTGGTAGCAGAATCACACTGACCCACAACAACATGTCAGCGAACTGCCTGTTTGGATGTGTCTGTCTCTGGAGAGGTTTCCAGCTGGTCTATTTGCTATACATTTGGTTGCTTTCATGTAAACAATGACAACATTGAGGAAATTGCCCATGGATTCTGATGAACAACCAAAGGCTGACTTTGGCTACTCTACAAGGACCCAGTGCTGAAAACAAAGGGGAATAAACAGATGTGAGCAAGGTGATGGCTAAAGGAACAACAACAACCACAATAACAACAACAACAAAAATCAGGGACAGAAGTGTCCACGAAGTAAATAATAGGTCATCATTAAATGTACATGGGACAATTTTCCTGGGCCTATAAAATGATGCTCAGTGGTGGGTAAAGGTGATGGTATGCAGGCATGACCACCTGAGTGTGATTCTCAGACTACAGAAGATGTCAAAAGAAAAATGGACTCCTAAGAGTTTCCTCTGACCTCCATGTTCTGTGATACATGGGCCTGAGTTCACATGCAGACATTAACACAGACACACACACACACACACACACACACACAGGAGAGAGAGAGAGAGAGAGAGAGAGAGAGAGAGAGAGAGAGAGAGAGAGAGAGAAAGATTTAAAAGTACATAGGAGTAAGTAATTGTTAGTTAGTGCTAACTCTCAGAAATACATCCAGGTAATCAATACCTGAGTGATTTCTTCCCAATGTAAAAATTTAGATTGAATGTATGAAATATCGCAAAAGCAGGGCATGAGAAATGACTTTAACAAAATCATATTTAGTGCTACAGAGATAACTTAGTGTTTAAGATAACTTCTTGTTTTTCCAGAACACTAGAGTATGTTTCCAAGTATATGCACATCAGAGTATCTGATTCCCTACTCTGGTCTCCTCAAATATGTCTGCTCCCTTTTGTATACACACACCAATACATTAAATCAAGATAAAATATAACTTTACTACAAATAAGTGTATCCTCATCCTTATCTTTCAGACCACACTAATCTAAAGATATGATAGCTGAGAAATTAGAGTCTTACTAATAGATAAGTCTCACATGCTCAAAATTTGAGGTAATTTTTACATGGGTGATTTCTTACATGCTTCCTGGCTTCTGTTGTTTACAATAACCACTCATTCTAATCCTTATAGCAAAGGATGAGTGACAGATTCCAGACACCTCCTTAGAAAGTTTGTTAGACCTGCACACATGACTGCTCGTTCCTCTGATTGCCTTAACAGTACATGTTGTTAGTAATTCCAAAAGGATTAATAAGGAAATCAGTCCACTCAATCTGAACATCTTTCAGATGTTCTTCACAGTACCCCATCAGAATATTCTGTCAGAATATTCTTCTACTAATTAAAAATAAAAATTGTATCTAGACATATTATAGAGAAATCAAGTAAAATACTTTTGATACCTCTATTAGAAGACCCAAGCTCATTTTTCTCTATTCCAGCCTCACAGTTCTCCTAATGTGTGAGAATGCGTTGGTTAAGGTCAGTAGCTGTCATATCCCCTTTGAAGATACAATGTTATGATTTATGCACACTGACATGTATGGACGGCTTTCATCCATTTGCCAAAGAATTTCATGAAGTTAGTTTTTAAATACTCCATTGTGTAGATGTTCCACATTTTCTGTATCCATTCCTCTGTTGAAGGGCATCTGGGTTCTTTCCAGCTTCTGGCTATTATAAGTAAGGCTGCTATGAACATAGTGGAGCACGTGTCTTTGTTATATGTTGGGGCATCTTTTGGGTCTATTCCCAGGAATGGTATAGCTGGGTCCTCAGGTAGTACTATGTCCAATTTTCTGAGGAACCTCCAGACTGATTTCCAGAGTAGTTGTACCAGATTGTAATCCCACCAACAATGGAGGAGTGTTCCTCTTTCTTCACGGCCTCACCAGCATCTGCTGTCACCGGAGTTTTTAATCTTAGTCATTCTGACTTGTGTGAGGTGGAATCTCAGAGTTGTTTTGGTTTGCATTTCCATGATGATTAAGATGTTGAACATTTCTTCTCAGCTATTCAATATTCCTCAGCTGAAAATTCTTTGTTTAGCTCTGTAGCCCTATTTTAATAGGATTACTTGGTTCTCTGGAGTCTAACTTCTTGAGTCCTTTGTATATATTAGATGTTAGCCCTCTATCAGATGTAGGATTGGTAAAGATCTTTTCCCAATCTGTTGGTTGCAGTTTTGTCCTAATGACAGTGTTCTTTGCCTTACAGAAGCTTTGCAATTTTATGAGGTCCCATTCATAGATTGTAGATCCTAGAGCATAAGGCATTGGTGTTCTGTTTAGGAAAATTTCCCCTGTGCCTATGTGTTCAAGGCTTTTCCCCACTTTTACTTCTGCTAGTTTCAGTGTATCTGGAGGTCCTTGATCCACTAGGACTTGAACTTTGTACAAGGAAATAAGAATGGATTGATTTGCATTCTTCTACATGGTGATCTCCATCCAGTTCAACCAGCACCATTTGCTGAAAATGCTATCTTTTTATCTCTGGATGGTTTTAGCTCCTTTGTCAAATATCAAGTGACCATAGGTGTGTGGATTCATTTCTGGGTCTTCAATTTATTCCACTGATCTGTCTGTCTCTGTACCAATACCATCCAGCTTTGTTTTTGTTTTTATCACAATTGTTCTGTAATACTGCTTGAGGTCAGGGATGGTGATTCCCTCAGAAGTTTTTATATTTGAGAACCAACCAGACCTGCAGAACTCCCAGGGACTAAACCATCAACCAAAGAGTACACATGGAGGGACCCATGGCTCTAGCTGAACATCTAGCAGAGGATGCATTGCCTGGCATCAACAGGAGGAGAAGCCCTGGGTCCTGTGAAGGCTTGATGCTTCAGTGTAGGGGAATTCCAGAGTGGTGATGTGGGAATAGATGTGAGGGAGGGGAAGCACCCTCATAGAAGCAGGGGAGGGAGTATGAGACAGGGGGGAACTGAGAAAATGGATGACATTTGAAATGTAAATATATAAAATATCCAATAAAAATAGAAAGTGATAAAAATGATGATTTCCCTATCTGTCATATAATTTTGCAGTGAAGGTAGGTGAAAGATAATAGCAAGGAAATGAATAGGTTCAAATCCAACAAACTTTTATTGTGTGGCCACCAAATGCCAACCAGGATTACTGTAGCATGCCCAACAACTCAGACAGTCCAGGGAATCCCCATTAAACATTCGGCATGTAATGAAATAGTGGCGATGATCTCCTAGGATCAGTAAAGTTGACTTCAGCAGAGGGAAATACTGAAGTGTGGAATGCAGAAAATGTTTTAAACACTCAAAGTTACAAGTACTATCTCTTATCTTCCTCGTATTCAATATTTTAGCATTTGAGTCCATGAGGTCTGATATTCTATTCTACCGTATTAAGAAATTAATAAATCTACTTTTCAAATGGAAAGCACAGTCAGAGAATCCGAATACTGAAAGAGTTGGTGGAGATTACATGATGCTATTTTCCCTCCACCCCAACACATGCCAAAAATAAGCATGTTTTTCCGAAGTCCATATGTGTATATAGCACTTCATTTAGGAAAGTGTAACCAATAGGAAAAAGTAACTGAAGCGGCCACTGGGTTGGTTGCAGGTGAAAAAAATATGTACCACAGGTGCCATTCTGACCATTGAGTTACTTCTCTAAAATTGTCTAGGAGTTTTGGCACATAGCTGATATTCTAAAAATAACCAAAATATGTTAAGTTATAATATGCTTATGTATTTATAACTACAGTTATTGAAACAGTCTGGAATCTCAGAAATTATCCAGACATTAAATGTTCATTGAATTTACAAAAGTTTCCTACCAGAAAGATCTGCAGAAAAAAATTAAATGTCTGTGTTTTAGAACATAGTTAAGAAGATGCAAAAATGAGGATTTAGAACAATTATAAGGATAAATTACAAACGAGAAGGTCAGTTGCACATAAGAGGAATTTTCTATCAGATGAACATTTACCTAACTCCTATTCTGACTCCATCTCCATTTTAAAATAGAATTGTTGGCAAAAGATACCCTGCAATTGAATTGCAAATTCGCTTTCTCTCATATTCTTTAGGGCAAGGCATTGGAACCCAAGTCACACCTCCTCTGTATTCTGATGCTATTCAAAATCAACATGCCAAAAAGTTGATGTCAT
This sequence comes from Rattus rattus, assembly GCF_011064425.1. Classification (NCBI taxonomy): domain Eukaryota; kingdom Metazoa; phylum Chordata; class Mammalia; order Rodentia; family Muridae; genus Rattus; species Rattus rattus. Next base: position 51,750,544 of record NC_046160.1, read on the forward strand.
TGCCATGCTGACAAATGAAGCCACACTATCTCTCGAGTTTCCCTAGTTAAAAGAACCCAGCCCTTCCGAAGAACTGTGCTCACAGCATTCAGGGTGGCACACTTTTCCAATGGATGGAAAGCGAGACGTCACAGCCCTATGCCAGACATGTTCACAGGTTATTGTGTGAACTCTATATAATAGATTTCGGGTAAAGCTTCCCCTGGTGGTGATAAAGAGGCTTGGCGGTATTCTGGCACTGATTATAAACAATCATTTCTGACATATAACTTATTGGGTCAGTAGCCAAGGCATTCTCCTGATTATAATTGTTGGCACATTCTAAGGGGAATTAGAAAATAATGACATAAACTCCTAATGTATCCACTGATGCAGTCTTATGTAAAACAACAAAGATACTTCTAAAGACATGTGCCTTTAAAAAAACATTTAAGTCATGATTTATTAAATATACTAATGGTAGATTTGACTGATAAGTATATATTTATTTTTAATAACATAATAACTCTATGCATATAGATATAATACTTAAAATACAGACCATAATTGTTTCAAAATATAATGGTATTTAATATATGCCTTTTCATACATATCAGCGTATGGTTAACACACAATATGAATTACCAGGTGCAGTTTGGCATAAACATAAGCGCAGCAAGGGAAATAGATGTTTTAGCCATGAAATGATCCATGAGCCTTGCTTCTCAGAATAACATTTCCTTGGCTCTGGTAAACAGCTGTGCATTTAATTTTGGCTCTTTGTCTTTACTCTGCTATACTCAGAATGCCTTGGGAAAGACGAATGGAACAGGCAGCTTAACCATCCAGGAGAAATGGCATCTTCTCTGCGAGACACTTACTCTACTGTTTTAAATACTTTACCCCAGTAGCAATTTGAAGCTGCCCTGGGAAAGCAGTAATTGTGGTGTGGTCAGTCAGTGACTTGACTCTCAAGAAGCTAGTACATTCCATACTGTATTCAACTTGGCAGGACTCTGGCTAAAGCAATATATTTTAGGAGCCCCATTAGGACAGAGTATACATATATCAAATCAATAAAAAGCATATGCAGGGAGCCTCAGGAAAATTGAGCTCCCGTATTCAATATAAAATAATTGTTATTTCTAAAATTTCTAAGAATATAGGATGAGAAAGTATGTTTATTAATATTTAGGAGTGGAAAATACCTTTTCCTTTTTTTAAGAAAAGATTTCACTATGTAGCCTTGGACAGCTTATAGATTTCTATGTAGAGCAGGCTGGCTTGAACTCAGAGATATATCTCATTTTGGGATTACAGATGTGTGCCATTACACAAAGTCCAATTCATTGTTTTAACAAAAAGATAAACTGTTATCTATTTAATTGATTGTTTTCTTGTTATGAACTATCTGAGTAATCTGAATATTTTAGGTTTCTCACCTTTATACTTGGGAAATACTTTGTTTCATTACTAGCCACCCCTCATTCTGTTTATTAATCTCATTTTAGGTAGCAGCTTTGACATTCTATGCAGTCCCACTCATGAATTTCTGATTATTGTTGTGTTTTGGGGTCAGAGTTTATATATGTATATATATACATATACATCATATACATATACATATGCATATACATATACATATACATATACATATACATATACACATATATATGACTGTATAACAAATTGTACACTGTATGTATTATTTCATACTTTATATATCCTAGAGCAAAGGAATATTTAAGAGTATTGACATTAAAGTGTTTTATCCTGTAAATACATTGTAATAATATAACTGCTATTTTATTAAAAAATGTTTTTAATAAACAATAAAGGGGAGGAATGTAAGAAACTGTTAGTATTCTTTTTCTTTTCTTTTCTTTCCTTTTCTTTTCTCTCCTTCCTTTTCTTTTCTTAATTGAGGAATGAACCAAGGCCTTGTGCAGGTTAGTTAGCCATTTCCTAGTGATCTGCAATCCTAGCCTGAAAATGTGTCATTCTGCAGCTCAGTGAGAAAGATGAATATGTTTACTTGCCTTTATTATAAGAAGTAGAGAGTGTGTGGGATGGAGTAATTGACAGACTTATGCCACTGAAGTTCCTACCGCAGCCAAATGACATATAATCATATCTAGTTAATATATTCAAGCTTCAGCTGTTTATATCACAAGAATATCAATTTCGTGTCATGTAATTTTTAGAAATTAAAGAAATACAAAATATCCCCCATGTTCTACTAAGCATATCATTGAAGTCCATGAGATTAGAAATTAAAAGCATAAACAAAACTCAGATCTTCTTGCATTTAATTTCTTTAATTGTTTTAAATTAAGAATTGCCACTAACCTAGTATAAAAAACACTATTGAATGACAGTTTATTGTATAATTCACAAAGTTCAGTTTTCTAAACTTTGCCTGGATATGTCAAGATACCACGGCAGTTAGAAGTTAGTTTCGAGATGTTTCCTGACAACTAGAATTATTCTGTTACTGGTAGGACAACGCTGACAAGGTAAAGTTGTTAAACCAAGGCTACTAAGAATTTCTGGTTGATTTTGTAAAAATACACTATTTGTTTTAGCTTTTCTTGTCATCTGTCACATGTCTCAGAGAGAGGCAGCATGGCCTTTTCAGCAGGCAGAGACCTTTTGTGAATCAGAGCTATTAAAAGTTCCCCACATGGATACCATTTGACTCATTCTACACATGCTGCAATTAAGGGCCTGCTAAATGTTGCTTTCCTCTCTCTGAATGAAAAGCAATTAGAGGGAAAACTGTGAAAAGACTTAAGTGTAAGCCTGGTTTTACTAAAGAGATAGATTCATGTCGAATTATGAGCAAGGGCTGTGTGCTTCATTTGTTGAAATGGAATATGCTCTTAATCATACATTTTAAAAGTTTTACTATAAAGGATTTTTACGTTATTTTATGACTATCCTCTGGCAGTGCATGTAGAGATCACTGTGTGGAGATACATAAGATGTGGAACCTGCATCAGATTCAGAAGTTTTAAATGTCCACGCATTTAAAAAAAATAAAGCAAGACTGACGTATGATGCCAATTAATCTTAGACATTATGTGTACTCCAAGAAGTGGCTACCTATGATTCATTAATTACCTCTGTTCAAAAGCAGCAGGCAGATGGTCATATTTAATTTGACTTTAATATATATGAATGAACATGGCTACTTCAAATCAAACAAAAGACATTATAACAAAGTTGTACACATGCAAGGTCATGGATTAATGTTTGCATTCCTGAAACCTACCATGCATATTTTCCCAGTATGGTGGTATTGAGAATGGGGCAATTCAATGCAGATAAGATCTTTACATTAGAGTCCTGCCAATTAACTCTATTCAGGCATTTATAAGAGAATAAAGAAATTCAGGCATTCTTTTATGACTCAAGATAAAGAGCCTATAAGAAGACAATAGCTACTAACCAGGAAGAGGTTCTCAACAGAGATGTATCTGCGCTCACCTTGAACTTGAACCTCCCAGATTTCTAAACTGGAAAAGACTCATTGCTGTTTAAGTTATTTGGGTATTTTGTTACTGCAATGTCAACAGAGACACACATAAAAGAAAAACCAATAGATAATGAGGATTGGGGAATCTGAAGGTGCTAAGGAAAGTAGACAAGTGATGAAGGTTTCAAGAGGACAATTTAGGAGCCATCAGCTCATCAGTCTTTTTTTTTTAAAGATTTATTTATTTTATGTATATGGGTACATTGTAGCTGTCTTCAGACACACCAGAAAAGGATATCAGATCCCATTACAGATGATCGTGAGCCACCATGTGGTTGCTGGAGATTAAACTCAGAGCAGTCAGTGCTCTTAACCAATGGTCCATCTCTTGAGCCCCTCATCAGTCTTTCTGTGCTTCCTAATAACGTTGAGTATGTAATAACAATGAATCACTGAGTGCTGTAAAGAGAAAGTGAAGGAGGGGCCAGTCTGCATTTCATTAGGAAAACTCCGACTGATTGTATGAAGTAAACCATTTGTTCAGATGCAAAGAAGAACAATTGGAAAATGTCACCAAACACAGAGCTGATCACTTGACATGGCCTTCCAGCGTCCTTCTGGCTGTGACACTGGAAGATATAGGATTGAACGCTCTGTCTGAGGAGAGATTTCCCAGCACACATGAGGAAATGCCTTCTACCACAAACTCTGGAACCTTCACACATAAGCCAGGCAACCACAATGCCTTCATGTTGGCCCAAGACTAGCATTCTTACCAAAAAAGGACGTCATTGATCAAATCTAGGAAAAGCTTTCTCAAAACAAGGAAATATTAAAAATCCTTTAAAAAATTCCTGGAATTAAATTTTAAATATTTTTTCTGAAAATTGCCATATACCCAGAGACACACAGACCCACACACGCACGCACACGCACAAAGATGCACACACACACAAATATATATTAATATATATATGCTTTAATCCATGATATATATATAGATTTCTTATAAATGTCTTTATTTGACTAGAAGTAGCCTTGTTCCTTCATACAGATTAAAATCAAAGTCAATATGACTAGATTAATATATATAATATGTGTTATAAAATGTAAATAAAGTCAGATTAAATATATGGGACTTTTTCAATGCCATATACATACTCAAAATCATCTTAATATGAACTAATATGAAATATATAAATGAAGTTTATTTATTTAGTTATATAATTCATATGTATTTTGATATATATGCTACTAACAATGATATAGTAGTTGTTGTACAGTTTTAGAAGATCCCTTTCAAAAGAGGAGAAATGAGCTTAACCTCAGATAACACAAAGTGGTCAAACCCACTTCCAAATTCTTAGCACTTGAAGACTCAACAATGTAAATCAGAGCAGAGCTGTAGTACCCCAGAGCATTGATAAACCTAGTACCAGAGCCTGTCATTTCTAACACATGTGCTAAGCCAGAGAGCACACAGTGCTTGGGCTAATTGTATTGGTTATGATCTAATTGTATTGGTTATGAGCAATGAACCTGAGTCCATAAATTTCATTTGTTACATGTATCCTATTTTTATTGTCATCCTCGATAGGAAATGGTCAAGAAGGCACTCCCAGCCTTCTTAGGAAGCTACATCAGAGAGCGAGGAGCATGTTGAGTTACAGTCTCTTCATTGCCTGGCTCTGGTCTGTTGTGATGATTGTACAAACCATCCAATGACTTAATGTACTCTCCAAAAACAGGCTCTTATTTCCATTTCTGAAATTGATGAATTATATCTTCTTCTCTACCTTTCAAAATTGTGACCATTCAGAAATTATGTGTAATTGAAATTTACTTTTGTTAGAAGATACTAAGGCATCCAGGCCTGGTGGTACATGTCCATAATTCCAGCTACATGCGATTCTTGGGCAGTAGGATCACAAGATCAATACTTGCTCATAATATTACAGCGCTCACCCTGGACAACTCAGCTGAGATTCTGTCTCTAGATACAGGTTTTAAGAGATAGGGACGTGGTTGGCTCAATGGTGGACAACATCCTAGCTTGAGTGAGCTTGTGAGTGTAGAAGGAGGAGGCAGCTAAAGCAATACTGAAGCAAGTGAAATATTAAATAGTTAAAAATTAGTCAGACTTAAGCAGCTCTTGCTCCCGGTAAGCTTTAGTTTTGTTACATGGGAACACAAACGAATACTTCGTGGCTGCTATCTGACTTACAGGATAGAGTAATAAAGTTCTCAGAGCCACCAGATAAGGAACAGTACTAGGCATGCAAGCCTCCACTGGCTGTGTGTAGGACTTTAAGGCAGACGCTCAGAAGGAAAATGGTCATAAAGTGTATTTATTTTCTAAAGAAAAACTTTGAGTTCTTTTATATGTTGTGGTCTTCCCTGCAGATTTGTAACAAGCACTCCATTTTCTTCATAGGTGTTTCTGTAAAATGATAATTTGCATGGACGTATATGGTTTGTAGCAGTTTATGTAGAATTTTTATGAAAAACCTAAGTTCTAAGAATCTAAAAACAATCATCTTGTCCGTCTGAGTAACATACTAAAAGGTTATTTCACATCTGCATTTATGCTTTAAATTGATAATCCATGAATTCATCTTGCTCTCTAAATATACAGTACACTGTCAGAGTGTACTGTTTTTGAAATTCTGCAAAAAACAACTAAAGTTGATTTTTTTATTTAATCTTCCTGTTTTAATTTAACTCACAGATATAACTATAAACTACTCAATAGTGAATATTCATCCATTTATCTGAAATCAAAACATCAAAGAGAGTAAAGACAAAAAGCATTCTATTCATGTCAATGGGAATGAAGTGTTTTTATATGAGTATATGCTCTTTCTGTAACCAAGATGGGAAAGAACATAACATCCTCTTTACCTTAGTTAGCCGGTGTACGGGGGAAATGTTACCAGGAATTAGTCAGAATTTGAAAACTTGTCTTTGCTTTTATCCTTGTCCCCTCAACACTAGCAAACTCTCTCTCTCTCTCTCTCTCTCTCTCTCACACACACACACACACACACACACACACACACACACACACACACACACACACACACACACACACACATTCGATCACTCACACAGAGAGAGAGATGGAAACTGGTGGACCCAATTTACAGAGAGCTGTGTTCTTTTTCTTTGGGACCTAACTAAAAGCCTTTGTGTTTGGGGTATTTAAGCCAAGAATACCTTCTCTGTAGGGCTTTCTTTTAGAGCACTCAGGCCATGTGCTTTGCCATTATTTTAGAATGGTAATGCCTTCCTTTTAGATGCTCTTGCTTTGCCCCTCAAAGGCCCCATTGTCTGCCCAGGATCCTCTGTTTGGTTGCTTTTAGCCTCTGATAAATTAGTAATAGACTCGAGTCAGGAGGCTCTGTGGCCTCAGTGCCCTGTTATTAAACTGTGGTTTGATGCTAAGTGAACGCGCACACCGCAACCTCTGTAACGACAGGTAAGCGTTGGACTGATTGGATAAAACTCAACAGAATCCTAGAGCTACAAGGATCTTTAATATTTGTTGGTGTAATTCTCTAAAGCTTTGAAGATAGACTAAGGAAGGCCCTTAGAATTAGAAGACTAGTAGAAGATCATCTAAACAGAGAGCTGTGTAGCCTGTACCACGGCATATTTTGCTGGTTGTATTCTGTATTGAATAGAAGTTGAAAATTTGCTGAAACATTTGGGAAAGTAAATTCTCATTTTACCACATACTTTTTTTTCCCCAAGTAAGACATCTTTACGAAATGTTCTAAGTAATTCAATTCATTAAAATTTTTGCTGGGTTATCAATTTTTAAAGTTATTCTTTATACCTAAAACATAGCATTTCTTTGGAATTGTATTTAAAACATGTACTGATAAGCTTGCCTTAAAACATAAAAGCTCTCATATCCTCCTTCCTATGTTATCAAATATTACAAGATAAATACTATGTTGTTATCTTTACTCATATCTATTCTCAAGTACAATAAGTATGTGTTCAAGCTTTCCCTATTTTAAAAAGGTAATTTTTATATCACAGTTTGTATACTTGCTTAGGTAAGGCATGAATCACTGAAAGTGTTGAATGCAAAAGGTTCTGTAGGTTCACTCGAGATTCCACAAATCCCAGCTCGTGTCTGCACAGGCCGCAAGTCTTCAATACGTCTAATGAGTAAATGGCCAGACACATCTCCCTTTGATGAATATGAAAACAGATCGAGCAACATCATCTCAAGGTTGTGTTGAATGGACAGAGAGCAACAAGAATAAGAGTGACGTTAACCTGTTATGACACAGTCTAGGGCTACAGTACTACCATTCCTTCTGAAAGGAAGGAATTTGCCAGCACAGGCCAGACATAGGGATGGATGCCTTTAATCTCAGAATTAAGGAGTAGAGGCAGGCAGATCTCTGAGAGTTTAAGGACAGCCTGATCTACACAGAGAGTTCCAGGTAGCCAGGGATGCACTCAAAGTCCCTGTCTCAAAAAAAAAAAAAAAAAAGTGCTGCAGTTCTCTCCAGACCCCGCGCTTGCATGGCTCGTGTTCCCCTCCATCTAAACTGATGCTATTTGGCTACCAGTCTGCATGCCAACTGCGTTCTGATCAGTAACTTAAGACACTGAAAGGTGAAGTATAGACAGGGACATTGGGGATTATTGAGGATGGTAGGGATATATGCCAGCTTTGCAGCAAAGACAGTGACAAGAGAATTCAAGCTACCAGTGAGAGAGAAGGGGGCGGATATAGCAGTAAAACTGGAGAACAAGGCGAACTTGCTGGCAGGCAATTTGTCTGGAATGTAAACTGCTCTGAGTTCCATCTTTAGGACTACAAAAAGATGGTGAATCAACCGTCTTGAGAGACCATCCATTTCTTCTGGAGGTAAAGAAAGGTTAGGGCCAAACGACTGTTGACATTATAGTACAAATATCACCCAAATGTGCATTGAAAATGAAATCTTTCCATTGTTAAGTAAATCCAAGGATATATGCTTTATAACAGCAGAGTATAAATCTAAAGCTCCTTTCAGTGACAGGCACAGAAATCAATGATTCCTTGATTCAGAAACGTCTATGATGCTCTCTGGCCTTCCTATTGGTACTGTTGGTGCCCTGTCTTATTGTTTTACTACAAGGTTTTAGTGAAATAATCAAATAGTCACCTACTTAAAAAGCCATCAAATTAGCCACATGCAGTTGAACTTAATATTTATTTTGAACTCGGATCACACTGCAATATTTTTCAGGAGTGAAAGCATAATTTCCCTAACAAATATAATAATGAAGAAAAATAGGTTGTGTTGAAATAAGGTGTTTATAAATCCATGAGCTGCAGTTGAGTGTGATTTGTTTGCAGCCTTGCACTGTTTCATTTGAACTAGCAATCATCTTGACCCAGGATGCCCTGATTCTGTCAGAATATGAGGTTGTATCCTGGGAGCTTCTCTTTGATTTCTGTGAAACTTAAGAAGGGCAGTAAGAGAAATGGTGAGCTCAGAGAGAGCCCTGAAAAGGTATAGCTTTTAAAATCATACTGAGACTGGAGTCCAGGGCAATGAAAGGTACACAAGTTGCACTGTCACCTCTAATTCTGCAGCAAGAAAACTAATGAAACAGCCTGGAGTTGTTTTAAGATCTATGCAAAAGTCTTTTGATTCTCCTTCTGGTAAGAGGTAGAACTTAGTCCCTCCTACTGAAAGTAATGTATGCCTGTTGGTTCCCTTCTGACAGAGTGTAAGTGATGGCAGATGCCTACAGAGGTGAGGTCAAAAGAAATATCTCAGTATCTATCTTTCTCCCTTGTTCCGAGGGAGGTTTCCTGCCTTGTGGTCCTTATGGTAAGGTCCACACTAAGGCTCTCTACCAGCAGCCATGTGAGCAAGCTACTGTGGAAGCAGATCAGCCTTTGGTGATAGTTCGCCTGTACCCACATGAAAGCTGGACAGACTCAACCACCGCTCCCTTTTAGACTTAACACAAATTGTGTCCTAGTGTTCGCTATTTCAATATTATATATTGAAAGATCATAGTAAGTCACTATGATACATGGCCCTAAAAATGTATAAAGGTATCAATCAAAATGATATTTACGGGGTTGGAGATTTAGCTCAGTGGTAGAGCGCTTGCCTAGCAAGCGCAAGGCCCTGGGTTCGGTCCCCAGCTCCGGAAAGAAAAAAAAAAGAAAAAAAAAGAAAATGATATTTACTTAATTTCCTGTTGCTAAAATTATTTTCCAACAAACTATTTCCTATCATATGTGAAACTTAAAATATACTCAAAATGTCTGCTATATGTTGAAATATGTCAGTGTATGTACATGCATTTCTCCTTTAATTTTTAATTTTTACTTTACCCTTTGCTGACTTGTATGTCTGTGTGTCGTGTAAATGTAGTCTTCAGGGAGCCCAGACGAGGGTGTCCAGTCCTCTGAGATGGAGTTGCAGATGGTGGTGAGCTACCATGGGGTCCTCTAGGAGAGCAGCCAATGCTCTTCACTGGTGAATGTGTCTGCAACCCCGGTGTGTGATTTTCTTAAAAGCAAAACATTATTCACTTTCTTCAAAGCTATTTAGCAGGACAAGGAACCATTTAAAAAGCTACATTTTTACCCAATCACTCTGTTTCTCTAGTTGCACTCATTCATTTCTAAATCTTAAAATAAAACTTCGCCAAGAGAATTATTCTGGTATTATTACACTGTTCTTCAGGAAAACTTCATGTATTGTTTCATGCTGACACTGGCTAAATCAATAACTATGCATCTGCATATGATATTCCTACATGTATATATATAGCGTGTGTATGTTTGTGTATATGTGTATATGTGTGTATGTGTGTGCATGTACGTATGCATGCGTGTATATATTTGTGTATGTATGTGTATATATATATGTGTGTGTGTGTGTGTGTGTGTGTGTGTGTGTGTGTGTGTGTGTGTGTGTATGCATGTGCATGTGCATGTGTGTGTGGGCGCTGACCTGACTTAACTCTGTAGCGGATATGGTAACTGAATAATACTCAGTTTGTAAAAGCCTGATTTTTTAATAGCCCTAAAATTATTAACAGTTTTAATTCATATAATTTTTGAGGATTTCTCAGCAACTTAAATTTTACCTATCTGTAACCTAGTTAATAGATTGTAAAATGAATATGCAAAAATACTATATCACTTTCCTACATTCTTCTTATCTGCTGCTAAATAATATTTAACAAACAAATGAGCAGTGGCTGAGAGCAGCCGCCATATCGTACAACTTGTAGCTTTGGTCAATCAGTGGCCAGTGCTTTCCTGTTCCAGATGGCCTGAATAGATAGGCTATTTGGTTGTTCTGATTGTTGTATTAGCCTGAGAGGCTGAAGGGCTGCTTTTCTCTTCTTTTCCTTATAAATCCAGCACCTTCCCATGTGGTTTCATGAAGGGTTAGGCTTCATGTTTTGGGTCCCCCAAAATAGATATTGAAACAGAAAATGGCCATCACTTCCTCTTGTCCCACCCAAAGATTGGACAATCCTTTTCTGCTTGTTTGTTTAGCGTCTGTTACATGTTTGGATTTGTTGTTGTTTTGCTGCCCTTGCTGTTTTGTCTTTGTTGTTTAAGCAATTGTAGAATCTTCTAAAATTTGTTAAGAAAAACATCAACAAATTTTTTTGTTAATTTTACTCTGGAACAATGTAGAAGACTTCAGTGGAATTCATTCACACATCGGTTCACAGCTAATTACAGATAGAAACTTACTCCTTCACCTTAGACGGCAAGGAAATTAAAAGAAAAACCTCTACTTACACGAAAGCAGGTCACTCTCCTTTCGTTCTACGTGCCTTGGAGTTTAGAGTGGGCTTAGCAGCGAGATATGGTTAGAACGCAGCACAGGCGTGCAGCGCTTACCTAGCACTCTCAAGGTCTCGTGCAGTCTCCGGCAGCCAACCAGAGAAGGAACATAAAATCAACAGTACTACCCACTTAGTTAAGTCAGTGTACATTCTGCAGTGTCCTGAATAGCAATTGTTCTATTAAAATAAACAGTAAAAATACATAATCATAGGAATTGGATTGGACGGAATAGTGTCATTTCATGGTGAGAACTGGATAACTTCAAGTATGGTTTAACACACTGCTAACTTAGAATCTCGATACTTAAAGAGTTCAGACCCACAGAACCTCTTTTCCTGCAGCAACCAAATGACATCGTCTCTAAGACTTAGAGCTACAACCTTTTTTGTTGTTGTTGTTTCAGACACAGCAGTTTGTGAACGTTTGTGTGCCTAAGAATTAGTCAATATATTAGCTTCCTTTAAAATATACAGCTGGAGCAGCAGGCCACGTGTGTTTCATTGGTCTTGCTAATTTGCTGGGAGTTCTAGGAGCTATGGATTTTTGAGATATTTGGCTGAAATTCAAAGTGAAAAATCATTTCAAAAAATAGAAAAGCATTTCATTTTTTAAAAGTGCTAAAAATACGTAATACAAAATGTCATGGTTTGGCTGTAATAGCAAAATTCTTAGAATCAATCAGTCAAAAAATAACTCTGTTATTTAGGCATAATTTAAAGGCATACAAACTAAAAACAGTTTATAGAGCCACCTTTGATAGTCTGATGGCTTCCACATGCACTGAGAGCTCTTTGCCTTGCAAAAATAATTGAATGAACACTGACTATATTACTGCAGAGAAAAAGTTGGTTTTAACGTAGCACTAAAATACACTCAATATCATTTTCCTACTTTGTCCGGAGTATGAAAAAGTATTTTAACAGTCCAAAGTGCCTTGTTTATCATTATTTTCATGTTCCCATATAAAAAAAGAAAAGCAAGCTGGGACTGGGGAGGTAGCTCAGTGCTTAAGAGCACAGGCAGATCTTCCACAGGTCCTGACTTCAGTTCACAGCACACACGTGCTCACAACCATCTGCAGTGGGACCTAATGCCCCCTTCTGATGTGTCTGAAGACAGCTACAGTGTACTCGTATGCCATAAATTAATCAAAATAAAATAAAAAAGAACAAAATCAAAACAGAAAACAAAAACAGTCTCTTGAAATACTTTCTATCCTTACTTGGCCAGAATTTAGTACTTACGAAAAGGTTTATAGGAACTTGACATGATTGGCTGAATTTTTATTTTTGTAAATATTCTCAAATACATTTATAATGAGCCTACGGCATGTACAATATTTTTGTGGACCCTGAAGTGGAGATAAAGACACATAGCTTTTGCCTTCGGTAATGGAGAACCAAGAAAGAGAGAAAAGATACAAACAGGTGGCTATATCTGAGTTTAGATAATATAATTCCTGGAGTAAGACCAGATATTGTGGTATATAGAGATGAGCCGTTATGGAGAAATAGGAAAAAAATTTTCCAAAATATTTACCAGAAGGACGTGTGGGCGTTACCTTGTCTATGGGAGAAGGCAAACAGCACGGTAAAAGGGAGCAGACCAGAGAAGGTCTAACACCGAGAAAAGCAGGCACACGTCAGTTTCTGTGCAGCCAGCCATAGGCAGAAAAAGAATAGCAAAGATGTACCAGAGCTTGAGACAGTGAACAGCATATTGCGTAAGACTGGGGCGGGGAGAGCCTTTCATAAACAAATTCAAGAGGGACTAGAGAAATGGATCAGCTGTTCAAGGAGACTACGGCTCTTGTAAAACCCAAATGCAATGTCTACCATCCATGTCCTGATGCTCACAATTCCATGTAACTCCTACTCCAGTGGGATCAGAAGCCTATGTTCTCCACAAGTACTACACTGTGCACTCATAAAGTTAATAAAAAAAACGATATTTTAAAAAGAAAATCTAAAAACGAGAGAGAACACTTTGGACATAGAAAAAATTCTCTGAGACCAAAATATAAAGCCTAGAACAAAAGAAAAAAATCACAAGCCTAACTGCTATTACCAAATGAAATTTCAAAGTGATCCAATGTGTGGTGTTCTTAAAGAAGCTGTATTTAGAACAATATCTACTTGGAAACAGAGATCTTAGATGGTAGGATTACATAACATAAACTGGGGTAGAAGATGGAGACCTGAAACAGAAAGATACCCATTTGTAATATACACTGCCCACATCGTCAAACTCCTTCCACATAGCACTGGTGTTTATCACAAAGCCAACCACACAAATTTTAAGGTATCTTAAAGGGAAGCCCTCTTTCTGTTTAAGTTTCTTTGTGACTGAGGTATGCAGTCAACTCAAATTTTCATGGTTTTATCCAAGTCTGGTGGTGCATGCCTTTAATCTCAGCACTCAGGAGGCAGAGGCAGGCAGTTCTCTCAGTATTTAGCTGACCTTGTCTACAGAGTGAGTTCTAGGTTAGCCATAAGAAATCCTGTCTTTAAAAAAAGTGTGTTGTTTAAAACAATAATAACAACAATTTTTGTGTGACTCAATGTATTTAGTGAGTATAACCTGGCAGCCTTCTACTCCAAATGCATGGATGAAACAGATAAAAAGCTATGCAGTAAGATGTATGTGGTCAGCAAATTCAGGACAAAGAGCTGCACATGCTTCTGAACTTGTCCAGACAGGACCAGTTCACCTTAAAGTCTGCCCCTCTACAGGACGTGTCTTGATTTGGCCATTTGCCAGCTTTGGGAATAACAGTAGGTAAAATTCCAATTTCCATGTTGCTTATTCTCCATACAGCCTAGGATTTATTCAAAGTTTCTGGAGCAATCATGAACAGATTTTTAATCATTCTTCACTCATACACTACATTCCAAGCACAGGTTCCCCTCCCCACAGACCTCTCAGCTCCCTGCGTCTTCCATTCTCTCCTGATTCATTCCTCCTCTTTTTTCCTTCAGAGATGATTAGGTCTCCAAGAGATAGCAACCAAACACAAAACAAGACAAGGCAAACGCCTTCATATGGGGCATAAAAGGAACTTATTCTCTAGATCTAATTGTCATCTCTGAGGCTTACTGCTGAATAAGCTCACCTTCTCCAGTTCTTTCTGAACTGTGGCTGGTTAGTTCAATTCAGATGTTATAGCTCAGATTCCTAAGACTGTCCTCTTTAAGCTGGCTTCTCAGTGAATTGCTCTGCTTGGCCTCAAACTAACTCTGTCAATCTGTTCTAATCTTCTGGATCCTTAATCTCAATTCTCCTATACGGACTGAAGAAACTGACTTAACAGAACTGAAAGAACTCAATTCCACTCAACTAAACTGACTCTCTCCCTGCACAGTTCTTAAGTAGATGTTCTTTTATATCTGTTCCATGAGAGTTGGGCCTATCCTATCTCTAACTCATTCTGTCAAGTCTTGCTCTGATTTGTCACTTTTCTATTTCTTAAACCTGATTACTAAGGGAATTCCAGTCAGAAGGATAAAAGGTGTGTGACTTGTGTGTCTGCATTCCAGCTGAATCACACATACTTATAAGGCCTTTGGATGTGACCCCTTCCAGAGCAGCCATGTTGCTGGATTAAGATTCCTCTACAATTGAGGCTGGACAATGTCACCTAGTAGGAGGAAAAGAGTACCAAAAGCAGATAAAGGTGTCAGAGATGTATCTGCTCTCACTATTAGTAGTCCCACAGAAACACAAATCTAACAGCTGTGATATATGCAGAGGACCTGGTGTAGATCCACGCAGGCTCTATGATGATTGTTTCAGGCTCTGTAAATGCATGTAAGCCTCTCTCAGTTGATTCAGTGGGCTATGTTCTCTTAGTGTCCATCATTCTGATTCTTACAATTTTTAATCTCTTGCTCCAAGGGGAAGAAACCAATGGAGACCAACAGTGTAGACCCTGGGAAAAATGTGTCTGCAGGTCTCTGCACATAATCCCATCTGCTGCTGGACAGAGCCTCTGATAATTTCTAGAAAAGGCACTGATCCTATGTCTCTGGGCTATCTACTTTCTAGTTCCAGGCCATGCAGGAAGTGAAAAATATTTTTCAGTATACAAAATCCTGATCTCATAGATTTTGAAAGGTTAATTAATTGGGGAATTTCATATAAAACACTTTTTTTTCTTTGTATTCCCAGTGACATTTAATGGCTACTGCTTTTCAAGAAAGAGGACATAATTACAACTTTGGAATACTGTGTGTTTAAACATAAAAGAATCAGACTGGCAAGCATATTAGTTCTGGGGTACAAAATCAAACGCACTATAAGTTGTAATTGCAGAAAATAGATTTTTGTTTACGTCTTATATCTGTTTAAAGGCTAACAAAGCTTGTTGCTTAATTTTTACTTTATCAGGTATATAACACATATTGAATTGATGATGTATTCAATGACTCTAGCTCTAATGCCTTCCAGTAAGGCTATGAAGTGAAAAGACAAAACTATTAACTACTAAGGGTTTTGTTTTGGTTTGGTTTTGGTTGTTTGTGGGGAGTGTGTTTGTTTGTCTATTTGTTTATTGATTAGGTATGGCCAAATGTTCTCCTTAGACTTTACTACAGGGCACCTGTATTATCCCATGGGCATTTAAGTGTTTTCTATATGAAAATGTGAAAAGGCCAACTTACGTGTTATTAAAAATTAGTTCCTGAAAAGCAACAAATCCATCCTGGAACAGCCTTTTGTTTTCTATGATGCTTAAACATTTACATTTTGACTTTTTAATTGAAATGACAGATTTTTTCATATTTACTTAAATTATTTTGGCATTGGACAACCCAACACGTTAAAAAAGAAAAGGGAAAAAAGTGGAAATATAAGTACCTGCCTGGATAGTTCAGGCTAACAAAAGACAGGCACGAGCATCCACAAACGACCAGGTCATTTTTCTTTTATTTAGCACATGTAAATATTTCATTCTGAAGATATTATTCTGTTTATTTAATTAATTCGATCAAGAAAACCACTGGCTACAATTAATACACAAAAGCCCCAGGTCTATTTTATTTTCTTTTTAATGATTTCCATGACTTCTTTTTTTATTTCACTAAGGGTATAATTGACAATATTCTACTTCACTTTGGATCATGTAGACAGAAACTTAATGAGCAAGAAATCATCACTCTGGGGACATAAAGCCAGTTCTAATCACAACCGTACCCAAGTTAAATGTTAACATTTTGGTTAGCAGCAAGGTTCACTAAAAGTGAAATGTTACTACAATTTCTTGGTATTAAGTGGCCACATTTAAGCCAAAGAGTTGCTAAAATTAACTAAAAATGCCTAGCTACCTGACCTTTAATAAGCTGAAGCCTCACTCTTAATTATATTGGGAGAAGGTTCCTAACCTAACTGATATAATAGGAAATGAAGGTTGGAGGCACTGCCACATTTTATTAGGTGTAATAATGTCTATTATTTGAATGAGGAGATGTGCCGCAGTTCATGAACAGTGACGAACATTGTGTCAACAACCTCATCAGTTCTGAGTTTCCTGACTTGCAGGATGATCAACCGCATAGTTTAAATCTAAACTTGCAAACAAAATAGTAACTGGAAAGCAATTTGTTTCACTTATCTCTCAGTAAAACTATGATGGAAAACTGTTCACCTGGGAAAATCCAAATTCATATCATAAACATAACGCTGCTTATGAGGAGTCCTAATGATATACTTTATGAATTTTAATTTCTGTTTGGAAGTCAGCAAGTGTGCATTCTATAAATGTAAACCATCTGTTGGCACCTTCTAAAGACTAGATTTCAGTCCATCTCAACATGAATTATTTATTTTGATAGATTTCCTTCCTAAGCAAATTCAAATGTGTGTGTGTGTGTGTGTGTGTGTGTGTGTGTGCATGCACATGGATGTGTACAGTTTGTGTATGGATGTATGTGTTTATATGTTTTTAATGTGTAATAATGTTTCAAAGTCAGCAGCATCTTTGTAATTGAAAACTTATAACATGAAAATGTTCGATAATTTGAAATGTGCTTATTTGAAATGTAAAAGGCATTTACAAAATTAAGAAATACCATCTAATGTTGGATCGAATGCAAAAAGGGAAATGGAAGTAAACAATAAATTATTTCTGCAATTTTTATTTTTTTGAAAAATATTCTCATTTCTTAATGGGGAAAAAAGACCCACATAACTGTTTGCTGAGAATACTGTACACTTGGATTCTATTGGATAAGAAATTAACCATATTTTGAATAAATGCATAGGAATTAATTGGAATTAACAGATCTTGCTATAGTGCCAACAATGCAGTTTAGAAAAAAAATCCTTGAAAAATACAATAAAAACAAAGCCCCATTCAATGATTCCTGCACGTGACTGTACTTTTCTCCTGTCAGTTATTAAATGTTTGCCTTTGTGGAAAAACTTCACTAAGTAGGACAAAGCCACGCTCCTTTCTGGATCTCTGCTTCTTCCAGAAGGAAAGAGAAGGTTTTTATTTTTTTAAGCCCTATGAAGCTGAGAGTCAGACACTTAAAAAAAAATATGTAGGTTATAAAGTAGCTGCTAGGAGACTGTTGAGTGAATTTTACTCAAAGAAGTGGATCCAAATTCTATATTACAAATTAGAGCACGAATCAAATCAGAGAGGAAGAATCAAAACTTTCTTGGCTTAAAATAGCTGTCTCCCAATAATAATGGGAAAGCTGTTGGTCTTACTAGACAGGCTCCCGTCTGCTGGTGGCTGCTGAGGAGGGGGACAGGTGGCTCTACTGGAAACAGCTTACTTACCTTAGGGCTATGAGTTCTTTTTTCAAAATTCCTTTATGTGTTCACCACTCCATTTTAGAACATGGGAAAATCTAATCAACTGTGAAAAGTCTATTCCTTTTAGTACCAAAACCCAAGTTCCCGCTGTCCATAGACCTGATTATGCCGACATGTATTTCCATAACACTTGTTGCCACTGGAAAACCACAGCTGCGTTTGCCCTTCTCCAGGGCTGCTCCCTCCCAACCCTTTCACCCTCCAGCAATTTTTGTTCTCTTCCATTCAGGTTCATTTGAACTGATTAAATGTTCTTGAATTATGCAGGAACACTACAGAGCGAATGGCAGAAAGCGTCCTGTTACACTTCCCCCTAACTTCAGCCATCTTTAAATATTACTGGTTGTCCTTCAAAGTTACATTTAGTAACTCCTCCATCAACAAATCTCCAATTATACTTAATTCCGACTATTTACTACTGCTTACTCTAAAGTCTCCATGAGGTTGTACCAAGAGGAACCAGCAATATTTTTCAAAATTTCTTTCCAAAGCATTCACCCCCATATTTAAGATGGAAGTCTTTCTATGTTGTATGTTTATTAAAATTCTAGATAAATGGAATCATAAGTATTTCTTGATTCTAAAATAATGGGTGTCAAATAGTATTTACATTACATCTTTTCACAAAAAATATATTCTATTACTGTTTGGTATGTTAATGACTACCATTCATTATTGGTTGAATATTCCATTCAGAGACACTTACCAATAAAGACTGAGTTCAATCATTTTATGTTGACAGTGCCTTAAAATCTGTCTCTCTCATATATATATATATATATATATATATATATATATATGTCGTGAAACTCAAAACAAATTTGATTCTGCAACATTTGCTCGTTCCTAATGTATTATTTGTTTAGTTACTGTGTAAAATATCAGGTTTCCTTATGTCAAGCTAATGAAAATATTCTGCCTATGTTTAGTTGAAGGTATAACTAGCAGGTGAAGTTAAGGGTTGAGATCATTGAAATCCTAGGCCAGCTATGAATAATGCTCTTTCTTAAATTAGAAGAATCGCATCTAGAAAAGCCAGAGCAAAGTTATATATCACAAACCATGCTTAGCATTGCCTCAAGGTTTAACGAATTTTTATCATGAAGCTACTTGCTTTGCCTATGGTACATGTTTTAAATATATTTGATTTTTGTCTTCCATATAAGTTATTTAATAAAGTCACCATCTCCTTTCTTTTTTAATTTTTTTATTAAATATTTCTTTACTTATATTTCAAAGATTATTCCCCTTCCCAGATTCCTGTCCATAAGCTCCCATTCACTCCACTCTCCCTCTCCCGTACGGACATTCCCCCTATCCATCCCCTTATTGCCCTCCCCCATATTCCCCTGCACTGGGGGTCCAACCTTGGCAAGACCAAGGGCTTTCCCTTCCACTGGTGTATACACTAACATGAACTTGTCTCCCAACATCCTCTTTGGCTTTTACCCACTGTCAACAAAATAACCAGCTAGCTAAGGAATAAAGCAGATGATTTCATTCTTCCACTTATTTTCTTAAACATTGTTAAAATATCAATATGCTTTAGAAAAATTTTAAAGTATTAAAAATAGAATATTATAATGGAATTAAATATAATACATCCTATAGAAATATGCATAGCAAGTGGCATTTAAAGGAAAAATATGTAAATACTAAAAAGAAGAAGCACTGAAAATGACTTTAACATGTAATCAAACCCTAGGGGAGGGAGAAATATAGAAGTAACAGGAAATAAAAGCAAAGACAAAAGAGTTGTCAAAAGTAGTAGTTTGCAAAAAGAATAAAGATGGAGCTTGATGAGCTCAGAAGTCAGCTTAGAAAGACAGAAAATTGACTAAGTAAATGTAAAATGAGAAAAAAAGAGGATAAAATTTCTTAAATAGAAAATAAAATGGAGGACCACCAAAGAAGGAAATCTGCTCTTGGGAGTTGCTGTCTGATCTTTACGCATATGTATCTTAGCAGGAGTGCCCCTACTCCCTAGAATGAATGAATGAATGAGAAAATAAATAAATAAAAAACAAAACCTTCTAAGAAAACCAAGTGAATAAAACTCTACCAAGATTTTAAAATAATTAACAAGTGAGAAAAGCTATGAAAATATCTAAAGGAAATAAAACAAAAAAACTGCTCTAAAACTTCAGAGAAGTCAAGAAAATAGAGCTGAAACATAGGATATAAATGATACACTCAGTCGAGCATTAGAGTCAATAAAAGGAAATGTGCAGTGGGCATATACAGAATCACTCTGGGTGTGTGGCTGTCTTAGCAAGGACGTTATTTTTCTGTTGATTAATTCTCATGTTTGCTCCAGAGTAAGCATCACTAAATAATCTCTATACACACCTCCTATTTTACAGTTTTCTGTAAAGATTTCAAGAAATCTTTGTTCTTTTATCTTTTTTTCCCACTTAGTTAGGTGCCAAGGAAGCTGCTTTGAGTAGAGAGAAATATTGTTAATTAAATTCAGTGTCATGGTCTTTATCATCATAAGAGTATACTGTATTGACTTTCCTGATTGCATTATGTGTAGTAGCAATAGGAGGGTGATTAATATTAAAATGTTTTAATCATTAAGATGCCTCTAATTAAATTATTTTATTTTTGCCAAGTCTTAAAATGGGAATGCTTTAATTTTTGTTTGCACGTTGTACCTATCATTTGAAGTTTATTGCTTATAAATAATTGTAGGCCAGGCAATGTTAAAATAAAGCTAAATTAATTGAATTTGTTGCTACATGTCATGTTATCCTTTATATCTGTCTTTTCTGTTATACCATTTTTTCTTTCCATAGATCTTTACCTGAAAATGTATTTTTAATAGCACTTAAATGAACTAAATGTAAGACTTCTTCATCCATCTGTTGACTAACTTACCAAGTATGAATGCCAAGTCCAGTGATATCATGTGACATTGTTTATTCTGGGGAAATCACTATTCTTTGTAATACCTACAGTAAGAAATAAATTTTGAGATATTGGTCAAAGGAGTTATAATTGAAAATGGTATCTCAGTCAGCCTCTATTTTTATTTTTTATTTTATTTTACTTTTTGCTTTGGTAACAAATCAGATCCCACATTTAGAGACTGCTATGGAGACAAAGCTAGGTAAACAAAGAAGAAGACAATTATGGTTACTTAAGAGACTCTTAAAGTATTTAAAAAGCTCAAAATGAGAACTTAAATCTGTAAAGTCCCTTGGTGTTGCTCAGACATAAAGCAGCACTTTCTCATGTCTTGCTGTGACAATTCAAAATAGATGAAGTACGATTAACATAGCAACTGTGGGTCATCAGAGGTTCAGTTTCTGAGCAATCTAAATAGTATATATTCTGTCAAAATTGAAATTATAATGTGATTCCACATTCCATAGCCCTTCTTTTACTACAATTTTACACATACAAAATAACAAGTTTATTATGACATTTGCACACACACAAGTGTGCGTGCGCACACACACACACACACACACACACACACAAATGCGATCCTTTAATTTTGCTATTATCTGTGCTCCTTTCACTACTGTTTGTTCTGGTTCCTTTGGAATAGCACTCCTTCTCCTCATCAAGTCCACACTCTGCTGTGATGTTTAAGATCAAATAGAATCCTGCTCAACAATTCACCACTTACTTGTATATTACCATGTGTTCTTCTTTCTCCAATAATGTTTTTATTTACTTTACATTACGATCACAGCCCTCTCAGCCTTTCCCCTCCTAGTTCCACCCTTATAAATCTCTCTCCCCATTGCCCCATCCCTTTCTCCTCAGAGGAGTGAGAGGCTCCCTTGGGTACCACCCACCCTGGGAATAGCTATCCAACAAGATTATATTGTAAGCAGAGAAAGCCTCTTTAAAATAATCTGGGGCTACGTTAACATGTTTTCTACTCAAGTCTATATTCCTCCTCCAACCAGTTTCACCACCTCAGAAAAGTAATGTGTTGCCTCTCAACATTGAGTTCTCACCCATAAAAAAATAGTTGTGTCTCTATTTTCCTTTCTCCTTCATCCTTTAGTTCATATAAATCCAAATGCGATCCACAAAGTATTCACTCTAAGTAACAATGTTAGTGAGTTGTTTAACAATCAAAATAAATATAAATAACTCAGAAACTTTTGTTTATAGCCTTCACAAACCATACTTTGTTTTTGAAACATAAGCCATAATTTGTTTTAACAAGATCCCATTAATCTCTTCATAACTGATTCTGATCAACACTGGTGTTTAAACAAAGGTACCCATGTTCATACAATGCATTTTAGAAGATTAATGGCCAAGGATGTATCTAATAAAAGAATAATGCCTGACAGGTGTTCTCCATTTCAATAGGTGACAGTGGACCCAGCTGCCTCTTTTTACTTATTGAAAAAGTAGGAAAGGGGAAAAAAGAAAAAATATATTAAATTAAGCTGTGTTGTGACTATTATAGTTAAATGACATCCACCGAGTAGAAGCATACTTCAAGAAGATAACAAATGATGCAAAAGTCATTTCAATATCCAAGCAGAACACATCTTAACTGACATTTAAGTTTTTCATTAATATCTGAATATTAAAAATATAATCCCATGCAGAGTGGGGAAAGAGAGAAGGGTAGGTGGATGCCAGAGAGGATTTAGATGGAACAATAAGACTGAGGTAAGAAATGGTAGGTCTTTAAGGTGTTAGCAAGTATTTATTAAGATGCATTGAGGAAATGTTACATAATTCAGAGATAGCGTTGAGTAAGACAAGTGGAGATGCACACAGAGAAATCAAGAGACTACTTGAGTGACAGATTAGGAGGTTTGAGCATTTAGCTCTTCACATAACAATCATTTTCATTAATCATATGCATATAAATATAATTCCTTTACAAAAGTAGAGCAACCCAAATGATAGTTTACAATAGCTTGGAGGAACATAGACAGAAAAAAAGTGATTCACTGAAGATGACAGGAAGCATATTCTTTACTACTCACATATGGCCTTCTTATGGTTTATCCACCATATAATGGGAGGGGGCAAATTCTCTACCTATGAAAGAGTAATAAAAGGGCACACATTTACCATGAATACTAGAAATCCTAATCCAGTTAAATAAGGTCCTAGCCTAGCTCACACACATCCACATTCCAAGGAAATTTTGATGGACCCAAACCTTGGGCCTGTCCAGTGTTAGATAAACCCAAAGACCCAGATTCTAGGGTCACTACTACTGAAACCCTTTAATAAAGTTTCTCATTTTAGGGTGACCCCAACCATAAAATAATTTACATTGCTACTTCATAACTAATTTACTACTGTTATGAATCATAATGTCATATCTTATATAAATGTATACTTATATGCATGATGTTTGCTCTGTGACCCCTGTGAAAGGGTCATTTGCCCCCACCAAGGAAGTTGCACACAAAGGTTGAGAACTTGCTGTTCTGAAGCATGATATGCAATGCTGCTTCTATCTAAGAGGACTCTTCCCCTATGCCAACAATTGTTTTAAACAAATGTAGCAAAGTTCTTGATATTTCAGAGAAGCAGTTATGCACATTTGTCACTCACATTGAAATCTAATGTGTTGGAGGCAACCACGGGTAATGGCAACAGATTATATTGTTTGAGGACACTTAGGCTAACCAGCAACTTAAAAGAAAGCTTTGCATGCTTCATATAGGTACTCTATGACTTCTGGAATAGTATTATCACTCCATATGATGTGATTATATATATATATATACATATACATATATATGTGTGTGTATATGTATATGTATATGTATATGTATATGTATATGTATATGTATATGTATATGTATATGTATATGTATATGTATATGTATATGTGTATGTATATATATATCAACTGAGTCTAGTTTGGTTGACTTCTCCTGGTCTTGAGGATTGCCATGGAATGTGGCTAATATACCAAGAAGAAAACTGACTTTCTTTCACCCAACAGAAATCAAATGCCTATAGCCCCTGGGCCAGGAGAGGAATTTTATGCCTTCATGGCTACCTTCCAGTATCTATGATAGGACTCAGTCTTGCTTGAAATTGTGCACATCTTGAGCATGCTGTCCCAAAGTCTGTAAGTTCATATAAACGTCTGCCCTGTTTTATCTGCAAACCACTATTTCTTCAAAGGTATCTACTACCTCTGGCTCTTAAAATCTTTCTGTTTCCTTTTCTGCATAGATCCGTGAGCCTCGAGAACAAAAGCGTGATATAGACATACCCTCTGGCATTTAATGTTCCAATTTTTCTTTGCCTTTAAAACTTAATCACCTGTGGGTTTCTGTGTTTATGTGCCATATCCTGTATGAAAGAGCTTCTCTGATAAAGGTTGACCAACGCACTTGATCTGTGGCTATAACAAGATACCGTTAAGGGTCATTTTCTTATTATGTCCCTCTAGGAGAATAAAAGTAATAAACTTGAGAGGCCCCAGGATTAAGCCTGTGTGTATGGATTAACCATATCGATGAAGACACCACTACTTAGGGCACACAAATTGGCAGAACTGACCAAGAATAACCTAAATAGTCTTGTTGACAACTAGTTCTTATAGTACCAGAAGGTACTATTTGGCCTGCCAAGAAAGAAACAGCCGATTTATACCTTGTATAAATTCTACAAATAACAATGCTCTTCCCAAATGTATATACCAAGTAAAATAATAGGTGATACTTTTATCTTGGTGGTAAACTACAGCTTTCCAGTTGGAATAAATAGGCCAGTGCCATAGAAGAGAATTTATGCTGGGTCCTATAAACCCACCCAACTAACTATGGATGGATAGGTCAGAAGTCCTAGGGAAGAACCTTCTACTGCACTTTGCTCTATCAGTATAATTTCTAGTCATATTTTAAATACTTACCCTTATACATACAGATGAGTGCCACTCTCGACCCGCAGCGAGAAGTTTCTTTTTGCAGTAGATAGGACAGTGACTTAGATATAACTGGTCCAAATGCAAAGATCAATAGGTGTCCAACTCAGACAATACATCTACAAAGTAATACCTACACCTAAGGCTCAGCCAAAATTGGGAAAGAGAACTCAGGATGATTGCTAGAGCCATGGGGTAATAGTGTTTGATGTGAGATAGTGTTTTGTCAACACAGTGAAGAAGATGTCCCAATAAAATCTCAAAAACACGATTACTTAAACAAGACTTAACATCAAGATTACACCAGTTGCAATGATAATATGGATTGGGGCATCTACAAGGCCCCACCCATAAATTAAGAGTTACAGGTAACTGGTGGTTGTTGAGAGAGGGAGGATTATTTTCTCCAGAAGCTAGACTCCTCATAGCTTATCCAGTCTCAAGTGGTCAACCCTAAACACATTTACATAGGAGCAGAATTGAATAAACTCAGGAAAAAAAGTTTGTGTTTGTGTTTGTGTGCATGTAGGGGGTGTGTGTCTGTATGTATATTTCTAATAATAGTGAAAGAAGATTCATGGACATAATATGAATATAATTGTAATATACTAAAATCTCAAAAAATGTAAAAACTAAATGAAATATCAAAGCCACTGTTTTACTGCCCATCTAGACAATCTAGACTCTCTCTGGATACCTTGCTTCTCACCAACAGTTCTGTCCCACACTCAACTTCTTTGAATCGCCTTCCCACATTGGAAGAACAAATTCTGTTTCACTCACTCTGCCAACCAGCTTCAGAGTTGGAAGTCCCGGGGACATAGCATTTTCGTGTCAATTTCATTCGCATCACTTCATCAAGCACTGGACACAATTGTGGCAACATTTATACAACCTCAAAGCAATAAGAAAATTTTCACTTAGAGAAAAAAAACTCTTCGATTATTTTTTTCCTTTTCCTACCTCTAAAACTCTGAAGAAAGATAAATCTTCTAAAGTCATCATAGCTGGAATCGCCTGTAAGTTATTTTTAACTTATTTACATTTAATTTCCAGAACCACTTTCTAAAAGATTATCCTATCTCTCCTTCCCATCTCCGATCTTCATTCCATCACCTCTGTTAACTGTTGTGCGTATGTTTACTATTTACATATAGTCCAAATCCCAAACATTTACAGCATTTCAAGGAAACCCAGAAGGCTTTGTGCACTTCTATTTTTTTTAAAGCTTTCATATTCTTGGCTGCCGCTCATATATATTAAGTGGTGCTGACACTTCTATTGAACTTAGAAGCACTAACATCATCTTCAGTTATTATTATTGACTTGGAGGTTAGAAAGGATATAGTTGAATTTAAGAACTATAACCCTGCTCTGGGGTCACCAATTAAATTTTATGACTTACCTTATGAAAAGCTGGAGTCAAAAGAGGTAGAGAATAACTTTTTCTCCCTTCTGGTTGCAATATAATTTATGAACAACCATCAGGATTTGCTCAAAGTATTGCCACAATGTAAGAAATTGCTTTGAAGGGCCTGGGCGGCAGGGCTGGATGAAATCTGACCTAG
Source organism: Rattus rattus (assembly GCF_011064425.1). Classification (NCBI taxonomy): domain Eukaryota; kingdom Metazoa; phylum Chordata; class Mammalia; order Rodentia; family Muridae; genus Rattus; species Rattus rattus. The sequence goes on from NC_046160.1 coordinate 51,777,105, forward strand.
ATTCACAAGAGAAGCAGGTCTCCCCGCATTCGGCTCCTTCCCAGACAAACAGTGTTCCGATTCTCAAGCACAGAAAGCAGTCAGGATATGTGACCTTTCCTGTGAATGGCATTCGCTAAGCCACAATTGACAGAGAATTGCCTCTCACCCTGCAGAAAGTCATCCTTGAGGTTACCTTTGGGACAGTGTAAGGACTGGTACGCTCCTGCTTCCTTTCTTTATTAGGCATTTCCCTCTGAGTGATGGACCCATGCAGCATGTACTCTGCTCCCGTAACTCAAAGAGGCCGTCCCCCACTACAGATCAACCATGGTAACCACCAGAAACTTGCTGCTGTGGGAGAGAATTGACAGCCTGAAGGCGGGTCAGGGACTGAGGGAATCAGATGAAACTCTGAAGCCTTTGTCCTCGTCAGACATCATCTGTCTAACAAATAGGAATCGAATGATGCTCATTTGCCACATGTGGACCTCCTTATGCAGATGTTATTATGTATTTAAATCACTGCAGGTCATCCTGTATCAATCGCACCTTAAAATAATTCACTGTAATGTGTTTTCTTTTATTAAACATTAACTTGTAATCATTCCTATTGTATTTGTAAGACTCTCGGTGCTTCTCAATATCTTGCCCAGCGCATTGCATGCTTCCTCTGTAATGCTTCCCTCCTGCCTGTGACTGGGTCTTATAAGTGTTTGCCTGGTATATTCATATGTTCCTGTGAGTCTAGGCGAATACACTGTAATTATTTGGTTTAATTCTTTTTCTACCTTTATGCCAAATACCCTCTGTTATAACAAGAAAATATTAATACACTTAATTAAAAAAAATGTCTTTCTGACTTATTCCTGTTCTCACAAGTCAACTTGCTGTTCTCACAAGTCAACTTGAATGCAGAGAGTTTTGTAATACACGTAAGTGTGATACAACCTTATTTATGTGTCTTTGTCATACAAAGCTCTCTGATTTGAGTTTGGGGATATATTTGCATGTTTAATTGCATTTATGTAGATTCCCTCCTCAGATGGTCTAACTAGATCAGAATTTTAATAACTTTCATAGAATCATGGCTACACGTAAGGAGAAATGAAAGGTAACCATATTCAGGAAGGGGCTGGAGAGCTGGCTTAGCAAGTGCCTTTAATTTTAGCTTGATAGGGTCCAACGCCCTCTTCTAGCCTCTGAGAGTACTGCACATTTAAATGTTAGGTAGAAAAGTCACATTTAAAATACTAAGACTTGTGCTGATGGTGTCTTTTATGTGGAAAATATTTACAGCATATATCATACACAAATTCATATTTCATTTATAGCAATGATGATAATAAGCCCTTGCTTTTTTATAATAGAAAGAAGCTAGAAGAATACTCTCTCATTTGGTTAATGTTGAGAAAGGCTAAGCATATGTCAGACTCTAAGTAACTTCTAGAATATTTCTTCATAATACTCGAGTTTCTAAGCACTAGAGGGTATGTGTTAGTGAGAGTCAGACAAGACCACAGAACATAATGAGGAATTAGGTCATGCATATGACCACAGCTAAATTAAAAAGTGGAGAACCCCTCTCTAAAAGGTTCTTGGTGTGTTTAGCTCTCAGATTGTTTAGCTTGCAGATTCATTAAGATGTACCTGTAAAAACTTTCAAAGACCTCTAAGGGTGACTATGGAAACATTGATTTGTGTAATCCTTGCTGTCTCTTGCCTTATTAAGTTAACGAAAGAGCATTACAGGGTAAGATATCAGAGTATGAATGTATCCTTTTGTAGCCAGTTATATTTCTCTCTTAACTACTATTGATAAAAGAAATGCAAATGAAAGAGATTTGTGGCTTTTGCAAAACGTCTTTATCTGGGGAAGAGAACCATGGGTAATGATCTTTTCCAGATATTTCAAGTTAGGAAACTTGAAAGAGGGAAGTGGTTTGTTTCTCTTAAGGAGTCATCATACAACCTAGCGACAGAACAATGCTACTCAGGAAGCTGGAGTTCAAATTTGGAGAACCCAAGATGGTAGTTCCAAAGTAAAATAATTTTATTCTACAATTTGATGATAACTTAGTGATTCCAAGGATGACTCTCAAAATTACTGTGTGTTTGGACTTGGAGTGAAAGGTCAGCTAGAACCTGAGTTAGATAAACAAAGCTCAGTGCAATGACTTAGGCTTGCCATACTCTCACAGAGGAGACAAGACAGACAAGTCTTGGGCTCATTGACTGTCCAACCTAGTCTACTTGGTAGGCTCCAAGCCAGGGAGAGCATTTGACTCAAAAATCAAACAGACAAACACAAAGATGGGTGACACCTGAACTTGTCCTCTGGCCTCTACACCCAGGCACAAGCACATTCATGCACACATACAAACATAAACCATAATTAGGCAGTTGTTAAATATTAGCATTTCTGGGTTACTCCAATCAAACCAAATAAATTTTTAAAATTCTCAAATTTTTCACTGTTACTGCAAAGTCAGCTCAGAAAACTTTACATGGAACCAACGCAATATGAAACTTTGTGGGGTTTGTTTTGGTTTGGTTTGGTTTGTAAGTCAGAACATGTGGAAAGCAATTGTCAGAGAAGCATATTAATGAAGATGACTTGGGAAACGTGATTTCTAGTAAGTGAATGAGTATCATTGGTTGTGTGTAATTGTAAAGGAAAAATATAGAATGAACATACATCCACAGAAAGGGCTAAAATGCTTTCTGACAAGGGACTATAAATGGGAAGATAGCAGGGTCCATTTATTTATGAACTACCTTTAAATTCTGACTTTTTTATTGAAAGTAGTTTCTTCTCTCATATAAGATATCCTGATTATAGTTTGCCCTAACTCTACTCCTCCCAATACACCCCCCACCTCCCCTCCAGATCCACTCCCTTTCTCTTATTAAAAAAGAACAGTCTTCTAAGAGATAATAACCAAACAAGACAAAATAAAATATAGTAAGAGAAAGTGGGAAGCAGTAAGCCAAATATGAAGAAAAAGGTCTCAAGAGTAGAAAAAGGAGCTACCAATAATTTGACAACTGCATTACAAATCCATAATACCTGTAACAATTAGGGTAGCTACAGAAATAATACCATACTCATAATTCTAATCCAGCATTAATTTGAAACATATCCCATCTCAACTGATTTAGTGGAAGTTTTTGGCACATAATAAAATTACTAGTAATAGTCTGAATCTTAGAAATTTTTCAGGTATTACAAAACCATTAAATACAACTCTCTAGCTATTTATGATATTTTCAGTGCTGTAAACTTAATCGACACTTGAAAGTAAAATATGGACTTTGCGTCATTTTTGTTACTATAATTTAATTATTAAATTTTAATTTATCTTGCATTTTGATGTTACTGGACATTGAATTTGAAGAAAGGGCACTGCAATTGCTTTTGTGGGGGTCTTTATGTTTTTGTGGATTATTGAACAAGTTAACAGGTATCTGAAAAATAAAAGTAACCATTTAGATATATGAAAGTTTACAAAAATGAGGAAACATAATCTGAATACGTGAGAGTATACCTAGGTCTCAGTTTTGATGATTTAACTGGCTCTGCATCCCTTTAAGTGGCTTGCTAAAGACAAATTTAAAGTGACTTCAGACACAGTCAAGCGTGTTGCATTAGATAAGTGTGTTGTGTTAAGAAACTACACAGTGTGAGGACACCCAGATATTTTCAACCTTGGATGTACATAGGGCTTGATAGAAGTCAGAAACTTCTCAATATATGAGAAGGATTTCATGCTAGAATCCTGAAGTTCAATTATTAACATTGGTTTTTGGGGTGTTGGGGCACAAAGCTGACTTAGAATCACATACTGAGCTATGCTCGTGCGATCTAATCTTCCCCAAACGAATCTTAACTCTTTGGTTTGCACTAAGTCTAGTCCAGCTTTCTTTGGTGGGGTTTTTCCCGGCACATACAAGTCTAGAGACCTATCAAGTAAACATAGCTTTAGGCACAGAGATCCGTTGACCTTTTGACCTTGTATGTCATTTCTTCTTCTTCTTCTCTCTCTCTCTTTCTCTCTCTCTCCCTCTCTCTTTTGAAAACTTATAAATTGAAAATTCTAATTTTCTACTCTGAAAGATGAGAGGGCATAATGAATGAGCAAGCATGACAAAATTGTCAAGGTAAGGAATCACTGTGACTGTGTCACTTGAAATCCTGATATTAAAATGTGCAGCAAACAGAAAATTGCACAAGGCAATTTGCCACAGAAAGATTGAACAATAGTACGCTATTCCTGAAAACACTGCTTAGATTCCATTCACCCAAAGTTTCAAATTCATCATACCTATGAGCTTTGAAAGTTTCCTGAATGCATGTTAGCATTTTAAAAACCTTCTGAAAGAAGCAATAATGTTCATAGAAATGTAAAAACATGATGTTCCTTGTGCTCTTTCTTTCTTTTTTTTTTTATAAGCTCCATACCCCTGTCTTGGTTTTATTGCCAAAACAACCAATGGAAACAAAAGATGCAGCAAGGATATGAAAGGAAGTAATGGTTGCCGAGCAGTAATCCTGTAGATGAATAATAGACAAGGACATAAACAGATGCGTGCAAAGCACCGATGCAAACCGAGTGAGAGGAAGCACACAGCAAAAGCAGCGAGAGCTAGGCACTGGCACTTGGCATACCTCTTCCCTTTGGAAGATGCTCTGTTTCTGACAAAACAAAATCCTCTTTGGTGACACAGTCTCTTGACAAATAAAAAAATAAAGCGATATTTAGTGCTTTCTCACAGGGCAAAGTCTAAACTTATGTTTAAGGCAAAGCTTATTAACTTTCTAAGAGGGCATTGCTTTGACAGTTTAACGGGTATAAAAATGTGTCTTATCTGCATCTGTGGTGTGTGTTCTAAGAGTCCCCCACACGTCAGTGATGAGGTGAACTCAGTCAAATCAGTATTTACATCCTGAGACTGAGTGATGACTGACTTTACAGTAGTAGGGATAGTTGTGTGCATACTCTGCACACTTCCCATGGATTCTTCTTTTCATGTGGTACAAGTTCTTCGACTAGCATCATAGTTTGAGAGCTGTTAAACTTAACCCCATCTGACTGTAGAGTGTTTCAACTTCCATTAGAGTTTCAAACGACACAGTAAATGGTATAACTGCAATATAATTGAACATATTTTAAGCGATGTTTCAAAAGAGAGATTAAACATAAACAATACTAAAAACGTAATTTAAATAGAATACTTGGGTTATTATGCATTGCTGATTTATTGGTTTCCCACCTGTTAAGAAATTAAGAAAAAAGAGAAGTCAATATATTACAAGTTCAGGAAGTAAATAAGTTGAAATTTGACTGAGATTTAAAAAAACTTAGTACTTAATGGGCAAAGTGGGTACAGTTCTAACCACTGGTTGTCATAGTTGTATGTCTGTGTGTGAATGTGGAGGGGTGGATAAATTTGAAAATATATACACTTATTCCCACTTTTTCTATTTTTCTTTTATTGTAACTAGATTTTTTTTCATTCAATATAGTCAGGTTCCCACTCCCCTAACTGTGCCATGATTCTCCCCACCTCCTCTCCCAACCAGATCCACAGCCTTTCTGTCTCTCCTTAAAAATTAACCAGGTATCTAAAGAATAATAACAAATAAAATAAAGTAAGATTTAAAATACCAAACCACTTTGAGTAGGACGAAGCAAACAGAAGAAAATAATTGGTATTTTTTTTTGGTGTCCCTGTGGCCCTTACATTCTTACTGACTCCTCTTCATGATTTTGAAGACCCCCCCAGGGGGCGTGGGGGAATTTGAAGGAGACATTTCATTTAGGACTGAGCAAACACGTCAAAGTCTAAATTTCTCTGTACATTGATGGGGTATGGCTCTGCATTTAGTTTCTCTCCACTGAAAGAGGAAGCTTCTCTGATTATGGTGGAGCACAGAGATGATCTCTGAGTACCACAATCGGTCACCTTATTAGTACATTCCTTTGCGAGAACGGTAAGATTTGCCTTCCCTTTAGTCTGGCATAGTCTATCTAGTCTCCGGCTCTTAGCAGAGTTAGGCATGGTTTCCATCTCATGACGTGGGCTTTAGAAATATCACACATTGGTCAATTTGTCCCACAAGCTTGGTATCAGTTTCTTCTAGCACATATTTCAATCAGGTGTTCACTGTAGAATAAAGGGCTTATAGCTTGGTTGTTTACATGTTAAGATCTTTTATTCTTTTGCAGCTGAGTTTTGTGATTTAATTAATTGCGAGTATTACTGAAATAAGAATTAAACTAACCTGCATGGGACATAATTGCCTGTTATGTTTTTATCACTATGTCAGAAAGGAAAATTCATAACTAATTATTCTTTCCTGCTATGCAGCTCATAGTTGGCAAACAGGCAACTGCCTTGAATTATTAGAAAATAATCAAATTCATATTCTATTTCTTACAAATAAGGCTATCCCACCATTTCTAAAGTCCTTGATTAAAATTACAGAATCATGTTCCATCATCAGTTGTATGAAAACTTGGTTCTCATTGAGAATAAAGCCATGTAACAAAGTATTTGCTGTTTTATTTCTTTTCTGTTTTCCCTAGTAGCACTATGGCAAATACTGTTTCCTGCAGGACGTTAAAATAAAAAAAGTCACTGGTTTCCCTTAACTGTACTATTGTTTCCACAATTTCAGAAAAAAATTAAGTCTGTTAGGGATTTTTCCTTCCGTAATTGACCATTTTCTTCAATTTCCCATAAAAACTGACCTGTCGTTGCTGCTTATTTCAGAGGCCTTCACTGTTGGATGATCTTTGGGCTTATGTGTATATCACAACAATATGATTTCATTTAATTAATGGTTTTAAACATTAAGGATCCCCTTAAATGAAAGCTATACTTTGAAAAGACTAATTGAATGGAATACATATCATTTTATGTTATCTTTAAATTTTGTATTAAATAAAATATTATTCATTAGTACTTGATTAAAAACATCACAAAATAAAGTGTCTCACTGAGATTTGTGTGTGTGGGGGGGTGTACATGTGTGTGTAGTGTGTGTGTGTATGTAAGTAGCTGCTTGTGTGTGTGCATTCATGTGTATGCATGTGTGTACTATATGTGCATGTGTGTGCAATATGCAGCATATTCATATAAATTATATGCGTAGGAGGTAAAAAAGCACTCCAGAAATGTGGTTTACTATTTGCACATATCTCTTATGCTGCCACAAATTTTTATAGCCTCACATAATAGCCAAATTATCTTCAGGAAGCTAAACATTAATACACAGCCTAAATGTGCAAAGATAGAATTACTTTTTAGAGATGTTAAAGCAGATTTAGATGAAGAAAATTAGTCTCCATTTTCAAACACCCTTACCTGTCTGGTGGTATTTTACCTCATGTGTTTCCTAACTACAGTTTCAACAAATGGCATATACCATATACTGTTCTAACCTACAGTATTATAAAAATATATGAGCTGCTGATTCTCAGAGGCAGGGATGATCAAATATTGGAATTCTGCCCTATGGATGAAATTTGAAACAATTGATATCTAGTTTTATCTCTTGCAATGAGGTTCCATTAACAAAGTCCTACTCTGTGGTACAGAATGACAGTTTAGTTTCTTAATATCAAATTCTTTTGCCTGTTCCAAGCAAAACAGATGGTTAAGATAATTATGGTGGAAATGGCATGCTGAGAAAACTGTCGAGAGACCATTCATTCTTGGGTTTTTCCTTTTCCACATTTTAAATATAGAGAATAACACTGTGATAGGATAGAATCATACACAAGGTCTTGTTGTTTTGTTTTGTTTTTCTGACTTTTAGGCCTTCTCTGAAAGATAGTTAACACTATGGTCTCACTTTCTTGTATAAAATCAAGAGGTCCAGGGTTTGTTTACCTGAGAGCCCTTCCATCCAGGTACTCAGCAGATGGAAAATGGGAAGGATTTCTGGAGGAGGAAAAGTCAGCCTAACGAAAAGAAAATGGGGTTCCAGCAAAATCAAACCCAAGTTACTTTTTTGTTGACCAAAAGAATTTTTATGCAAAAGGCATTTCAAATTAGTTTAAAACAGAGAGTAGAAATGAATCCGAAATGCCTACCGTATGCTTTTTCAGCACTTTCTAGCAATTATGACAATTTAGGTGGTTATGTAAATTACACAATTCTTGCAAAATGATATAATTATGAAATGTTGGGGCAGAAACAGAAAAGGAGTACATTGCTTTAAAGTAATACTAAAACTATACAAGATTGGGAATACAGCCCTCCCCCCTCAGTCACCTTTTAGAAGTCTCTTGAGATTTTATTCTTTCCAATAGAAAATGCCAACATAAAGCAACTGTACGTGGCCAAAAGTAAAACCTAGAGAAGAAGGTAAGGTACAATGAGATTTTGAGCTTTTTTGTTATCCTTTGGATTCAGATCATTAAATCTACATTTGCAAATACAACATAGCCACATAAAATTATTTTCACAAATATTATGATCATTGTTAATCATTTATTTGGCGAGTTGGAAGATTAAGCCTTTGGAGAGACTTTTGGGATAAGTGTCTAACCTAGCATTGTGCGACTCATGTTTTCAAGCATAAGGATTTGGGAAGGAAGCAATATTTAATTCCAATGACTGACTCAGTAATTTAAGGATAATTAATAATCTTATGCTGTTTCTAACTCTTAAAAAATCACTTTTGGGGGAAAGTATACTAAATCTTTTTCCTTAACAATCTACCATAGTTGACTTACCCCAACCAGCTCTCTAGTTAATGTGCAATGCTAAAATTATCTATATGTAACTGTGTTTGTGAAAAGGGATAGAGAAGACTTTTTTTTCCTCTTTACTATTGGAGAAAACATGGCCATGGACCCATGCATTTTCTCCATGCTGGATGGTTTTGTCTCAAAGAGATATAAAATCAAAACACATAGCCAGAGGTTTGTAGGCTGCAGATATTTTTAGTACCTGCCAAATAGCTAGCACCCAATACAAACACACACACACACACACACACACACACACACACACACACACACACACACACAAACAATATACCCTAGGCTGTTGGAGTCCTTTGGAGAACTTTAAAGAGTACACTTCTTGCTCTAATTTGGAGTTAAAATTGCCCTTGACATGCTTCTGCTCACATATGTGTGTATGTGAAGCAGGGTGGTGACAGAAGCCTTATTTCTAGCTTGCTTCCCCTTTATGGTGTTGAAGTGCAGTTGAAAGGGTTTGAAAGGTTGAAAGGTTCCTCCCCTAGGTACTTCTGACCATTGTACTAACCTTCACTTCATTTTCAAAAGAACCAAATGGCATTTATTTCTTTAGGATGTGAATAATTTTAGTCTTGGAGACCTTATTCCATCTAGAAACACAGTTTATATTAATGTTCTTAATTAATAGAGGAGAACAGGTAATTTATAGAAGTGCCTGGAATCTTCATTTTAGTGTGTACTAATTCATTCCTGCTTCTAGTTCGCTTACATGACCCCTGTTGCAGACCCTTCAGGTGACATAGAACAAATTATTGTGTAATGTGGACCTCCTGATGGAGAAGATTCCCAACCCCCTTCTCTAAAATAACCTCAAACTTGCTGTGACATCAAAAACAAAATTCTAAAACTCAATTTAAGGGCAAGGACAAAGGGCATTATTGGCCTGAAATCTTGCTTTAGAGAGTATCAGATATGGGCGCTCTCCCTTGGCTAATGTATAAAGCACAATAAAAAAGAAAGAGAAACTTTTTAAAGTTTCTTCAGGCAGTCTCATAGGTCACAGGCTTACCAGACAAGGGGGCAGAATTGTCTGAAATCTCATATTACCCCACCCCTTCCTTTCTATGGCCCTATCACCCCCAGCACCCCTCCCCTTAAGGCAATCCTGTGTTTACACACAAGCTTTCTTTATCTTGAGGACTATTCACGTGTTCCTCTGTCTTCCAGTTCTAGTCAAGACAGCTCAAGAAATGACTCTTCCTTTTCTATTACCATGAAGGCAAAATAACAAGCATGGAAAATAAGCTTGAGCTGTCTTTGTGTGGCAAAAACAAAATGCCATTTTCAAGATGCCAACCGATGCTTCCTGTTGCTCTCTCTGTAGATGGAGATCTTAAGGCCATTAGAGCTGTAAACTGTCATGTTAAGGCTTGTAAAGAGTTCCTGGTGATGGGGCGAGGCCTTAAATTTGTCCTAAAAGCAGGCACTCCCATAACTCCGATTCTTGCCAATTTGCTCAGCATATTTTGATCTCCCAAGGACCTCTTTGTTGTCTTGAGATCAATAAAACCTAAACTAATAGATGTACACTAAATAGTAGATTTCCTAACTAGCACTTTGAATGTTTCTATATTGAATCTACTTGAACTTGATTCTCTATCTGCCAAATTAGAAATTTGGTTTGTCCAATTTCGGTGGCTGTTTCATCTAGGCAGGAAAGCATGGCATTTGCTCAGCTCTAATGATCATCTTTTCTTTGCCTCAGAGTCTAGATCACACTGTACTGAAACAAATGTGTAGTTTTCTGATAAACATTGTGAATTCAGGTGTTAATTGGGGATTTATTCCTGAGGGGACTAAAATCATGTTTTCTGTCTCTCAAAGTTGTCCCAACATTGGGAGAAAGGAGTTTTGAGCAGTTGTTCATCTTAGAATAGCATACACCGAGAAGCAGTGGATAACTTAGTGCATAGTGGACCAGTAGGTGAAAGCCCTTAACAGAGCCTGATTCAAGGATTTTAAAGGGGGATGTGAAATGTCTATGTCTAATGTTCTACAGTCTAAATTTTTTTTCCCCCTTCTTCTTTTTTTTTTTTTTATTATTATTAACTTGAGTATTTCTTATATACATTTCCAGTGTTATTCCCTTTCCCGGTTTCCGGGCAAACATCCCCCTCCCCCCTCCCCTTCCTTAAATTTTAAATTCTCTTTTTTTACTTTTGGATCTCTATTTACTTTTGTTAACAGTAGGAGGAAACAGGACAAAAGATGCAGAAGGATAGTACAGTACAAAGAAGGGCAACTGGGCAAACTAAGATAGACCAGTGGAAAAGTAGGAGGACAAGACTACAGGATGTATCCTCCAGGAAGATCTGAGTGGCATCCACATGTGTCTAAGAATTCCCAAACTAATAGGAAAGCCCAATAAGTCATATCAGGTTTCTTAAACTCATAGCATGGGGTTTATACTATGTTGAACACTATAAAAGATTTTAATAACTTTGGTATGTTCAAATAATGCTAGAGATACACTGCAAATTGAATGTGTTTTCTCATTTAGATGTATCAAAATTGTGTATCAACAAGGCTCAGTTTCCTCTTTTAAAAGGCAATAAAAGCTGATCATCTTTTAAGGATTATTAGAAAATACAACACAGTCATTAGTTTAGAATGTTTTTCATAGATGATATAAAATGCTCCTTCTCAGTAAGAAACTATGTGCTCATATGTATATATTTGTACAGTTGCATATACATGTAAAATAGTACATAAGTATTTGTTAATATAAAATAAGTGACTCTCAGTACATAAAAAGCAATACTTAATTTTTTGACTTCACATTTGCCTTCTTAAAGAAGATCTTTCACGTTTTCCCGATAGATTTAAAACTCCTTGGAATGCTAATAAGCTATTTTTATTGACTATCTTTTACAGAATGTTGTCAAGACAAACAGAACTTTTGGAGAGTTATTAAAAAGTGTACACTAACCTTACTTAGTCCAATGTGTTAGCCAGCAATAAACCCTAGATATTTAACTCTTAATTTCCTGGAGGCCACAGCATGCTTGTCAGGTTCAATAACAGCAACTTCTCCATTGCTGTGAAAACACGAGTGTTAAACTTAGATGTTAGGAACACACCTCTGACAGGAGAGGATACACTTCCTTGACCTACTTTGACTAGGAAGCAATGTACAGAAGGGGCTTTCTAGACAGATACATAATGGTTGGTCTGTATAGAATATAATTGACTGGGAGGGGGCTGAAATAAATATAGACATCAGAACGAGAGCAATGAAACTAGGGAGGGAGATTGTCCAGTGTCAAACATGACTCTGAAGTGAAGCTAACATGTTGAGTACTTTTGAAAAGCCCAGCTATAGCAGCACCTGGCAATATCACCTACATTACAGCATCACTGTGTCCTTGCTAGCTTTGCTCCAGAATCTTTAGCCGTTGCTCATCTTCCCTTGAAGTCATTAACTTTTACTTCTTGTCAACTTGTTAAAGATTCTCACTTAACAGATTTCACTCAATTGTACTTTAGTTAATGCCATTTCACTATTAAAATGCCTCTGTGAATATTCATCTGTATTTATTTTTTTCATACAGGACTTCCTTTTCCCTGGGGTAATGATTTTTTTTCTTCAAGAAATGTACAAAGTGAGCAGGCCATGATAGGTCTGATTGATGATAGGGTTTGGGGCAAAAAACGCATTTACTCTTTTGTGTGAAGACATGCCTTCCAGTAAGAGAAATTATGAGGGCTGAGTTTTAGATCAAACATTAGAGATCATGACGGCAAAGCCTTACAGAGAATGGCAGGATTCCTACTGTCCACAAACTATTCATCTTTGTGCTGAAGCTCCTGAGTTAAATATTCACTTTGCCCTAATAATGTAAGATCTGGTTTATTATAGAGAACTCAAACAAAAGTAAAGAGATAGTTTTTAAGTGGTGTAATAGTAGTTTTAAAAAGTTATAAAGGAGATATTTGAACCGGGGTGTTAAATGTAATTGGAGAAAAGAAGACAAGTGAGGGGTTGGGGAAGATGTCTGTGAGGGAGGACTGCGAGGGGGCAACATTTTGGATATAAACAAATAATAATAATAATAATAATAATAATAATAATAATAATAATAATAATAATAATGAGGCACAGCATTAAGTTAGCAAGAGGTCTATCTTTCGTGCTGACTTAGAATGTGTTGCAGTGGGGTGTGGCTTCTGTGCAGTTTCCAGTACCCAGTAACAACTTAGTCTTTGTCCTTCCGTGTGCTCGGATTCTTTATTGCCTTCAAAGTAGAAAAACAATAACACAAGCTGCAGCTGTTGCTATCCTGTGGTCTAAAAGCCTAACAGGCATCAGTTGTAAAAATAAATTACAAAGAGCCATGTTGTCACTGGAGTGGGTGGACCACGGAAGATACTGATGAAATAAGCCTCAGGTCAACAGCCAGAAACTCATTATGATCCTGAGACTCTGAGGCCACTGTTGTGTTAAACCACTCTGTACATTAGCTGGATCAAGAGGGACAATGAATAATAAATACTTCAAGGGAAAGTATTCTTGTCAACTTAACAACAATAAAAACTTGCTGATTATAGTGTCTCATATTTTCCAGAAGCATACATAGTCATACAGAAAATTTTATTTGTTGTTTGCTCTCTGCTATTTCCATACATGTATACATTCATACATGTATGCATTGTATTCTGACTAATCTCATTCCCACACTCCCTTGTATTACTGCCACCCCTATTAGACCCCTCTTCTCCCCCACAGGTCTCTTTTTCTATATGTATTATATTTGTTTCGAGATCCACTGTGTTACTGTGGGTTTGGAAGTCTCTGCTGGGTTCTGTTGGGTTCACTAGTAGTTACAAAGCAAGTGACAATGATTTCCATTGCCAGAAGTGATCAGTAGCCACTAGTCTAGTGGCAATATTGTGGGGAGGGTGGGGCTCTTAAATCTTTTCCAAAATGATAGGAAGCTATTGACAGGCCCATGAATATATTTGAATGGCTGTATAAGCCAAAAAGTTGGATTTCAAAGCTTTTCTTGCCGTCTTCTGGCACCTTGAACAGCCACATGCCTCAACATTTCCATAGTTTACTACAAATAGAAGGCTTGATGGTTAAGGCTGAAAGTGGCCTTTATATTGATGGATATAAACAAATAATTATAAGGTAATTTGATGCTATTTTAATTTAGCTAAAGATTAGTTGATTCCTCTCTGGAGCCCATTACTTCCTAAGGAGTAGAATTTTACTGGAATTTACATTAAGGAAAAGTTTTTCCTTGTGTGGAGCCTGTCTGTTAGTTCTGTAACATTCGCATCTCTATTACTCAATTGAGAATGTCTTGACTGAAGATTGATTTTCTAGTTTTGGCTTGGTAATACCAGAGCAAGCTTCTTCCCCAGCAACTTGCACAGTTTAATAAGGGAACTTCTATCTCACTTCCTGTTAGTGTATCTTCCAATTAAGTCATTGATAAACTCTTACCAAGTTCTAGTGGATGACCAAGACAAATGGCAGGAGCCTATACTGGTTGAGGGATGCTCTGTGTCTACATGATTAGCAAAGCAAAAGAAGGTACCTCATACTCAGCACCGAGATTTTTGTTTAATAACTCACAGGCAATATGGCTACAGATCAGATCATGCGTTCCAAAGATAAAAAGGAATAGATGAAAAGTTAACATTTCAAGTTCCCTTTAATTTTTCATCCTGAATTTTGTCTTAATGAAACAGATTAATGTTATAATAATCTTGTGTCAGAGGTATAACAATTATACAACTTGTTTCCATGTTTTAAGTATGTTGTTACCTATAGAACAATGAAAAGATTGCACCAATCCTGGAGCTTTCTACCTTTTTCTGCCTGCCTCTTCCCTCTCTGATCTTGTATAAGTTAACCAAGATCAAACCAAATGAAACACAGTCACTATACTTTTGAAACAAAAACTTAGTTGACTCACTTCTGCTTGTTCAACCAATCTTGGCAAATCTTTTCTGGTTACATTTTTAAAATTAATTTTATAAGTGTGATTATCTGTGTTTGCATATTTGCACAGTCCCACAGGTGCCTGAAAAGCATAGAGATACTAAATCCCTGTATCAGTAGTTACTGGCAATTGTAAGTCGGTGCTGGAAATTCATCCCAGTCCTCCTTAAGAACAGTATGCACTCCTAAACACAGAGCCCCATTTCTAGCCCTTTATGGTTACTCCTGCTTTCAGTTAACATTTTTCTTTTCTACTGGGTGCTTTTGTTACACAGTTTGGCTTTTGCTCATAGTTATCTGTAGAATCTTGAGAAATGTTTTAAAATGTGAACATTTAGCTACTCTAAACATTTCAAATAAAGAAGATGGTCAAAAAGAATTGTTCTAAGTATGAATTAAGCTGTTTCTAAGGCGCTGTGTGTTCAGGTCGGAGTGGGGCATAGGCCTTGCGAAGTGGCCATTTCTAGACAGAAGCTCATCAGGGTTAAGAAGAAAGCACTCCGTGAAGTACAGAGTATAATAGACGATGGGTCAGGAAATCTTTAGTGTAACCCCAGACTTCTCACCAAATAGCACATTTCTAGCGCCCCTTTTAGAGCACTACAGATACTATCTTTCTTATTTTTGAAATGAGTTTGTTGTTACTGTCGTTGTTGCTTGTTTTCTGTTTGTTTGAGGAGGGGGTTGTACTTCCTGTTTTCTTTTTTGCTGTTTGTGAAGATAGTCTCACTAAATACTTGTAGCTGGCCTAGCACACACTGTGTAAACTGAGCTGGATTGGAACCCATAGAGATCTGCCTGCCACTGCCTCCAAAGTACTAGGACTAACAGCGTGAGTCACCTAAGCACAAGATTCCTTTTTAACATGAGAAATCAGCAGCAGAAAGTAGATTTAAAAGTTTATGATTTTATGTTAATTGAAAATTTTTATTTTCACTAATCACGAACTCGTATTTCAATCTCACAACTTTCGTATAGTTGATTCAGTCCATGGAACTGGAAACTGATGAAAGTCTTCAGAGTTGTCTCAAAAATTTTGACATGGACATAGTGATCTGTAAAATTTAATTTCATATATGTATGCGTCAAATTCATAAAAACTTATGACTATTCTCCTTGTAAAAATCTGGATTAGTAACCTTTCTTTAAGAAAAATTCTCATAAGACTAAAATTTTAAAACGGAAGCTATGAATGCCAGTAAAAATAGTTCATCGTTAAGGCTGTGTATGATTGTTTTCCTTTTAAGAAATAGATATTAAACCCACTTTTTTTTTCTTTATCCGTTTTTTAACGTTTTAAACCTAAATAATGTGCATGCCTTTAAAAACTCTTAGAGTTAGAAGGAGCAAAAATATCTATTTTTCTTCCATATAATCCTCTTAACATGAACATGCCAGATGGTGTTTCATATCAGGTCAGAAATAATGAAGGAATCTGGCTTTAATTCTAAGAATCAGGGTGTTGGGGGAGGACTGAGTAACTAAAGATTACATATTTATAATAGCATTTCCCCCGAAACCCAACCATTTGTATGAATTTCTGATGTGCTTCTGTCTGAGCCTGTGGATTTATTTTTACTTATTTCATCTCTATTATACCCTCATCTTGGGATTCTGAAAGGTTGTTTATGATGTGCTTGGGAATTTTTTTCAGTTCTTAGGTAACCATAGCCAAGTAATCATCCATCCTCCAGATATTTCAAACTGAAGCAGATCAAGTAGCAATTCTAGAAAGGGGAAAGAAAAAGTCTGTCAATTGTAGAAGAGACCAATGTTTGCTAATTGGATTTAGGAAAACTAATTATAAGGCTAAAAATCTGAGGTTTTTCTTTAACTAAGAAATAAATTCCTTCTTTGTAACAAAGTAGCATAATTTTAAATCTTGCAGAGAAAGCAAAGATTTACACATCAACTAATCTGATAATTTGTTCTTATTGTCTCCTTGCCTAGGTATTATCACTTCCTTCCTAAGAGATCACATGATGGTTTTATTTATTCAATTGATCAAAATAATATTTAAGAATAGTCTACTGATTGGTTTCTTTATAATTTCTATATACAGTGATCATCTTTTGCCATTTCCTTGAGTGTATCTAAGCTATAGGAAAGAGGATAGCTATGTCCTGAACATATATAGCAAACACTTTTTAAACCCTTTTTATTGGTTCTTTGTGAATTTCATGCCGTGCACCACAATCCTGTTCAACTCCTTTTCCATAGTACCTGCCCTCCATGTTTTCATCCTCTGCCCCAGTAGCCCCCCCGCCCCCGCTAAGGGGGAGTCTCCTTGTGGAAACTGTAGTGTGTCACAGTATGTTACACAATGTACCCATTTTGTCCACACTTCTTTGCTTGCAAGTGTCCATTGTAACGATTCCATGGTCTGGCAAGAGGTCTTTGGCTTCTGCTACTCTGTCAATATTGGAATCTCACTTGGACTCCTCTTGGATATCCCATTGTTGAGCTGGGCCATGGAGATCCTGTAGTTTTAGATCTGTAGCACTGGCTCCTTCATGGACTCCAGGAGTTCATTGATGGGGTAGATGCTGGGGTGGGAAAATTCAAAACCCTGGATCTAAGCCTGAGAAGTTTCTGAGTTGCTCAGCCTGCAGCACTCCCACTCTCGCTCTGGATGCTGTCTCACCAGCAACCACCACAACTGGGTTGCTACTCTGCTGCCCAGGGGTAGTGCAGGGCCCGCTATTGCTGTATCCCCTGGGCCATCTCTGCCACCTGCCGTAGACGGCAAGGGATGAGGGGGGAAAGGAGGAAGGCTGTCTCTCACTCATCCGTGCCACTGCCCAGCAGACAAGAGACAGGGCTAGCTCTCCTGTGCTCAGATTCTTGGAGTTAACTCACTTGCAACCCCTATATCCCAGTGTCAGCTATACTCTGCTGCTCCCCGGCAAGAGGCAAGGTGCAGGGCCCAGGCTCACCAGTGGTGCAGCAAATGAAAGAAACTGACATCTCTCCTGCTTTCATGACCCCAGGGCCAGCTCTCCTTCCTGCCATAGGTGGTAAGGGGAGAGGATGAGAGAGGATATCTCCTACACCTATGGCACTCCAAGGCAGGCGTGATAGGGCCAGCTCACCCGTGACCCTGCCATCAAGTTAACTTCCAATGTACTGCCTAGGTAGGGTACAAGGCCTGTTGCCCTGAATAATACAATAGGTGTGGGGCAGGGATTGCTCTCCCATTCTGATGACCTCAGGCCAGCTCTAATGTCTACCAAGGTTGCAAAGGAGCCAGACAGGGAAACAGGGTGCGTCTCTCCCTTGCCCATGCCACCACACAGTAGACAAGTGGCAGGGCCAGCTTTCCCACACTTACCCTCTCATGGGTAGTAGCTTATCAAAGTGCCCCCCACTCCCACCAGGATTGGCTCTACTGTTCTGTCCAGGTTAAGTGCAGGGGCCTATTCTCCTAAGTGATACAACTGACGAGGGGCAGGGGCAGGGGCAGGGGCAGGGGCAGGGGCAGGGGCAGGGGCAGCTCTTCAATATCAAGATCCCCGTGGGACCCACGGGGGGGGGGGGTTTCTCTTTCGTCCTGATAGTTTAAGGTGCAAAATAGAATGTATAGTTCATATGTTAAAAATATAGGTATATAGTCAGGATCCTAACATATTTTTTGAAGAGGTATCTTTAGAAGGGGGAACAAAAAATATTCATAGGAGGAAATACAGAGACAAAGTTTAGAGCAGAGACTTAGGAAAGGTCGTTAAAGACTGCCCCACCTGGGGATCCAGCCCATACACATACAGCCACCAAACTCAGACAATATTGCTGATGAAGTGCATGCTGACAGGAGCCTGATATAGCTGTCTTCTGAGAGGCTCTGCCAGAGCATGACAAATACAGAGGCAGATGCTCGAAGTCAACCATTGAACTGAGAACAGGGTCCCCGTGGAGGAGTTAGAGAAAGGATTGAAGGAGCTAAAGGGTTTGCAATCCCATAAGAACAACAATACCAACCAACCAGAGGCCCCAGGGACTAAGACAGCATCCAAAGAGTACACATGGACAGACCCATGGCTCCAGCTGCATATGCAGCAGAGGATGGCCTTGTTGGGCACCAATGGGAGGAAAAGCCCTTGGTCCTGCCAAGGCTCGATGCCCCAGTGTAGGGGAATGTCAGGGTGGGGAGGCAAGAAGGGGAGGGTGAGTGGATGGGGGAACACCCCCATAGAAGTGGGGGGAGGGGGAGGGGAAAGGGTGTTTCTGGATGGGAAACCGGGGAAAGGGATAACATTTGCAATGTAAATAAATATATCCAATAAAAAATAACTAAAAATTATATCACATATCCCAAAATCTCTGCAAAGATTGTTATGAATCGCCCATAAATGTTATGTGATGATAAATAGATACCCAAGAAAACTATGAAAACTACTACTTCCCTCCGTTCATAGAATGTGCTGCTCCTAGAGTCAGGTGTGTGACTCAGAGAGAAGGGTCCCACTGTGCCTTCTCACCTCCACAGCGGTCAGGAAATATTTTGGCAATTGGAAAAGTAGGATAAATGAGGCTATACAACAGACTGCTTCATCTATCTGTCAACAGAATTAATCTCATTTGTAACTGTGATAAGGTCAAACTTAAGGAGAAAAGAAATTAAAAGAATAGATTAAATAAATTAAAAGAGTAGATTCATTAGGATGCAAGTCAAACTATAGGCTGGATACTTTGCTGAAAGTTGACCTCTGAACTCTGAGTATACATCAAAATTAGACTTCAAAAGTTATATGTTCAACTGATCCTAAGTTTCATTAGATCTGTGAGTAAAGCAATTTATGGACTAGAACATAAAACAAGAGCATGGCAGGAAAGCAAGTAGTGAGGTGAAATGGCGAGGAAAAGAAGTAATGAAAGTCACCCTGGCAAATCCCACTAGCATTGCCACAGGCCTACCTATAAGCATTTCCCAAGGCTTCATTCCCTGGGAAGCAAAGCCAGGGACTTCAGCAAGAGCAAGAGTGAGGGTTGATGTAGAAAGGAGCATATTTTACCAATTATTCAGCTAGCAAGTGAAAAAAGAAGAAAATCACAATATCCCTGGGCAGAGGAAGTATTAAAAATAACCAAGATTTAGTATCAAGTTTTCAACAAAAATGTTTGTGTCCTGAGAAGAAACAAGGGAGTCTAATTCATTCACAGAGCAGGGTGTGGATGGGAAACAGACAAGAGAAGCTGCCTAGGGTTGCAAACAAAAGATAAGTTCTTAAAACATCCATTAAGACTATGTCCAAAAAGAAAAGAAAAAAGACACAAGTCAGGATCACATCAGCACATCAGACAATCAGTATTAGTACAGTAGATAAAACAATTGTATAAAGAGAAATTATCTTAAAAGAGCTAAGCTAAGGTTCAGTAGGATTGAACTAGAAGAAAATACTATTGTTCATGAAATGAACTAAGCAAACAAACTAACGAAGAAGAGAAGTGTAATATATTACATCAGAAAAGCAAGAGACGCCATAGGACAGGCAAGTGTATGTATAATAAATTATCAGAAGAAAAAGAGAAGACAGAGCAGCAGACTGTATTGAACAAAATTATGACTAAATCCGACTTTACTGAAAACCATTAACCTATACAAGCAGCAAGCTAAGCAAATTCCAACTACAATAAACAAAAACACATCCCCCCCCCACACACACACCACAGTAAAACTATTGAGAGCTCAAAGGAGAAAAATACATTTTTAAAGCAGAAAGGGGTTGAAAAAAAATGACTGCTTTACCAAGTACGTTTTGACATTTTGACCTCAAAACAGAATGTTGAACTTGAAAAGGCCCATGTGATGGTGTCACACAAGTACATATGCACACACACACACACACACACACACACACACACACACACACACACGTATATGCTGGTCACACACATGAAATTCTGAAGAACTCACAGTTGCCTCTGGCCTACCACAGGTAGTACTTGACAGCAGATTTACAAGTTAATTCAAATAACATTACCAAATGATTTTCCATCAGGAACAATAGGGCCAACTGTATTGAGATACAGGCCTCAATAAATGAAAACCTTAACAAGTAATTCCACACTGAATAGGACATTCTTTCATAAATGGATACAACACAGACGTGCATGCGCATGTGCATGCGTGCACACACACACACACACACACACATGCACACGCACACTCACACACACAAACTACCTTTAACTACCTTTTTCTCTTTTATGTGAAATACTTTTAAAATATTCTAAACAAATCAAGTCAGCATAGAAAGTATCTTTGGTTCTCAATAACAAGCAGCAGCAGAGATCTCTGTCTAACTATAAAATGCAATTCAAATGCAAGTTTCATCTTTTTTTTTTCTCTTAACTCAAAAACTGACCAGAGAAAAGATCTCATCATATGTTCAAAATGTCTGATTAGGCCCATGATATAGGAATGTAATACATTTGGTAATAATAGCACTAAGGAAAGGGGGCAATCAAAGCAGTATTGGCTGAGGAATTGATGCCAGACCGTAATGTGATACACAATAACCCATGAAACGATGAAATCACTGTAAACAAGTTAATCAGCAAAACACAAACACGAACTCCATGTTCTCTTCTTCTTTGGGATCCAAGAGAAGACACTAATTACAAATTTAATAATGGTAATGTGCATTTTTACCATTTGTACATAGTGTAATTAGAAGAATGAGAACACAAAAATGTTGTAAGAGAATAGAGCAGTAGAACAGTGAAATTGATTCCGTGTGCAGACGAACTTAGTTCTGATAAGAAGTAGATAGAAGTCTTAGGCCCACTATTAAGATTGCTTAAGAAAATATGATAAAAATTCATTAAAGTCAATGAAATTATATAGTAATGCAAAAGGAAGTGATGCAAGTTTCAAGAAAGATATGAAACATTTGACACAAGTACTAAAAGGATAGGCATGGGTCTATCAATATCAAACTCACTCAGTCAAGATGGTAAGAATGGGAAAGACATACCCTTCAAACATACAAGCGTACTGAAAGGAAGTGATTGAGAAAATATCTATCATTCAAATAGCATGTTTTGTGGGTACACATGTGTGTAGATCTGTGTGAAAGTCAGAGGATGGATCCATGAGTTATTTTTCAGTCACCATCTAGCCACAGGCTTTCTTTTTAATTCCTGAGACTGAGTGTCTCATGGCTTTGAACTGACCAACTAGACTTGACTACCTATCCAGGGAACTGTAGGGTTCCTTCTGTCTCTGCCTCCTCAGAGCTGAGATGACAGGTCCATGTCACTGTGCCCAGCATGTTGTTATGCAAATAAACTCCAGTCCTCGTGCTTGTAGTACTAGCAGTTTGCCAACAGTTTGTCTAACCAGTCTCAAAAAGTGGATTTTTAATTGAATCTAAAATTAAGAATGTTACTATTAATGAAAAAGGGTGGGGGGCATTTTGAAATGACCAACATGTCAATCCTTCAGTAGGACATGTGCATTTTAAATATATATATAGTGTCAACATGTTTTCTGAGGAATATGCACAATGGACAATGACTTCATGAAATTCATAGGCAAATGGAATGAACTAGAAAATATCATCCTGAGTGAGGTAGCTCAATCATGGAAAAACACACTTGGTATACACTCATTGATAAATGGATATTAGCCAAAAAGCTTAAATTACCCAAGATGCAATCCACAGACCACAAGAAGATCAAGAAGAAGGATGACCAAAATGCGGATGCTCCCACTTCTTCTTAAAAGGGAAAACAAAATATCCATAGGAGGGGATATGGAAGCAAAGTTTAGAGCAGCGACTCAAGGAAAGGCCATTCAGAGCCTGCCCCACATGTGGCCCATATATATACAGCCACCAAAACTAGATAAGATTGATGAAGCTATAAATTGCATGCTGAAAGGGACTGGATATAGATCTCTCCTGAGAGACACATCCA
Source organism: Rattus rattus (assembly GCF_011064425.1). Taxonomy (NCBI): domain Eukaryota; kingdom Metazoa; phylum Chordata; class Mammalia; order Rodentia; family Muridae; genus Rattus; species Rattus rattus. The sequence goes on from NC_046160.1 coordinate 51,799,728, forward strand.
GAGCATATCCAACACAGAGGTCAATGCCAGCAGCAAACCACTGAACTGAGAACAGGACACCCTTGGGGGGAATTAGAGGAAGGATTGAAAGAGTTGAAGGAGCCTGCAACCCCATAAGAACAACAATGCCAACCAACCAGAGCTTCCAGTCCTAAATCACTACCGAAAGACTATACATGGACTGCCTTTGAGAGCAACGCCCCCGCAACACTATTAAGCTACAATGAAATCACTGGATGAGGTCACGCATGTTACAATCTCTTTCATTAGGTTCCATCTGGGCTGCAGTGATGTAGCTCGACATGTAAAGGTACTAGGTATCAAGCCTGATGGCCTGAGTTGGAGCCACTGGCTGCTAGAATCCAGGTTGTAGAAAGACAGATGGACTCCTGCAAATTGACTCCCACACACATGCCATGGCACATTATTGCCTACACACATACTGTGCGTGTATAAGCCAAGAAATCAATAAATAAATCTGGAAAGAAAGGACTCCTTTTTCAAGTCTTACCTCTGAACACTGTTGTAACAGGAAACCAAACTTTCAATACATGAGCCTTTGAGGACACTTGAGACAACAGTGTCCTCAAGTTATGACAACAGGCAATGGCTAAAGCAACTAAAATGGAAGTAGGTGACTGGTAGCATGGCATACCACTAATGGATAAGGTAACCACTATGGAGTTTTAGATGGGGAGGTCATGAGTTCAAGGGTAGTGAAGGCTCCCTCACTCCAGAGACTGAAACAGTGGATGAGAGTATAAGCAACACATGCTATATTAATACTACGATCATCTATGAATAAGATTGAAGGGTCTAACGTAATTAATGCATGCTATGACTTGTAATAACCTTGTAGTTTAAAAGAGAAGAAAGCTGTAAAAACTCACATATAAGATTGCATTTGTAAGGATTCCTTAGATTGGAGAGATCTATAGAGTTTCTTAATAGACAGTGAAACTCACAGTCAATCAGAGAAGAAACAAGCAATGTATAGAGGATGTAAGTTTCCTTCAGAGATTATGCAAATAACATGAGATTTACCATACTGATGGCTGAGCATATCGTTGAATTTACAAAAATTAATGAAATTTGAGTGGTAAAGTTTATGATACAGGAGTCCTACATGTTTTAATAAAGCTATTCGTAAAATCTCTGTTACAAGAATAGTGGTTCAGCATTTTTCTCAAAGGATACTATGTATTATTTTAGCTTAGAAAGTCCATAAATGGATATAATTATGATCAGTTTCTCTTTATCTTCCTTTAAGCCATCTCTTATTCATCATGGGCGAGAGCCACTTCCAGAACAGATCAGGCCTTCGTTTCCATTAGCATTTGGCCTTTAGTCAACTCCAAGCACAAGAAGAGCTTTTCTTGGCAGGCGCCTCAGACCACCAACACACTCACCTATGAGGCTGAGCAAATACCATTGTGGTTTTCACCCTGTTTTTTTTTATTGTACTAATATTTTTATTTAACTATTGAGTGGTTTTGTGAGGTGATTTCAGGGTTGAGGCATATTATTAATCCGGATCAAGATTTACAACTTTTAAGATATGCTGTAGAAAATATGTTTTTAAGTGTCACGGTTAAAGTTAGGCTAAGCTCACACTAATTATCTGTTTGGGAAAGGTTGCTGATCTCTTCTCCACTTTCTCCAAATGGAGTACTATGCTTCTTTCTCTGTTCTCTGTTTTTTAACACATTAATGTAGACTTTTTCATTTCAAAAATGGTTATTCCTTTTTTCTTAACTTCTGCATCGTCTGAGCTCTCTCACAGTTGCAATGATTTCAGTATAAACACTTGGTGCTATATCTCTGTAAAAATCCATCATATAAAGTAAAAATTAGCTTATTTTAAAAACCAAATGTTATCTAACCTGTACTTACTAGAGAGGGTTATGGCGTAAACAGCCTAAGAGATCAGGATAGCTTTAGAGCAGACGGTTTACAAAGGCACATATTACCAAGCCCTGAGGAACATGGTGGGTTCACAGGGACTGGAGTTGTTATCAACTGTATCTATAACAAAAAAACAATGGAGAGTGACAGAAGGGTAGAGAAGCAGCTGCCTTGAGAGAAGCAGTGTTACTTTTCTCTGGAATGATGTTACACCCATAAAACCCCTAGCGAACCTTCATGGACTAAAGGAAGACACAGTTATAAAGCATGATCTATGTGAAGGAACAGTGCACCCATTTTCTATATGCACTGTTTTGCTCTTAGCTTACAGCATCTGACATGTCTGATCACAATGAGATTTTACCTAAATGTGCAGTACAATGTGCAGGTTATGTTATCAAAGCTCTGGTTAGGAATATGATTTTCTAAATACAGAGTACAGTAAAAAGAGGGATCAAGGCCAAGGCCTCAGAATTGCATTCTTTCTTTTATTGTTAATTGAGGGAAACAAAAGAAAGCAGAGTGATCATGAAGGAAGTGATCAGAGATGTGGGAGGAAGGAGAGAGAAAACACGAAAGAGACTGTCACAGGAAGAGGCCTTAGGAAGGAGTGAGGAAGACTCTGGGAAGCTCTGCACAGATCTCTATTGAAAGGTAGAGGTGCTGGACTTTAGCAACTTGAAGGGACATCATTTACAAAATTGACAAGAGGAAGTTTAATGAGTAAAACCAAGAAGTCAGATTTGAGTTGTTTGAGGAGGGAGGAGAACACAGTCACATGGTCTGTAAAGACGCTTGATGGTGAAGAACACTGGAGAGGTCAGTAGTAACGAGACATAGACCTGAGAGGCTCCTCCAAGGATAAACATCCTGAATGACTGAGTTTACTGGGCAGGAATCTGAGAGGACGACTGCAGAGATGCCGGGCAGGATGAGCCACAGAGCAAGAGTCAAAAGGACTGCTTAGTAATGGAAAGGTGAGAGTCACACATCTACAGGAAGGGAGCAAAGGGGCTTAGTGGGGTGTGATCTATGTGGTTTCTAAGAGAGTTGAGAGCTAAAGCAGTGAGGGCCTTATGAGTTCTGTTCTCAGCAATAGATGGGATGTTTGTCTCATTGGAGTGGGGAGCTAGGACTACTTGAGAAGTGGGGTGTCATCTTCATGTAAATAGTGTTGTTGGACATGTGAGGTTTACACGATGAAGACAAATGCAAGGAAGAACTCTGCCATTCCCTTGCTCTCCGTGCAATACTCATTCTGAAAAACCAGATATATGTTGAGCCTTTAATCCAAGTCACATTAAAGCTCTGTTACAGTTCTGGCAACGCACAAAAGCCCTGTTATTTCCCTGGCAATAATATCTAGAAACAGACTTTTAAACTGAAGAGATAAATGTCTCCAGATTACACACGTGATTATGTAAGAAAACTGACAGGACAAAGCCGCCATCACGCTGAGTGCTACGTGCTCATCAGCCTTAGAGAGCTGGCTGGGTGCCCGTGGGCCTGAAAAGAATTCCTATTTGCCTTTGTGTGGAATTAAAGAGTCAGGCATTTGCCCCCTGAAATGGAACCAAGACATTGCCCCTTCTTGTTTGGCTGCAGCACCACCAGATGTAACACATAAATACCCGAATGGATAGTGGTGGACTGTGAGGACAGGAGATAAGCTGGTGCCGGCAGATGCTAGCAGTCAAGATTACTCAAGCTGTATTGAAATTTCCTTTGCACCTGGCACTGGAGGTGTTAGCCATGCCAGTTCAATCCCCCCAACACAGATGTTCTTGTTGTACCACTTTGCATGTGTAACATTTAGGTTTCTGCTCAGTTTTGCCACAGCGCACATAAATACGGCAATCCAAAGACCACCCATTTATTAGTGCACCTGCATCATCAACTACATCTCTTTCATTCTTTTCAATATTTAAAAAGAAAAAAGAAAAAGATACAGTGAGGGGAATAACATTTTTTAGCATGTTAGATTGCTTACAAAACGAAGATAAAAAAAATAACAATATCCACAATGGTCTCAAAACAGTCTTAGTAAAACATGGAATTAAAACGAGCCCTTCTTTAAGAAAGACAATATTTTATTATCATCTAATGAGCTTTTATTTCGTCCCTTACTAGAGAAGGAATAGAAGACATACATGGTTTATTTTCCAAAGATAAATTCTCATTTCTTCCAATGAGAAACTGGTAGTTTCCCTTGTAAGGGACAGATTTTGCTGAGTGTGGACCTCTGACACCCCCATTTTAAATTAATAGGAGTGAAGCTCAGTGCAGCTGAAGGCTGACTGTGACCTCCTGAATACAGGATAAAAAGCCTTTGGAGAGAGACAAGATCATTACTCCAGAGAATAGCCTCCCACAGTTGCTGTCCTACTGAAGTGAGAAAGAACACCAAAATGTTTTGATCTTTTTCCACAGTTGCACATAGTGTCTGTATCTTTCCAAATACCCAACTTTGTCAAATGTCTATGAAAAGGAACTTCAGTGATATTTAATTTTGGTTTGTGGAGAAATGGGACTGTCTTCCATTATTCATTTGAGGCAAATAAATGTTTAAACAAGAGATTCATTTTAAAAATTGATGAGTGTTGACTTTTTTAAGTTTGATTTTTTTAATAAATTGTAATAATTACTCAGGTTAACACTCATGTCCTCAGTTTATTAACACTCATGTCCTCAGTCTATATGCATTGTTTATTTCCTGACTATTGTATTGTGTGTGGTATGCACCATCCATCTCTAAATCAATATTGCACCAGTAACTGAGTGAATCATGTTGTGAAATATATATATCAAAAAGTCAGGTGCTTCAGAGACAAAGAAGGAAGAAGAGGAAAATGTAAAGGAAGAATGAAGAAGCAAGATGAAGAAATAAAAGAAGTATCTACATGAAGAGGCCATGCCTTCCTATTTGTTTATATACAACAACTCTTGGAGACCTTGGATAGGGAGAAATAAAGTCAAGCCAGTAGTAAACCCAGCTAGCTTCAGAGCAAACCTGATTAACTGCCATGCTCCAAATAAAAAGCAGAGAGGGAGAAAGAGAGACAGAGAGATAGAGGGGGAAGGGGAGAAAAGGAGGAGAGAGAGAGAGAGAGAGAGAGAGAGGAGAGAGAGAGAGAGGTAACAGCTAGCTTACTCAAATCTTCTAAAGTTAATGTGACTGACTTTATTCTGAAGTCTTCTGTTCAATAGACATATGAAGATGGCATATGTGTATACAGACATAGAGAAACCTCAACCTATAAGAGAAAAAAGGAAGGAGGAGATATAAAAATAGGGAGATGTTGGGGGTTCTCTGGAAAGCCTTGTCTTTCAGTACAAGGGTGGAGAGTTCTTTGAAGTGTAATATGTACAGCCATCACTACTTGCCACCACCCACTTCAAACATGAAGGTTGAATAAAGCATATTCCTTGGCCCGACACTAGTTTTCGATCTCATCGGGGCTGTAAGGCTCTGAATACAGCATACAACAATTTGTGAATCCTGAATCCTGTCTTCTGTCTCAATCTTGAGATAATTTTTTCTAGTTCATCTAACTGATTTTTAATACTACCTGGAATAACTGCAGCCACTAATGCGACCTGGTTTGTACCACACATACTACTGAGTATATAGAATACGTTTTGTAAATGAATATTTTATTTCATGTTACAAGTGAGCATGTCAGTGGTTAGAACGAAATAAAAATTTCAAGGTCACGCACTTGACACGTTACATAACAAGAATCTGTACCAGAACATGTGTAATGAAGCTTGGGTGTGAATCGTGTTAATTTATTCCAGAAAGATTACAATAGATCTAATAAATAAAGATAGAAACGTTTGATTACCTAAGACATTATGTTGCTGATGTACCTAAGTTTTAAGGTTATTAACTTAAGATGTATATTTTACTTCACTGTAAGGCATTATATTGAAGCATTTCTTTATCTGTTTAGCATCCTCACTACGCTAGCTGCCATGATTCCCACATATCATAATGGATTGGAACAAATAAGAAATTGCCACCTCAGGATAAAAATCATGGCTTTTCTTTGATACATACACCATTTGAGACATGCAAATAATAAAATCTACTCCTTTTCAGTTAAGATTAAAAGCAATGTCTCTAACATTACTTACCCCAGAGACTTTGCAAAGGACAAAGGATGAGGAGCAAGACCTACACAGCCAGAAACCATGCATAAAGTATATCTCCTTGCTTTTGCCTAGGGAACCTTTCTCTTTCTGCTTCTGTTCATGGGTTCTAATAAAAGCAAAGATACTAGACAAAGAATGCTATCCCAACAGATTCTGACTCTGGGCCCTCAAAAACCGACTGCCCATGTTCCCTGGCCAGAATAATTTCTGCCATCACTTCCCTTTTCAAACCATTATATTCCAAGCTAAAGTACTTCATTGGTATAACTATCTGGCCAAACCTAAGTCGCGTGCTAAGGGATTACACTCTAATTTAATGTTGCTGGGTCCCATTGATAGGTTAAACAGAGATCAGTGATACACTGTTACAGCTCACAGTCATGAGTTCATGCAGATTCCACAGGAGGCTGGGGTAGTTAACTTCTGTTCCTCTCTCCCTATCCCTCTCCTCAACCCTTCCCTTTTCTCACGTACCTGGGAATGAACCCAGAAGTTGTAAGTGCTAAAAAAGCATCTACCGCTGAGTTAAAAACTACATTCACGTCTCCTTTTGTTCTCCTATGTTCTCCTTCGGTTTCAAGAAACACATTAATGTTCTTGACACAGTAAAGTCACTTAAAATGTTCTGGGCAGCAAGTGATTGACACATGCCTTCAACTCCCAGTAAGAAAATAGAAAATAAAAAGTGGGGTACACTCTACCTCATGCCTTTTTACCCCTTCTCTCTGTCCCATTCATTCCCTTATTTGAATATCTGTGGATGACTCTCGAGCTGTGCTTTTCCATCACTATTGTAAATGGCGAGTCTCACTCTGCTCCTACAAAATCAGTGGCAGCATCGAAAAGTCTGTCCACTGCAGTGCTCATTTGTCTTATAGTTCAATGAACAATAACACGTGCAATTTGATTTGCTGTGATTTGATTTTTGTAGTGATCCAGTAAGACAATCAGAACTTTTGGAGCTTCTACAAAGGGCTATTGGCCTTCACAATAATATTTATGCTGTGCATAACATAATCAGAATTTTTCTCTCCCACCTTTTTATTACTTACCTTGTGTTGATCACTCATCCCACCTCCATCACCTACCTGCTCATGTGGTAAACTTCACATTCTTCATATGGATACACATACACACATACATATACACACACACTTACACACACATACATACACACATACATACACACACATACACACACATACATATACACACACATATACACAAAAACATACACACACATACACACACAAACACACATATACATACACAAACACACACACAGAGACACACACAGAATATGTGGTATATGAGTTATATATAAAAATATATAACTCAGTAATGCCAGTTTCTCAAAGAATAGTTGTATCAGTTAACAAATTATTTTTGCTTCTGTGCTTTGGTGCTTTGTTAAATTAGCCAGCTAATGATCTATCAGGAAAGGTCATCAGTCTGCAGTTTTTCTTTCATCTACCTATATAATAAAACATAAATATAGGGGCACCCCCTCCACCACTTGGATGGTCGTTTTGTGGTCAGACATTCCTAAATTTAATAAGGGGAAATAAGACTGTGCTTTCAAGTCTCACATTCTGGCCTTGAACCTTTCTCACTATAGAAGCTGTACTCATTTAGGAATCTTAACTCAGAAGACAAAAAGTAGTAAGGCCTGTAATAAGCTATTTGGGTGGGGGCTGAGGTAAAAACATATGATCACAAAAGGCAAGTTGCTCAGTAGAAGCACAAGTAGTTGTGTTCAAGATTGTTAGTTAACCTAGATTCCTCTCTCTCTCTCTCTCTCTCTCTCTCTCTCTCTCTCTCTCTCTCTCTCTCTATGTGTGTGTGTGTACATGTATATGTGTGTGTGCATGTGTATAGTAATAGTAGTAGTAGTGTGCATGAATATATCTTTAAGGTTTGAGATGTGTGCATACATGTGTATGTACGTATGGTTTCTCATTGAATGTGGTTGTCAGAGATTGATGTTGATCAGTCTTCATCTTCTATAAGGATGCAAGGTGTCATATTTGGACCCAGATGATGAATTTAGCTTGTCTAGCTCTGGCAATCCATTGTCTTACCCCACAAGCATTGGGATTACAGACAGGCTTGGCACACTCACCCAGTACTCATGTGGGTGCCCTCTTGTCCTCACATTTATATGCCAAGTGACTTTAACCATTGTGCCATCTCTCCAACCCTGAATTCACCTACTCTTTCAGTGTTAGTTTACGACTTCAAGTTTTATAATATAACATGAGTCAAACAATTCTATACTGACAATATGAAGTAAGGAGACCTAGCATAGGTTTGTGGGTCCCAAGTCTGCTCTGCCACAGGGCTCAGTCACTTGCTCGTGGAGTCAGGACACATGGGCGGGGCAGGAATCCTGAGGTGGGGAAGCACAGCCTGAGCACAGGACATGCTCAGGCCTTTGAACACCTAGGCACTGCTGGATGCTCCGGAAGAGCTAAGAATGGAGTGGGGGGCCGTGGGCTGATCTAGCTAGAGCTGAGGGTGAAAAGAAGGGGTGCTGGTACCACTGGGAGAGTACTTGGCTGGTTCTCCACGGATCGTCTTTGGCTTGGTGATGGTGGGCTTGGTTTGGCTTGCTTTGATGCAGGCATGACTGGGAGCATAGGGAGGTCTTCTACAGGAGATTAGACAGCAGCTCCGAAGGGGAAGGCCTTTGTTGCTCCCCACTGCAGATCCTGATGAAAAGAGACAGTCCACAGTTTAAAGACATTTATTGTCATGAAGGAAAGTGGATGAGTAAAACCATATCCCGCTTCTCAGGGTGGGCCTGAGACTAAATACCTTTTGCAGGGAAGAATGCCTGGCAAGGAAAGTTCATTGGCTAAGCTTCTGGGCCTTTAGGTACCTCATTATAATGGAGATCTGTCTTGAGCCTACATGACCTGTGATCACATCCTCTACCTGTGGAGGGGCTTGGGGTGTTGCCCTTATGTGATTGATGACCACAAATCTATGGAGGGCATTGGCTAGTGATGGGCCCGGTTACTCCGTGGTATCATACAAAACCGCTAACATCCCTTTAGGGCCACCGGGTTTCTAACCTACGCTCAATCAGGAACCAGGGTGCCTTTCGCGGTCCCGCAACCTGGAAGAGAACTAAACTATTTAATAAGATAAAAACAGATTTCTTAAACACTCTAAACATTTTCAAAACTTAGTGAATACACACACACACACACACACACACACACACACACACACTTTTCCGAGTTAAAATTTGCATTCCTTCATAGTAACACGTTGCTAGAAACTAATTTTCCAAAGGAGAGCAAAGCTGTCTGTAGACATGTGTTCCTTTCCTCCTTGAGTGGATTCACATGAGCATATGCTTCTCTCCCATATCCATGACCCCGTTTTTAGCATACATTCCTCTGAGGAAAGTAATTGTTGCTGTATTGTGACAACAAAGGTCTTGTATATTTTGCAACATTCTAGAAATGTACAAAATTACTTCTTAATCAGTGTAAATTACTAAATTCCCATGGGAATAGTGTTAATGATTTTTTTTATGAGATTGTTTAGGTCACAGGAACCACTCACCAAATCATAAACTTTACATTTTCTCAGTAGTATTATTTTCCCCAGCTTGAAATGTGTGTGGAGAGGTGATTTCTTCTAATGTAGGAAACTACGACTGATGATTTAATCAGGGTTCTCCAGATAATCATGTTCTCAACAGAAATACAATCAGAAAGTGCAGGTCTCCAAGGCTATTCATAGAAAACTATAGAAGAGCCCTAACCATCAAAAAAGTTGAAGTTAGAATCATATTCAACCTGAACATGGATACGTATCTAAAGGACTTTTGGTATGTAAATTTCTGTGTATAAGTACTAGTCACTCACTTTCTTCAACCATACTCCATCAGTAATACCCCTTCCAAGCATCTGGGTTCCAAGTAGATGGTTGGAATGCTAATAGGACAAGGTATCGAATCTCCTTCAGCTTACTGGGCTAACAGGATAAGGTCAGGACTTAGGACCCCATTCTTTACTGATGTAGAGATGTTTCAGGTGAACTAAATATTACAGACCACCAATCAGCATCAGAGTCCCTCCCTCATGCCTACTGAAGTGGTCAAGGACTAGACATCTTTCCAACAATAACCAAAACATGCCTTATGTGATACTTTGATTTCAGTAATTCCACGTGAATTAACTTCATGTCTCACCATTCTCTGATGTTGGCCAGGACACCCTTGCTGAAGATTATGCAGGATACATTAAATGGTGCTTGAGGAGGTTTATTTGGATAAGGATGTGAATAACGACTCCTAGAATCCTGCACTACAAAACCAGACATGGGCATGTATACGTTTATTGGCCTTTATAACTTGAAGCTTTTCTTTATTTTATTACATCTTTGCCAACCCATATTTAAATGCTTTTGTGGTAAACATTCTGATTATACATATGAAATCTCTAAATGTTCTTAATGCTATTCCTTTTAATTACTACTTTGAAACTTAATAATTAAAATAGCAGAATAGGGAGAAGCATATACATACATATATATTCATCTTTACATCTACTGTTGATTTGGTAGTTTATTGCTTATTCCTCAACCCAATTTATTATTGGTTAATCCAATAATTATCACTAAAATGTTGTAGGATTGTGTGTCTGTGTGTCTGTGTGAGTATGTATGTCCTTTAATTCAAGTGTAGAAAACCTTTCGAGGACAGAAAGAATAAACGTTAGAAAAGATTTGTATATATACTGTTCTTTTGGTACTGGCCCTCAAGCAGAGATGATTCGCACATCTGTTGACTTTTTTCACGTTGCACACATTTGCACCTTTTTTAAAATGTTGACTGAATCGCTTAATTGTAGACAAGCGTTCATTTTAATGTAAATCTTACAGTATTACATGAGTGAATGTATGAAAATAGCTTGGAACAGTTTAAATTGGGCAGAATTCTGCTTTGATCATAATGTGCCTCTTCAGCATTAAAATAAACTTGCAACATATGCTGAAAAACATGTGTAATAAGTAAGTGCCTTTCGCTGGTGACTTCTCTGGAAAAAAATAAGCCATCACTTAATAGAAGTCAAAAAACGCACAGCGCATTGCAAGCACCCGGCACTGGGACGGTATGATTAGCATCTTACGTCGATGAATAGGTACCCGTTCCTCCCCCCAACCCAAAGAATGTAATTATAACCTTACAATGCTTTGGCTTTAAACAATTCTTTTAAATATTCTACGGCATAAATCATTTAGACGACTGCTCTTTAACACCTATTGCTTTAGAGTTGATCCTCTCGTGCATTTATGCTCCTCACAGGATGCCCAAGAATGTGGTAACTAGACTTCAATTTTTAAAATGGTCAGGAAAAATAAAAAAGACATGCATATTCATGAGCCATGATGAGACTAGGAGATGGGAGTGGGGTGAGGCCAAGATAGGATTGTTACCATCTAAAAGGATAGTATTAATTAATGACAGGTAGTCAAAGAATGTGTCTGTTTGTAACCTTGAACTATGAGTGGTAGGACTTGGGACTTTGAGAGACATTGTCACAAAGCATTTATCTTCTCTGATTTTAATTTATATATGGACCTGAATCGTGCAGGAATGTTTTAGTTACAGGTTTTTGTTGAAAGTAACAACAGCTTACACATAAGATATAAGACATTATGTGCTCGTATTAAATATGAAACTATGGGGAACTGGACTGAGCTAGAGAAAACATTACACAAAACATTGGCTCAGTGTGATGGTTTTATGCCTAAAACCTGAACATTTGGGAGGTGAGAGTAGGAAGATGAGGAATTCAACCAGTCTCTGGTACACAGAAAGTTTGAGGCTGATCCTGGCTACATAAGACCATGCAGAAAAAAAAAGCACAACAGAACAAAAACAAAAACACTGAAACAAAACAACAAGTATATATATATATATGTGTGTGTGTGTGTGTGTGTGTGTGTGTGTGTGTGTGTGTGTGTGTGTGTGAAAGATAACATTTAGATGATTACCTATAATCAAATCCTTTTGGTTACAATTTGATATTCGTCACTTCAAGAAGTTTTCTCTAAAACCCTGAGTCCTTTCTTTCCTGTCAGTATTCACGGTAAGCTAAATCTGAAGGTAATTCTTTCTTTTAGAAATGCTGTAAAGGACTCTGAGAAAGAGAGCAAGCATACATGACTTGGTACATTATTATGAATTTGTTGCACATTTATTGATGGTCTCCTCTGTGCCAGATTGTACATTTGAGAGCTGAACACAAAACAAGAATCACAGTGTATGATTCCCACCCAGAAAGGTTTTAACTTAATTTGAAAAGAATGTTTGCAACCACAGCTAGTTACTCTTGAGCAGCCTTCTCTGTAGGGAGTTGTATGGTTGTTCAACAGAGGCTCTGATTATCAGTATGTCTGAAAATGTATTTATAGGACATTCTGCCGCAACCCACGTCTCTCCCAACTTTTCCTGCCATGGTTGGTAGTATCAACACTGGAACTGAACCTGCTCGTCTTTATCTGTGTTGAACAATCTCCACTTCCTTCTCAGTAAAGTTATCCATTTTGTCCTTGGAACAACCTTCATTTTTGTACATGGATACAGCATTGTTTGAATTCCTATCATCTTTCAGGAGAATTACCTCAGGGCTTCTCTAACTAAACACTTTGCTTCTTTCTGGCAATCCAATTGAGGTGAATTGTGTGTTGATGCCTCCCCCAGTTCCTATATCGTTTTGTTAACTACAAAGGTAGTGGTACAGAAGGTTGGGGTTTGGGAAGTGATTAGGTCATGAGGTCAATGCTGTCAACACTGGCATTAGTGTCCTTATTTAAATGGTATTAATGAGCCTCCTTTTGGATCCTGTCTTGTGCAAGTCCAGTGAACAGATAAACAGCAGACTTTCACCAGACACTGCTGAAATTTTGATGCTGGATTTCCTATCCTTTAGTGTTAAAAACAGATTCATGTTGTTAAATAGCCAATCCATTATCATCAACCCCTTAAATATTCTTTCAAAACTTCAATCCATGGGCTGGAAGATGGTTCAGGATACTGGAAAAGATGATTGCTACCAAACTTGAGAACCTGAATTGATTCCAGCAACCCATGTGGTCAAATGAGAAAACCAAATCTGTAAAATGATTTCCAATATAAACTCATAATCTTGCAATAATTCCTCATTTGTTTGATTTTTAAATGTTTGAGATTATAATATAAATTACATCAGCTTTCCTCCCTCTCCTCTCCCCAAACCTTCAGATGTACCCCTCCCCCTTGCTCTCTTTGAAATTCATAGCCTCTTTCCCCTACTTGTTCTTTACATTTATATTGTTGTTTAATTGTTGTGTTATCTTCCTTAATACATAACTCCCTCAGTGTGTATACGCTTACTTGTATGCATATGCTTTCAAGGCTGACAGTTCGATATTGAATACAACTGGTGTCCTCTTCCCTGGAGATAACTGTTTCTCCTACTCTCAGAATTCCTTAGTTGCCTGTAGTACTTTTCTAACAGTTGAAATCTAGTGAGTTTTTCCCCATCAATGTTACCAAGTTTATTGGTATATCTTGTTCAAGTCACATTTAAGCAAGCAGCCCAGTCAGTAAAATGTAAATTTTAAAGTGTGGCACACAAGTGATGAACATCCTTCATACACTTTAGTGGAGTTGTTCTTCCTCACTGCTACTATTATTTATTCTGAGTTCTTTAAAAAGAACCTTGGCATCCAACCATCTACAATCTTAACTTTATTTGCAATGCCCTTCTCTGCAAATTCTCAGATCTTGTCCCCAGTGTACATATTTATTTCTTTATCTACATTACAAATATTGCCCCCTCCCTGTCCTGCCTTCCAGAGTTTGTCACCTCCTCTCTCTCTCCTTTGCTTCTGAGAGGCTGGTCCCCCCACATACACAGTCACCCATGCCCACCCCACCACCCTCCCCTATGAATCCCCCTTCATGTCTCTTCATGATTAGGAACGTCCTCTACCACTGAGGACCATATGGACCAGCCCATGTATGCTCTTGATTGGTGGCTTAGCTTCTGGGAGTTCCCAGGAGTCTAGATTAGTTATTATTATTAGGCTTCCTGTGGGGTTACCATCCCTTCAGCTCCTTCAATCCTTCCTCTAATTAAAGCATAGGGGCCCCAGACCTCATTCTAATGGTTGACTCTAAGTCTCTGCATCTGTCTCAGTCAGTTGCTGGTAGAGCCTCTCAGAGGACAGCCATGTTAGGCTCCTCTCTGTTAGCACAACATAGAGCATCAGTAGTAGTTTCAAGGTATGATGCTCGCCCATGGAATAGACTCTAAGGTTGGCTAGTCACTGAATGGCTTTTCCTTCAGTCTCTGCTCCAGTTTTGTCCCTGATTTTCTTGTAGACAGAAACAATTCAGGCTCAAAAACTTTGAAGTTAGGTTGGTGACCTCATCGCTCCACTGGGGGCCCTATCTATCTCCTGGAGGTGGTTCTTGAGGTTCTCTCTCCCCATTGTTGGACATTTCAGCTAACGTCATGCACACTGAGTTCCAGGAGCCTTTCACACACCTGGTCTCTGAGACTTTCTAGAGGTACATATTTCATATTTCCATTCATTCTCCTGGCCCTCTGGGCCTCTCTCATGTCTCCCCTGTACCTAACCCTGCCCCCTTTTCCCCCTTCCCCTCCCCTCTCTCATCTGATCCCTCCCTCCCTCTGCCTTCCATGATTATGGAAGAAAAGATACAGAAAATGTGGTTCATTTACACAATGGAATACTATTCAGCTTTCAAAAAGGAATACACTATGAAATTTACAGGCAGATGGATGGAGCCAGAAAACTTTATCTGAATAAGATAACACAGAACTAAAAGAACATGCATGGCATGTACTCACTGGTATATAGATAATAGCCAAGATGTACAGAATACCCATGATACAACCCACAGACCATAAGAGGTTTACCAAGAAAGAAGGCCAAAGTGAGGATGCTTCAATCCCAATACTGTTTATTCCTCCAGAGGTCTGATGCCACTGTCTGAAGGACAGAAGCTTGAATTCCATACCTATTTAGATGCTGCCAGTCCTCTAAACCTCCATGTGTCGCCCATTCTCCATCCTCTGGCCATAGCCCTTGAATTGTTCTAAAAGCATAGGATCTTTTGTTCCCTTTCCTTTAACCTATACTGTGAAGTAATCAGAGAAATAAAGATGCGCCATGAGACGCAGTGTTCAGGACCTGGGTAATAAACAGGCACATGCTCCTTCCTTTATGATTATTTCGCTTCCTGGGACAATACCTAGCTGCAGCACATAAACTAAAAGGACGTTCCCAAGCTCTAGGCTACAGAATATCGTCTATTATGACTGACTTCATTTCTGTCCTTTCTTTATATTATCACTCTCCCTACACTCTCTACCGACCTTCTGTGTGTGGAGTTGAACAGCTTCCATTTTCCATACTATACTGTTATGCTTTTCACACACACCCATACTTTGGTATATTGTCCATGTGATATAATTTTGTTGGATGAAATAAATGGACAAATGGACAAAAAATTGGGTTAGAATTATGGAACAATATGGATAATATAGCAAATATAGATGTAAAACAACTCAGGGCAATTGAAATTCTTGACAAATTTCCCATCAGGAGGAGACAAGAGAAAAGCCAAAATGGGTAGTTCTGCAAAACTAGGTGCTCTGTTTGTGAGATGTGTGGAAGACCAATGAGGAGCAGGCTAAGAGACTTGTACTTATCATTCTCAACAATGAGACCTAAGGGCTCTTGGCCTAAGAAATTTGTTTTAGTATGTCTTTGTGTGTGTGTGTGTGTGTGTGTGTGTGTGTGTGTGTGTGTGTGTGTGCATGTACTTGGTTTGTTTTGTTTTGTTTTATAATTCTTCAGATTCTCCTAAGCTTGTATTGTAACAAACGTTTTTCTTGTAGTGCTGTTATCCAGAGAGCTAAAAAAATGTATACTGTGTCTAGCACAGAGTTCAATTACACTGATGTACCACCCACACTGCTCGAAGCAAATTTGTTCTCCTTTATAGTAGAGTCCATCACTCTTTTAAATTCTACTTTATACCTAGAACGTCTGTAGAGTGCCATCACTCTGTCCCCTTGTAGCAATGACAGCAATCTGGATCTTACTTCTGGTCCAAGTTCACAGTAAGCCCAATGCTGTCCCTTACCACCTGCAGAGTGTTGGCCTACTTAATCTATCCCCTATTTGACTTCATGGCAGGAATGCCCATACTCCAGTTCTCTCACGAGGCACCCAGTGTAATTGCATTTCATATTTATCTAACCCAAGGGATTCCTTAGCTTATATTTTCACCACCACTCCAATATCTACACTCATGTCTTCTCTCTAAGTCTCTCTCTCTCTCTCTCTCTCTCTCTCTCTCTCTCTCTCTCTCTCTCACACACACACACACACACACACACACACACACACACTTAATTAGTTTACCTCCAATATTTTTCAAGCCACTCTCAAGGAAATGTTGATCCATCAAAAGTGTAGCATTCACAGAATTCATAATTGCATCACTTAAGCATAAAATATATTTAGTCTAGGGTATAAAGAAAGAGAATAAGCAAGAAAATTACTGTGGGATTGATTGAAACAAGAGAGTTAATCACAAGGTAATGCAAGTACTATTCCTCTTTTAGAGATTGGGTAGCTTATCCCAGAAATATTAAATGATTTGCCTGAGATTACCTTTGTAGACAAAGCATAAGTTTGGAATTAAAATCAGAACTTCGAAGACTTGTTTCACTTTAGCACCTTCCATTTGAATCTAGTATTCAGTGCAGCAATACTAAACGTTAAATTAGACAAACATTTCAATACAACTAGCCATGACCTTCAAAATTCAGGCTATTCCTTCCCGTGACTTTCTAGAAACTAAACTGTCAATAGCTGGTACATTTCAAGCCTCTGATACATTTTAATTCACAAGAGTTAGTATCCATTCTCATCCACCAGTTCCCTTGCAGATCCTAAAATATCTTTATACCTTCCTTATTTCAATACCAACCTGACAGTCATTCACCCTTGACTAGAAAATTGTTGATGATGGGTACACGTGTACCAATGTTTAGACCTAGAAAAAATTCAGATAGGATTGTGCATATTTTAAAAACATGATTGTGCACACCTATAAAGCCAACATTCAGGAATCCAAGCAGAAGGACTGATATAAGTTTGAGGGCAATTTGGTCTATGTACCAAGTACCAGGCCAGCTAGTACTAAATCAGGAGACCTTTTAGTAAAAGAGAACCCAAAAACAATGCCCTTGGTTGCTGCCCAGAAATTAAAGGTATCTCCCTATTGTTAAAGACACCAATCACTTCAGATGTATTCCTCAGAGCATTGAGTTGTATCTAACCCAAAAAACTTCTCTCTGAGGGCTAGCTTTTATAGTACCAGAAGGTGCTATGCAAGATGCCAAGAGAAGAAAACAATTCAGCTGTAATGCCTATAAGGTATGACAAGTGATACCTAAAGTTGCAGTAGTGACACATGTCCTAGAAGTAACTAACACCTATCTAATTGGACTTAATGTCTACTCAACAGGATGGGAATACTACCTGGTACTGTCTGGTGACAGCTGGTTAGTTATGTCATGGATTTTAAAGGAGAACCTCCTACTGTACTTTCTTAAACTACTATGACTTCTAACTTCATTCTAAATACTTATACCTACAAAGACATGTAGCTCTCATTCCTGATCAAACAAGATTCTATATATAGATGACAGAGAACATTAGTCAAAGCCACGGGTAGTCAAAAAAGCAAAGAACAATTGATTCCACAATGTGTCCAGACCCAACTGGTACATGAACCACACAACCTGATGCCTAAGGCACAGGAAACATCATGGAAGGAGGAACAGAAAGATTATAAGGACCAGGAGGTCTGCTGTGAGATTGTAAATTCTATAAGTGACAAGGAAGCTACACCCGTGAACCCTCAACAGTAGGGTTGTCTAAACAAGACCTGAACAATGGCACTACCAGTTGATATGCCAATGTGGATGGGGAAATCTCATGGGCATGGCCCCTAGATGAAGAGCTAGAGACAATTAATGATTGTTGAAAAGGGAGACAATTGTATTTGCCTAGGAAAAGACTCCTAATTGCTTATCTAATGCCAAGTGTTTACCTCCATAAGCATAGATATGTAGTGGGTTTGACCTAATGCTGCTTGTACTCTAATGTTAATTTAGGTCCCAAAAACTGCACAAGAGCTGCAGGTCCGAAGGTGCTACCAGTTGGTTCTCTTTGTTAAAGATGATAGCAGCCAATGGCCAGGAAGGGCAGAGTTGGGACTTTTAGGATTTCCGAGGCTTGGGATTGGGGATGGGGAGGACCCACCATGCTGGGAGAGAGAGACGGGCTGCCTAAGAAGAGAGCAGGACAAAGACGCAGCCTAGAACCTAGCGCAGAGTGTGGCCCAGTTGGGCAACCTTCGGGGTCCAGAGCAGCCAAGATAAAACACGGATTTTGGTAAATTGTAACTTTGAATTATCAGCAGGAGGTAGATTCTATTAGTAGTGGATGTTAGGCAGTAGCCCAGCTATTGTGCTAATTAAGGCATATCAAAATATAAAGGCTTTGTGTATGTCTTTCATTCAGGAACGTAAAGCATTGAGGTGAGTAGCGAACCTGACTCTGGGATTTGTTAATTAATTAATTCAAAACATATAAGCAAACTTACTAAACAAACTCAGTACGTACTCATACATTTATTCGTTATTATTAGTAATAAGTAAAGAAAAAGAGGCTATGAATTTGAAATGGAGCGGGGATTTGGGGAGGTTGGAGGCCTTAAAAGGAAGGGAGGATGCTATAATTCTATTTTAAATAAAATAAGAAAGATATTAAGTTTGTTCAAACTAAAGTTCTGTCTTCAATAACACATCGTAATCTGTGTATGAAAAACTGTCTTTGGATCTCCCTTTTTTCGTGGGAGTTGGAAGTTAATGAACTGCAATAAATATTTACACTGTGCCTACTGCTATTGCTATAGGCAATAATGTCTTAGGTTTCTACCTACCCCCAAAGACTTGTACTATACTTCACAAAAGCTAAGTCACTAGTTTTTACGAAAAGTAAATTCTCAGGTATTTCACATCTTGACAGTTGTTGTATAATTTTTTAATGAAAGTTCCTATTCTCTAGGCCAACTGCCACTTTTTAATTCCTCCTCATTACCTCTGTTCTCCTAATTCAAAAGTTTTGTGTGTGTGTGTGTGTGTGTGTGTGAGAGAGAGAGAGAGAGAGAGAGTTTGTGTGTGTGTGTGTATGTGTGTGTGTGTGTGAGAGAGAGAGAGTTTGTGTGTGTATGAGTGTGTGTGTGTGTGTGTGTATGTGTGTTCTATGAAGAGCAAATTCCTTTTGCTGTGTGCAAATTAGCACTCCTATGTGAATCTGTTTAGCTCAAAAACTGGCTTTAGTTCTTTGTGGAGGAAAAGAAAAAGACTGAATAGATGTTGAGGTCAACTCTAAAATGCCACTGGATGATTCATTTCTTTGACCCAAAACCCACACATTTTGAGCCCAATGTTATGAATTTATTAGTCCAAAAGACACATTTGGGTTGGGGGCAGACTAGGTCTATTTCAGACGTAGTGACCTTAGTAGGCTGTATGCATGAGAGAGATTCTGTGACCCATTTAAGCATCTACTCAATAATTCGCACCTTGTTTGATGGATCCTATAAGTGCCAAACCAAAGCTGTTAGTAGGCATTGTTTGAAATGTGTATTTCAGCTGTACAGTCACTTGTTAAGGAACAGACCATGCTAATAATATTTTTTTCCAATAAAGTCAAAACTTATCCTGTAGCTTTACCTGAGAGGGAGAAAAATAAAAGAATAATAGGAAGGGCTTTCACAGAGGCTTTAAACTAGCTAGTAAAAGTGGCACTCAGTACAAACACATTAAAATTCTATTTTCCTTTACAAGTGTTTGGTGCAGATGACCCCCACTGATCTTAAATATATTTCTGTATCTGTAACTGAATAGAGGTTTTCCGTACAGCATGTTCTAATGGCACTCTGGCCTTTAGCCAACAAGGCACTGAATAAGGCTATTTTTAAAATACAGAAGCTGGGAACAGCTGCAGCAATCAAATTTGATAAAAACAGAGAGGAACTTTGCTTTTTTTCTTCTTCTTCTTCTTCTAACGGTTTGTCCAAGTTTAGTCTTCTTTCATAGAACTGCTTTTGTCCTGTTGTATGAAGGGCTACAAGACCAATGAAGTGAAGCCCTTTTAAACAAATAACTTCTATAAGAATACAACTAAAAGGAATCATTTTTCTTTGTACCACGGGGATCAATGCAATGGTGTTTTTGAACTATTATTTTTTTAAAAGTTATATGTCTTGCATGAGTAGGCAGAAGAAAAGTGAAGTGCATGAGTAAAGTCTGTAATCAGAATAAAGGCTTGGCGTCCCCAACCCGCCAGAATAATTCCTCAAAAGGGAAGATAAAGTCCTTTGTTTCTTAGTATTAGGAATCTGAATGTTAGCTCTTAAACATCTCTCACCATCTCCAGTGTTGGAGGGTAGGGACAGAGACCCTTCCAGTGGCTTGGCTTGCTTCTCACATTAATATTTGTCAGCAGAATGCTGAACTTTTCTAAGCCCTGAAATCATATCAGTACTGAACCTTTGCTGAGATAATGAATTGCTTTGTAAAATATAAGGGATTATCTAACCCCCTCGATATGTCTGCATAGAATTGCTTCATTTTCTCCTGTTTTTGAGACTCGAGCTCTTTGGAAACATGCAGTACAAGAGTAATAAATACCATGATACTACTGAACACTGAGAATTTGTATAGTGATGGGTATTTTGTGCTATCTAGGTGCTACCTATGTGGAATGAATTCTTCTGCTAAGTCTGTAATGGATGTGGCAAAGAATGTTGTATTTAAGTATTAACAAATGAAATTAACTCAAAATCCCATTCAAATAAAACTACTTGTGGCAACATCAATTTAGTAATCCAGGACAATAGTACAATTCTTTTTCTGTAGACATAAGGTTATGAAATAAAATTAGCTTACAGAATGGGAAAGAGGAGGGGGAGTTAGGTACAAAATGGAAGGAGTCAGGTGTCCACAAGACTATTCTTATTTGTTAACAGGCAGCCCATTAGATAGGGTGGTCCATCTGTCAGCAATCTGTTATAAGCTTTCAAACAAAAAGACAAACCCAGCAGAATCTTCCCTGGCTAGAATAATTCTTTCCTAGAAGCATTAATGAGTGAAGTACGGTTCATCTTTGTACAGCAAGGTGATGCTTCTAGGAAGGGTATTTGGTTTTGGAAAAGGCAGACTTTTCTCATGTGTGTTCTTGAGGAGAGATTCTCTGTCTTTAATTTCAGCAAAACTCCTTAAGCACTCATATGAACACATGCAATACATGCACATACACGAGCACACGTACATAGACACACACAGTTTTAAATAGGAACAATTATATTCTTAGTGCACAGAGCCTTGAAATCAGCAAGCTTTCAAGGGATCTCTGGCAAGATACCAGACTTCAGGATATAATCCTATATTTTATTGGCACTTAAAGGTTCCAAGTAAAAATTGTTAGGATTTGACTCTGCTTAGCTGTCTAACCTTTCCTGTGAAGACAAACTACCAGAAGAGGAAGATTTACTTCTGAACGGTGATGCTTTTATGCACAATAACCCCAGCTATAATCAAGTCTTTCAATCACTTACCAGAATATGCAATATTTATTTGTAAGCAGGATAGATTAAATATCAAAACAGCTCTGATATACAAGGAAACACTGAGTATAAATCACTATTTTTCATCATTATATTTTGTCTTTATTTGACCTCTCAATATTGAGTTGATGATTTCAAGGGAACCACACTTTTAAGATTCTGTTGAATTCATATATATAACATATATATGCACATATATACATATTTGTATATGTATAAATATGCATATAATTCTTTGATGCTATAATGAAGGAAATCAGAAGTATCTCATTTAAGTTCTACATTTTAAGAAAATAACTGATATTCGTTATTCTTCTAAGAGAGTATTAGAAAACCCAGAGACTGCTTTTAAAGTCCCACTGGCTTTGCATCCCCATTAGGTTGAGATTTAAATGTTTTTGTTTTGTTTTGTTTGGAAAGTAAGGGTTGCTGAAGTCCCTGCTGACTGTGCTCCTTCACTGGCCTCAGTGTTAGGGTGCAGATGCCCCTCCAAAAGCTATTCAGAATCTGCTGACATCAGTCTTCATTCATGAGCACTTGCTTTGTTCAGTGATGGCACTAATATGAGGAGACACATGAAGTAGCTTGGTTTATAGAAGGGGGCAGAGGAGGCAATGCGCTGTGCAAACATTCCCACACACTAATGGCTCATTCACACAGAAAACAAGCGCCAGCCTTCAGCCCCTCCACAAAGCTCAGAGAAAGCAAGTTGACTCGAGAGCCCAGAAGCAGCAGTGTTCCATTCATCCTCTCCTCTCCTCTTACACACTGTGCTTACATTTCCTGATGCTGCACACTGAGGGTAGAAGCCATGGGTAACTGTGGGAAATCTTTAAACTAGTTCTCTATAGATCTTATAAATGAAGTGATTTCTTGGTTTGAGTACCCCGTGGTGAAGATCATTTTTCAAGTGAGCCATTTCCAAGTGATTTACAGGCTCTGAACAGTTCTGGGCACAATGGGGGAAGTTGTTGACAATACACCATACAGGGTTTTCTGGTCTTGTTAGATCTTTGTTAAAAGGTTCAGAATTTTAAAATGTAAACCTATATAGGAGGAGTCAGCTCTGGCCAGTTGTTTTCAAAAAAATCAGATGGCATTAAATGAGACAAAAGATAGGCATGTGATATTACCGTGTGTGTGTACACATGTATGTTAACCATTCACACACTTTTTAGAATTTGTAGGAGGTAGACTTACTAGAATCTTCTCTTTCTTAGAGGTTTTAAAAAATATTTTGGACAGAAACAGTCTCCAAATGTTGATGGAATTTCTTAGCTTTGAGACCGAGATTTGTCTGCGCTTCAGTTCATGTGAATTGGCACCATCAATCGGTGGAATTTTTGTGTTTTTCATTATAGTAGTGAAATCTAAAATAATTAGTATTGTTAATAAAATGACTTTAAGATGTACACTTTTTTAGCCTTCATTATTTTTTTCATCAGTTCTTCCTGTTATACAACAACACAAAATTGAACCCAAACATACCTCATTGGAAAACCATATTTTTCGATCATATGCGAAGACTTAAACACATGCTATATGTTTGCCATCAGTTAGATGTGTATAATAGTATTAACCTCAAAAACTGTTGGGAGTTTTAACTAGGAGAATTCTGCAAAGCCTTTAGAAGACACTATGTTCATAGCAAACATGCAGTGTATACTGTAACTGTTCCTTTCCCTCTGTCAATTGTCCATGATATATGGTCACACAGTCACACAGTATGGTCATTAAGGTATGAAATGTCTGCTACTGTGTTATAACCAGACCTCCCAATAACATGTTACTACTTAAAATCATTCCGGCATCAGCCTCTTTTAAATTTTGCATCTTCTCAATACTGGCAGGCATGGAAAGAGATTAAATCATGTGAATTAGACACCAGTAGACACTGGATGTGACTAAGGTGAAAGAATCTTTGAAGTGGTCTCTTCTTTTCCTTTGAACTTTTAAATGTTGATTGTGGAAATTGGTTTGTAGCTATTGTAGGCTGTGTGTCAGCCTAACATACATTAAGACCAATGACCATGACCATGACCGTCAGTTTAATCTCCAGTTTAAAAAAAAATAGTTAAAAAAGAATAGATCACTCTGGCTCCTTGCTCATGTCTTAAACTCTTGCATGATAAAGAAAACATTACCAGGAAGCACATGATCTACACATGTGCAGAAGATAAAGCGTCATTGATGGGCAAAGGCCAAATGTGGACTTGCTAAGTGGGGATGTAATTAGGAATTCATTGTTATGATAAAATGCACCTGTTAGTTACCCCCTCGGCTCCCACAGTGGGGCAGCATGCTGCTGGATGCCATACACAAGCAGGATTTTCTTGCTCTGGTTCACATCTCCCTCCTCTCCCTTCGGGACAGATTATTCTGTGAAATGCTGCAACCCACTCTCAGTCTGCATTTGCACTGCACCCTCTTCTGTTCTCTCGCATATGGCCGTCTGAAACAATTACATAATGAGACATATTATCAGGGCCTGCCTGTCAAGATGAAGAGACTATGAATAAATATTACCCACTTATTAGCTCCACTCCTCCTGTGCCTCCAAGATTCAGATTTTACTCTCATATCCCTAGTTTTCTGTGTGATAAAAACAGCCCATTACCAATATTCAGGAAAGGATTTGAAAAATCAAAGGCAGGGCTGGGGCTGAGGCTAGAGACAGAACATGCCTACACCATGTTAAGCACTGGGATCCGTTCACTGTACCACAGCAACAATCAGAATCTTAAGTTCCCTTGGCTATTCAGTTGAAATGTGCTGACTTTCCTAAGGCTGATGTTGAGCCCTCTTCTCTTTCTTATTTTATAAATATTATTCATAACAAAGTTAAAGAAAAGCAGGGTCTATCTCAGGAGATGAACACACATCCTAAGTCAGATATTTTTTCATTTGTTTATTCAGTGTGTGTGTGTGCGTGCGTGCGTGTGTGTGTGTGCGTGCGTGCGTGCGTGTGTGTGCGTGTGTGTGTGTGTGTGTGTGTGTGTGTGTGTGTGTGTGTGTTTGTCACAGCTTATATGTGAAGGTCAGAGGACAATTTGTATTAATTTGTTTTCCTCCTTCCATGTGGATTCAGGGTTTCCACTTCAGGGCAACAGGCTTGGGCAGGGTTGAAAACAATTGCCTCTACTCTCTGAGCCATTTCACCAGCCTTTTGGGTTACTTGATGCTCAATAAGTGACCTCCAGAAAGAGTGACTCACCTAGCTCTCTAGGACTGACTATAATTTTGCCTTCCTGTCTAAGTTGATTTTTTTGACACTTGAAAAAGTGAACAAGAATTTAATGACTGAGCATAAAGGAACATGCTAGCCATCCAAGTTCTTTTCATATAAATTGGAAACATTGATGTTTTATGATAAATCTATATTTAGCAAATGGATCATGACAAGTCCTACATGAATGTAGTGAGACAAACAGCTGGGTACCACATGGATGTGGACTCTGATGTGTGGCCAGATGTTATGCCTTCCAGGCCACTGACATCATTTTATATCTGTAACAGCAAACTAAAACTAATGTCTGTGATCTGAAAGAGTTAACATTTTTCTTAAGCAGAGGTAGACAAACATTCTTGTAAAGACTCATACAGCAAACATTTTCGGGACCCATATTGTCCCTGACACAGAACTCAGACATCTTGTCTTCCGAGTGCTAGATAGCCACAGAACTTTAGTAATTATGAAAATTAGCTTAACAACAATGAAATTATTTTACGTAGTTCTGATGTCACAATATATTATTGTTAAATACTTAGCACTCGCTTTATACATGTGTGTGTGTGTGTGTGTTTGTTTGTATGCGTCACTCTTAATTCATAACTCATGGGAAAAGGGACAGTGCCGTGAACTTTTGCTCAGGAGCTACAGTTTGTTACAATTCTTCTAAAATTATAAAGCCATTGCCAAGGGTCACATTATTTCATTAAATGAATGTTATCATACAGTGTGCTTTGCAAGATGAGAGGTGAAAAGTCTTTAATGTTTTAAGAGTTACTAGAAACAGGAACAATTTGACAATATACAGATGGAATTTGTTTGTCCAAAGTAGGTCAAGATCTTAATCTCAATGATCACAGACAGACAAGTGGATCATGGAGCATCAAAATGCCAACATATTATGGGAACCAATTCCACAGCTCAAATGTAAAGTTGGTTGGGTTTTTATTTTTGCTTCTCCTTTTCTTTCCTCCTAATACCTAATTAAAATGGACATGGTATTTCTTTATCCTTGTTTGTGTTCCTCAATATTCTCCCATTCCCAAAGTACTCTTTTCATACAAGGGCATGAAAATTTGAAAGTTCAAGTCGTCTGAATGCACTAGCTATATCTTCTTTACTGATTATTAATAGTAGAATTGATTTGCAGGGTATTTTTTCCATGGAGAAGAAGACAAATTAAAGATAAAACGCAGCAGGAGGGTGGTAGACGGTAGCAATATGGTGTGGGTGTAGACAAATCCCTGTGATTCATAGAAAAGTTAGGGCTCACAGATCAACACTGTTGTGAGAAACTGCCTCACTTGTAGAATAGTTTCCAGTCTTAGATCATTAGAAAAAGATTGCATAAAATCTCACCTATTTTCAGGACTGAGAAGTACAAATCACAACTCCAAATCCATGCTCCTTCTGGAAGATGCACTTTCTACCTATTACCTCGCTCACATCTGGGCCCTTAGCACCTGCCATGATGCCACTTTCTGGTTGACATATACCTAAGAAATGTGAACACTAACACCCAAACTAGGGAGCCAAGCACATTTGAGTGTCGGCTACAGCTGAAAGAATATGTTTCTATTCCTTGTCCATCTGTTCTTGGCAACAGAAATTTAAGCTAAAAACAGAGAATAAGCTTCTGAGAAACAAGTCTAAATAGGGTGACAGCAGCAAAATGGATGCTCTAAGGTTTCAAGCCTAAGTCGTAACTTGGTAAAGCCGGTTTTGTACCTGAATGGTTGTTTTTATTTGGGACTACTTCCTGCTGCAACTGCAGTGTTACATTTTTAAAATAACATTCTTTATCATTCAGTTTAAGATACATTGCCTTGGCCACATATTCTGTTTTAAGTGCTGCTGTTCCCCTTTGCAGTGATCATGAGTCTAGTGAAGTTTTGAGGGTTTCAGAGTGCTTTTCACAGTGGTTGAATCCCACTGAGCATGAATCACTAAGAACTCAGAACTCTGAGATATCACATACTCCTTAGTAATGAGTGAAAGCTCTCTGTACAAGATGGATCCCACACAAACACATTTGCTTCTCCCCAAGTTTAACACTGACTTTACAGAGCTGCCAAGCATTTATCTTGTATAATTGCTGTGGCTTCCCACTGTGTGCTACCTCCTCCAGACTTCCTTTTGCTATTAAAACATTACCAAATTATTTATTTACAACTATAAAAAAACACCAAGAACATAACAAAGAATACCATACCGGACATTTTGCCATATGCCTTTAATTTCAGCAGAACAAGTGGATATCTGGTTTGAGCCCATCCTAATCTGAATATCAAGTTCACAGCCACCACGTCTACACATTGAAACCCTGTATCAAAAAAAAAAAAAAGGAAAGAAAGAAGAAAAGAAAGAGAAAAGGTAAAACAGAGAGCATCACAAAAACAAGACCATGTGTGGTCACTATGGTACATGAATCCTATCAGAATCTTAGCACTCTGCAGTCTATAAATGAGCTAGTCTACTTTCAACGTGTGGGGGCAGGTTCCCCTGAGATTTAACTGGTCGGAGGAGACATGCTGCTTTCTGAATGAGTACAAACCTTTAAAAGAGCTTGTGACTTACAAAGTACAATGCTTGCGAGGAATGCATCTATATTCTTAAGTATCTCCTGTGCAGAATACCAGTGTACATTGTTTACACTTTAGAGTACGTAGGTTCAACTTTGTCATTATCATTTTATTTGGTATGTGAATATTTTAAAAGTGGTCCTCTAATTTTCTGTTTCATTAAGTTGGTTTAGAAGAGGTATCAATGATATTTGTCTGTGATACAAGCTTAATGGATACTAAAGAGGTGGCACCTAGAAGTACCAGTCCCTTTCTGGAGTCTTTGTTATTAATTATAAAATGATTTTGCAATGTGCTAATTATCTCATCTGTTCTTAAATGTCATTTTGGTACAGTATATATTCCTTAATCTGAGGGAGTGTTTCCAGAAACTTCTATCATTTCTTCAACTTTAAGCTACCCTGTATACAAGCCACTTGATGAAATAAGACGCCATCTTGATAACTTATGAAATAAGCTTCAACTCCATGATCTTCAAGGCCCCTTGTTTGAGGAATTTAACAAAATCATGTCTAACAGCAGATCTGTATGCTGTATTTATAGTGATGAAATGTGTACTTTGCTGCCAAATGTGTGATGTGGGCTGTATAGCTCTTCCGTGTATACATGTGGAATAACATCAAGTTTGTTGATGTTAGAAACTACTGGTATGCTTCTTTTGGTATTATTTGGCTCTGAATTTGTTCTTGCTCCTTGTTTTAGAATAAGCTGACAGCAAATAGTTTTCCGTAGAGCCTCAGAGATTAGTTATACTAACACTTACAGAAGTACAATGTTTTCTGCATTGCTTCTGATTTTCAAGACAGACACTTTGCGAAGTGGCTTCTATACTTCCATATGATATGGTGTCATTTCTGTAGACATGCACATGCACTAAGATTGACCAGGTTTCTATTTTCTTTCAGATCTGAGTGATCAGCTACTGGAGGTTGTTGGCTTGGAAGGAGCAATGGAAATGGGCCAAATATACACGGGGCTGAAGAGTGCTGGCCGGCGGCTGGCTCAGTGCTCCTCTGTGGTTATCAGGTAGTTCTTTAGCTCTAATTGACAGTATGCTTTGATATCTAACTGATAGTGATATCTATCTTATTTTTGTTTCAACTGATCAATGGTTCAAACATGTATTTCAAAATGATAGAAATTAACAAATTTTACAGTTTTAGTAGCTACTTCTTATCAGATTCTATACAATCTATTCTCGTATTTATTACCATGGTGCTTTGTTTACATTTTTATAACTGTGACCAAAACAAATGAGGAAACATATTATAAGAGGGTGGGTTTATTTTGCTCAGGGTAGATGAGTGTCAGCAGATCAAGTTGTAGCAGATCAGTTGGATGGATCATGGCAACCAGGAATAAAAGAGAGGGGAAGGCTAGGGACAGCATACTCCCAAGAACCTAATCGCAGTGCTCAACTTCTTCCACCAAGGGTCTACCTACTGAAACGTCTAGAAATTCCCAAACTATCAGCTAGGCTTCTCATATTCAACATATGAGTGTATGGAAGATATTTCCATTCAATCATAATCTATAGATGTTCCAACTAATGTGGGAATTTAATCTATCCCTGTGTTCATTCACGCTCAAGTTGCTGAAGCACCAAAGAATTTACTAGACAAATTATCCAAAGGAGGAAGAACAAACTACTGCTGTTCTCTAAATTCCATTTTTCTCATGCGCTAAAGCACAGCATTCTTCTTGTAAACCTAAATTATAAATAAGTTCACAATAAACTTTCCAATGTTTGAATTTTTCACAGTATTTCACCTATAGAAAACCGTAGAAAGTACTTTGAACAAAATAAAACAAGTTGTGGTGGAGTTACATTAAATCTTAATATGTGAACGTGTTGGTCCTAGAAAGTCTTAGACACCCAACATGTTTTTGTAAGGTTTACAATGCATGTGGTGGTGGTGTTGCCTGTGCTGGTGGTAGAATTGTGCATGTCAACAAGGAGGCTCTTTGGTTTTAGGAATTCTAATTGTCTCTTTGAACACAAACCCTGATATTTTCATTTGGCATTAGAATTAATCTTTATGTCACCACATTTACCAGGAAGCTTTTAACATTCTTGTGACCAAGGAACCTTTCAGAGTGTTCATTAATAGTTAATGAAATTCCCCTTTCAGAAGAGGTCAGCAGTGATCGTATTTGCCTTCCTTGGACTTACCATCTTATGTTTTACGGATAATCTGTTATATTAAATATTTTAGCATTATAGTTAAAGTGATTTTTTCCCCAGGACAAGCAAGTCACTGCCAATGCAGATTGATGGAGAGCCATGGATGCAGACCCCATGCACAGTGAGTATCAAATGGAGGAGAATCATTACCAGTATTACTTTTGCTTTCTACAGATCATGTATTTCTGTGGCTATGTTATCCCAGTATCTAATTTTCATCCTGTCTTCTCTAGAAACTATTCACCAATTCCATTTCTTCTCTTTGTTTATATAAAAAAAAATATTGCATTAAATCTGGAAGCACTGTCAGATACCAAAGGCCAACTGACAAAGCAAAATACTGATAAAATGTCTC
This sequence comes from Rattus rattus, assembly GCF_011064425.1. Classification (NCBI taxonomy): domain Eukaryota; kingdom Metazoa; phylum Chordata; class Mammalia; order Rodentia; family Muridae; genus Rattus; species Rattus rattus. The sequence continues at coordinate 51,829,887 of NC_046160.1, forward strand.
AAATCTCTTAGGATTTATCTTCATATTCATTATAAGAAAACTGGTTATAGCACTTTGAAACATACAAAAGGAAAATCTGCTGATGTACTATTAAGTAATATCTTGGTTGTTTCTGAACATTTCTTATAGTTACTAGAGGCTAATAAGTTCTAGGAAATAAAATAAATTCTTTTTTTTTTCTTGATAACTGCCATTCTAATGGAGGTAAGATAGAGTCTCAATGTTTTGACGTGCATTTATTTGAAGGACACTGGTTGGATAATTTTTCTTCAGGTTTATTAACTCTTAATATTTCATATTTTGAAAAAATTCTGTTCATCTCATAACATATCTGTTCACTGGACTGTTTAATTTGTTTTGTTTAGTTATCTTGACTTTTTGTGTATTCCAGATGGTAGTACCTGTAAGTTGGACAGCTAAGAAATTTTTCCTCTTATTCTGTAAGCTGCCTCTTCATTTCTCCCGCTAATTCTCTTGATGTTCAGAACCTTTTTTTTTATTTCACGAATTCTCATTTGTTCATTGTTGACATTATTTCCTGAATAAGGAAAGCCCTGTTTATAGAGTTCTTTCCAGAAACCTTTATTTTTATGTGTTTGCTCTACTTTCTCCTTCACCAGTTTTAGAGATTGGGGTCTGATATCAATGTCTCTGATTGGTTTAGAATTGATATATGTACAAGATGAGAGTCAGGAGTCTAGTTTTATACTTCTATAGGTAGATATCCAGTTTCCCATCACCACCTGATACAGATGCTTAGACTGATGATTTTCAAATGCTCTCTGCTCTCCCTTACTCTAAATTACAGATATCTTTTTTTCGTCTTTCACTTTCTAGATTTTATGCATTTGTGCTTTGCTTGGTATCTTTAGACTCTGAATGGCACTGCTATGGTCACATTTACAGTGTCATGGACATTAAGTGTTGTTGTTGTTAAGAGTTACCAATTGTCATAGTTAAGGTTACTGTTGTTGTGATGAAGTACAAGACCAAAAGCAACTTGTGAAGGAAACACTTTACTTGGCCTACATATCCCAAGTCACAGCACACTGAGACCATGCAAGACAGGAACTGAAACTGGGCAGGAACCTGGAGGTAGGATCTGAGGCAGAAGCCATGGAAGGATGCTGCCTAGTGGTTTTTCCTCACCATTCCTTGCTCAGCTTCCTTTCTTCTAGACCTAAGACTATCAGATAATACTGGGCTTAGCCCACCTGCATCAACAGCTTAGAGCATGCCCTATAAGCTTGCCTAAAATCTAAGTTTTGTAGAGACATTTTCTCAATTGGGCCTCTCCTCCCAGATGATTCTAAATTGTGTCAAGTTGATACAAAACTAGTGCACACACTAGTGGTGGTGAAAATTGTGCTCTTGATGATGGTATTGATGTTTGGAATGTTAGTGGTAACAGAAGTTATGACAATGACGATAATGCACTAGAAAACAATAATACTAGTTATGATGGCTATTGTAGAAATTGTTGTAAACTTGTTGTCATGGTAGTGATTACTTTTTATTATGTAGGATGGCAATGGTCATGGGAACACTTACCTTTAATGGAAGACCATTGTTGCTCAATCATGCTCACAAGAGAATAAGTAAAACTAAAGCAAAAACAGTGGAACCAAACATCTTTGCATTATTTCAGATGCCACAGTGGTCTTGAATAAAGACCCCTGATACTTCATATGCCCAGCTATCAAAATACTTAATCAATGAGTAGGGGTACATGTAATTCTCTCTCTCTCCCTCTCTCTCTCCCTCTCTCTCTCTCTCTCAATCTCTCTCTCCCTCTTCCTTACACACACACACACACACACACACACACACACACACACACACACAGTAGAACTAAACTAAAACATTTTGTCTTATTCCAGTGCTAATACATAGCAGACTAGTAACTAAAACCATGCAACTGGATCCCAAGGAGTCACAATTTCTTTACTCTTCCCACAGCAATCCCAAGGTGATAACATCCTGGGTGGCTTAAGTTCTCTCTGGGCTAAGGTCTAGGGCAAGTCACTAGCTTGGGTTTCTAGTTCTTGCAAGGACTATGTCTATGGATATTTAAATTTTTAGACTAGCTTTAACTGTTTAACATAAGCACTTCTGACACTGATTTGAACTTTTCTCTTACAATTAGTAGCAGGATACTTACTTCATTTACCAATTGTTATGATCTACAATTGTTAAATTAATAAGTTTATACAATATAAATTTAAATTTTTCTTTTTATAAATGTACTTATCCATTTAAAACATTTATTGTAGGTTTCAGTGGGCCAAAAACTATACCATGCTGAGGTTTATTACTGTTAATTTGAATTTTGGAATATTCTACTTTTCCTAGAACCACATGGGACTTTGAACTTTAAATTTTATTTTAACTGAAGAGAATATTTAATATTCTTAGCAGTTGTATAGCTTAACTAGAGAGAGGGTTTTTTTCCTTCAATAAAATAGCACAATGTTTTTCTTACAGAACATAAGAAATTATAGAATGTTAAAATTCTCTGCTAAATTTAAATATCCATAAGCTGATATTCGATTTATGAAGGAGTTTCTCTAGTTATAATTTTAGAGAAACCAGAAGGTCTGTTTTCTTTTGAATCACATAGATGGTAGAGAAGGGCAAAAAATGCATATGTCTTGAGTCTTAAATCAATTAATATAAGTTTTATAAAATCAATACAGATTATTGAAATGGATTATAGTGATAGTTGTTTAACAATGAAAATCTTCCTGGCAACAGTGAAATTAAAATGGCATTAAAATAGGTTGAATGTTTTATCAGAATGAAAAATGTTAAGTAATGTCAAGAAAAAAAATCAAAGTAATGTTTATTTATAAATTGCACCAGAGCTGCATCACAAATATCAAGAAAAGTAAAAAAAAAGAGATTTAAATTCATATTTTATAATTCCTTTCATGACTTTCTAAATTCTCCCACTAAGAAACAGTCAAATATCCCTGTGATCACAATATGTTAGCATTCACGACAGTAACAAAGAGTGGATTTTAGCCTAGTAATTACCTTTATCATTTTAGTAAACATATTTAAAGCAGGAGATATTGATTCTAGAAGAATGCACATTGATATGGATGGTTTGGAAGAGTTGCCTATAAGCTGGACTCTCCAGCCTCTCTTTACATTCTAACTTCTGCCTCCTGGGCACACAGAACATACTGACTCTATGAACCATGCATTCATGAAATTCAAAGGCAGTCCAGAAACTGGAAGAAGACAGATTAAAATAATAGGATAGGGCATAGCACAGACCACAGATTTCCTTTCATATTTGTACACCAAACGTGCCCTATTTTTTGCAGTTGATACTGTTTTATTTTACTTTATTGGTTATTTTTTATTTACATTTTAAATGTTATCCTCCTTTCCCAGTTACACCCTCATCCCGTCCCATGACCTCCTGCTTCTATGAGGTACTGCCACCCTCTCCCTCCTCAGAGCCCTAGCATTCCCCTATGCAGGGCCAGGAGTCTCCTCTCCCATTGATGCCAGACAATGCCATCCTCTGCTACATATGCAACTGGAGCCATGGGTCCGTCAATGTGTACTCTTTGGTTGGTTGTTTAGTCCCTGGGAGCTCTGAGGGCGGGGGTCTGGGTGGATGGTATTGTTGTACTTTCTGTGGGGTTGATAACCACTTCAACTCCTTCAATCTTTCCCCTGACTCCTCCATTGGGATTCCTTGCGCTTAGTCCAATGGTTGGCTGTGTGTTTCCGCATCTGTATTGTTCAGACACTGGCAGAGCCTCTCGGGGACAGCCATATCAGACTCCTGTCAACAAGCGCTTCTTGGCATCGACAATAGTGTCTGGGTTTGGTGTCTGCAGATGGGATGGCTCTCTAAGTGGAACAGTCTCTGGATGGCCTTTCCTTCAGTCTCTGCTCTACTCTTTGTCCTTGCATTTCTTTTTGACAGGAGGAATTCTGGATTGATATTTTTGAGGTGGGTGGGTAGCCCTATCCCCAACCCAGGGCTGTGCTTATCCACTGAATATGATCTCAGTAGGTACTCTCTCCCCTTTGTTGGGTATTTCAGCTAATGTCATTCCTGTTGGATCCTGGGAACCTCTTAGTTTCCTGGCATCTGGGACTTTCAGTGGTTACCCCCCAGTTCTCCATCCCCTACTGCTACACATCTCCATTCAATTTCCCGACTCTCTTTACTTCTCCCAGTCATCTCCTCCCACACCTGATCCTGCCCCCTTTTTTCCCTCGCCCTCCTTTCTCCCTCCCAGACTCCTCCCTCTTTCTAACTCCCATGATTATTTTTGTCAATATGAAGTGACTACACAAAGCTTCAGGTACCTTGATTACGGCCTCCCCAAATACACCACGTACTTGCTTTCTTGCAAACTCCCACTGACCAATATTAATGATTCTTGCTCCTCTGCATTACTCACACAGTTCTTCCAGAACTGGACACCTTGGTCCTCGTATACCACATTCACTATGCCCTAAACCAACCAACATTTCCACTTAATTACATAATTCCATGTCTGCAATCTTTTCCTTTCTCTCCAAGGCTAGCACCAGCGTCTTAAACTTGTCCCATTACATGTCATTATGTGCCTGACTTCTGGAGAGGGGCTACACATGCTCCCATCCCGATTGTGGTCCCCTTTTCATTTACTTTGGCGATCCTCTAGTATTTTCACTGTGGAACATAGTTTAACCATAACCCTTTCTACTTAGAATTTTTCAGGAGTTCCTGAATGAACATACCTTAAGTTTTCTTTTTAAAAGTTTCTTCTTCTACTTCCTCTTTCGCATATTTCCATGTACTTCCCAAGGTTCTGGATAAATTTTTCTCCCTTTCCTAACAATGGACACAAGTTGTTCTTTGGGACAGTCTTTGCTATTTTGCCTCCACAGAGCCCGTTGTAGGCATTGCCATTCCAGCCCACTCCCCCGTAAGTCTCCCCCCAACACACATTCTCCTCGCCACTTCTTCAAGCATCAGCTCCAGTATCTGCTGCCTGTGAAAGCATCAACCACATCACAGTGAAAATACAGTCATTTCCGCTCCCTGTACACACGAATTCCCTGTAGTTGCGGACCATCAATTTGGACCTCCCTGCACTCTCGGGATGCAAAACTCTTCTTCCTGCATAATTTGGTTGCCAGTACCAAGTAAACTATGAATTTATAAATTTCTTAAATACTTCTTGGGGTAGTATAGCATTTTAAAACATGCTTTCTACTAAATCTTCTCTCACTGAACATAATGTAGTTTGGCTAGCAATTCATTCACATATTTTCATATCTAAATACATGTTAAAGTTATTTTGAGTTATCTTTATTCATTATATTCTCAAAGCAAAGAGCTTGAATGTATCATGGATGGAATACTTTCCCAATCTCCAAAGATTAAATCCTTCTGTTTCCTGGTGTGGTATAGCTTAAACTTTTCTGGCTACTTCTGTAGTATTGGTTGTCTATTTATTGGACATATCCTGGAGATTGTGTTCTGTAAAGGATGTGAAATTATGAGAGTTGACAGCTGTGTATTAGTCATTACCTGTGACACCTTTGCAAAACCTGATGCCCATGGAGTTTTAATACAACATCATCTTGCTGCTTTCTCTATGATTAAGGACAAGAAAAAGTTCCTGAAACTTTTTTCCATACTGCAGAGAATAGAAAGTCATGAACAGATCATAATTGAGTGATAAAATGACAACAGTTAAAATCTGAATGTTCTTTGGAGTGATAGCTGACATCAAGTCATCCTCTCAGAAGCATTTAGAAGTGGTTGCTCTCCTGAGCCCTTCTATAATCCTCCCTTAAAATCTGCTTGCTCCATTTTAATTTCCAATGTAACTAAATTGTGTCAGACTATAAACTGTAGCAGAGGGCCACCTTTAGTCAAATAGCATTTTTATCACTATTTGATAATGATCATTGAGTTATATTTCTCAACCTAACCAAAGCCATCAATCACACAATTGCTCCAAGTAACACTGAGTACCACCTTGTACAGCTACGACTCCTTTGACCCCCAAGTTCAGTGTCTCTTTATTCCCTCTTTGAGTGCAATTTAGTGTCCTTGTCATAGTGTTAAATTATCCTCCTGGTACCCACTCACACAGATCTTCCCCTGATTTTCCCCTTGCCTTCTCCTCTGAGAAGGGGAAGACCCCCACTGTATTGCCTCCTCATAGAGTCTGCTAGCTCAATAAGTCACTGCAGGACTAGGTACATTCTCTTCCACTGAGGCCAGACAAGGAGGCCCGGTTTGGGGAACAGAATCCACAGAAAGGCAACAGATTCAAGGACAGCCCCTGCTCTAGTTGTTGGAGGACCTGCATGGAGATGAAGCTACACTTCTGCTACACATGTGGGGGTGGGGTGGGGGTAGTAGGTCCAGCCCATACTCATTCTTTGGTTGGTGGTTCAGTCTCTGAGACCCCTTAAGGGTCTAAGTTAGTTGACTGTTAGTCTTCCTGTGGAGTCCCTGTTCTCTTTGTGTACCTTAATCCTTCCTCCAACTCTCAATAATACTCCTTGAGCTCCATCTAATGTTTGCCTGTGGGTCTCTGTATCTGGTTCTGGTGGCTGTCCGGTGGAGTCTCTGAGAGGACGTTTTTGCCATTTTCCTGACTGCAAGCTTAAGAGAATATCAGTAATAGTGTCAGGGATTGGTTCTTGCCCATGAGATGTGTCTCAATTTAGGGTAGTCATTGGTTGGTGATTCCTTTTGTCTCTGTTCGGTTTTTGTTTCTGCACAACTTGCAGGCAGATCATATTGTGGGTGGAAGGTTTTGTGGGTGGGTTTCGGTCCTTATTCCTCCACTGAGTGTCCTGCCTGGGTGTAGAAAGTGGCCACTTCAGGATCCATATGCCCCAATGCTAAGAGTGTCAGCTAGAGTCACTCCCATAGCCAGCCTGGTTCCTCCACGTGTCTCTGGAATGTCCTAAAGATGTCCATCTCTAGCCCACCAGTGACTTCCCTTCTTTATTCATTGCTCTCCGTACACCAGATCCACTCCCAGGCCTAGATGCCCTCCCACAAGAATCTGTGTGAGAGGGTACTGGGAAGAGAGTGTGGCTGACATTGGGATATAAAGTGAATAAACAAACAAACAAACAAACAAACCTCTGAAAGCTGGGACCAGTCATTGGGGCTATAGAAGTACTTACAGATTCCTTGGTGTTTCAGCTCGCTTTTGTGCTATACCTAAAATTCCATTTTCTAGTTTGAGGTTCTCTGGTCTCCAAGAAAGCTGTCAGCCAAACTGTAGCCTCTTCCTACTACTTTCCAGAATGCAGGATTGACATACCTTTCCCTAAAATTGACTGTTGTTGCTTGGTTTGTTTGTTTTCTTTTATTGAAAATAAATTTGTTTCTTGTGCAATATATCTGATTATAGTTTCCCTTCCCTCTACTCCTCCCAGGTACTGCCCAATGGCAGTCTTAGACAACTCTCTCTGATGCAAAGTGAATTTTTCTTAACGACGGGGGTGAAAACTGCATTTCTCTCTGAGTATAATAAGTATTTAGACTGCATTTAGGAAAGCAACAGTAGTGGGTTCTCCTCTAGGATCCTGGATCTCACTAAGTGGCTATCTATAGCTGGTTAGGTTTTCAGTGGTAGACATCATTCTCAACCTGTTTGGTGGACATTAAGTCCAATTAAACAGGTATTGTTTTCTGCTAGTATCGCATAACACTATTGTACCTTCATGGTTATCTCAGCGTACTAGCCATTGCTCTGTTTCATAGGCATCACAACTACATAGGACTAATGATGGCTTTAAAGATTCCAAAGGATTCCTTGGCATCTTGCATAGCACCTCCTGGTATTATAAAAGCTAGACTTCAGTGAGGAGGCTTTAAGTTCAGATCCAGCTCAAATCTTCTGAGTTCTGAGTTCAATATGTATACTGTCTTTACCAGTAAGTACTTTCCTTCACTGTCTGAGAAGCAACCAATAATTAGAGCAATTGCCTATGTTATTTTGGGTACCTCTTGAATGATCTAGGCCAATAACTCAAAAGAAGGTCTCTTGTGGTACTGGATGTTTCTTAGATAGTCTTTGACTCTTGTGTGAACCCTGCCAGCCTACCAATCCTTATCTTCATAGAATAGATTTCTAAGATCAGCCTCTTGATTTTTGTAATGTTTGACTCTTGGAATTTTGAGTTCCTTTTCTCTTGTGGTAAATTCTTCAATCCAGATAAGCCCGTGCAGTGAAAACACAACTCAGTTAATATGAATACAAGCTGCGTGCCTAGATTGAGCAGATCTACCACTGCACTGCTCTATTCCCCAGCTATGAGATCCCTCATAACTTGCAGTTTCTCCAGGCCTCTTGCTTCATCTCCATCTTCCTTCCACCTCCTCTCCTCTGTCATCCCCCTCTCCCTTCCTCTCTCCTCCCAACTCTTCAGCCCCACTTTTCCTTCCCTGCTCCATCACTTGCTCTAGCCCTTATTTTACAATCTAAAATGGGGAGAAGGTCCCAATGAAGTCACCTGGATGAGTGTGTGTTTCACACTCCCATCCTTTTGGGCAGTGCCTCTTGGGCAGTGCCTCTTGGGCAAGTGTAATTAGCATCAGAATACAAACAGCACTAAGGCAACCCACACTTCACCTACAGACATAAGGCTTTAGTTCTCTGGATCAACCTTGTAGACAGACAGACAGACAGACAGACAGATTATAGTTTGATCATGGTTTTACCTTCCTAATCTCCTCTCTAATTTTCCCTACCTTCCCACCCATCCAACTCTCTAACTTCTTTCTTTCTATCTTTGGAAAACAAACAGGTTAAAACAAACAAACAAACAAACAAACAAACAAAACCCAAACTGAACACTTAAAATGGAGCCTACTCTAAAGGTGTGGAAGACGCAGGCAGACAGGACTCTTCTTTGTTCTTCTGAGGCCTTAATTTCTCTACCAGAGGAGGTTTCTCCTCTTCTGAGTTTTTGGCAGCTGTCTCTGTCATGCAATTGAAAAAAGGGCCAGCATGGTGGGCATTGACTTATGGGGGAGCAAGAGGTACTTCACTACTCTCTAAGGTGAATGGTTCTCATTTCCTACCCCATGAATTAGGAACAGACTTCTCGTGGACCTTTCCATATGTATCTCTGTGCTTCATACCTTCTATAAATGAAATCGTTGTCTTTAAAGGCAATCCGGGAAGAACAAGAGAAGTAGGGTAGAATTCGAAAACCTGATGCTTCATTTGATTCAATTCATACTCTAAATTCTTCCCCTGATCTGCCTGGGTTGATTTTGAGCCTTTTCTGATAGCTGCCTCAAGTTGTCTGCCCAGGGTCTCTGGTACTTTCAGGGACTGTATCGTGCCTCAGACTCAATTTTTACTGATGGCGGGACCCTGTCCCTTTACATCAAGTGTTATTGCCTCGGGCTGTTTTGAGATCTGTTTAAATTCCCTCCATCATCTCAGCATTTTATCATCCACAAGTGTCCATCTGCTGACTTGGAAACTTCACAATATATTTTCCACTTCCGTATCTTTTACAGAACCACCAAACAAGTCTTATAAATACCCTAAAACTGTTAAAAATCTTACCCATCTTGAAATCGTTCATTCATTTTTCTTCTCTACACCTTAGCCCAGAATGTAGGCAATCTAAGAAGATATATATCTCATTGTTTGAATGAAAATAACTCATGATAACAGCATTAACTCTGTCACTTACCTATACAGATAACACTAATATGTTAGGTATTTCTGTGTGTCAGTAATGATTTAGGTAAGTACATAGAATTTTTTGTTGAAGATTTCTTTGTAGATGGAGACATTTCCATGATGTTGGACACGAGAGAGTAAAGGAGACTTTTAGTCTGTGTCATTCTGTTTCGGTGCTATTGAAAGTCATGAGGCAGTTACAGGGCTCTCCCCAACCTGTTTTCTATGTTAGTTGTGTCCTCTGCTCTTCATGTTTATTTGCCAAAGAACAGAAGGTTCAAGAGAAGAAATGGCAGACTTTGGAAGTTTTTCTGCACATAGCTGATGAGGAAAGAAGTGTGGATATACAATAGACAGGCAGTCCAGGAATGCCCTGCCACACACATCCTTTGCCCTGAAGCAGGGCATGGACACTCACAAGGTATTTGAAGAAGCGTTTGTCTTAATGACCTTCTCAAAGGCCCATGGAAAGGTGAGAGGTGTGAAGTTGTTCTCTATTTGAGAATATCATGTAAATAAACATTTCATATAGTACATTAGAAAACGTAATAGTAGCTGTTTTATTTTATGTGCTTATTTTGCTTTTGACTTTTTCTTCTTTTTACTTATACACAGTGCTATGGAACTATAACCAATCTTGCTTTCAACTGGCTATGTAGCCAAGAATGACCTTAAATTTTCCATTTCTTATTCTCTACCACTCAACAGCAGAGAGTACATGACTGTGTTACTAAGTCCAGTTATGTGCAGTGTGCACTCATCAAACACAGGGCTTGATGCATGCTAGCCAAGTACTTTACCAACTAAGTCACACTCCTAGCTCTTAGGTTTCTTTTTCTTGTTCTTTTTCTCGTTATTGTTGTTGCTGTTTTTGTTTCTTTTGTTTTTAAGAAACAACAGAGATTCTTAAAGTCAGCCCCAACACCTATCAGTTTTCACCAAGAAGCTCCTTCAGCCAAAATAACAATACACAGGAAAGATTTAGGACAGAAGGACAGAACGGATCAAATTTGAACACTAAAAACACAACTAGATATGTTTTCATTGTTTTTTGTTTTTGTTTTGTTTGTTTGTTGAAATATAATGTAGTATTTCCTGGTTAAGTTCACTGTCCTGCAAGCCTGAGTACTAAAGACAAGTCTGAAATCCTAAGGAAGGCTGTGACGCTCTGCTTGACAGAATCTCGGCCATTTTGTTAACAACTTTTCATCAGTTTTTATTTAAAAACCCTTCTAGGTTTTACTATTTTAAATGTTATTTTGAGCAGGCTGGCATCTGCAACTGAAATAGTCAACTTTTCTTGCACTTTAGCAGAAATTGCATGCAGTCAGAAGTTAAAAATACTTTTCACTCCTTGAAAGCAACGTTTTTATGGAACTTCTGCAAGGAGAGGGGAAAAGCTACTTTGGAAGTAAAGTGTGTCTCTACATCCCACTGGAAAAAAATGAAGGAGGGCCAGAGCCCAACCAAGGTCTCATCTTCTGACAGATCCATGTCCTCTGGATGTCAAATTTACTTCAGCTTCTTAAAAAGACTTCCTTATATTTTTAAAATGAATTCTTTTTTAAAAATTTTCATTTACATTGGTCTTCTGCTTCCATGTATGTTTGTGTGAAAGTGTCATATCTCCTGGAACTGGAATTACAGACAGGTGTGAGCTGCCTTATGGGTGCTGGGACTTGAACCTGAGTCCTTTGGAAGAACAGTCAATGCTCTTGACTTCTGGGCCATCTCTCCATCTGAAACCTTCCTTATGTCTGATAACACTTAGTACACATCACAAATAAATACTGGAATAATCTTGAGATTATTACAAATTGTACTTAGTAATACAAAGGAAGAAGCAGTAAGGGTTTCATGGTATAAGTTATGAATTATATTTAATGCAATTAATATTTCTTCCTATGTGATCTATTGGTTGGAGGTTGAGGGATTTTTTAGTTCATTTTGGTTTTATAAGACAGGATCTCTCCACATAGCCCTGGCTATCCTAGATCTTATTATTTAAAAGCAAACCACCCTCGAATTTACACATACCAGCCTGCCTGGACTTTCTGGGTGCTGGGATTAAAGATGTGTACTACTGTGCCTGACTTCAGTCTGTTTCATATTTAAAGTAACTTATGTATAATCTTAGATAGTATTGAAAATAAGAGATAAACCCATAAGATTTTGCAATCAGATCAAATCTGACATAGGTTTATGATTTGGACACAGTATTACAGAAAAGGAAATAGTGATTGCCGTTGTTTTCCATTAGAATTTGCATGTAAACTCACCGGAAGATGACAGTATGTCACAATAAGATAGAATATACTTAATAGTAATCTAAAAAGAAAAATCACATCAGAATTTATTAATAATAGGATAGTGATATAAAAGTTACCAGTAAATGTGCTTAACTTGAATCTTTTCTTTGCCTTACACTAAAATGATTGACTTTAAATACTATTAAGCAATGTTTGAAGTAGCAGGTTGATTTTTTTTCTAGTAACTAGTGTCTGGGGAGTTTGTTATGACTATTATTTTTGCACTAAAAGTTATATAGCTACTGTAACTTAACACTCCCTGAGTTGACAGACACTAGTTTTCGAGAATCTTATACGGTTCTAATGGCTTACTTTAGAAGGGTGGAAAGGATCCAGCAAGGAGCAAATATATTTTTAGCTGTGAATGAAAATGAATAATCCATACATTATAAGTAGAAAATGCAAATAGTGAATATTTTTGATGTGCTTAGAAATTGGACTGGGCCTGCACACGTTTCTCTGACTACCAACAGACTGGAGGAAGAGAAAAGATCTCAGTTTGTCCAGTGGTGTAACCTCTGATGCACAGGGATGGTAGGGGGCAAAAATCAATATGTACATTTATGACACTGTCAAGGAAAAAAATAAATAAATACATAGCAAAATTACAAAAGAAATGACATTGGGCCTAATATTTAAATACAGAAGTGATGGCTTCCCATTTTTAAAAAAAATACTATATTTTGTTATTTAATAAGCATCAGTCTTTATACTTGGAAGAATACAAAATTAACATGAAATACACTTGAACAAGCAGTGCGCAGCTTCTATGGGAGGGGTACCTATTCTGAGGTATTAACAGAAAAAGTGCTACATATGTGGTTAAATACAGTACAAACATCCCTTACCTCAGTCTTAATTGGTAAAAAGTTTGCATAAATTTACATTTCTAAACTTAAGTTTTTTCAAAGACTGACAACTTAGTGTTTAGCTGGGCATTATTTTATGTTTTCCCTTGTTACTTATGCATTAATTAGTTCTGTTTACCTGTGCATAATTTTTCCTAATTTTGCAACAGTGTTGGTTTTTTTTTTTTTTTTTTTTTTTTTTTGACAACGAATTTACTGCCTGTGTGTGTGCGTTCTGGCCCCAAACAAGAATAGCAAGGTATAAAGTCTTAGCCTCTTCATTCGGGGTTGTTGGGAATAAAAGCATTGGTTGTGACTAATTTCCAATTAACTTGCAGTGGTTACAGGGGAACAAAACAATTGAACCTCCTCATTAAGATTTAAAATATTCCAAAATGTCATCTTTAGGTGTTTCTGGAATATATAATTTCCATTTTGGTTCATTGCTTGACAGCTCTATTAATTTAAAAGCCCAGTAATACCTATTAGTATAAAACATGAAAAAAATACTATTAATCATTTATTTTAATTTTGCAGCTCTGTCATTTTCTCAGTATGTTTTAAAATGAGGATGACACTGTAATGTGCACAATTCAAACTGGATGAAGGGGAAATGGATAATACTACTTAGGACTGATACTGAGCTATGTTATTAGAGCTTAATTAATGCCAAATTGATTAAATTTGATTGGGATTCAAGCAAAAATATTTTAAAGAACTTTTATTGCCCTATTATATTTTTAAAGTTATGGCAAATTCTGTTTAGATTAGACTTCCCTATCTCTAGATCTTCACCTTAATATAGTCAGTTTAAATATTGTAAATATAATTAAAGTAGTCAATTATTCCTTATTTTGAAAGAGTTGTTGGTTTCAGTGTTGGGAATTTGTTTTATTTAGCTAAAAATAGTAATCTCTCACGTTCATACTTTTCAATGAGAAATGTAAAAACCAACTGGACACAATATGTAAAGGTAAGAAACATAATGAGAAGTGTACCCGTTGTGCAATACCTTATAAATGTATAATGTTGATAAAAGACTACAATTTCTAAAAGAAAGAGAACTGCATGCAGTAAGAGATCTAGATACAGTAAACAGTGAAGGGAGAGGACAGATATGAGTAAAGCATCAGCATTGAATAGCATCAAAATATGGATGTAGGTCAAATTCTATTGTTTTCCTCTAGACTGGGTCAGATTAGAGGCATTGCTTTAGCTAACCGATGTCATTAGACTAATGGATCACCCGATCTGCTCCTGGCTCTTGTCTCACATTTGTGTATTTCATTGTTGCTCCATTTGCTTTGATTTCATGTATTAAGATTAGGAATTAACTCATATGCTGCAAGCCTTTTTTTATAAAGAGTTAATCAGCTGTATTGATACCAAAAATGAACTAGTGTTTCATAAAGATCTTACTCAATTCAAATAAAAAAAATAAAGTTAATGGCTCTTAATAAAAGTAACCTGCAGAGAATTTAATAATTTACTGTTTCTATTTATCTGAAAATGCTGAAGACAGTATCACAGGTTTCATTAGAGGTGACACAAAGTTTTATTCACGCATTAACCACACCATCCTCACACTTCTCTCCAGTGAACAAAATGAATATTATTAAACGAGAGTGTGCTGTTTGCTTTTGTCAACGTGGCCCAAACAGACATATCTGGGAAGAGCACATCTTAAATAAGAAAATGCCCCTCCATAGGATTTGCCTGTTGGAGTACTGGGTAATTTTAATTTATGGGATACTGGCATGAGTAGTGGTTGATGTGGCATAGACCAGTACAATGTGAGTGGTACCACCTTGGACAGATGGTCCTAGATGCTATAAGCAGGCAAACTTAGCAGGCCAGGAGGAGCAAGTCAGCAGTTGCACTCTTCGACAGGCTCTGCTACAGTTCCTGTCTCCAGGGGCCTGCCTTAGGTCCCTTTTCTGGCTTCCCTAGATTGTACACTAAGGCTGGAAAATAAAATGAACTCTTTCCTCCCCACATTGATTTTGAACATATCTTTTTATCACAGTAATGGAACCCCTGATTAAGATAACGATATTCAACTCGTTGAATAAAACTTAAATAAAAAATTCAGCTAATTTATTAAAACAAAGTAAAAGTATCAGTGATTTACTTAAATGTTCCTTTGTCAAGTGTTTACTAATGAATCTCATATTAATAAAATAGATAGCACTGTAGTAATGATGCAATCATGCTTACAGGTTATTGTTTTACAGCGAAAGGGAAAATTTCGCGGCATGATTTCCGAAGTGAGTATAGACTCATTTTAAATACTCACACAAACACAGCATTTTATAATTTTATAATGAAATAGCATCTGTGAATGAAGGCACCTGGGGTAGTTCAATTGGCTAAAATATATACTGTTGGCTGCAATTCTGAGACAGCATAAGGAAAAACTGGGTCTATATATGCTTGAATATAGACCTGAATCAAAGTATCAAAAAGTAAGAAAGAATGAAACAAAGAAAGGAAGAAAAAAAAGAAAGGAAGACAGACAGAAAGACAAGGAGGGAGGCGCTAAGGAGGACGGGAGGGAGGGGAGGAAAACATAGTACATATACAGGGGTGCGGCGGGGAGCTGAAGAAGACCAGGAAAGCT
This sequence comes from Rattus rattus, assembly GCF_011064425.1. NCBI lineage: Eukaryota > Metazoa > Chordata > Mammalia > Rodentia > Muridae > Rattus > Rattus rattus. Next base: position 51,845,356 of record NC_046160.1, read on the forward strand.
TTCCAAAATCTCAAAGCAGAATGAACAATAAAAGATGACTAGTAAATAACCAGTCCCAAAGGAAAGGAAAGTCCTATAGAGAAAAGTAGCCCATGGGAATGTGCATAGCATGCAGGATCTGACCCAGGGCAAGACAGAAAGTAGGTTGAAAGAAAAGAGCAAGTACTTCCATGGAAGTGATACCTGTGACTCAGCTGGGGCTTGAAGCCCACACAAAGGGTGCTCTGTTTTGGATGAGCAAACATGTTGAACTAAGGAACCGTTTGAGCAAGAGGGATGAAAGATGAAATGATGCTCGCAAGACTCTATGGTCAGGGAGTACACTGAAGAGAAGAAGCAGTGTTAGGGGGCTTATGAAATAATGTAGGCGTAAACAAAGGAAAGCAGTCTCATTTAGCAGTAAACGTGCCACTTGAGGATGAGCTCCATTTGTCAGGCTCTGGTAGAGCCTCTCAGGAAACAGCTATATCAGACACCTGTCAGCATACAAGTCTTGGCATCTGCAGTAGTGTTTGGGTTTAATGACTGTATGTGGGGTTTGCAACCCGATAGGAAGAACAGCAATATCAACCAACCAAACACACCCCAGCGCTTCCAGGGACTAAACCACCATGGAAAGAGTATACACGAAGCGATCCATGGCGCCAGCCGCATGTGTAGCAGAAGATGGCCTTGTGGGGCATCAATGGGAGGAGAGGCCCCTTGGTCCTATGAAGACTATATGCCCCAATGTAGGGGAATGTCAGGGTGGGGAGGCAGGAGGGAGTGGGTGGATAGGGAGGGAAATACCTCATAGAAGCAGAGGGAGGGGGATGGAGTAGGGGGATTCCAGAGGGGACAGGGGACAACATTTGAAATGTAAATGAAGAAAACATCCAATAAAAAAAGGAAAAAACAAAAAACAAGACCCCACACAATCAAATTATGTACATTAATCCATTTTATCCAAGTTTCTAGAGAATTGAGAAAAATCAAAGAGTACAATCCTTTCGCACTTGGTACAACTTAATAAAGCTTGTATCTGAAAAAAGGAGAAAGGATGAGCTACATTTCTCAGTCAGCTTAAGCAGCTGAGTAAGTGGTGGAGCAGTGCCTAGAAAAGGAGGAATCTCAAAAACTTTCAAGTACTTTTTCTACTTCAGACTAGGTTACCTAAAGTGTGCTCACTTATCAGTGACCTAGACACACTGTTCAGAAAGTCAACAATCATGACATCATTCGGTGGAAATTCTGCAATGACTATGGTGTCAAAATACAAGAGCCTCACTACTTAGGCTTAACCTAACACTGAACACACCTTACCACAGAGACCAGGCTCCATTTAGAATCCAAACACCCTTTAAAACTTTGCTCTTAACAATTAACAAATTCCCCATAATAGTATTTCTCTACTATTTCTTTGGCTAAAAGGAGAACCTAGCAAATGGCAGGGATGCCACCAGTTGTCAAGGTAAAATGAGGTGACAGTACCATGCAACACCTCAGTGACACCCAAGGAATTAAAACAGTTGTAGCTAAGATCAAAAAGTTGGCCCCAGAGCTCCCAGGGACTAAACCACCAACCAAAGAGGGAATCAGGAAAGGGGATAACATTTGAAATGAAAATATATAAAATACCCATTAAAAAATGGCATTGACAAAGAAAGTCGGCCAAATGTGTTCTTCACCAGAAAACACATGATTACATTAAAATTAGGAATAAATTGTTGTTGAAGATAATAGCTGCCCTTGGTAAATCATCCATGAACATCCAGAGCATCAAGTGATATTTGCTGGTAACCACTTGGGACAGATTTTGACTCAGCAGCAAACGCGTGATGTCTTTGAGCAGAATCCAAAAGCTGGTTGGGACCAGAGGCAAGCTCAAACACTGATTTATGTGTCTAAGGTCAATTTCTTAAGACTATACTAAATTAAAAGGGCCATACAGAGAATATGAAGTGAAGTATAATTCATGAAAAGTGAATTGTGGCTACATTTTTATTACACTTATCCTGTTGTTGGTAGTGTTTTCTCATAAGATCAAACACTTGAACATGCTGGAATAAAATTGTCGTTTTAATTTCTTACTAGAGACACAGGAATAGAAAAAAAATGTGTTAAAAGTGTCTTTGACCTTCTTGGAAACCAATTAAGCCCATAAATATTTTTTGAATGAAGAATAAAATGTATATCTTAAAGGAAATTCCAAATCCAAGTATATAACTATTTCTTCTTTAGCATGGCCAAATGGCTCATGGCCATCAGGAGGGAAAGAGTGCTTCTTTTTTTTCGTGTGTATTTAAAATTCCTGTGAATTGCGTCAGCAAGGAAGAATCACAACTTCACGTTTAAAGATTTTTGTCTTAAATCCTAACAATGTCTTCTTTGAATTTGATTCTATTAAAGATAACATTAAATTTGGAAATTGTCATCATTCCAGAAAATTAAATCATAATGAAGCTGAGAATGGATTTCAGAAAATTGTGTTTTGCCTCCCTCTCCTCTCCTCTCCCTCTCCCTCTCCTCTCCCTCTCCCTCTCCCTCTCCCTCTCCTTCTCCCTCTCCCCTCCCCTCTCAAATCCCTCTCCCACCCTCTTCCCTCCTCCTCCCTCTCTCCCTCCTTCCTTCTTTACTCACTCTCTTTCTTTTGGCAGTTATCCACCTGAAAATTTTGCATGCAGTTTACCCCGCCCCCACTGTCATGTGACTCTCTTGCATGCTTGAGTTCAAAGGGCTTTCCACGGTTGAAATGGTACAACCTTATTCCAAATTCAAACTTGGTATATTTTAATGTTCCAGGTGATTGCTAAATTAAACTCTCCCCACAGATATTTTATGGTATTTACTTTGTGCTGAAAACTCCATTCATTTCTAAGGCAGCTGAATAAATCCAGTGATAATAAACTCTTAAAGAGATGAAGCAAGGAAAGAAAATGTTGGCTAGGCACAGAAAGAATATTTATAAAGGGATATGCCACCTACTGAGGTACATTTTAAGAACCATGGTATTATTATGCTCAACCTAGTTCAGAGCCATGAGAATCAATTAAAGATATTATTCACTGAAGCTGTGAATTTAATCAATGTGTATATGACCAAACTAGAGGACTGTCAGCATACATTCCAATTGAAAAATTTTCACTAAATAAATTCTGAATATTGTCATTTAGTATAGCAAAGATATATTGCTAAAAAAATCTTTTTCTTCATTCAAATTATATAGAATAATTTTAAATTAAAAGATTTCACTTTATAACTCACAATTTAGCATTCGACTTTTAGTATTGAATCAAAGGTCATCAAATTATGGCTACTTTTTATATAGCTATATATAAGAAGAGTTCTCACAGTTTTAAATGGTAAAAAATCAAAAGATTAATATTTCATAATGTGAAAGTGTAAAGAAATTCAAATTTCAGTTTCCATAAATAAAGACTTATTAGAACAATCATTCTTATTTATTTTCACATAGTCCAAAAACTACACTGAACTATAGCAGCTACAAGCATTTACCATTTACACTGTTTGGTAGTACCAAATTGAATTTAGCAAAGGAACATTCACTAGATGCCAAGGGGGCAAAGCTTGCGGATCACGGTGATTTAATTTTGGTGGGTACTGAAGAGGAGGAAAGTGCTTGTACATCTTCTATGCCTCTAAATTTGAGTCACCAGGTGTGAAGTTATAGAAAAGAAGCTAAAAGCCAGCAGCATTTACCATCTAGCCCTCCACAGAAATGTGGACATTTGCCAGTCACACAATTATGTACACATATGTGTAAACATCCTGCGACACATAGCTCTCAAACATAATTTAAATATTTAGAATTAGGCTGAACATTTTAATACATTGTATATAGACCATTGATTGTAACAAATTTCAGCATCCATGTCCTTCAAATGCATGTGGTTTGGAAGTTACACCCTACTTAATAGACAAGGATTAGACCGTATTGAAGACATATTAAAAATTGAATATGATAACACCTCCTTTTAGCATGTATACCTACTGCTCTGGTGGTTATGGTATACTTTTCACAGAATGTCATTCTCTTACTGCAATATTAAACATCAATATTCTCCTTTCTAAAAAATCATGTACCTACATTTCTTTCTCACTATTGTGTCAGTACTCTATTCTCCTGTTATTATGGGTACACTAAATCTACATATGCCTTCTGAACAATATACTCACAAAGACATTGGACCTCTCCTGCAGACTGTCACACCCTGCACTGACATCACCAACTTCCAAATTGTCATCAATGCCAAAAGTACCTTTCGTTCTATCATTTCACACCAGGCAATTCAAATGGAAAAGCATAGAAAAGCTATTAGTGCCTTCCTCTTTTCCATTGCTCAGCCCAGCCAAATTGCCATGTTCCATAGGCCGTGTCTTCTTAGCATCTATTGAATCTGCCCAATCTAGTTGTCTCTCCAGCAACTAAAATGTGTTCTACTTTTTGAGTGGATCACTGCCTTGACCTGCCTGCTAATTGCCCTGCCTCACATCTGGCACATATTCTGATGAGAACAAAATGAAGATTTACTCATATGCCATAGTTTTATACCATGACAAATAGACATTGCTTCCCTGCAGTATCTTTCCAGAACAATGTTCGTTTCACACACACACAGAAAGAGAGAGAGAGAGAGAGAGAGAGAGAGAGAGAGAGAGAGAGAGAGAGATACAATGCCCTACTGTTGCACGTTGGGTATCATAAGAAAGGAGCAGCTTTTCAGGTAAACATCTAGTAGCAAGGTACAGAGGGGGTAGTTATCAAGGTGAAATCAGGGAGGGGCCGTGCTCAAACTCTACTCTTGTATTTACAAATTAATATGTTACACAGGTTACAGAAACCAAGTCTTTATTTGGTCTTTAATATGAAATAAAAATGTTGACACATCTTACGTTTCCTGGGAGAATAAAATCAGATACAGAAAAAGTAAAATCATAGAAAGCATTGGTCTTTTCAAGGTAGGTCTGCCAGCAATCTTTCTTTCAGTTTGAGAAAATACTCAAGAAAAATAATTCATAGGAAGGAAAGGTGTACGGTTTCTGAACCTAGAGCCCTCAGCTCCTGGTCCTGTTGCTTTGGGTCTGTGGTGGTACAGAACACCAGAGAGCTAACATCAGGCAGAGAAAGCAGCCAAGAAACAAAGAAGAGCAGAGGGACCAAGTATTTAAACATCACCCTACGAGAACGCTGCCAATGACCTAGCTTCCTTCCACAAGGCTCCACCTCCTACTGCGCCACTGACTCCAACAGCACCACCAGCTACAGGAATAAACCTTTGATGCCTTTAGGGTATGTTCAAGCTTGAAACAGTAGCAATATATGACTTTGTGAAGAAGGAAAGTCCATCTTTGTTCCAGGCCTAACAGAATGCTTTAAGAGTTTAGATAAGCAGATATGCCTCTAGGGAATAGCCAGTGTACAGATTACATAAGCATACTTTTTCATAGGAAAACATTTACTAGGGACCGGAGCCAAAAAAAAAAAAAAAAAAAAAAAAAGAATGTTCAGAAAATATATGAAAGAAGGCTCACCTCTTTTCTTTTTTACTTTCCTTTGGCACCACTAAGTCTTTAGAGAAAGCACTATGGCCTAAGGTGAAGAGACCCTGTTCACCTTCCGCTTTGAACCAGGAAAGTATAAACTTCTTTTACAACTTACAAAATTCATACTTCAACTCTATACTTTACTGTTTATTTTCAAATAAATGGCTTTTAGTTGAGAACAACTCAAAAAACTGTGGAAGAGCAAGCAGTATCCAACAGTTTGAGCAAAGCCCTTAACAGGAACCCTGTTACAATAAATCTTAGTAAATCTTTATATATTTTGCTAATCTGCTTTACAATTTTTACTCACTCTGTAGAAACTGTGTATGTATGTGCTCTATTCTTAATTTATGACTCCTGTATGTGCCATCAGAGTTACCATCAGGTTTTGGAGGGTAGCCAAGAGAAACAGCAATAGCTTATAACATTTGGGGTTCTCTGGGATTGCTATTGGCCAATAACACAAAAAGAAGTAACTCATTCTGGATATTGGGACTTCCATTTGATAAAATGTGAAATCTAGTAGAAGTGTTGTTCCCAGTTATAGAGTTGATCTCTGCCTCTCTGTCTCTCTGTCTCTCTGTCTCTCTCTCTCTCTCTGTCTCTCTCTCTCTGTCTCTCTCTCTCTCTCTCTGTCTCTCTCTCTCTCTGTCTCTCTCTCTCTCCCCCCTGTAGATAAGTAGATATAGTATATACATAGATATATAGATATAGATAGATGATGGATAGATAGATATATAGATATAGATAGACGGTAGATAGATGATAGATAGATAGATAGATAGATAGATAGATAGATAGACATCTCTTTCTGTTTCCCTGTTTCTCTTCCTTTGCCTTTCACCCTTCCTCCTAGTTTCCATATGGAATTTTTTACTTTGTTTTGTTTTAGACTGGGTCTATCTGGCTATCCTCCTGCCTCAGACTCCTAAGGGCTGTAATTACAGCCATATACTACCACCTTTATACTTGGATCAGTGGAAATGCCTTTCTTCATTTTTTTGCTTCGTTTTTGCTTTTTATTTGACACTCTATCTAGCCATCATCCTCCTGCCTTGATCCCCTAGGTACTACAATTATGGGCACATACCTATGCTTAGCTCAGTAGAAATGCCTTTCTTCTGCTGCTGTAGTTTTATAGAATAGAATCCCATCCTTTGAGAACAGTATTTGTTACCTTCCACATTTTATAACAATGTTTTTCTGTCTTCATGAAGCTACATCTTAATAGGATTGTGTTTACTTCAGCTAAGTACAAAAACACATAATTATCCAATGAAATGCTGTATGCTGTGTTAGAAAGTTTGAGTGCAAGAAAAATATAACCAATTATTTCTCATTTCATTTTTTATAGAAATAAAGTTATAATTTAAAAACAAATTGTGCACAATGACCACAGGAAATAGCAAACAGCAAGAGGACATGTTATAGATAATTGCATAAACAAAACAGGTTCATATACTTCTTCTAAGCTGAAAATGTGATCTGAGCATTAGGGCCTCATAATATCAAAAGCACAGAGTTAGATATGTTATTTTTAACAGAATAAGAACAAAGATTTATTTTTTTCAAATGATGTCCAATATGAAAGGCTCAGAGAGGTTCACCTTGTGGACTATTGGCTGTTCTTCATCTAAACTGAAGATGATTTTATGTGACTAGAAAGATTTCTTATAAAATCAATCTTGTTTTTAATATTATTTAAACTTTTTTATGCTCTAGAATGTATCCCCTTCCTGGTCCATCCTCTGACTGTTCCCCATCCCATACCTCCCCCCTCCTCTCCACCAGGATGTCCTCAAACCCAACTCCAGCAGACCACCCCACTCCGTGGGGCCTCCAGTCTCTTGAGGGTTAGGTACATCTTCTCTGACTGAACTCAGACCCAGCAGTCCACTGGTATACATGTTTGGGGGCCACATATCAGCTGGTGTATGCTGCATGGCTGATGGTCCAGTGTCTGAGAGATCTTGGGGGTGTCCAGGTTAATTGAGACTGCCGGTCCTCCTACAGGGTCGCCCTCCTCCTCCTTCTTCCAGCTCCTCCTAATTCAACCACATGGGTCACCAGCTTCTGTCCATTGGTTGGGTGTAAATATCTGCATCTGACTCTTTTTAAAAAGAGATTTATTTATTTTATATATGTGAGTACACTATAGCTGTCTTCAGATACACCAGAAGGCATCAGATCCCATTACACATGGTTGTGAGCCATCATGTGGTTGCTGGGAATTGAACTCAGGACCTGTGGTAGAGCAGTCAGTGCTCTTAACCTCTGAGTCACCTGCTTGGTGGGTCTTTTAGAGGGCAGTCATGATAGGCTCCTTTTACTGAGGACTCCATAACCTTTCAGACCTTGGGGCCCCCCTTGATCTGATTCTCAGTTTCGGCCTGTTGATGGAACTGCTTTTCTTCAGGTTCTTCTCCACTTTTGTCCATGAAGCTCTTTCCAACAGGAACAATTAGGGAAAAGAGTTTTTGACTGTGGGATGGCAACCCCACCCCTCACTTGATGTTGTCTCTCTGCTGGAGGAGGGAACCACAAGTTCCCTCTCCCCACTGTAAGACATTTCATCTAAGGTCCCGCCCTTTGAATCAGGAGAGTCTCTCCCCTCCCAGGTCTGTGGTACATTCTGGAGGGTCTCCCTACCTCCTACCTCCCAAGGTTGACTATCTCTATTCTTTCTGCTGGCCCTCAGGGCTTCATTGCTTTACCCCGACCCAATACCTGATCACATTCCCCTCCTCCCCTCCCTGTCCCCTTTCCTACTCAGGACCCTCCCTACCACCTCCTGCAATTGCTTTCTTCTTCCTCCCAAATGGGTTGAAGCATCCTCACTTGGGTCCTTCGACTTGTTAGCCTTTTTAAGTTCTGTGGACTGTATCCTGGGTATTCTGTACTTTTTTTGACTAACATCCACTTATTAATGTGTACATACCTTGCATGTCCTTTTGGGTCTGAGTTACCTCACTCAGGAGGATATTTTCTAGTTCCATCCATTTGCATGTAAGACTTAGGATGTCCTCTTTCTTAATAGCTGAGTAGTATTCTATTGTGTAAATGAACCATATTTTCTGTATCCATTCTTTGGTTGTGGAACACTAGTTTTTTCCAGCTTCTGGCTATCACAAACAAGGCTGCTAGGAACATAGTAGAACACATGCTCCTGTGGCATGGTGGGGCATCTTTTGGGTATATGCCCAGTGGTGGTACAGTTAGATCTTCAGGTAGATCTATTTCAAATTTACTAAGGAATCTCCAGATTGATTTCCAGGGCAGTTTTACAAGTTTACAATCCCACCAGCAATGGAGGAATGTCCCTCTTTCTCCACATCCTCTCCAACATGTGTTTTTCACCTGAGTTTTTGATCTTAGCCATTCTGACTGGTGTGAGGTGGAATCTAAGGGTCGTTTTGATTTGCATTTATCTGATCACTAAGGACTTTGAACATTTCTTTAGGTGTTTGCCAGCCATTCAAGATTCCTCTGTTGTGAATTCTCTCTTTAGTTCTATACCCCATTTTTTGATTGGGTTGTTTGGTTTTTTGATGGTTAGCTTCTTGAGTTCTTTATATATTTTGGATATGAGCCCTCTATAGGATATGGGGTTAGTAAAGATTTTTTCCCCAGTCTGTAGGTTGCCCATTTGTTCTATTGACAGTGTCCTTTGCCTTACAGAAGCTTTCAAGTTTCATGAGGTCCCATTTATCAATTCTTGATCTTAGAGCATGAGACATTGGAGTTCTGTTTAGAAAATTTCCCCCTGTGACAATGAGTTCAAGGCTCTTTCCCACTTTCTCTTCTATTAGATTGAGTGTATCTGGTTTTATGTTGAGGTCCTTGATCCACTGCACTTGAGTGTTGTGGAAGGTGACAAATATGGATCTGTTTTCATTTTTCTCCATACAGACTTTCAGTTAGACCCAATAATTATCTCACTTTCCAAAATGACCCTATCCTATTATAACTGATAGCATATGTAGACCCTGGACGACTGCAAATACAAAATATATGTTCTTATTTTGTTCACTGTTTATTTTGATCTAGAGATAAAGTCATCATATAAGTAATATATGATAACTACTTCCTTAGGTGCTCATTTACAAATAACATTTTGCATAAAATAGTTCAATTTCAGAACTGAAAAATAGTCCCTTTCTGCTTAGTTCCCTATTTCAGCACTTAGAAAGTTATCGTAGATGCTTCTGACTTTTTCTTTTGTAGAGTATTATAATTCCTTGAAAGCAATGATTGCACATTATGTATTTATTCTAATTTATTGGTGCACTGTCTGAAGTAAAGAAGAGTAGTATAATTTCTACCAAGTGAGTAAATGATGAATGTTACTGTCTGAGATCCCATCTAAAGAAGTCAAAGTTAAAATGAGCCAGTAAACATTCAGTCAGAGACGGAAGAGGATCTTGAATCTCTTCCCTACATGAGAGCTAATAGCAACCCAGTGGTGCTAGAGAAGAGGAGGTCACTGTCTTCTGTGAGGGGGTTGCTGATGAGTTACTGATGCTCCAGTAGCTAGCTTCACACCTATATTTCCCTAAGTGGTCGATGGAGAACCCACTGGGTCACACAACAATCACAACAACAACCTGGAAGTAAGATGGAGACCAGATGAGATGAAGAGAAATGTTAGTGGGTTGGGGAGAAGATAAGGATTTATCAAATTGTCAAAGAACAAACTAATAAAAATAGAAGTCAATCAATTTGTTTAATTTTCAGTGTGATAGAAACCTGAATTAAGAAGGGAAAGATTGATAGAGATCATTTTTAATCTACATAGGTACGGGGTATTTTGACACCTTAACTGACGCAATTTCTCGCGTCATAGAGAATAAAAATAAAATAAAGTCAGCATCCAGAAAGTTTGGGACTAAGCTGGCATGCAGGTAGCGTGGGGGAGTCTATCCCACTAACCGGTGGACCAGGTGGTGCTGGAAACGTTCTCTCACCTGGGTATCTTCTCTTAAGACAAAGCCAAGGACAACGTGGAGAAGGAAGGAGAGGCCAACAAGAGTGCGCTGGGCAGGGGGTGGGGGTGGGGGTGGGAGCTGGCTTTTGCGCCTGGCAGCCTTGGTTCACCTGGCCACGGCCAAGAAGGTCTACTACAGCCTCACCTACCCGAGGCAGAATTTAGGACTCCATCCACACCATCTACACTTTCCTGAATAAGGAACTAAATAAAGTGGTGGCTGGCCAAGGGGCCCAGGGTGAGTGGAACGGCTCCTCATGTGGAGGAGCTTCTCCCCGACCTGTCAGAGTACCTCAGCTTGTTTCTTTTGTTCCGGCTGGGATGGAGATTGCAGTCTATGAAAGGATGTATGCCCTCAGCTCACAGAAGTTCATCAACACCGAAGAGATGGTCAGTACCTTGGATACCATCCTTAAGACTTAAAGCTCAGCCCTCTGGTTTGCTGAATCATTTCCTCAAGGCGCAGGCCCAGATCTCAGAGTGGAAATTCCTTCTTTCCCTGGTTACTTTGCCCAGTGCTCACACAAAGCTTCAGAGCTGGGGCCAGACTTTTGAGAAACAGCGGGAGACCAGGAAATACCTGTTTGGGGGGGGCAGTCTCAGAAGGCTGTACAGCCCCCACACCTTTTCCTTTGGCTGATGAAACTATGCTCGTTGCCAAGTTTTGCTTCCACTTCCACAATGAAATGAAAACTCTGACTGCCAAGGTGAACCCGGACCCCTTTAAAAAGATCTCCAGTTTTATCAGAAAATATGACGTTGCCAACGTGTCCTTAATTTTTGACAACCGGGGCTCAGAGAGATTTCAGGGTCATGGCTACCACTACCCACATTCCTACCAAGAGGCCTCTAAGGAAGTGGACCAGTACCCAGCTGTGGTGATTCTTCCCAGTGACAGGCCCGTCATGCATCAGTCTAATGACAGACTGAGCATCCGACCTGGAAAGCTTAGAGAAAGTCGTCCACTCCTATGATGGCAAATTCCAGAGCACCTACTTCCTGACCGGCCCAGAACCCCACTTCACCATCCTCATCATTTTTGAATCAAAGAAATCTGAGAGAGACTCCCATTTTATTTCCTTCCTCAAGAAGCTCTAGATTACCCTTAAGAACGCTGTAGTATTTGCAAGGCTGAAGCCTGGATTCAAAGGTTAGCAGGAGTTTTGCCCAAGGGTTACCAAGACTGGATACATTGTTCTTAGTTGAATATTTTGTGATTTGAATTTAGGATAGTTCATGCTGAGCTAAAGACATATCCTCCCTAATCATGTGACATACTTCATAAGCAGTTAAGACCAAGGACAGAGTCTTCAAAGAGTAGTTTAGAAGACTACCATGGGGTACCATGCTGTACCATGGGGTGACTGTAGCACCATAGTACAGCAAAAGAGTATCACCATTTCTTGATTTCCCTGTATTTTATGTCAATTGAATATTTATTGGTCCTTCATTTTTTCTTTCCAGATTTTTTTTTGTTGCTATTCTGACCATTGTGTCCTGATGCACTTCCTAACATCCTCTGTCCCTGAAGAGCAGCAGGGAGAAGATACCAGATGGGATTGTTTTCAGTTTCATAAGCTCTTGTATTGACTAGTTTTACAAGATAATCTAATTAGCATTATACAGTAATTAGACTCTTGGTGAGAAATTTCTATCAGGTGGTGAAGTGGGAGATGACCAATTGATACTGGTCCTTCTATCAATTTAACCAGCCACAGCTTCTTTCTGGTGATCTTCAGCTCCATCTACCTTAGGTTTTACCTTTTTTTAAGTTCGTTAAAAGTTTATTTTTTAATTTTTTATTGACTATTTTTATTTGCATTTCAAATGTTATTCCCTTTCCCTGTTTCCCTGCCACAAGGCCCTATCCCATCTTCCTCCCCTCCTTCTATAGGGGTGTTCCTCCTTCCCTCCTCCCTCCCAGACATTCCCCTGCACTGGGGGGTTCAGCCTTGGCATTGGTACCCAACAAGGCCATCCTCAGCTACATATACAGCTGGAGCCATGGGTCTGTCCATGTGTAGTCTTTGGGTAGTGGTTTAGTCCCTGGGAGCATTGGTTGGTTGGTATTGTTGTTCTTATGGAGTTGCAAGCCCCTTCAGCTCCTTCAATCCTTTCTCTAATTCCTCCAATGGGGATTCCATTCTCAGTTCAATGGTTTGCTGCTAGCATTTGCCTCTGTATTTCTCATGCTCTGGCTGTGCTCTCAGGAGACAGCTAAATCAGGCTCCTGTCATCATGTACCTCTTGGCTTCATAGATATTATCTAGTTTTCGTGGCTGTATGTATATATGCATATATTGGCTGTATCCCCAGGTGAGGCAAGCTCTGAATGACCTTTCCTTCAATCTCTGCTCCAAGGGTTTGGTCGTAGACTGTCCCAAGTCAACCCAAGCCATTGCTGATAGGTTATCACCTGCCAGATGTCACTTCTCTGCTCAATTGGGTTTGTATCTAGCTCCACAGCCCGTTCTTCTCAGGTTTAGAAAGCACACGGCCATGTTAAAAAAAAAGCATGGTGTTTGTAACTGTGTTTTAGTTTCTCACACAGCACAGTTTATTTTTATAAAATCAAAATGACAGAACTAATACTTTGTGCTTGCTACACAAATCAGTTCTGCTCCACAGTCGGGTCATCAGAGGAGTCCTGCAGCTCCTCTACACACAGTTTCTTGCCTTCTGGAGATGATGTTCAGAAGCGGTGCCGGCCGAGCCTCTCAGTACAGGCTGTTCTGTCCTTTTCCTTCTGTGTGTACACAGGGAAGTGAATGGAAAGAACCACCAAGAACTGAGCTGTGACTGCTGGGTTTGTCCCTGGGAGCTTGTGCAAGCATAGCTGTCTGATCAGTGCTCTGATTATACGGAGTCACTGTCTGATAGGGTGTCCACAGAGCACGAGGCTCACGCAGGGCCTTGGAGCCACTCCAAGGCCTCCTGGTCAAATGTGGTCTACCTGTACAAGAGTCCACTGGCCAATTTTCTGCATCTCACCACTTTCACATAAACTTACATCAGCAGAGGATAGTGATTTACTCTGTATCTTCTCCAGGTTCTATACAAATTTAAATGAATTTTATAATATTGACCATACATTTAAAGAAATGAAAACATTTGGAATTAAAAACCAAAAAAAAAAAAAAAAAGGAAGTAAGTTTGGAACTGGCTTAGGTTATCAGCCTTTAAAAATACAATGTATTTATATTTTTTAAAAGTATGTATCTTTCCATAATAGTCTGCTTTTAAAGACTTTTGTTCATTTGAGTGTTTTAAATGTACTTCTGTCTTTCTAGACTATGAATTTCCATTTCCCAAAAGTTCTAATCCTGATTTAATGATGTGATTCATGTGACAAACATCTATTTTATTTTTATTTTTTTTTATTTTTTTGCTTCATTGCTATTAGTGAATGACAAGTGAAGGAGATTTATTTTAGCTTGAAAATGTCAGGTATGCACTTTCAGAGATATATTTTTCCAGCTTTTAATGAGGTGGTGTTTCTTTTTGAAAGGAATGCTCATCTCTAGTGCGGATGCTGCACAGGTGACAACTGATATTTAATAAGCGATGGCTCTTGTATTAGTCGCAGTTCGCTAAAGAAAATGTCTCAGATTGCTTTTGAAAAACTCATAGCCTAAGGCAAGATGTGACCTTTTTATTACATAATGAGAATCATTTATTATCTTACAATGTATCTTAAAGTCACAGACAAAATGCCACTTTGATAATTGCTTTCAATTAGCTTTGAGCATAGCATATATTCATAAAATGTCTTCTCTAATTTAGAGTTGAATTAGAGAAAATTGCAGACATAATCTACTTTAAGGTTGTCTCATTTAAGGTGATTCGTGGTTTTATACCACAGAAATCAACATGAGTGGCTTTAGAACAGTGCCTCTGAGTGTCTTAAGCAGACTTCTCAGTATCTGATTCTATTGTATTACCAATTAATTAACAAATTAGAAAGATAATTTCTGACCTTTCATGCATGTTAACTTTTGACTTTCATTCTTAATGATTGTTTGGAAATGAAGCCTTGCAGCTCGTGCTGAAAGAGAGAAACAATGTGATTAAAAAGATAAATAAGGTTTGCCTAATGCTAAGTGTCCCCTAACACTGGGTCTCGGACTGGATACGGTCACAGGGCATCTTTTCTTGTTTCGATAATATGTGACTAATGGTTATGACATGACACTGGGTAATCATGCAATCTAAATTAAGAGGTCGGGGAGACTGGACTAGTGAGTTAGATATAAGACCATATTAAAATCATGACCACATGTCAGTATTATTTAAATGTATGCCACAGTCTCCCTTCAATATTTTCGAAATCTCTGAGATTGAATTTTAACTTTGTGTCATTTGTGTTACTCATGAAACACAGCAGCAGAGGATCTCAGAACTTGGTCTTTTGTCTTGATATCACTTTTTCTCTTTCCTAGATAAAAATTACACACAAGAACCAGGCCCCAATGCTGATGGGACCTCCACCCAAAACTGGATTATTCTGCTCCCTCATCAAAAGAACAAGAAACCGAAGCAAGGAATGAACCTCCGTCAGGAGAAATTTGAATAGCATACTTGTACCACGGAACACTTTGACCCATTTCAAGTCTCCTGCTCCTACAAAATCATGGAATTCACAGTTTTTGTTATTGAGCTGATGTAAAATTTGGCTATTAGAAAATTTGTTGTCTCTGTTTTTATAGGCGTATTTGCATGGAAAAAAAGTAGAAGTTTATATGATGCGACACTGCGTATTTTAGTTGCATGCACTCACACAGGGTTTCTGTGTCTCCTCCTCGCATCTTCTGCCATTTTCATTTACTGACTGTGAGGAAAAACCTGCGAAAGATCAAAGAAGTATGATGGGAAAAGATTTCTTATATAATTGCTGTCATTGGCAAGCAGTAATAACTACAGCTAAAACAACCTCAAGTGCAAACTGTCATCCTTTGCCTATTAGAAAAATCACTGCATCCTTGATGTTGGACCCGTGGCTTAGGAAGACGCTAAATTCAAAAATTTTATTAAAGAGTTGTCCATGACACCATGCTCCATCTAAATACTCTTTTTTAAATCTCTTTACTCTTCCCAGGGGACGTTAGAATATCAGGCATAAGATTTTTTCTTGTGCTAAAACACTAGAAAGTGATTTTTATTTTGGTTAGCTTTGTTTTTAACTCCAAAAGCACGAGAGAAAATATGTTACTAGGAGGAATTGTAGTAACATAGCAAGCTTTATTCCTTTCTGCATAAGAATCTAGAGACAAATGCATAATCACAGTAGTAGCCAAATGGACGGTTTAAACTATGTGCCAAATGAATCTGTCTCCCACCAAAGATCAGGAATTAGAGTTCTTATGAGTTTGGGAAAAGTAAAATGGGAGACCAGAATGAATCACCCATTCATTGGGATTAAAATGTTCACCATTCAAAACCAGTAAATCATACAGTCTAATCAAATCTCAATTGCCAATTTCATGGTTATTTGGTGCCCCCACCATATAAGTCTGTGATTTTTAATGGATCTGTTAAGTGCACTTCAGAAGGTAAATGACAGCATTGCTTCCTTTTCAGGTAGATTGGTACCTGCGCCAATACTGAGCTCATTGAAGCAACCATGCATGCAATTAGCCTCTTACTAGTTATTCATCCCTGCCCCATCTTTATGACATTTCAAATGTTTGGGGATATACAAAGGCCTCTTTAAGGTGTGTGCATAGCATGGTCTGGTCTCTGATTATTTAAAGAAATGTGCAAGTGCTGCTTTTCATAGTGTTTCTTTGAGGCTATCCTAGGAAACGAAATACTTCGGGGCAGTCTCAGTGTGGTTCAGTTACACTGACCTGCATCTCATCACCGCACGATTTATGTTTTCAGACGCCACGCCATCGGGAGAACGAGTGCCTGAAATGCATGATTTATCAGCTTTCCTCTCTGCTCTACATTAAAGTGCTAATGATTTATCAGTTCTATTTTTCTATTGATTCTTTCATCTTTGAATAACAAATAGCAGTTAGTGATTCTGTTGAACACAACCCCGTGCATGGATTTATTGATTTCTAGTGAAATTGCTGTAATTTTACTTCTTTCGTTGGAAAACTCAAGTGAATGCTGTTGTGTCAAATAGCTGCTCTCAAGCAGTGTTCTGTAATGGAAGATTATGTATAAAGTGTATTCCTCTCGTCATCCTGGAACATTGGATGCTAAATACCCATCAACAATAACTTTAATTGCTTTAAAAATAAAAGCTTTTGAATAGAATTAAGACATAATTTAGCTTACCCAGGAAAATGATGATTAAAATTGCAAATTCAGAACAGCAATCAGTTGTCCTAGTATAGTAATAATAAAGTAGTTATTCATCAGAATAGTAATCTAGACCAAAAGAATGCTCCAAACAACTACAAACGCATCACTCACATAATGTTACATAACACATCCTTTGCTTTTGTGCATCTCTGGTTACCGGTAATAAATATTTCTTACACGAATTGATGAGATTTTTCTACAGTGGGCAGGTAGACCTTGAGCCAAAATGTTATTTTGAATCCACAATAATTTCACGTTCTGGAGGACATTAAAGCAGCAGTAGTTTCTGAATTATTTGCAGCATCTGGGAAACTGTAGTAGAAGACTAAAGAACTGGCCTGAATGGTTTCAGTCACTGACGTAGTAGGCCCCTGCTGCACTTTAGCATGGCTGCATGACCACAGCCAGTGCTAGTAGGCACTACATTTCAGTCCATTGGATTCATGGATAACCCTAGTAAGTCTTCAAAAGGGAATCAATTTTGACTTTTCTAAACTCGATTTTTTTTAAAAAGATAACTGATGTGCTTGCCCTTTGAGTACACTACTCCTGGGGTTTGGAAAGTAGTTTTTTAAAATCTACTTTGATGGTTTTGAAATAAGAGAAGATATTCTCTTCTTTTTTATGACAGCTTCATGTGAAGAATATATATTTTAAGGAAAATTCTAAATGGAAAGTTCTATGGCATATTAAAATACTGAATAATGATTGTTAGCTTAACAAAATGGAAACTTTACTTCCAGGCATGTGGGTGTCGGAGGTGTTGAGTCAACCTTTTTTAACTATCATAGACATAATAAGTGATAAAGTTCTGAGTGAAGTGGTGTGAAAATGAATGCTGCACTAGCTTAAAACGGACAGAGAATCTCAAGGATAGAGTTTCATACCCTGCTAAACACTGCCATACACTCAGTTCATAGACAGAAATGACAGATTCTAGAATAAACCTGGAAATGTACACTTTCAGGAAATAGGAAGGGCGATATCGACGTGCAGTCAGCATTTCAAACGTCACGTGTGTATTTTCTCACTCTCTGTCATGTGTATTTGATGTGGAGAGTGATGATCGAGTTTTTGTAATAGAAGAAAAGATGTTTTACTTTGAATGGGTTATGTGGTTGCTGCCTTTCTAGAGCTCTCTGATCACAGGTTCATTGTACGCAGTCTCCTGAAGGCAAGAATGTCTAATGGTAAGCGCCGTGGAGTCACACATCCATTCCCCTTTGTACACGTGACTTGTATTAGAGAGTGGGGCTGAGTACCTTTTCCTGGACCGAATCTGTTTAAGTCTGAGACTGTCGATGCCACCTACACTAGCTAGGGCTCTTCGGTGGTTCCTTTCCTTTTTCTGTAAGTGTTCGCTGGTTTTTGATTGGTTTTGAAAGGAACGGTGTATTTTTATGGTACATATAACCCTCGAAGAGTTAATCGATGCATAACTTATATTCCACATTAAAGGATATACCTTTCTAGCACTTATAGCATATATCGAGACTGTGGAATGTAATAAAAATAATAAATAAATTTAAGAAAAGCCTTTTGTTCTGTGAAAGACAGAAATCACATCCTTAAACCAGCCAATTGAATTGAATTATGTTTAAAGGTTTGAGTAAATTCTCATTTGAACCTTTCTATATATTCTTATTGTGTTTAAAACATAGGGTTTGTTTAATTAAACTATCTTACTTATTTTCTCAGAAAGTGTTATGTACAAATCCTGGTTTTTGAAATAAAAGTGTTAACCATTCACTTGTGCATCATTTGTTCTCTTCCAGATCCTCCCTTCATGTGAAATATCCATTAGAACATCCTCAGTGGTTTTCCACTAGAGGACCTGTGCAAGCCGCCTTGTCTTAGGAATGAGAACACAGTGCTTAGGGATTAAATTACTTGTCGTTAAAAACCAAGCCATTCAATTTTTTGCCTTACATTGTATCTGTGACTGTATAGTACTTTTGAAGATCCAAGAAAGGAAAACAAGCTAAGTGAAGGAGTATAAATAATACACTTGAATTTCAATGTGAAATTTAATTTCTACATTTATTCTAGAACAGGCATCAGCTACCACTTGTGTGTTGGCTAAGGCAAATATTTTCAAAAGGTATAAAACTATTACAAAATATTTCTCAAGGGCATGTTCTTTTCTCTAAATATTCACATCTAGGAGAAGAGTTGTATGTATTAATGACTACATTATGTGATTGAACTATGTATGTGAAAGGTGAGCTGTGTCTAAAGGAAATGATGGATTTAGGGAGTCATACCAAATGACCTCAAGAGAAGGTAGGTCTACAAATGGCACTTTTGAAGATCTGGAATTTTACAAAGAGAAATAAATATGAATAAGCAGAGTCAGAGTATAAGAACATGAGTACATGAGATGTAAATCAGAAGTCCAGTCCTGTGTGCTCGAGCACCTTGGTTTCATTGATTATGAAAGAACTGATCAGTGGAGTATGCGTACTGTGTTTTCAGTTTATAGAGGCCATGGAAATACAAGGTGCTGAAGATGGAAGAGATGGGGGGGGGGTGAACAAGTAGAAATGAGAAAAAAAAAAAACACAGTAATTCTTAAATGTTCAGAATTTAAGAGCCTCAAAGTAGTAATGTGGTGTTGTTCCCATTCCAGAACTTTGTTCACTTTGTTCACTTTAATGTTCATTTTAACATTTATTACCTGCTTTGTTGACCTTAGGAATAATTAATTCTGAGGAAAACTACATTGGGTACTGTTAATATTACTACCTAGATTATTATGTTCTGTAAGCCTATCACTGCCTAGATGTTCTAAGATGCCATTGGACTCACTCCTCCAGTCCCTACACATCCTGTCACAAGAACTCCAGAGAGTATTCCTTATCCCTGAGGGACACACATCCAGACCTCTCAGGCCCAGGGAAGAATTCCAAGGAGAACTATGTTCCATGGCTTTCACACACTGAAGCCTCCCTCCTTGCCCTGTGAAGATACCAGCCCAGAAGTCCTCTTACCTCATATAGTGATCAGTGTTTCTCTCAAAGGCTATGGTGGGAGCCATAGGATCCATGTGCTTCATAGGCATGAGGCTGAGCAACAAGGAGGGACAAGCTAGGAAAAGGGGTATGTGAGAGAAGTGGGAGATAACTTGGCATATGTGGTCACAGGCCATGAAAAAGCATCTTTAGAGCCCAGATAAGCCAGTGACATAACAGGAAACCATGGGTTGCCCATCCCCTGTACACTGCATTGACTTAGTTCAAAATAGCAAATGAGTTAGGTATTAACAAAGTAATTTTCAATAAAAGCAAACTCTGAGGTTTGTTCAATCTCTAGCATAATTTTCCACATAAATGAACTCATTTAAACAATTTCCACAACTAACACCACCATCTCCACATTAGAAACAGAGTCATAGACATATAGGAATGAGCCAAGATATGGACTCATAGCTTCTCTTCCTAAACACCTTGCCACACTGCCTCTCAC
This sequence comes from Rattus rattus, assembly GCF_011064425.1. Classification (NCBI taxonomy): domain Eukaryota; kingdom Metazoa; phylum Chordata; class Mammalia; order Rodentia; family Muridae; genus Rattus; species Rattus rattus. The sequence goes on from NC_046160.1 coordinate 51,865,661, forward strand.
CTAGCCTGAAAGATTAGGTTCAATTGCATCTAGTTAAATATAACAATAATATAAATGGCAGCCATGACTTCACTTGTAATAGTAACATTAAATAAATATATCATCAGGTATGTCAGTGCACACTTTTAATCATGGCACATCAGAGCCAGAGGCAGGCTGGTCTTTTTGAGTCCAGTCTGGCCTATATAAAGAGTTGTAGGCTATCCAGGACTACCTGTGAAGACCCTGTCTTAATAAAGAAAAATAAGCAACTCATCCTGGAATTACAATGTAATATGACAAGAAAAAATATTCAAAAACATGAATACTATCACTGATGGCAACTTTTATTTTCAAAACAGAATTGAATTATTTGGAAAAGTTTGATCTCATCCCTAATACCAATGGACCTTAATGTCAAGAAGTATTCGTCTGCTTGTCACCCGATACAATGAATGATACATCATTTCTTTCTTAACTCCTGAACATTGGAATGGCTGGAGAAATTCCATACACAAACTGTATATAATTTTAATAGAAATAGACAGTAAACACTAAGACCCTTGATCTACAGGAATGGTTCTCAACCTACTATATTTTGTACCACCATTTCATTTACTTCATCATGCTGGGGTGATCCCCAACCATAAGATTATTTTCATTGCTACTTCTTAACTATAACTTTGCTACTGTTAAGAATTGTAGCATAAATAATGGATATGCAGGATAGATATCTGATATGTGATCCCTGTGAAAGGATCATTTGATGCACCCCTGCTGTTGTAAAAATATAAAAAATAAAAAAAGTCTTTTATCCTGTTAGGTCTGGCACTGCAGTGCCCCGAGATATCTGCTAGATATCTTGGCGGAAACAACATTCTCAACTCCGCTCCAGCCGCTGCACACTTTCCTACACTCAAACCGTCACATAAAAGAACACACATCACAATAACCTTTGACCCAATTGATAAGATATAATTGGCCACCTAAACATACAAAGCCCAATACACATCCATCCCTTAAAAACATTTATAACAACCTATAAAGGTACAACGTGGAATCTTAACATCACCCGCCATATTCTCCTGCCACGGCTTCTCTCCCTCTCCCTCCTGTCTCTTCCTCCTTTCTGTTCCAGTCTCCTCTTCCTTCAAACTTTTCTCCCGCCCATCCTTCCTTCTCGTCCAATGGCAGGCCTCCTTCTATCTTGCACCTGCCTCACCTGTGACATCATCCCACACACCCCCACCCCCAAAGAAGTTTGGGAGCCACAGGTCTAGAACCACCACAGGTTGAAAAATCACATCTATAGAGTCCATTTTAACACATTCGAAAATTTTATTTATTAGGTGTTTAGGTGCAAGTACACATGTGAATCTGTGATGAGTGTACATGAGAAAGACAGAGGACAACTTTGGGGAGTTAATTTTCTCCTCCCACCTTTATATGGTTTCTTTCAGGTTATCAGGCTACCAAGACAAGCACCATCACCTGCTAAGTCATCTCAGGGGCTCCCTATTTCAAATTTCAGGCTTAGGAAATTAGCTCTTCTTTCTATATTCACCAGTTAAGTTATGTTCTTAGCACCATACCTTCTCCTTTCTTACTCTTTAGCTTTATTTTATTAATAAATGGAATCCATATATATATAATTTTAATATACTTAAGCACCACGTAGAATCCTCCAATTCATATTTCTAGTCTAAACCATGAATCTTCTACCTATTTCTACGTCTTTAACTGAATAGTCAACAGGCATGATAAACAGAAAAATCTAAAAGTATTTACCTGAACTACCATAATTGACATGTTGTAACTCTTGTCTGACCCACCCTATGTGTTTCATCGGTACTCAAGTTGTGACTCAAACAGGGAAAGATAAATAAATACCATTTGAATCTGAGGTATAACTAATAATTGGAAGCAGTTATTCTTACCCAGAATTTAATAGAGGAAATAACACAAACACATATACTTGTTTCTGATAGACAATGTAGAAAAAACTTATGTGACGCTCCAAATTTCACTTAAATTATTCCTTCACCTACTCAGAACTGTGGACAATTCTTTGAGGAGAGCACAGACTGTCCCAGTGGCCAAGACCTTATTTCAAATCTGCAAAGTCATGTGCTTTCTGCCTTTCAACCTGGGTGATTCACAGGTATTGATAAATCCATTTGCAGAAACCATGACTCCCACACATTCTCTCATAACTCCACATGCATCTGTGTTTGCTTTCCAGCTCATAAAACCATGGCCTATTCAAGACACCTAATTAGTCACCAAGATTTTCTATTTCATTTACTTCACCTTTTCTATTGTCTGCTAGTCCTATTAGCTAGCTGTTATCTCCTTTGCTGATGTTTTCTTTCTTTGTTTGTTTTAGGCTTACTTTTTATGTAGATCAGGTTGGTTTCCAGCTTATTATCCCCCTGTTCCATTTTCTCAAGCATGAGAATTCCAGGGTGGGCTTTGTTCCCTGTCTTTGAATTAAAAAACAAAGCCATTCTAAACTGCATTTTGTACAACTGTCTCATATATTTTTCCCTTTGAATTGACTTCACCACAGTACAAGGAAATATTTGTGTGCTTGAGTGTTCATGAAAGAAGTCTGTGTATACAGGTGAGTGCATGCAAAAACAGTAAAGCACTTCTACCACATTGCCTTGAGAAGGCTTTCCGTCCAAAGCACAGGTTTAGTGCTTCACTTAGGTTGACTCCCAGGACATGCCTGTCTTTGTCCATCTAGATTGGTATTACAAAGATGCAGTGCCACACACTAAATATTGTAAATAATGTAAATATTGTCGCACTCCTCAATAGAATAGTCCACTTGAATTTTCCTGCTAGGTGTTTCGTTACCAATCTCCACTATACACGTGAATAAAAGAATGTCATAATGATCAATCTACAAAGCAAATGCTGAGCTTCCTTAAATTTCACTCCTACAGATCAATTTCCCCATTTCCCTCAAAGCCATCTTCCCTCAGAGAGCGCTGACTTTACCATTGTTTTCTGCCTAGCACTCTGGACTTCCAAGCTCCCAACACAAGGGATCGTTTCTCTCTGCTTCATCATTCTAGGGCTCCTTTGCATTAGGAACTTTTCCAAATTGTTTCCACAATAATTTGGACACAACATGCTTCAAGGGCTTTGGGATGACATGAATTAGAATCACAGTAGTGATTCTGACCCTGTCCCAGATTTCTTTACTGCTGTGACATCCTTATTTGACAGCAACATAAGAAAGAGATTAATTTTAGATCAATATCAGAAGCCCTAGGAGGAAAGAGCTGTTCAGCTCATTGCCACCAATAAGGAGGGAGAAAACGTGAGCTTCCTTATTATTTCCTATTTTTTTTTTTCTTTTCATTGCACCTGGGCTCCAGCCTAGGGGATAGTACCACCCATTTAGAATGGGTTTCCTAACATTGCTTAACTGCCTTAAGAAATATTTCGTAGACACATTCAGAGATGTACTTTTCTAATCTGAGACAAATTAACAATATTAAGCACAGAGTGGAACTGCATTACAGCATGATAATCTTTAGGAGTTACCAAGGATCACCAAAGTTCAGACTCTTCATTTATAAAACAAGGAGAAAAAGTTCTTTTCACTCAAGTCTATTAGAAACAACTGACTTAAACCAGACTCTTGGAGACAGGGGACAAACTATAGCATTTGACCATGTCTTTACTAAATACTGTTTGGAAAATGATTTTGTGCTGATAGCAGTAAATTATTTGGATCTCATAGAAATGAGAAGACTTTATGTACTCCGAAGTATATGTAGTCCCTTGCATCGCAATAAAGTATTTTGAATGATTAAAGGACAAGAATAATGAAAATACACATGAACTATGTTTTGTCAACAACTCCACACAGTTAATGAGAGGAACAGAATGAATATTTAACCTTTGTAGTATAGCAAGAAAGGTGTTGTATTTGGATAACAGCTGGCCTAGAAGATTCTTCTAGTGAAATTCATAGGTTTCCAAGAAATTTGCAGACCACTGTCCTCTTATTCGTTTTATTCTCATCTACTATTGCAACTTTAGAAATTCATCCCTTCAACAACTAATTGCTTAGTGAGAAAGGTGTCAGAGCATTTGAAGTTCATTTTGCTACTAGCCATTAAACACATTGTGAGGTATAGTGAAATTTTTGTACAAAAAATAAATGAAAGTAATTAAGTATACTTAACCATATATAAGAGCTGCAGATGGGCTAAATAATATGTTCAAAATATTTATAAATGTTTGTAATTCTCTCTATGCTCTCCAGCAACTACATGCTGTGAGTTCCTCTTGCACATCTGTCAAGAATTACTTGGCTTTGACTTGCAATATTTAAGATTACCTTAACATATGTAGTTCTAAATATCTGGTGTTTCTTTTGCAGTTGTTATATCATAGTTTTTTTTTCTTATTCTCAATGTGTATATTCTATCATTAGAGACTTCTTTTGAAAAAAACACAAATTTTTGTCTAGCATTTTTTCACAAATATAGCTGATATCTCACACAAAAATTGGTAAATTTAGTTGCATCTAGAAGGAACATAGTAACTCCATGGTCAATATGTTGTGTGGCCTAGCAAATACACAAGCTAAAGTTTCATTGAGAAACCTTCCATTTACAAATAATTTTACTCATCTTTGCACGCATGTTTTCAATTATCTGTATTTGTAAATTCAAAAACAAATCCTTAACTGATTTTAGAATTTTATACTGGATTTGAGACGTGTCCTTAGTTTGAAGATGTCCCTATAGTATTTGTCAACATAAAGCATGTGTAACTAAGTCACAAAACACCAAATCAATCTTCTTTGCTCATCCTCAATTTTCTGCAGATTTCGTATTATCTTTGTTTTATTGTTTTGTTTTTGTTGTTTTTGTGTAGAAAAATATCAATGTATTTATTTACTGGAATGATGTGGAAGTCAGGATACAAGTTGGAGAAACTTGTCATCCTCTTAAGATTCGAACACAGCTTGTCAGGCTTGGTGGTAAGTGCTTTTACCCTTTCCAGACATAGTTTCTAATTTTTTCCTGTACGAGTTCTGTGATGTTTTTGTGTGTGTGTTTGAAACACTTTTGGATCACTCTTACTGTGCAGACATTCTGTTCATCCTCAGATTCCTGTCAAGCCTCTATCCTCCCTAAAAGACACCTTCAGACATAGCATCGTATCCATGGCCTTCTTTGTCTTGCTTTGTGAGCCCTTGAGTTTAACAAGTGCTGTTTTTGTGTTGATGGGTTTCAACCAATCTCCATAGGTGGATTCCTAAATATCTACACAACTGAAAGTAAAAAATTCTTCCTTGAATTCATCAGTAGCTGATGGGCCCACACCAGGGGAAAGTGGGGTCCATGGATTCTTCTTCAACACATGATTAGCTGTAGACAGGCCCAGTCTTCTGCAGGACTTATACAGACAGCTGCAGGAACCTTGTGGTCATTGTCATAAATGGATTGTTCAATAGTCAACATTTTACAGATGTTTCTCTATCTATGTCTTATAGTCATACCTCCTTTGACCATGTCTTCTGACTTTAGAGGATGTGATACCAATGTTCTGTTTGAGGCTAAGCATATAACAATCACATTTTCTCAGCACCTGGACAAGTCTTGATTCTCTGTATTCACTATCATACATTACAAAGAGAAGCTTTTCTGATTCATGTTGAGATTAAGCATTTGCCTATGGATATAAGCCTAAGTAATAGAAGGCAGTTTGATGCCATGTCAATTTAGTGAACCTGTAACCTAAGACTTCTTCAGTCCTGAGTTTGAACAAAGTTTACAGTAGCAGTCATTAATTCTCTTCTGTAGAGTGGGTCACTAATTCAATCAGAAAGCAGATGTTACCCTCACAATTCCCACCATTCTCTAAAGGGCCTTTTCCCAGCATTGTGAAGGACAGCTATCAGGAAGAAAGCCTCTGAGCTAGCTCCATCTAATTTTCTCTAATAAAAGTTTGTGGTAACATTGTGGTAGGTATCCATTAGTTCAGGTAGACAATCAGAAGGAATGGGAAGAGATTAGTTTGTTTCCAAAGCCTTGGGTGCCTGCAGAGGCTGAAGACATTGGATCCCCTTAAAGATGGAATGACACGTGGTTGTATGTCACCTGACTAAGTGATGGGACCCCCAACTCTGGGGACTCTACAAAAACAATATGTGCTCTTTAACACTGAGCTATCTTTTCAGTCTATAAATTTGCATTTTTAATTGGCTTACAAATGGTTATAAGGTTGTTTGGTTAACCCTGTTCTGCTACCTTCTGATCTCCTCTATCATCTACCTCTCCTCCTATTTATACTTTTCTACCTCCAGTGCAACCTTTCCATATTTTCATATTGTCCATATTCTATCATTCCTGCCATTTACAGAATTTTCTACTTCAACACTTTTCCAAATTCCTGGCTTCTTTGTACTTAAAGTTAAATATGCAAACCTAAAAATTCTAAGTGAGATTTACAAATATGAGAGAACTCATAGCATTTGCTTTTCTTGGTCTGGGTTACCTCGTTCAGTATAATTTTTCCGTTTCCATCCACTTATTTGTAAATTTCATTACTTTCTTTTTCTTTATAATTCAGTAATGTTGTGTTGTATACAAATTCTTCATTTTTATACCCAGTCATCAGTCAATAGACATATAAGTTAATTCAATTTGCTGACTATTGGGAACAGAGCACCACGGAGTTTGGATGGGCAAGTATTTCTGTAGGTATATATAGAGACTTTTGGTATGTGGCCAATAATGTTAGAGTAGGTTATATTTCTAACCTTTTCAGAAAACTCTATGCTGATTACACTCACATTAACAATCAATAAGTGCTCTCTTTTCCCAACATCAGTATCAACATTTGTTGTCATTGTATATGTTAGCATTTCTGACAGGAATAAGATAATCTGAAAAAATGTTTAATCTGTTTTTCCCTGAAGACTAATATTAGTTTTTGGACACCTTTTTAAATATTTTGGGCAGGTTATCTCTTTTGAGAAGGTATTTCTTCCTATAGCCATTTTACTGTTCAGCTTTAGTTCCTTGTTATTCTAGACATTAATCCAAATATTAATATTGTCATATATAGAACTGGCAAGAATTTTCTTCCATTGTGCAGCATGCTTTTTCGAGTAACAGGCTGTTGCCTTTGCTGTCTAGAAGTATTTTGGCTCATGAGGTTCGTTTGGTAAATTTTAGTTTTATTTCTTAAGTGACTCAAGACCTATTTAAAAGTCTGTCCCCATGTCTGTCTGTTCCATAGTCTGTCCCCATGTCTGTCTGTTCCATAGTCTGTCCCCATGTCTGTTCCATGTAGCACATGCCCTACCTTTACTTTCAGCAATTTAAGAATTTCAAATTTTTCATTGAGTTCTTTGCTTTACCAGGGCTAATTATTTTCAAAGAGGATGAGAAATGTGGAATTATTTTCATTCTTTTACTTATGGTAAATTCCTTATGGAGTTGCAGTTTTCCAGTCAACATTTGTGATAGATGCTGTCTTTTTTCCAGTGAATATTTTAGTATCTTTCTCAAAAACATGGTATGGTGCTGCATTCCTTCAGTCTCATAGTCAGGATTTAATATGTGTATGTGTTCATGTGCATGTGTGTGTGTGTGTGTGTGTGTGTGTGTGTGTGTGTGTGTGTGTATGTGTGTGTGTGTGTACATGTACTGGCTTGGGTTTTCCTATGAAGACCAAGCTGACCTTGAACACAAAAAGAGTTACCTACTTCTGTCTTTTGAATGCTGAGACTGAAAGATCTTTGCACATGCTCTCTTTAAGAGATACCTAAGATAACAGAAAGCTCATTGTGCTAGTAATGAAGCACTCATACTTCCAAATTTCTGATAAAATTAAAATCACCATGATGGAAGGGCAGAACAGAATAAGTGAGTGAGTGATGGGGACAGCAGAAGCAAAAGCTGTTCTTATGCTCACGGTTATTACTGTATTTGGACAGCCTAGTGTGCAAACTGAAATGAATGGTGTAGTGTTTATGTTTAAAGAGAGTTTGCCATGAAAAGCATGAATTTGAGAGAATTTAAGTTTACAGAATGAATACTGAATTTTTGGAAAAAAAATGGTATGTGCAGTGAGACTTTAAAATAAATTCCAGGGGAAAATATGTTGGGTTTTACCCTTTAAAAAGATAAATCTATTTCATAATAAACTACATATTATAAGAAGCAAACATCTACAAGGAATTTTCCTACTGAATTTGACATAAGGAAGCATTGTCTATTATCACTTCTGTCCATGAAAAAGGAGGCCATCCAAGGCTTTGGGATTTAAGCCCATGCTGCCTACATGTAGGTTGTGTAGAATTGGGGATCCTGAGAGGTGCAGGATCACTGCTACATATCTCAGAAGAAAATTAAATGGGTTTAATGAAACAGAGAAATCCAAGACTCATGTTCTTAAGCTTCAGTTGAGTTTGAAATACATAGTAACATTCCCATAGTAGTTTTCACAAACCATGCTTTGTTCTTGGCCAACTTGTGAAAAGTTGATAGCTTTCTCAAATATACTAAAATATATATGTATTTATTTAATGACTTATATGTATTTATATGCACACTTACTTTTCAAACCTTCCTGTGTGAATTAATTTATTGTCCTAGAGATGAAATTTGCCATGCCATAGGTAGCTGTCATCATTAAGTAACACTGAAATAAGACTGGCAATTTATCAATCATTCGTAAGTTCTATGAAAAGAGAGTTTAGCATTCTTGTCAGTTTTATATGATCACCTGGGACATCAACCCTAAATGATTATTTTCATTTTCCTGGAGAAATTATCTCAGTCATTTGATAGTCCCTTAATTTATCTTTTCAGCTAGAAATATAACTATTCCTGAGGAACCATTTCAAGGTAAATAAATTACCATCAAACCCAGATTTTGGTAGCCCAGGTGTTAAAGTTAGCAAGTACGGCAGTCTGCTTTTCCTGTTACTAAGTCTCTCTTGTGTTGTAAAGAATTTAAAGTTCAAAGTGAGCCATGATCTTATAGACTAGAAATACTCAAATCACATTTGTTTCTTTTGCTAATCATTTCCTCATATAACCAGAAACTGAAACCTCTTCAATCGACCTCTCCTTGTAAATGAGAACCCTCTTGGAATGCCAGGTTCATGGGTTCTGAGGAGTGGGAGAAAGTAAACTAAATGTAAAATGTAAATTGATTATAGAATATTTTTCACATGCATCATTAATAGTGACCACATAATTTTAAATGCAATTAATACAGGGAAATCTACATTTATCACAACTGTCACAAATCAAGGTCTAAAAGCAATGAATATAGATTTACGTAGAAAGGATTTTACCTATATTTGATATTTGGCAGTGCCATCCAAATGTTAAAAGAAATAAAATCTGAATGTAATTTGAGTTAACATTAATATAGCCAGCCTGCTGCCTTTCACAGACTAAAATTGCCAATTGATTTTTTACATTCAAAAGAATTTTTAATAAAATATAAGACATGGAAAATAGTGAATATGGCCCATTTTCAGCATATAAATTCTGGAATATAATGAAAAATACTTGCAATTAACAATAGGGAACATTTCTTGAACTATTTTTTATTCAGAAAGATTAATACCATGCAAATTAAGTTATTAATGATTTCTGTGAGGATGAAATCCCTGAGAGTGTAACTTCTATCAGATATTTGTTATACTTTACTTGTTTTTTTTGTTTGTTTGTTTTTTTCTCCATCTTCATTAAAATGGGTATTTCTTATTTACATTTCAATTGTTATTCCCTTTCCCAGTTTCCAGGCCAACATTCCCCTAACCCATTCCCTTCCCCTTCTATGTAGGTGTTCCCCTCCCCATCCTCCCCCCATTACCGCCCTCCCCCCAACAATCCCGTTCACTGGGGGTTCAGTATTAGCAGAACCAAGGGCTTCCCCTTCTACTGGTGCTCTTACTAGGCTATTCATTGCTACCTATGAGGTTGGAGCCCAGGGTCAGTCCATGTATAGTCTTTGGGTAGTGGCTTAGTCCCTGGAAGCTCTGGTTAGTTAGCATTGTTGTTCATATGGTGTCTCAAGCCCTTTCAGCTCTTTCAGTCCTTTCTCTGATTCCTTCAACGGGGGGTCCCATTCTCAGTTCAGTGGTTTGTTGCTGGCATTCGCCTATGTATTTGCCATATTCTGGCTGTGTCTCTCAGGAGAGATAAATATCCGGTTCCTGTCAGCTGCACCTCTTTGCTTCATCCATCTTATCAAGTTTGGTGGCTGTATATGGCAGGCTCTGAATGGGCGTTCCTTCAGTCTCTGTTCTAAACTTTGCTTCCCTATCCCCTCCTAAGGGTATTCTTGTTCCCCTTTTAAAGGAGTGAAGCATCCAGATTTTTGTCATCCTTTTTGGGTTTCATGTGTTCTGTGCATCTTGGGTAATTCGAGCATTTGGGCTAATATCCAGTTATCATTGAGAGCATACCATGTGTGTTTTTTTGTGATTGGGTTACCTCACTTAGGATGATATTTTTCAGTTCCATCCTAAAATTACAAATTTAATTGGATATTTCTCAAAGTAATCATGCGAATTGCTCAAATATCTACATTAGCAGGTTGTGAAGATTATATGACCTTCTCAGTGGTGGGAGGGACATTTTTCTACTTTACCATGATTGTCCCCCACACAAAAGAACATGTACATATGCTGCCTTGCTTTCATTAAGAGGCCTGAACATATTTTAGAACAAGAGTAGATCTAAACAAGTATTCAGTCCCTTTTCTACTTTCCACAATAGATTTCCAAAAAGAGGTTCAACCCCTTTTCAGTTTCCCATCATTATTAAGATGTCATTTAAAAAAAGAATAGCTTCATGTCAGTAATGAATTTGTTTTAAGTACTTATTCAAAATAAAAATATGAATGATTCCTAGGTTTCTCCTGTGACTGAAGTCAGGTTGGAAAACTGTCAGTGAGTTTGAGAAAATGAGCAGCAAATTGCCTACCTGTTTAAAAGTTATGACTGTTTTTCTTTGCCTTCAGTCTGCAATGAAAGACTATCTAGCAAAAATCCAGAAAAAGAGAACATGCATAAATATTTCTACATGTGTTTCCCCACCTATAACATGGTACTTACTACCATCGCTGTACAGAAATAATGTAGATGTGTAAGAAGAATTCAATAAAGCAGTTTTTAATTACTCTTCCTAAGGACCAGCCTTACTGCATCATTATCTTTTTCTCGTATCTTCTGATTCGATTATTTTCTATTTTACATGAAACACTCTTTCTTTCTCATTTTCATAAACTCGTTAGCCGACACAGCACAGTCATTTAACTATTAGGTTCATAATAATGAAAGGAAATGAGTCTACCACAGTATTTCTGTTACAATAAGCCAAATCCTTCAAGCTGATTTTCCTATTAAAACTTGACATTGTCTAAGACTCTAGTCTTGGTCATACATTGAGGACTAAAACTCCATTACAGGAAACTGGAAGCCATTTTGGGAAGTGAAACAAACCAGGCATATAAAGCAAGTACCATATTGGTAATTTCACTCAACTGTAAACTGTAAAAACATTAAGTTGATCAAAGCTGAAGGAGGAATAGTTGTCCCTACAGTCTGGAAAGTGCAGGAGTAAGGAAGGATAAGAAAATGTATGACAGATACCCAGTTGTAGATAAATGCACAAAAAGTTCTGGTGTTCAGGGTCACAGTAGAGTGATTTCATTTTTCTTAAAAAAGAACAAGAATCCAAAAGGAAGTATTTGAATATTTTTGTACTAGACATGTGTTATTCAAAAAGATACATGATTTTACCCTGATTTGAGAGCTCTACAGTATATACATACATAAAAATATAACGTGCCCCTCTCATAAGTTCATAGTTAATTAGCAGTGCTAGAATAATACACTGGCAAGATGGTTCAGCGGGTAAGAAACACTTGCTGCCAAGCCTCGAGACCTGAGTTTAATCCCTGAGATCTACCTGAGAGAAGGACAGAACTGACTCTAACAATATGACAGAGAATTGGCTTTTCCAGTATGTATCTACTAAAAATGAGAACATGTTATATCATATGGTCCGCCTGGTAAGATTTTTTAGGTCAAGAAAATTTTATGATCCCAAATCTCTAATCAGTAACATATTCTTCACTATATGAAAAAGAAAAAAAAATCCTGTTACCATCTACTAAATGTGCTACCCTCAGATCCAGAGTTTATGGAAAACAAGAGGATTAAAACTTCAACAAACTTTACTCTCTAAAATGTACTAAATTTACTATGCAGACTGTCAAAATCTTCCCAAATGGTGATATAAAAACCTTTCAAAGTTTAGTATGATACATGCTGGTGGGGACATTTTGGACCTGTTCTATTAGCGTTCAGATGGCTGTAATAAAGACAGCTGCTGGGAGACTTGGCAGGTGTACAAATGAAGTCAGAAGCACACATGTTTATCGCTTAGAAGCCACGTACACCTACTGTTCGTCTCTGGCAAAACATAACGACTCCATACTTTATAGGCCATTGTCTTCCTTACTTTTCTCTTCTAGACGCTCACCAAAATGCAATAGTTTGTTTTAGTAAAACCACCTTGCTGCACTCAGCATCTTGCCTCAGCAAACTGCCCTGAGATAAAATGAGCAGCGGCAGAGTGAGCAAAGTCAGAATGATCAGGAGCCCATTTCTTTCCAAATGAGCTCATTACTATTAATTTCTACTGTCCTCAGAGAATATTTTAAAAAGCAAGTTCTTCAGGAGAGCAAAAGGTAAAGCAACATTGGTGAAAATGTTTCTTTTTTCCCTTTAAAATTGTATCTGAAGGGATATAATCTCAAAGGGCAATATCTGTCAGATTGTCACAGGACATGAATAGTATAGTAAATATTTAGCTATGCATAATACTTAAAGTACACATAGATGTTTTGGCATTGGTATTAAACAGAAGATAAATGTTTATAGAATCACCTCAGTAAACACACATCATTCAGCCGGATTTGACTCCCAAGAAACCTCTGACATTCCTTACTTGAAAAAGTAGGGAAAAAAATCATAAAATGGGGGAAAATAAAAATAGTAAAAATCAAAAGGTATTAATACATTTGAAGTGTCATGCTCAGTGGATCCAGCTTCAGATTATCCCTACTGTGAAGTGGAAGACTTTACTGTGTGTGACTTAAAGTCCTGGAGAGAGGACACCACCTGCAAATGATATCAGGGTGAGAAACATTTCATTTCCTGACACCATCACAATTAACCCTTTACAACCCTGGTTCGCTAGCTATGTGACATTAGACTCCTGGTTTTTAGTACTTCAATTTAACATCTACGAAATTAGGACATTACTGGTTCTAACCCTCTAAATAAAATACTTAGGGCTGCACTTGGCCTCATCAAAATCAAACAGTAGTTACAGACTTGGAGATTATTCCACAGTCTGCTTTTTTGGTCTTCTCTCCCAAGTGGAGAATGTGCTAAGACAAATATAGAACTTCTTTTCTGCCTTTAACAGGCTATAGATCCAGGTGGGATTGGGAATTGCAGAGAAAACGCAGTTTGTTTTAAAAAAAATAGCCTCTATTTCCTTCTATGGATGAAATTTCTCAAGCATCCTCCACAACAAAGAGATTAATGAATGTTCAGGTCTAAGATGAAAAGGAGCAAAAAAGGAAAAGGGAGAATGTTTGGCTTGACCAAAATTTAAGGTTAAAGGTAAAGAGAATCATCTGGGCTCTTAAGAAGTTCAATCTATTTCAGTAAGAAGAAAGAGAGAACAAACAAAGGTGAGTGGTCATTTGTACCAATCACTACGGCACACTTTTCTGGTAAACTTACAATACTAGAAAGCCACAACTAGCAGAGACTTGGAATTCTTGTTGCTGGCTAAAATATCTTTCTTTATATCCACCTATCTGTATTTCAAATGGTTGTTTTTTCTAAGCAAAATATTTTCTGCCCATTTTATCTGGTGGGGTCAATTAACAACATACCTGCTCCAAGCTAAGCATGAAAGGTTACTTACTCACTTAGCTATCTCTGAGTAATGCCCACAATGGTTTCATTGTCCATTAGTTCTCTATTCACAATAGGTAGAAAAAGGAATCAACCTAGGTGACCATCAATCGATAAATGGATAAGAAAAGTATGGTGCATATTTACAGTTGAGTGTTACTTAGATTTAAAGTAAAATGAAATTATTACATCTGCAGGTGAATGAGTGAAACTGGAAAATATTACACTCAATGAGATACCTCAAGCCCAGGAAGAGACATTCAGTCAGCTGTCTCTTGTGTGCAGATTCTAGCTTCGAATCTTTTGCTCTACGTCTTGAAGTTAGACGCAAGTAAAACTCAGGGACCTAGAAAGGGCCTTTCGGGTGGTTAATAGATTCTAGTCAAATTAGTGAGATGGAATATGGGGGTGGAGGGAGAAGGGTTTATCCATGGAGCACAAGAGGGACTATGAGGAACATCAGGATATGAAGGTGAAGGCAAGCCCAAAGGAAAGAAAGGCTATGAAAATCCACAGGGACACTTAATGTCTCATCAACAACTTCTAAAAAGTACCTTAAAGGATATATTGCATGTGAAATGAATGAAGATGGGGGAATATTAAAGGTTAAAATCTTAAGTGGGAATGGGGTAGGAAATAAGAAGGAGGAAGGGTAATGAGTGGGTTAACCAAAGTTAAAGATCTAAGAAAAACCTTATGAAACACATTGTCTGAGCTCATTACAATATACAAATTAAAAAGAAAAACAAGGACGTCAAACAGAATTACTCTGCATGGGTAACTTAATGTAGACATGGGTTGCTTAATGAAAATCACAGTAGAAGTCATGCAGTAGCTCCCAATGAGTTTTTGGTCTTGGAGCTCCCAGTGGTCTCCAAAGCAACACAGCTTTGCCCCAATTACCCAGTGTAACTACATGGGAAATTTGTATTGCTGAAGATACTGCACATTTTCGATACATGACATAAAGATATCATCCTTGAACCAACAAGGAAACTTTCTTCATGATAGCTGCCTTTAACAGTGCTGAGGAATGCTTGTGGTATACTTGGAGAGAAAAGACATCAATGGTCTTACCCATTACTAGACTCTGAATACATAAATATTGAACTGCCATTGAAGATGTGACATTTAATACAATAATTGCACAACTTTTATTGGTTAGCCAACTATTTTCTGATTGGATCTGTGCCCTGCTACACAGGAGGGAATTTCATGCTTCATACAGTAATAGCGCTCAAAAGACCATGGCTGGGAAGATCATAGGCCCTAAGGAAGAACCTACTATTGTTATGTTACTCAATTGCCCTTCACTGCTAAAACCTTAGATAGTAGCTATTCTCTGCTTTAAGAAGAGCTGCTGCTCAGAGGACTGCCTGGTCTGGTCTCAATGAGAGAAGACACACCTAACCCTTGAAAGATTTGAGATCTCTCAAGGAAATGGGGAGGCCTGGCAGGGTGTGGGGAATGTGGGAGTGTGGAAACATCCTCTTGGAGATGGAGGAGGAGGAATGGGATGAGGAACTGTCAGAGGACGGAATAGGAAGGGGATAATGACTGGACTGTAAAAAAAAAAAGATTAAAGATAAAAAATAATTTAAAAAACAACTTCTTCGCTTCCTCCTCCTCCTCCTTCTCTTCATCTTCTTTTTCTTCTTTTTCTTCTTTTTCTTCTTCTTCTTCTTCTTCTTCTTCTTCTTCTTCTTCTTCTTCTTCTTCTTCTTCTTCTTCTTCTTCTTCTTCTTCTTCTTCTTCTTCTTCTTCTTCTTCTTCTTCTTCTTCTTCTTCTTCTTCTTCTTCTTCTTCTTCTTCTTTCTTCTTCTTCTTCTTCTTCTTCTTCTTCTTCTTCTTCCCAATCCTTTGCATATAACCACCCACCCCACTGCACCTCCTGGTCCCCCTCAGTCCATCCCCACTTTCTCATTTATTTCTCCACTAAAAGGGTAGTCTCTTCCCCTCTGTATCTCCCCACTCTGACACATCAAGTGTCTACAGAGGTACAAGGATCCTCTCCCACTGAGGCAAGATAAAGCAGACCAGTTAGGGGAGCAAATTCCACAGACAGGCAACAGCTTTAGAAATAGCCCCTGCTCCAGTTGTCAGGTGACCCAAATGAAAAGTAATTTGCACATCTGCTACTTATGTCCAACTTTCCTAGGTCCAACCTGTGAATGATCTTTGCTTGGTGGTTCTCTGAAAGCCACCAAAAATCTAGGTTAGTTAACTCTAATGGTCTTCCTGTGGAGTTTCTGTCTCCCTTCGGGCCCTCAATCCTTCTCCCAATAACCCTTCTCTCAATTCTTCTTCCATAAGAATCCCTGAGCTCCATGTAATGTTTGCCCGTAGGTCTCTGCAACTGGTTTCAGTTAGCTGCTGGGTCGTGCCTTCCAGAGGGCAGTTATGCTATGCTCCTGACTGCAAGCACAACAGAGTGGTATTAATAGTGTCAGGGATTTGTGCTTGCCCGTTGGATGGGTCTCAAGTTGGGTGGGTTATTATTTGGCCATTTCCTCAGTCTCTGAGCCTGAATTTCTTTTAGACAGGACAAATTACTCCCAATTACAGAATGACTAAGGTCAAAACTCAAGCAATATCACATGCTAGCAAGGTTGTGAAGCAAGGGGATCACTCCTCTATTGCTGGTGGGAGTTTGTCCAAACCTGTACAACCACTCCAGAAATCAATCTTGTGATTTCTCAGAAATTGGGACTAGTTCTACCTGAAGACTCGGCCATACTGTTCCTGGGCATATACCCAAAAGATGCTCCACCATACCAAAGGATGCTTGCTTTACTATGTTAACAATCGCTTTTGTTGTAATAGCCAGAAACTAGAAACAACACTGAAACCCCTTAAAAGAAGAATGAATACAGAAAATGTAGTATTCCACTTACACAATGGAATACTACTCAGCCAAACAAGGTCATCATGAATTTTTCAGACAAATGCATGGAACTGGAAAATATCATCCTGAGTGAGGTAATGCAGACCCAAAAGGATGTGCAGGTTTTGTATTAGCCATAAATTACAGGACACCCATGCTATACTCTGTAGACCCAAGGTCTATAAACAAGAAGGAAGGTCCAAACAATGATGCTTGAATCTCACTTAGAAGGGTGGGTAAAATAGTCATAGGAGGCAGATGTAGAGAGGGACCTGGATGGGAGAAGGATGGGGAGGAGAATACGGGTTGTTTCAGGATCAGGTGTGGGGAGACAGAAGAGAGAGGACCAGAGGGTCTGGAACATGAATGGAAATCTGGCCTGGTAGGTGGTAGGGAACATCTCTTAGATGTGCCAGAGACCTGGGATAAGGGAGGCTTCCAGGAATCAATGGAGAAGACAATAACTGAGACTCATAACAATGGGGATGTGGAACGTGAATTGGCTACCTCCTACAGCCAGCAGGACTGCCAGTGGAGAAAAAAGACACTAACCTACCCACAAAATTTTTAAAAATTTTATTCTTATGAAATTAAAATAAGTATATGCTTTTAAAGATAAGCTTATTATTGGTAGAAAAAAATTACTTTCCTTTAAAACTCATATATCAATAGATCATTTTAACTGTTGTGGATTGAAAGAAAATGGCTCTGATAAACCCATAAGGAGTGTCACTATTAGGAGGATATACATGCTACATTCTATAGACTCTTCGTCTTCAGGTAGAACTATTTACAATTTTCAGAGAAATTACAAAATTGATTTCCAGAATGGTTGTAGAAGTTTGAAATCCCACCAGCAGTGGAGTAATACTCCTATTGCTCCATATCCTTACTAGCCTGTGAAGTTGCTTGGGTTTAGCCATTCTGATGTGAGTATTTTGTCTGGTCTATGAGAAATTCAGGGTAAAAGATGGAGCAGAAACTGAGGAATAGAAAAAATAATAATAATAAATAAGAAAAGACTAGGGGGGCTGGGGATTTAGCTCAGTGGTAGAGCGCTTGCCTAGGAAGCGCAAGGCCCTGGGTTCGATCCCCAGCTCCGAAAAAAAGAACCAAAAAAAAAAAAGAAAGAAAGAAAAAAAGAAAAGACTAGGAATAAAATTTTCTAAGTTACAACCTTTCTAAATCCTAACAGCTATCACTTGATGATAATAAAGATGGTAGGCCTTAAATTAAAACATCCATCTGGACCACATATTTTCCTACCTCCACTGTATTTTATAAAAGAAGCCATGAAGAATGCCTTGCAGGAAAAGGTTTTGCTCCTTATCAACCAAAGTATATAGAGGGTTTGAATAATTTATCTAAAGCTGTCAATTTATATGCCCTAATGTACTCTTCCAACACAAATGTCCTGCAAGGTAAAAGATTCAGCCCATAGGGCTTTTTCTTCTTCTTCTTTTTTTCAGGTACAAACAATTCACCATTGGAAAACATCCAAAGAGTAAACCAAAACATCTTTTATGAAGGAAAAAAATCAGAAGCTATTGTAGTCCAAATTTCCAACAGAAAAATGCATATCATTTGTAGAGTACATCTAAATATAAATCTGTTTGACCTTAGGCATCAAGTAAATGAATAAAACCATTGAACCATTTAAAAAGTATTTAAACCTTTGAAGGTTAGTTCTTGCCTAATTCAATTCATTGTCCACATTTTATTGTTTAGTTTTATTAAGAGTCTATTCTAAGGTGTAACCATTGTTATTTACTGTGAACAAATTCTAATATACGGAATGGCTTTTTCCATTTTTTCTAGAAATACAATATTCTAGTACGGAGTTATTTGTACATAATTAAAGATAATTAAACTACAACCACTAACTTACAAATGTTACAGTGTTGAGAATGTCATTTGTGTGGTTCTGCTTGCTAGAGACCATTTAGTACATACTTACCACAGAAAACATAGTAAGAGTCTGAGCTACAGAGGTGAAGGTCAAAGTGAAGAAGGTGTCGACCAGAAAAGGAAAGTGTGGCACTGAGGACTTTTGAACTTTATCACGGATAAGATAAAACCCCTTCGACTACATGGAATCGTCTATACACATGTACATACAGTTGAGTATTGACATGCAGGAGGATGGTCCAAAACACAGTTCCATGATATGCTGCCATTATTACATGGTACATACTCCAGTGCTAACTCTTAGCATAACACATCCTAGTCTATTTTGTTTTGCTGGTGCTTGGGCAGCCTTTGTACTGTAAATACTGAACATGGCTTTTCTTACACAAATAGATAGAAGAATTAACTTCATCTCTGTCTAGTGTTTCTTACTTACTTCTGCTCAACCATAACTTCCTGAGTCTGTATGAGAAGAAAATCAACCATTCTGATTAATGCACAGCATTCAAAGCATTAAAAATGAATATCACTATTGAAGGTAATCATTGTCTATTAGCAGACTGGGGCCAATGCAAAATTCTTTCTTACATTCTTTTACGGTATTTCCTATATACATTTCCAGAAGCAACCCAGCAGCATTACACCTCTGATGTCTATAGGAATGATGACAGTAACACGTGAGTATTTGTGAGTTTGTTTGTGTTTCTTTGTTGATTTTCTTTTTCTGTTTTGTTACTCTTAGAGTCAAGCACCATATAAACTAACTTGTATTTATTATCTTGTCTAAATGTCTGAATTTCAAAGAAACCAAATATATCACTTGATTTAAGAAAAGCAGTGCTGTTTATGATTTTATGAATCATTAATTTTGATTTGGAAACCTAAGATCTTTTGGAAAAAGAAAAGCTCCACTGGAAAGAATGGCTCATGGTTTATGATAGAAGCGATGAATTTACATTTGGAGGAGCTTGGAAATGATCCACTAATGAAGGCTATTCAAGAGACCAAATATATTGAAGATAGGAATGCAATTTCAGGCCTGCTCACTGCCCTCTGTCTTTTTGACTTCTTGTGAAAATGAAATATAAACCCTATATTTCAATACCCTTTAGCAAACATTTGTTGAATTTCTTTAAATGGTCTACAATATTTCTGAAAGAAAATGGTCTCAGGAGGCAACTGGATTGGTAAAGTGTATGTATGCCACACAAGCCTCAGGAACTGAGTTTAAATTCCCATACCAACTTTAAAAGCTAGATAAAATAATAAAGAACATGTGATGTTGACCTTTGTCCTCACATAAAACGATGTAAACATACAAGAATATCTGCAAGTACAAATGCATATGCATATCTGATATATATAATACATATATATGTATTCCTCCTTTTACCATAAACACACACAGAGTATAAGAAATTAGAATATATGTAGATGTTAGTAATGCTTTCAAGCATTTGAATTGAAGAAACTAAGGGCCTGAAGGAAAATTAAAACATAGAAGGGATATGTGAAGATAATGAAATTTTGGTTGAATTTAGCAACAATCAAAAACGCTTTTAACCACATGTATCTATGCTGTACAATGTGCTAAATGCTGAGGTGCAATGAAGGTCCCCTGAAGGTATCAGTGCAGGGAATGATCCATGAAGAGGTGAAAATGGAAACTTAATTCGGATGACTTTTCAACCTGGTTTATACTTTAGGAAGTCTAATGCCAGGGAGTTCACTTTGAGCATATTTAAAACACAGTACAACTCAGGGTTTCCCAGGTAACAGTCATTTTAATCCAGGTTCCCAAACAACAATCATTCCAATTTCAGGTGCACAAAGAGCTGAAGACTACATAGAAACGCTTTTACAAAGTACATGTGATCACGACAATGGGTTCTATAGCAGAAGGCCTATAATCTAATACGGTCTCTGAGATAGCATAAAGTCAGCAGACCATAAAGTACTTGAGAAATCTCCCCTAAGGATGGGTAAGAGTTTATAAAGGGAAGAATCTGAAAGAATAATGCTGTGTCCACCAAATCTTCAATTTCAATACCATTTAGCTTTAATTTTAAATTTAGACCCTGGCCACTGATAATAGTTTCCCAATAAAACTTGTCTTTCAATGCATCCATATTCTGCTATTTTCTCAATTGGGGCTGCTTTAATTTTGGCATACGGAAGCATTACAAGTTAAGTACCCTGTCTCCCACTTTTAACTGCATATTTTTCTTTACATAAGCCATTATCGTAATCCCTCCACTGAAGTCTTCATCAATAATTCCCTGATGCACAGTTGAGGCGTTAAACTACTTATTCCTAAAATCATTCCTACTGTCTGTAGGGGTAGAGAGGTCCATGAAAAACTCCAGTGGGTATTTTGTAACACTGAAGTTTAAGTGGTAATGTGAGATATTTAATATGGTTAAGTCCAGAGCAGAGTTGACTTCCAGAGCCTGAATTGGCTCTCCACACCTACTTCAGTTTTCTCTAGTTGCTCTGTGTATCACTAATAGGAAATACCTGGATCTGGTTGATTATTGCTGGGGTACAATGAAACCCCTACAGTGATTATCTCAAAAGGACTTTCCCATTGGTAAGGAATCATTTCCATATCTCTTAATGATCTGCGTTAAGTCCAATGCCAACCCTTACCACAGCTACAAATTCCTGAAGGCTCAGTTCTTCTAGAGAAGTCTCAAGGAAACTGCCTTGCCTACAATCCCTTTTCAAATGACCTTATCTACCACAGTAAAAACAAGAGACACTTTGATATCTAAGATTATTGACCATTGTCCAATTACATAATCATTGGAGTCTATATCAGCAATAGTTCAAATCCATTCATCCATGGGTGTTGATTGTACTTTTAAAGGCCTAAGAATGTTTTGCAGTCTGTATTTGCATTTTTGCAAGCTAAAGTTTTGATTAAAACATATCCTGCACCTGTGTCTGATAGTGGCCTGTTTTGTGTGTGTTAATCTACATAAGAAATCAGTAAAAATCTCTGAGGCTTTGCCTAATCTTTGTAAATGACACATACCTTTTTTCTTGCTCCTCCACCTTATCTAACTAGGCCCTTAAAACAACTAAAGAATATTGTATAATAATAGTTATCAAAGTGCATCTGTGTTCATAAATCAGCACATTAACCTTTCACCTAACAATTGATCTTTCGGAATACTAACACCTTTAGACCTATTATGATTTCCATAACTGCAGCTTCTTCTCACCACTATGTCAGCCATTGTAGTTGAGAACCAGCTTCAAGTACAGCTTCTGCTACATCTTCCAAGTCTTGGGTATATAACACTGTTTCAGATGTCCCAGGTATTTAACATCTGCCTCATATAGGATTAGTGCATTCTGTAAATTACTATTGATTCTTGAAATATTTAAGATATTGTATTTCAATAGGATTCCAAACTAGTTGTTTATTTTGTGAATTTTCACTATATTCTGGCATTGGCTCCCAGGTATCTAGGAAAGCTAGTTGGGGTGATCAGCTTCCCTCAATTTCATTAAGAGGCAGTGCTGATGTTCAATATGCTGTCTATCTTCTTCCTCACTTTCCTTAGGTACCACAGTTCAAAATTTAGCATTTCTTATCCTAATGTTTCCTCTGTCTTTTGTATCCCAAGTCTTTGTACTATCACAACTAATTTTTCTTGGTGTACAGTTAATTTTTCTTATTGCATGGTTGTTATTTTTTCAACCTTTTTGAGAAGAAAGATTGCAATTCAAAGTAGGGAGGGGTTAACTCCAGTGGTCACAGTTGCAGTAAGTACTGTGATGGCTTTCTCGAGTACCCTTTCTATCTCCTCAAGTTCAAGCCCTGCTCTAAAGGGATCTCAAATGAACTTTCCCTTTTACTTTAATGTAGGAAGAGTCTATCTATGTAATTAATATTGTCTATTGGGGTGTGATTCACTGTCTCAGAGGCCCCTGAAGTTCCTGAGTCTCCTGAGCCTCTTTGAGTAACCAGCCAAACTCAAAGAACTAATGTATCCTCTAGAGAAGATTCCAGAAGATTTCCTCCTCAATGGCTTTTTTTCAGATGTCTCCTATCCTCTGTGATGCTCCTATGAGATGTCCTCTGCTTTCTGAAATATTGATGGGCTTTCTCCTTCTCTAATCAAGGAAATGTCACTTTTATTTGCTCAGAAGAATTGAAAAGATTAGAGCTGTACCCAAGTTGTGTGAATTGACTACAAGGCTTGGGCTGAGCCCTGAGTATTTCCTTTCCTATTCTAACTAGCCTTAAGCCTAGGCTTAGGCCTAGGCCTGGAAAGTTGTAGGCTCCATACAATCTAATCTTTTAAGCTGACTGATTACATCTGGCTTCTCTTGGCTTCTGACTGAATTGTTTTGCCTAGTCTCATACTAACTTTGTAAGTGCATTCTACCTTCTGGTTCCATCTCATTCTCTAGGTCATCCTGTTTTTACCTGTATCTAGTTTGTTCTTTCTGGAACATGTTTCTGTAAAACCTATTCCAGTAAAATTGCCGTGCATACATACCACACACTATATGCCATACCACTTTCTTTTTCTCTTTCACTGCTCTTGAGTAGCTTCTCTTCCTCTGCTGTTCTTCTGTGAATTAGATGTATACTATCTCTAATTCATTCTGTCAAATCTTTTTCTGATTTTTCACTTTGTTTGCCCCTCAATTAGATGTCACTTTTGAACATAGCTGTTTCTTTCTACAAACTAATCCTTCATTGTTAATGATTAAAGGTGTGTACTAATGTGACAACTTTTGCACTCCAAAGTCAATTTGGCACTACTGCAGAAGGCCCTGTGACCAAGATATCTAAAATATTGAATATTTTGCTCACCATAGATTGGCTCCCTGTCTACATGGGCAGATTTTGACTATCTTGAATTGAAGATTACTGGTTTAAAGGTTTTATTAGCTTATTTTAAATCTTATTTTAAACCTAAAATTATGGTTACTTAACTTTTATAGTTCATATTATAATTGTTTGATGAATGCTCATAACTGTCTTGCTATTTGTTAAAGAAAGTAGCATTAATTTGTTGACAGTTATAAAAGTCTCAAAGTATGCCTTCCATTCAACTGCCTCGGGTTTGTTTTTAATCACTAAACTAAATATCAGACTGTAAATCTACAGATTACTTGGCTTTTATCACTATTTCTGTTCAAAACTGCACTTAATTGATTAGAAGGCAATTGGATTGATAGTTCTGGAACAGTAGTGTCTGTATACTGAGGTAAGGTTTGCTGGTATTTAATGTTAAATTAATGAGGGATATACAACCATTACTACAGAGAGTGCCAGTAAGAGATGTTTTATTCTGTGAGTTGAGCGATTCCATCTGTGCTTGTAACTCATTGATCTTACCAAGATTCCTGAAGAATTAAGTGTAGAGGTGTATTTTGAATTCAAACAAGGAATTATGAATTAGAAACATCATTTCCAACACAAATAATTGAGGTATATTTAAAAGATTACTTTATCCAGGTGTCAACATTCAGCTATATTCTTTGAAAATTGATACTGCTGCTAGAAATGTGACAATGTGTCTCTTTGTGCTGATGAACCTGCACAAAGGCTCCTGAAGGTCCTCTTCCCCTGCTCTCTCCACTACTTGCTTAATCTGAAAATGTCATGAGAATTGTAAACATAATGTTTAGTATTAAGAAGTAAAAGATTGAAGCTTCTACTATAGACTCTGAAACACCACTGTGAGCAAGCCAACTGTTAGTGAATAAGAGTTTTCAAGAACCTACGTGGATGAAGAAATGTGACCATTTGACAAGGACCAGCAACAGCTCTCTAGATCTGTGACAGTTACTTCTGGATGTCACAGTTGTACAGTTGATGTGTGTATCATACTTGTATAAGTGAGCTCCTCTAGGATCAATCAAACCTTTAGATGTTTGAAGCTACCTTGCTTCTATCTTCATAAAAGCCAGGAACATTCAATTATACTGCAGCCAGGTCCATGCACAGCAGATACTGCAAGATGATGGATGCACTGTAAACCACTGAGTCTGGGGATTGGTTGTTAAGCACATTGGGTGACTATTGCAATAGTAATGCTCTGTCTTGAATAGTGCCTTTTTTTATTTGGTATCGACAGAACTCACCAACCCAAAGGTCATTCAACAACTTAACAAAAATTGATGAAGTCCTGCTCTCAGTTCATTCAGGGTCCCTGGACTGTTGTAAAAGGATATATTTGGGCTGAGAAGATAACTGTTTAAGCTACATGGCAAATACTTCTAAACAATTACTTTTTATAAATTCAAAATAATTCTGTTTTCCCAAGTATATTAAGAACTTATTAGGAAAACACATACAGAAACATGTTTAAGCAAGAGGAATTATGCCCCAATTTAGTGATTGTTAGATCATAATAAGTAAAACTGCAACATATTTCTGATATTTATGTTTGTTTTTAACTTTATTGGCAAATATGTATATATGGCTCATAAAATTGCCTTCCAAACTTTTCCCACTATGTGGACATGGGTACATTTTGTAAACTTTACTACTGAAACCACAGAAAGGGCATATGTGTCCAGTTATAACAATTATATTTTTGTTTCCTAACCATTTTTATGCTTGCTGGGTTTATTTATGCAATCTAAGAAATTTCTGGATTCCACATGTTTGTATGTGTTTATCCTAAACTATTATCAAAGTTAAATATTCACAAGAGAACACAGGAACACATTTCTAGCCCATGCTGCTCATACCTTCATGAATATAAAAAAAAACCATGAAGTTTCATAATGTAAACTCAACAATAATTATTAATAGTAAATATGGTGATACTGTTAGAATAAAAACTAATAATATTTCTACTCTCTATCAGGTTCTATTATAGGCACTAGAGATTAAAAAAATAAAGAGCAAAATACTTGCTTTTACAGAACTTTATCTGATAAATGAATAAACAGAGACTATAAACTCTATAAAATTTGTAGCATGGTATAGTATGTAGATGGTATATTAATAAAAATCAACTAAAGGATTTTAGAAACCACATGGAATGAATAATTTTTAATTTCCTACTATATCTATGTATAGAATATGACATTTGAGAGAAGATATAGTAGTGGTTTAAAAAAAAAATCTCATGTCGGAAGAGCCACCAGAAGCAAGACCCTGCAATTGTTTGTATATGGAGGTCCATGTGGCTGAAGTAAAGTGAGAAGGAGTGTTGTAGTAGATAAAGCCAGAGGTTTTAACTGGAGCCAATTTTTTTTCTAGTAATGTATATTTTATTGGAGTGAGATCAGAAACCACTGAATAACCATGAACAGAGGGCTGATCTAATTCAATTTGTTTCAAATTTCCCAGAAAGAAAATAGCATATTGTGTCATGAATTTGTTTCATGAAGTTAAATATTGGAGATTTGAAGTGTGAAGGGAGTGAAATAGCAACAAGAGCTGGGTATGCCACTGCACACCTTGAACCACAGCACTCTGGAGGCAGAGGCAAGTGGATCTCTGTGTGTTTAAGGTCAACCTGTTCTACAAAGCAGGTTTGAGAACAGCCAAGGATGCACACCTACTTTGTCTCAAAATAAATAGATTAATTAATTACCACCAACAACAACCAAACAGTCATTAAGAAAAACAGAAGGGCAACTAGATGGCTTCCAGGCATCCTTCAAAACTCATCTGAAACTTATGATCATATTTAATGTGATAGGAGGTTTTACCAACCATGTTCAGTTTACTCTCTGAACAATCAGGTAAGTGAAGACCTATTGGATATACATAGAGCATACAATAGCTTTTCCTCAACAGTAAGCTGAAGAAAAGGTAAAGGAATTGAGGTAAAAGGCAATATGCTTAAAAGAAGTGTGTGATTTAAGTAGGACAAAGAGGAAACTGTAATATAAGGAAAGATATGGATAAGAAATGGACACGAGTCAAAGGATTGTGTTTATGAGTTAAAGGAATTTGGGGAAGCAAGTTTTATAAAATTTATTATTCTCTCATATATTACATCCTGATCACAGATTCCATTCCTCCTCTCTGGCCAGTCCTTCTCCCCAACCTTCCCTCTCCCCCAGAGAGACTCCTCTCCCATCTCCCTTTAGAAAAGTGAAAATTATAAAGGCAGTAAATAAAACTGAAATTATGAAACCAGTAGAAGCCACAGCTACTGGTAATGGCAGGTTTTGATGCACAAGTGATTAGAAGAAAGAGAGTCTCACAGCACAAGGTCATAATGTTAAATGGATTACCTGCAAGGGCATTAAAATTCTTCGTTGTGTCAGGGTTTGTGAAGCAAAACCAAACTCTTCACGGTATGAAAAGAGTAATGAGAGCATCAGATAATAATTACAGCGGGGAGGAGTCTTGGATCAGTTGGTCTAAGGCAGGTTTCCATCTAGAGCATGAAAGTTGGGAAATGCCATAGAGACTGTGTTAATCTTTGGTTCATTAGACCAAATATAATGAAAATCATTGATTCCATATTTACATATGTCATTCTTTAATTATGTTATTATATGTCTACATTAGTATTTTCCTCATAGCTGAGACAAACTCTTTTTAAGTTAGACCACATTTTGACTCAGACTAAGGATGCAGTTGATCATGTTCAGACTTTGAGGATGGCAGTGAGAGTGACTGTGACTATGGCAGCAATCAGGAAACAAGGGGAAATGAGTGAAGTTTGGGATTCATACTGCTTTCTATGCTTTTTTTTTAATTCAGCCCAGTATTCTAGTCCATGAAATGCTGCCACCCACATTCAAGATAGCACGTTGTCCTTCAGGTAAATGCATCTCTATAGGCTCCTACAGTGACACATCCAAAACTGAGTCTCCTAAAGGATTCAAAATCCACTCAAATTGGCAATGAAGGTTGATCATCACAGCATTAAAAAGAAAAAAGAAAGAAAGAAGGAATGAATGAATGAAGAAAAAAGAAGAGGAAAGATCATATACAGGCCCTAAAGAAATACATTGATAGTAAAACGTATGCTGCACAGCCATAAAGACCTGAATGCAAATATCCAACAATCATATAAAACTCTAGGAGAGGCAGCAAGCGTCTACAATCCTAATGATGGATAAATGGAAATGAGGATCTCTGGAGCTTGAAGGACAGTCTAGTCAGCCAGTGAGGTCATAGAAGATGATGATCATTCAGGGATTGGACCACTTATGATTCTTAGAGAGGACCTGGTTCCTTTCACAGCACCCAAACCATGGCTAACAATCATCCATAACCTTAGTTATACCTACTTTCCTATGTGTAGATTAGAAGACATCAGGCTTTGATGTGATAAGTAGACATATATGCATTTAAAATACTCATGCACAAAGAAAAAATAAATCTGAAAAAAAAAGCTAAATAACAATCTGAAAAAGCATCCAATCTCTTATCTCCTCACACACGCACTCCCTCATGTATGTAAGGATTCGTGATTTGAGAAGAATGATGACCCAGGCTCAAAGAGTATGCAAGAAGAAAGAGCATTCATTCTGCAGAGAACCTGCACGCAGGGGTCTACTATACCTTGGGACAGAAGACAGACATATAGGCTTTGCAGAGTCAATTTAAAGTCTGTTAGGGTAGAAGTGAATAACTTTTACCTTTCTTTCCCTTGATTGGTTGGCTCTATCTCCATGGGTATAGGTACCTTTGTGATTGGTTAAGGCTCTTGGGGGGGATTTGGGCAACTTTTGATGATTAACTATTCTTGGCTTAATCTAGGTGGTGGGGCAAGTTCTACTGCTCCTGAATGGGTGCCCATGAGGTTGGCTCAGGCTAGGTTGTGGAGCAGCTTCCAGATCGGCTGCCTCTGAGGGGTGGTTTTTTATGGAATCGACTCACTTGGAATTTTCAAGTTCTTGGAAACAGAAATTTATGCCTAGTCTCCCAAACTGCCATTTTGCAACCTGTCATAGAGTCAAGCTACTCTGACTCTGTCCTCTCACACACATGGATACATACACAGAAACACTCAAAATAGTAAGTATAAGAGGAGACAAACAACATATACACACACAGGAACTATTGAGCTAAAACTACAGGTTGTTCACCCTGTTTTCATTATTGATAGATGCTTAGACGTGTGTCCACATAGGAAAGTAGGTATTCTCAGAGTCCAGAAGAGGATGATGGGTCCTCTAGAGCTGGAGTCAGAGAGGTCTGAGAACTGTCCGTTTGGATACTGGAACTAAACTTTGAATCTTCTGCAAGAGCATCGCACACTTTTAAATGCTGAATTCCCTTAGCCTAGGTGTATGAAAGTAAAGCAGTTCTTTAGATTTGAGGAAAAAGATAATATATTTTAGCATCAAAGTAAACTTGACAAGATGATATATTCAAAACAAACAACAAATGAGAAAAATTCAAAGAACTCTCCACCATCCTTGCTTTTAGCCATACTCAACCACACTCACTGTCCAACCTCTGGGGACTTTGACTATCCTCCATATAGACTAAGAACATAAGATCAGTCAAGTCCTAAATTCTGGCTCCAAAAATAAATGTTCTGAATTTACCAAAAAGACAATAATTTTTCCAATTATTTTTCACACAATAACCCTCTACTTCATCTACTTCTTGGTAGTATTTGAAAACAGCAGTTGCTTACCTCGCTGAAAATGATAAAGCTTCCTCCTGCAGTAAATGGCAACAAATGCAGAGACCCACAACCAGACAATATGCAGAAAGTGAGAGACCTTGGGATACTCAGCCCTCAATGTTATGTCTCCATCAAATCCCTCAAGAAACCCCACAGAAAAGGAGGCAGAAGGGGATGGAGGACACCAAGAAAAGAGACCCTCCAAATTAGCTTGAGCAAAGACAGAAAGACTGAAGCAGCACACGTAAGTCCTGCACACGTCTGCACCAAGTCCTCTGCCTATATATTAGGGCTCTCAGCCTAGTGATTTTATAGGATTCTTGAGTGTGTGGCCAAGTAAGTCCGATTCCTGTGCCTCCTTTTGGGCTCTTCTCTTTCTTTCCGTTCGTCCTGTGAAACTTTGATGACTGTTGGAAAAGTTCACTCCATCGCATTCTAAAGCTACGTGTAATAGCAGCTTCTTCATATTTGATGTGGTCATACCGTTTTCATTTTATATATTAAATTTTTCTGTATTTGTATGTGTCTGTTCATGATGTATGTACATATACAAGTGTACATCCCAATAGATATATGGAAATCAGAGGGCAACTCTGTGAGTTCAGTTGTGTCCACCTTTATTTGGTTTAAATAGGTTGAACGCAGGTTAACAGGCTTGAGTGGCAAGCAACATGACTTGCTAAGTCAACTCCTGAGACCCAATTTTTCCTTTCGTTTCCTTTAAGTTCTCAGAGAAATAGCCAAAAATCCAAGTTGGCGAGAGAGGAAAAATAAAGAAATAAGTATTTGTCTCCCTTTTAAATTCAAAGTTGGTATAGTAGAAAATTAAAGATGTTAACATGGTAGCTAAGTAGTAGTGTTCCCATATATTTGTTGTTCCAAGATTTATTGTTTCTAAAAGAATCTCCATCTTTATTTCTCAGTTTCCATGGCTCACAACCCAGGAGCAGCGCAATTGGAAAGACTCTAGCTTACAGTTTCCCATGTTGTTTGGGCCATTGATAAGCTCAGTTGTCTGAGACGTAGCAGAGACAACCTAAGTGTTTCTTTAGAGGTCACCTAACAAAACTCAGAGCTCAGTCTACCTTTTCTTGGGGACAGTTTTGATCATATTTGTTTGTAGTTATTTTTAAATAACCCACCAAAGCCAATGGCTCTCTTGAGAGTCCTAGACTTTGTGACGTAATTCAAGGTTAAAGGCGCTTAGTGTCGTGTGACTGTGAGACAGTTGCAGGGGAAAGGGTTTTATGAAAACATAAAGAGACAAGGTCACAGGGAGGTTTTCTCAGCCACACAATATGAGTTTGGTGTGTGATGTGGCAAAAAGAAATCGAACTGATGACTACGTGATGCACACTACAGACCTTGCTCATACTTTTGCAGAAGCAGAGGTTCCTTTCTTTTCTTTTATTTCTTATTTATTTTAATTAATAATGCATGATGATGATCTCAGCACTTTAACACAGCAGGTTCCAACTCTCTCATTTTCTATCTGCAGCACTAAGATGTGGCTCCGCTGTCAATATAGGTGGTGGCATCTGTTACACAATACAAAACCGAAGCCATTTTTAGGATAGCTAATTTTTTGAATTGCTCCACAACCAAAGGATGCAGGGCCTGTGCTGAGAGATGATGTCATGCAACAACTTCTCTGAGGCAAAGAGTGAAGTTTTCTAGAAGGCAGAAAACAATGATTAAGTCATTCCTGTATTTTAAAAAAGCAGAGAAAGCAAATCAAAATATATCACTTTACTTTCTCATAGTATATAAAGAAAAAATTATATACCAAAAATATATGTGTAAGTTGCCCCTTATAATATATATACATATACATGCATATATATATATATGGTATGGACATTATTAATGTATTTCAAAATTAGTTTGTCAGACAGTTTTTCCTGTTTAATTCCTCTTTGTTTTACTTTTTTAGTTAGCATACAATATATTAGATAACATTTTGGCATTTTCTAATAGAGCATATTTTGATACATTTTCCTCCTGTCTCACTGCCTCTGTACAATCCCCCTTGTAGAAATCTCCCTTTGTTTTTCTGTTTTCGGGTCCTATAAGCCATTTTACCCTCTCTCTTCCTGGTCTCCTCATTTTACTCTCTCAGTCTGATTTCTAACTTCTCAGGTTTTACCCACGTGTATGCCATTCGCACTCATGCACTACAACGAATACCCTGAATGGGACTTTTGTTTCTATCATTCTGGCATCTCACTTAATATTATGCTTTCCGGGTCATTCCATTTTCCTAAAGTGTTCATAACTTCATTTTCTTTTATATGTGAACTGTATCTCATTAGGCATATTTGCCACCTTTTATCATGCATTAATGGATAGATGATGGACACTTATACTGGTCTGGCTCCTTCCTGTTATGAATATGGCAGCAATAAATGGGAATATGCAAGTTTCTCTGTGGTAGGATATGGGGCCCACTAGGTATAAGCCCTGGAAAGTTATAGCTAACTTATAGGACTCTAATGTTTTTAATTTATAAGCTAGATGTTTTTTATATAAAGTAGTTTTTAAAAGCTTGAGAAAAAAATTTAAATATGTAAATAAACTTGCCATTCTCAAGGTAGATTTATGCTGTACTCACCTACTGGATTATGATATAGATGGATTAAAGACAAGTATCAGGAGAATTTTCACTGACATTGAACATCAGAAACTTCAAAAACATTCAGGAAAAAAAACAGGAAAGGACTGTCCAAGAATGTTAGTGTTTAGTGTTCGTTCAGAGAGCTGATTCAGTTCCCATGGCTTAATTGTAAAGAACATATTCTATCATGTTGTAGGAAAGATTATATATATATATATACATATATATGTATATATATACATATATATATACTTTTAAGCTCAATTTCTTAAAAACATAACACAATTCCTAATATGTGTTTTATATAACTTGCAAGAAAATCAGACTCCCTTTGACTATAACCCTGATTCACTTTTAATTCTAGAGCTGAGCATTTTAATATCACACTATTTGTGTATTAAATGATTATGAGTTTGGAAAAGAAGGCATTAGCTAATAATGCATTTCTATGTTTATTGAGAGATTTACAGGTAAATAATTACAGAGTTAATTCGCATATTTCAAACTGATAAACAAATCAAAATGGTTTGATAATATATAATATATGCCTATAATCCCAGAGCTAAAGAGATAAAAGCTACACAAAGTTGAAGGTCACCCTTGACTAAATGTAGAACCTGAGCTATATCGTGAGACCTTGTCTCAAAGAAAGGAACACACACACACACACACACACACACACACACACACACACACACACACACACACACAGAGAGAGAGAGAGAGAGAGAGAGAGAGAGAGAGAGAGAGAGAGAGAGAGAGAGAGCAATCATTTGGCTGACCATGGGATAATAACAGAAAACCAATAGTCCTGTATCCTTACCTTTAACTTTAAGCATTTTCCAGAAGGAAGGTTTAGGTGTATGGCTTGCCATAGATACAAGAATAATTGAATTCAATATTAACTTAAACACCCCCCAAAATTATTCTACAGTTAAAAAGAAGCATCCGAGTTAGAGATAATCTCTCTAAAACTCTTCAAAGAAAATACAATTGCTCTGAAGAAATCTAAGATGGTACAAAACACATCAGACTGGTGAGAGCCATCACTTGCTCTAAGAAAATACTGCACAGTGCTCTTCTTTTCTTTGAAAATATAACAGCCTACAAATAAAAAAAGCTATGAGCATTTGTTTAAAATTGGAATATTTGATGACTAGGCTAAGTGGGAACACAAGCTAGATTCAGCCGGAGTAGCCCATAAACTGGACTGGAATGAGTTAACTTGAAAAATTCTCTGCCATTTCAGGAGGATTGGCAAGTGGAGGTGCTGTTTGATATTGCAATTCAAGAAGTATCAAAGAAGTTACAGGGTCAAAGTCAAGCTTAAAGCTTCTTTCTTTCATCTAAAAGGCAGGTCAGACTATCCTATCCATCTCATTTTTTTTCCAGAGGAGAGCATAGGAAGGAAGCAAAGAAAATTCTCAAAGTAAAGAAGTAGACGGGCAAAGGGAGAGGACCTTCAGCTTCCCGAGGGTGAAAGACAGGAGCATTTTGAGAAGTAAACATGATAAAGGAGGGATGATATCACCAGGTCTGAGAGAGTCCTGAGCAGAGAGAAACACAGAAGTACAAGGGTCCAGCTCTTCTGTGCTGCACCATAAGCTATGACGAATACTCCATAGGAGTAATGACAAATTAGGTGACAAAATAAGAAAGGGGTCAGGGAAACTGTGATCTTTACTAAAAAAAATCTGAAGATTTTTATTTCATTGGAACCAAAAGACTGAAGAGACTAAAGGTAGTTTTTATTCTGACAGGTTTTCTTTGTTTTTAATCCCTTTTCCTCAGTAAGCTTACTGTTACATTGTTATGGTATCTCCCTCCCTCCAAGAACCAGGGAGATCTTATGCCTCTGAGATATTAACTAATTCTTTTCTAGATTTTAATAGCTAGATAGATGAGTATATGATAGATGGTAGATATATGGTACAAAAACAGATTGATACGTTGATTGGTTGATGACAAATGGCTAATAGAAAGATATATAGACTAGTAGGTTTAATGATATCTAGGTGATAGGTAAATAGGTAGATATAAACAGATAGATATTAGGCACATAGAATATATATAGATGATGATGGATTAGAATATTGATTGGTTATACATAAACACGAACTACAGTTTTTTGGGAAGGACTCTCAAGATCCTTTATAAGAATAGCCTGTAGAAAAGTCTATATGGAATTTTATATGTAGTGATTAATGTAGGAAGGCCCAGCCCATTATGGGGGTGTTGGGTCTGGGTAGGTAATTCTGGGGACTAAAAGAGAGCAGGCTAACAAATCATAAAGAGCAAAATCCAGTAAACAGCAATCTTCTATAATTTCTGTTTTAGTTCCTGCTCCCAGGTTCCTGCCTCAAGCTCTTCCCCTACTTTCCTTAGTGTGGAATGACAAGGTTTACACAGGAAATAATTTTACAACATATTTTAAAAAGAAAAATAAACCCTTTTCTCTCCAAGTCGCCTTTGGTTATTATTTAATCGCAGCAACAGAAACACTAAGATAGATAGGTTTTTAACGAAACAACAGAAATGCATAGCTCTTCCTCTTGCATAGGGGTAAAGCTAGAATGTAGTGTTTGAAATTTTCCACCAAAAAGGAAATAGGTGTTACGGGAGGCCGGTGTCATTTCTAGAGTAATAAGACTGTTTCCTCTGGGCCTGAGGGACAGAAGAGGCAGGACGTCCATGAAGCCAGGTTCCTATCATGGTCCTGGAGAATATTAGGTCAATTCTTACTGAGAATTACATATGGGCCTTGAAGAGGAATCATTTTTAAGAAAAATAGGAAGAGACTGTTACTGCTTTTATCAAGGACATGAGTAAGGTATGGTTTAAGGCCTAACTCTTTTCCTGTATCCTTGATCACATTGAAGAACTCAAGGATCCTCACAGCAGCAAAGTTAAGTCACCCCTAAGTTGCTTTTCTATTGACTAGTGAGCATTTTGGATTCCTTAAAAACGCAGAAATTTCATGAGAAGGTTTTTTTCACTATAATCCCAGATGTGGGATGTGGGGCTGCATCATACTGTCCATAGCAGCTGACTACGACTTGCCTCATGCTGTACTAGGGGTGTGATTTTGCCAGCCGCAGATGTATTTTGTGAGTGTGTAACATATGGAATTCTAGGGACTTTTAGAGTCCCTATATAAAGATTAAAGCCCCAACAGAAGGGTCTCATTAACCAATTGGTGTCTGGATGCTGTTGTTTGTGGTTTACCAAGTATTTATGCATAAGAAGATGAGAAGAAATCGGCTATCATGATGATGAAGATCAAACTTGCCCCAAGGAATTCTATGAACCTAATCAGCAGAACATAGTCTAATCATATTCTAACCCCCCTTGCCCATCTACTCTTCTTTTTCTACTATCTAGTATTCAGGATGAGAAGGGTAGACTATAGATAGAGAAGGGTAATAGAAAAAGGAATCCACAGAGTAGTAAAAGACTGCCTACAATTTATGATAGTATGTTGCTTCCTATAACAGTATTAAGTGAAATGAATGTGTTTTTTAGTTATACAAAGTGTGCTTAGTACTATATGGATATTATGTACAGTACAGAGCTTATTTGTACATTAAAATAATCTTAAAACTTTGGAAATATGAAACGGACATCCAAGGTTTTCTCATTTAAAGATGATCAATACAAAACAATACCATGAATAATCAGATAATATAAAAAGTATAGGCTACAACTTTTTGAAAGATGTATGTGAACTTCTTTAGAATAAGTCAAAATAACACTTTCAAAACTACCGCTTTTCCTTTTTTTCTCACTTTTATTAGAGAAATAAAAAAAGAACTTTGCATGAGGGAACTTCCAATATGTGCTAGGTATTTAGTTTGTTTTGTTTAATCCTCACATTTCTTTTTTAATCAGACTCTCTTTAAGATGAAGGAAATAAAGATTACATACACAAAGGTACTTAATTAAGAGTTTATGGAATGAAATCAGAACTAAAATTGTGATCTGATACAAAAGTCCTAGTTTGATGAAGCAAACAGAGGCCTGTCAATCTTTATTTATTTTTTAATTTTTTATTGGATTTTTGTTTTGTTTTATTGGATTTTTTTAATTACATTTTAAATGTCGTCCCCTTTCCCAGGTTCCTATCTATAAGTCCCCCATCTCATCCCTCTCCCCTTCTTCTATAAGGGTGTTCCCCCTCCCCAAGCACCCTTCCTTTCTCACCTCCCCACGTTGACATTCCCCTACATGGCAGGTCCAGACTTGGCAGGACCAAGGACTTCTCCTCCCACTGGTGCCCAACAAGGCCATCCTCTGCTACATATGCAGTTGGAGGCACGGGTCTGTCCATGTGTAGTCTTTGTGTAGTAGTTTAGTTCCTGGGAGCTCTGGTTGGTTGGTATTGTTGTTCTTATGGGGCTGCAAACCCCTTCAGCTCCTTCAATCCTTTCTCTAATTCCTCCAGTGGGGACCTCATTCTCGGTTCAGTGGTTTGCTGCTAGCATTCACCTGTGTATTTGTCACATTCTGGCTTAGCCTCTCAGGAGACAGCTAAATAAGGCTCCTGTCAGCATGCACTTCTTGGTTTCATCAATATTGTCTAGTTTTGGTGGCTGTATAGGGCTGAACCTCTAGGTGGGGCAGGCTCTGAATGGCCATTCCTTCAGTCTCAGCTCCAAACTGTCCCCATATCCCCTTCTATGAAGATGTTTGTTTCCCCTTTTAAAAAACACTGAAGCATCTGTTCTTTGGTCATCCATCTTCTTGAGCTTCATATGGTCTGTAGATTGTACCTTGGGCAATTCAAGCTTTTGGGCTAATATCCACTATCAGTGAGTGCATAGCTTGTTTGGTGTGTGTGTGTGTGTGTGTGTGTGTGTGAGAGAGAGAGAGAGAGAGAGAGAGAGAGAGAGAGAGAGAGAGAGAGAGAGAGAGACAGAGACAGAGACAGAGACAGAGAGAGAGAGAGAGAGAGAGAGAGAGAGAGAGAGAGAGAGAGAGAGAGAGAGAGAGAGAGAGAGAGAGATTGAGTTACCTCACTCAGGACGATACTTTCTAGTTCCATCCATTTGCCTATGAATTTCATGATGTCAATGTTTCTGATAGCTGAGTAGTACTCCATTGTGTAGATATACCACATTTTCTGTATCCATTATTCTATTGAAGGGCATCTGGCTATTATAATATCCAGCTTCTGGCTATTATAAATAAGGCTTCTAGGAACATAGTGGAGCATGTGTCCTTTTTATATGTTGGATCATCTTTTGGGTATATGCCCAGGAGAGGTATAACTGGGTCCTCAGGTAGTTTAATATGCAATTTTCTGACGAACCACCAGAGTGATTTCAATAGTGGTTGTACCAGCTTGCAATCCCACCAATAATGGAAAAGTGTTCCTATTTCTCCACATCCTCTTCAGCATCTGTTGTCACCTGAGTTTTTGATCTTAGTCATTCTGACTGGTGTGAGGTAGAATATCAGGGTTATTTTGATGTGCATTTCCCGGCTGACTAAGGATGTTGAACATTTCTTTAGGTACTTCTCAGAAATTTGATATTCCTCAGCTGAGAATTCTTTGTTTAGTCTGCATCCCATTTTTTAATTAAGTTATTTGACTTTCTGGAGTCTAACTTCTTGAGTTCTTTGCATATATTGGATATTAGCCTTCTATTGGATGTAGGATTAATAAAGATCTTTTCCCAATCTGTTGGTTGCCATTTTGTCCTAATGACAGTGTCCTTTGCCTTACAGAAGCTTTGCAGTTTTATGAGGTCCCATTTGTCGATTCTTGTTCTTAGAGCATAAGCCATTGGGGTTTTGTTCAGGAAATTTTCCCCAGTGCCCATGTGTTTGAAGCTATTCTCCACTTTTTATTCTATTAGTTTGAGTATATCTGGTTTTATGTGGAGGTCCTTGATCCACTGGTACCTAAGCTTTGTAAATGGTGAGAAGAATGGGCCTATTTGCATTCTCCTATATGATGACCTCAAGGTGAACCAGCACCATTTGTTGAAAATGTATCTTTTTTCCATTGGATAGTTTTAGCTCCTTTGTCAAGCATCAAGTAACCATAGGTGTGTGGGTTAATTTCTGGGTCTTCAATTTATTCCATTGATTGCCTGCCTGTGTCTATACCAATACCATACAGTTTTTATCGCTATTGCTCTGTAATATTGTTTGAGATCAGAGATGATGATTCCCTCAGAAGTTAAGTTTTATTGTTAAGGATAGTTTTCACTATTCTGTTTTTTTCTTATTTCAAATGAATATGCAAATTGCTCTTTTAACTCTATGAAGACCTGAGTTGCAATTTTGATGGTGATTGCATTGAATCTGTAGATTGCTTTTGGCAAAATGGGCATTTTTACTATATTAATCCTGCCAATCCATGAGAATGGTAGGTCTTTTCAGCTTCTGAAATCTTCTTCAATGTCTTTCTCCAGAGACTTGAAGATCCTGCCATACAGATCTTTCGCTTGCTTGCTTAGAGTCACACCAAGGTATTTTATGTTATTTGGAACTATTGTGAAGTACTTTTGGAGTTTTACATAATCTTTGATGGTTGTATCAATGTTTTCTGTGGTATCTTCTGCCCCTGATATTCTCTCTTCTATCTCTTGTATTCTTCTTGATGATGCTTGTGTCTCTGACTCCTCATCTCTTTCCTAGATTTTCTATATCCAGGGTTGTCGCTTCCAACCCCGACCAGCAGGAAAGGAGCGGCACCACGACGTTCTTCTCAAAGCGGTTTATTCAGGAACCTTTCTTTCTGCATGCAAGCAGCAATCTCTCTTTTCTTCCCTTCCTCCCTCTCCCCAGCCCCCGAGCACACTCCCTTATCTCCTCCCTCAACTCCGCCTCCTCCGTCC
Organism: Rattus rattus; assembly: GCF_011064425.1. Lineage (NCBI taxonomy): Eukaryota > Metazoa > Chordata > Mammalia > Rodentia > Muridae > Rattus > Rattus rattus. Next base: position 51,904,473 of record NC_046160.1, read on the forward strand.
AGACTGCATAATCTCAGTTCATAGGTCCACGTCACATGGCCTGATCTTGCGTCATGGTGCGCCTGCGCAGCTCTCACAATGGACATGGCTAGTTTCAGGTGTGTGAGGAAGTCAGGTGCCAGTCATGAGACTTAGCTGCAGTCCCGGGCGCCATCCTGGGACTGCCGCCACACCCGATCCCCACATCCTTTGTGACTGTATAGCTCAGAATGGCAGGCACTTGGCAGGACTATGAGCAGAAGTGGCAGTCTCCCCAGAGCTCTCAGGATTGTCTGAACTTCTGAGAGTCCAACTCTCTTTCTATCAGATTTGGATACAGAAAGTTGTGGGAGCAGTTCAGCTCTGGGTGCAGACAGATATTGGAAGTATCCTGCCCCAGATGACTTCTACCTTTGTGTGTCCTGAGGCCACCAGGTAGGTTGCTTGGAGCAGAAGAGTTGTTCTTGCCTCAGCTCTCAGGTGTGTCAGCGCTCCTGATGACTGGCTTTCTGCTCTTGGCACAGCTATAAACTGGAAGGGTCCTGCTGCTGACTGCTCCTATATTCCTGTATCCAGAGGGCACTATGCAGGTTCCTCTTGTGCCTCTACACTCAAGTATGTAGGTACTCCTGGTGGTGACTGGCTTTTGGCTCTCCAGCATGCACTACTTGCCTTCTTCACTACTGTCTAGTTTTGGTGGCTGTATATATATGGGCTGGATCCCCAGGTGGGACAGCCTCTGAATGGCCATTCCTTCAGTCTCTGCTCCAAACTTTGTCTCCATATCTCCTCCTATGAATATTTTTTGTTCCCCCTTCTAAGAAGGATTGAAGCATCCACTTTTTGGTATTCCTTCTTGAGCTTCCTGTAGTCTGTGAATTCACTGAAGATAATTCAGCCCATGTAACTGCTTGATGACTTACTTTCCTGAGCATGCCGGATTTCTTGTACCCAAACTCAGAAGGCATGACTCTCTTTCTCTTATCCATGTGCTTCCACCTAGCAGTATAGAGTGTATAGTTTGCCTGCTATTTTTTTCTTTCTCAATCACTAATAAAATTGTATTTAAACTTAAAGCACACACACACACATGGAACACACATGCACACACACACACACACACATGGAACACACATGCACACACACGCTTATGTGCATGTGCATGTGTATATATAATTCATCAAATGACGATCTGCTATGATATTGAGAGGATTTGATGACAATGAATATGATGTGAAAAACTTCAGATTGCAGAGACAAGAGCAATGTAGCATCTGAGTGGTAAGCTATGAAACAAATCAGCAATCAACAATGAAGTCAAACTCTTTTAAATTTATAAATATGTAATAAAAAATTTGTGCAGTTTTTGAGGAACTAAGACTGAGGGGGATGGTCAACCAATAAGAGGCTTATCTTGAGACCCATCCCATGGACTTGCACCAATACCTAACACTATTAATGATAATCTGTTATGCTTGCAGACAGAAGCAAGCTGTCCTCTGTGAGGCTCCACCCAGCAATAGACTAAAACAGATATCAACACCTAAAACCAACAGTGGATGGAGCTTTCAGACTCTAATGGAGAATAGGAGGAAGGACTGTAGGCCCTGAATTGGATAGGAACTCCACAGGAAGACGAACAGAGTCAACTAACTAGGACCCTTGGGGCTCTCAGAGTTTGAATCACCTACCGAAGAACATATATGGGCTGGACCTAGGCCTCTCTGCACATATGTTGCATTTGTACAGCCTGGTCTTCATGTGGGTCTTGAACAGCTGGAATGGTGGATATACCAAAAGCTGTAGCCTGTACTTGGAATATGGTCTTCAGACTGGGCTGCCTTGTCTGGTCTCAGTGGGAGAGGAAGCAACTAGCCTCACAAGGACTTAAAGTCCTGGGGGGTGGGGGTGGGGGTTATCTGCTCAGAGGAGATGCAGAAGGAAAGGGGGAAAGATAATGGTAGAGGTTGACTAGGGGGCAGTGAGCAGGAATGCAAGTGAATAAGTAAAAAAAGAAGAATTAAATTACAATAAAAAATAAAAGTTGGGTGGGTAAGGAAACAGGGTTGAGTCAAGTAATTGGGAGAGGGAGTTTAGTCAAATTAAATTGTACGACATTTTCAGAGAATTAGTTAAGAATATTACTTGAGTTCCCTGTACCCAAATCCTTTGTAGAAGAGAGCTGAACACTCAGGAGTGCAGATATCTTGAGACCGCAGGACAGACTGCCACCTCTACACACCTCTGCCCACATCTCTGGTTCAAGGAGAAACTGCACAGTGCCTCTGGACACAGGGATATAGGAACAGACAGCCACTGGTACCCGTGGTTCTGGTCTGTGCCCAGGACCAAACTGAACCAGTCAAACAGCTTCCTGCACCCAAATAACTGGGGGAGAGAGCTGGAACCTCAGAAGTGTGGATACTCCTGAGAAGTCAGGGGAGACTCCCCTCTGCCTACAGTACAGACCCAAGAGGGAATCACCTAGTGCCAACTGTACCCCTGGGTGCAAGGACCTAGGAGCAATCAGGGGTAAGATCCTTTGATACCTGCCCATGCTTAGAGCTGGAAGAGAATGTCCAGGAGCACCGATGCACCTGAAATCAGAGCACCTGTTCTCAGGAAAGGCTGAAAGAAAACAGGAAAACAGTTCTACAGGAGTGCCAACACAGAGACCTACAGCAGGGTCAAGTCACTCTCAGAAACAGCAAGACAAGCAAACACCAGAGACAACCCAATGGCTAGAGGCAAGCAAAGGAACCTAAGCAACAGAAACCAAGACTACTTGGCATCACCAGAGCCCAGTACTCCCACCAAAGAAAATACTGCATATCCAAACACACCAGAAAAGTAAGATTTAGATTTAAAAATCACATTTTTTGATAATGATGGAGGACTTTAAGAAAGACATAAAGAACTCCCCTAAAGAAAAGCAGGAATACATAAAAGAAACCTTACTAAAGCTCAAAACACACATTGCACCTCACACAAAAATAGTAGGAGATTTCAACACCCCACTCACATCAATGAACAGATCATGGAAACAGAAATTAAACAGAGACATAGACAGACTAAGAGAAGTTATGAACCAAATGGACTTAACAGATATTTATAGAACATTCTATCCTAAAGCAAAAGGATATACATTCTTCTCAGCACCTCATGGTACTTTCTCCAAAATTGACCATATAATTGGTCAAAAAACAGGCCTCGACAGATACAGAAAGATAGAAATAATCCCATGCATCCTGTCAGACCACCATGGGCTAAAGCTGGTCTTCAATAACAATAAGGGAAGAATGCCCACATATACATGGAAGTTGAACAATGCTCTACTCAATGATAACCTGGTCAAGGAAGAAATAAGGAAAGAAATTAAAAACTTTTTAGAATTTAATGAAAATGAAGGTACAACATACCCAAACTTATGGGACACGATGAAAGCTGTGCTAAGAGGAAAACTCATAGCGCTGAGTGCCTGCAGAAAGAAACAGGAAAGAGCATATGTTAGCAGCTTGACAGCACACCTAAAAGCTCTAGAACAAAAAGAAGCAAATACACCCAGGATGAGTAGAAGGCAGGAAATAATCAAACTCAGAGCTGACATCAACCAAGTAGAAACAAAAAGGACCATAGAAAGAATCAACAGAACCAAAAGTTGGTTCTTTGAGAAAATCAACAAGATAGATAAACCCTTAGCCAGACTAACAAGAGGACACAGAGAGTGTGTCCAAATTAACAAAATCAGAAATGAAAAGGGAGACATAACTATAGAATCAGAGGAAATTCAAAAAATCATCACATCCTACTACAAAAGCCTATATTCAACAAAACTTGAAAATCTACAGGGAATGGACAATTTCCTAGACAGATACCAGGTACCGAAGTTAAATCAGGAACAAATAAACCATTTAAACAACGCCATAACTCCTAACATAATAGAAGCAGTCATTAAAGGTTTCCCAACCAAAAAGAGCCCAAGTCCATGTGGGTTCAGTGCAGAATTCTATCAGACCTTCATAGAAGACCTCATACCAATACTGTCTAACTATTTCAGAATATTGAAACTGATGGAGCACTACCAAATTCTTTCTATGAAGCCACAATTACTCTTATAACGAAACCACACAAAGACCCAACAAATAAAGAGAACTTCAGACCAATTTCCCTTATGAATATTGACGCAAAAATACTTAAAATTCTTGCAAATCGAATCCAAGAACACATCAAAACGATCATCCATCATGATCAAGTAGGCTTCATCCCAGGGATGCAGGGATGGCTTAATATACGGAAAACCATCAACGTGATCCATTATATAAACAAACTCAAAGATAAGAACCACATGATCATTTCATTAGATACTGAGAAAACATTTGACAAAATTCAAAACCCCTTCATGATAAAAGTCCTGGAAAGATCAGGAATTCAAGACCCATATCTAATCATAGTAAAAGCAATATACAGCAAACCAGTTGCTAACATTAAACTAAATGGAGAGAAACTTGAAGCAATCCCACTAAAATCAGGGACTAGACAAGGCTGCCCACTCTCTCCCTACTTATTCAATATAGTACTCAAAGTCCTAGCCAGAGCAATCAGACAGTGAAAGGATGTCAAAGGGATACAAATTGGAAGGGAAGAAATCAAAATATCACTATCTGCAGATGATAGTGCACTTATGTGACCCCAAATGTTCTACCAGAGAACTACTTAACCTGATGAGAAACTTCAGCAAAGTGTCGGGGAATAAAATTAACTCAAACAAATCAGTAGCCTTCCTCTACTCAAAGGATAAACAGGCTGAGAAAGAAATTAGGGAAATGACACCCTTCACAACAGTACCAAATTATATAAAATGCCTTGGTGTGTCTTTAACCAAGCAAGTAAAAGATCTGTACTATGAGCACTTCAAGTCTTTGAAGAAAGAAATTGAGGAAATCTTAAAAGATGGAAAGATCTTCCATCCTCATGGATTGGCAGGATTAATATAGTAAAGTTGGCCATTTTGCCAAAAGCAATCTACAGATTCAATGCAATCCCATCAAAATTCCTACTCAATTCTTTATAGAGATAGAAAAAGCAATTTGCAAATTCATTTGGAATAACAAAAAACTCAGGATAGCGAAAACTATACTCAACAATAAAAGAACTTCTGGGGGAATCACCATCCCTGACTTCAAGCAGTATTACAGAGCAATAGTGATAAAAACTGTATGGTATTGGTATGGAGACAGGCAGATAGATCAGTGGAACTGAATTGAAGACCCAGAAATGAACCCACACACCTATAGTCACTTGATCTTTGACAAAGAAGCTAAAACCATCCAATAGAAGAAAGATAGCATTTTCAACAAATGGTGCTGGTTCAACTGGAGGTCACCATGTATAAGAATGGAAATCTTTCCATGCTTATCACCATGTACAAAGCTTAAGTCCAAGTGGATCAAGGATCTCCCCATCAAACCAGATACACTCAAACTACTAGAAAAAAAAGTGGGGAAGAGTCTCGAACACATGGGCACTGGGGAAAATTTCCTGAACAAAACACCAATGGCTTATGCTCTAAGATCAAGAATCAACAAATGGGACCTCATAAAACTGCAAAGCTTTTATGAAGCAAAAGACACTGTCATTAGGACAAAATCTTTTGTCATTAGGGAAAAATCTTTTCCAATCCTACAGCTGATAGAGGGCTAATATCCAAAATACACAAAGAACTCAAAAACTTTGACTCCAGAGAGCCAAATAACCCTATTAAAAAATGGGGTACAGAGCTAAACAAAACATTATCAACTGAGGATTATCGAATGACCAAAAAGCACCTAAAGAAATGTTCAACATCCTTAGTCATCAGGGAAATGTAAATCAAAACAATCCTGAGATTCCACCTCACACCAGTCAGAATGGCTAAGATAAAAAAAACTCAGGTGACAGCAGATGCTGGTGAGGATGTGTAGAAAGAGGAACACTCCTCCACTGTTGGTGGGATTGCATACTGGTAATCACTCTGGAAATCAGTCTGGGGATTCCTCAGAAAATTGTACATTGAACTACCTGAGGACCCAGCTATACCTCTCCTGGGCATATACCCAAAAGATGCCCCAACATACCACAAAGACACATGCTCCACTATGTTCATAGCAGCCTTATTTATAATAGCCAGAAACTGGAAAGAACCCAGATGCCCTTCAACAGAGGAATGGATTCAAAAAATGTGGTACATCTACACAATGGAGTACTATTCAGCTATCAAAAGCAATGACTTCATGAAATTCATAGGCAATTGGAATGAACTAGAAAATATCATCCTGAGTGAGATCACTCAATCACAGAAAAACATACTTGGTGTGCACTCATTGATAAGTGGATATTAGCCAAAAAAACTCGAATTACCCAAGATGCAATCCACAGACCACAGGAAGCTTAAGAAGAAGGATGACCAAAATGAGGATGCCCCCACTCCTTCTTAAAAGGGGGAAAATATATCCATAGGAGGGAATATGGAAGCAAAGTTTAGAGCGGCAACTCAAGGAACGGCCAATCAGACCTTGCCCCACATGTGGCCCATATATATATATATATATACAGCCACTAAAACTAGATAAGATTGATGAAGCTAAACAATCCATGCTGAAGGGGACTGGATATAGATCTCTCCTGAGAGACACATCCAGAGCATGTCTAATACAGTGGTCAATGCTAGCAGCAAACCCCTGAACAGAGCAGGGTTCCCTTGGGGGCAATTATAGGAAATATTCAAAGATTTGAAGGAGCTTGCAACCCCATAAGAACAGCAATGCCAACCAACCAGAACTTCCAGGGAGTAAACCACTACTAAAAGACTATACATGGACTGACCCTGGTCCCCAACTTTAAATGTAGTAGTGCATAGTTTTGTTGGGGTACCAATGAAAGGGGAAGCCCTTGGTCCTGCCAAGATTTGACCCCCAGTGCAGGTGAATATGAGGGGGCAGCAAGGGAGATGTATGGGGGGAATACCCGTATGGGGGAGGGGAGGGGTAGGAATGGAGGCTTATGGACAAGAAACCAGGAAGGGGAATAAAATTTGAAATCTAAGTAAAGATATATATATATATATATATATCTAACAAAAAAAAAAAAAAGCATCACTCCACACACTCACACACACACACACACACACACACACACACACACACACACACACACACACAAACACACACACTATTCTGGTTTGACCCAATCATTTGTCTCATCAACTCCACAAATGTTCATGTATACATACATATGTACACATAGCTACCCACATATGTGTATATGTACTTATACACAAACAGATATGTCTCTATTTCTATCTCATTTGTGGGATGGGGCAGAGCCCACTAAGCTATCACTTTATAAAAAATATTATTAATTAAATATTAATTAAAAACTAAAGTGTGGTTAAGTTATATAATGGTGGAAAATCAGTACTTACAGTTTTATTCTCAATTCTTGGCTGAAATAATGTGTTCTTATATGTGAAGAAAGAACAAACAGGATGTAAATGAAGTAGTACAAGTGTAGCAATATTTGAAAGGTAAAATAGACAGTTGTAATTGATTATAAGCTGCAAATTTTCTCTATCTTAAGGTAGCCTTAGGTTAATGATGCCCCCCCCCATTTTTGAAAGATAATATAGCAATGTAGCTATGAAAGTGACAGAAAGCCCAAGCAATGAGCCCTCCCGACTTTTCTAATTTTTGTTTTTATTTTAGAGAGAGAGTCTCTCTACATAGCCCTGGCTGTCCCTGAGCTCACTGTGTAGATAGACCAGGCTGGCCTGGATATCAAGGTCCTTCCCCTTCTACTACAGAGTGCTCAGATTGAGGATAATCGTCACTATGCCTGGCTGTTCTTGTTGGTTTTACTTTCTAGAACACCAGAAAAAAAAATTCTTGCTAACACTGCTATTTTTGTTCTGGCAGAGGCTTCAGGCAGTCAACAATACTGAGTGTCAGTGAAATTGAACAGAAAACAGATCAACAGCCATTGGCAACTTGAAATTCAAAGCTCTTCGGTTTAGCAGTCTGAGCTACACTTCAGTTGTGGAGGAGAGATAAGGAATACATTTTATACACCAAAGTCAATGGGAAAATTATAAAATGAGTCCTGTTCTTTTTATTTAATTAATTTACCTATTTATTCACTATACAGTCCAATATCAGGTGTCTCTACATAGTTATCTACACAGTATGTAAGAGTTACCCCTTTACACAAACCCTCCTCCACATTCCAAACTCCCCTTCTCCTTTGTGAAGGGGGAGCCCCCCTCAGGGTGTTACCCCTCCCCCAATTACCTCCCTTTTGCATATCAAGTTGCTGCAGGACTAGGCACATATTCTCCCACTTCGGACAGACAAGGAAGACCATTCAGAGTAATGGGATCCACAGGCAGGTAACAGACTCACACACAGCTCCTGCTCCAGTTGTTGGGGTACATGCATGAGGACCACATTTCCCTTATGCTACATATGTGCAAGGTATCTAGGTCCAGCCCATGCTCAATCTTTGGCTGATGATTCAGACTCTGGGATCCCACAAGGGTCCAGGTTATTTAACTATGTTGGCCTTTCTATGGAGACCCTGTCTTCTTCAGCTTGTCCCTCAATCATTTTTCCAACTCTTTCATAAGATTCTCCAAACACCATCTAATGTTTGAGTATGAGTCTCTTTCCAGTGGCTACTGGGTGGAGCCTCTCAGAGGACAGTTATGCCAGGTTTCTGTCTGCAAGCCTAATGAAACATCATTAAAAGTGTCAGTGATGAGACACATGGGATGGGTCTGATGGGGCAGTCATTAGTTGGTCATAACCTCTGTCTCTCTGTCTTTGTAAACTTCTTGTAGGCAAGACACATTTAAGGTCAAAGTCTATGTGGGTGGGTTACTTAGCTAATAATTCCTGGGAGTCCTGCCTAGCTAGAGGAAGTAGCTACTTCCAGATCAATATCCTGCATTCTATAAGTGTCCCCCATCTACCCCTTGGGAACTCTCCCCCTGGCAGGTCTCTGACACATACTAGGAATTGTTCCTACACCCCACCGAGAATTTCCTTTCTCTGTCCCCTGCATCGGTTCTCCCCATCCCTTCTCCCACTCAGTTCCCTCCTTCCATTGACCTCCAATATCTATTTTGTTTTCCCTTCTGAATCAACCATCCAGCCTTGGGCCCTCCTGTTTTTGCTGTCTTTGAGTCTGTTGATTATGGCATAGTTATCCTGTACTTTGTGGCTAATATCCACTAAAAGTGAGTACATACCATACAAAACTTCTTAGGTCTGGTAACCTCATTCAGGATGATATTTTCTACTTACTTCCATTTACCTGTGAAATTTGTGATGCCCTTGTTTTTACTGACTGATTAGTATTCAACTGTGTAAATAAACTATATTTTCTTTATCTATTCTACAGTTGGGGAAACAACTGGGTTGTTTCCAGTTTCTCGCTACTATAAATAAGACTGCTGTGAACATAATTGAGTAAGTATGTTTGTGTCTTTGTGGGATGATAGAACATCTTTTGGGTATATGCCCAAGAATAGTACAGCTGGGTCTTAAGGTAAAAACTATTCAAACATTTTTGAGATCCACCAAATTGATTTCTAGAGTGGTTGTTCAAATTTACACTCCTACCAGCAATGGTGTGGTATTCCCCTTGCTCTATAACCTCAACTCATGTGCTGTCTGTTCAGTTTTTAATCTTAGCCATTCTAATGGGTATAGGTAGAATTTCAGAGTCCTTTTGATTTGTATTTTGACTTGAAACTGAACATTTCTTTGTGTGCTTCTGGGATACTCAAGATTCCTCTGTTTAAAATTCTCGGTTCAGCTCTGAACCCCATTTTTGAATAATGTTATTTTGTTTGTTGATGTCTAACTGCTTGAGTTCTTTAAGTATTTTGGTTATTAAAGCTCTGTCAGGTGTGAGGTTGGTAATGATCTTTTCCTAATCTGTAAGCTATCCTTTTTGTCCTATTAATAGTGTGCTTTGACCTACAGAAGCTATCAGTTTCCAGAGGTCCCATTTACTAATTGTTGACCTTGGAGCCTGAACCATTTGTGTTCTGTTCAGGAAGTTGTCTCCTTTACGGACAAGTTCAAATCTATTCCCCACTTTCTGTTCTATTCTATTTAGTGTATCTCGTTGTATTCTGAGGTCTTTAATACATTTGAACATAAGTTTAAGCAGAGTGATAAATATGAATCTATTTGCATTTTTCTACACTCAGACAACCAGTTAGACCAGCACCATTTTTTGAAGACTCTCTATTCCACTGCATGGTTTTGGCTTCTTTGTCAAAAAAAACAAGTGTTCTTAGATGTGTGGGCTTATTTAGGCATCTACGATTAGATTCCATCGATTCACTTGTCTGTTTCTGTACCAATACCATGAAGTATTTATTACTATTGCTCGGGAGCACAGCTTTAGGTTAGGGATGGCAATATCTCCAGAAGCTCTTACATTGTTCAGGATTGTTCTGATTATCCAGGGTTTTTTGTTTTTCCATATGACATTGAGAATTATTCTTTCAAGCTCTGTGAAAAGTAGTGTTGGGATTTTGATGGGGATTGCATTGAATCTGGAGATTGCTTTTGGTAAAATGGTCATTTTCACTATGTTAATCCTAATGATCAATGAGCGAGAGAGAGCTTTCCAACTTCTAATATATTCCTCAACTTCTTCAGGCACTTGAAGTTCTTGTCATACATTTATTTTACTTGCTTGGTTAGAGTTACAGCAAGGTATTTTATGATATTTGTGGCTACTGTGAAAGGTACTGTGGCTACTGTGAAGGGTACTGTTTCTCTAATTTCTTTCTCAGCCTGCTTATTGCTCGTGTAGAGGAATGGATTTGTTTGAGCTAATTGTGTATCCAGCCACTTTGCTGTAGGGGTTTATCAGCTGTAATAATTCTCTGGTAGTATTTTTGACATCACTTGTGTCCACTATCATATTATTTGCAAAGAGTGATATTCTGATTTCTTCTTTAAAAATTTGTGTCCCCTTGATCACCTTTAGTTGTCTTATTACTCTAGCCAAACTTCAAGGACTATATTGAAGAGATATGGGGGAGAGTAAACATCCTTATCTTGCCCCAATTTTAGCGGAAATTTTTAAAATTTCTCTCCATTTAATTTGATGTTACCTATTGGCTTGTAGTACATTGTCTTTTTTGTGTTCAGGTATGTGCTTTGCATTGCTGCTTTCTCCAAGAATTTTATCATGATGGAGTGTTGAAGTTTCTTCAAATGATTTTTCAACACCTAGTGAGAAGATCATGTGTTTTTTTTTTCTTTCAGTTTGTTTATATGGTAGATTACATTGATGGATTTTTGTATATTGAACCACCCCTGTGTTGCTAGAATGAAGCCTACTTCATAATTGTGGATGATGTCTTTGCTGTGTTATTCGATTCAGTTTGCCAGTATTTTATTAAGGATTTTTACATCAATGTTCATAAGGAAAATCAGTCTGAAATTCTTTTTCTTTTTGGTGAGCCTTTCTATGGTTTAGGTAACAGGGTGACTGTGACCTTAGAATGAGTTGGGCAAAGTTCATTCTGTTTTAATTTTGTGGAATAGTTTGAGGAGTATTGACATTAGTTATTCTTTGAATGTCTGATAGAATTCTGCCCAGGGCTTTTTTGTGGGGGGTAGAGGGGTGGGCAAGTTGGATTTTTAATGACTACTTCTATTTCTGTAGGGGTTATAAGACTATTAGGATAGTTTTTGTTTTTTGTTTTGTCTTATTATTTTTTTTAGAATAGAATAAAGTTTACTCAGGTCATGGGGAGGGGAGTTGAGAGGGTAATAGAGACAGAGAAAGGCAGAAAGGAGAGAGTAAGAGAGAGAGAGGAGTGGGTAGAGCACTAGCAGCTGGTCATGAGTACCTGGAGAGAGGAGGGGAAAGAAATGGGGAGAAAGGAGGAAGGGGCAAGAGGACAGAAGGAGAGCAAGAAGGCACAAACCAGATTGTTTAGTTGATCTTGATTTAGCTTTGGTAATTGGTGTCTGTCTAGAAAATCATCCGTTTCATTTACATTTCCTAATTTTATAGAGTACAGGCTTTTGAAGTAAGACCTAATGAATCAGTTCTTGATGTTTTGTCTTCCCTTTCATCTCTGATTTTGTTAATTTGGATACTTTCTCTTTGCCTTTTAGTTAGTTTGGTTAAGGGTTTGTTTATCTTGTTGATTTTTCTCAAAGAACCTGCTCTTTGTTTTATTGATTCTTTGTATTGTTCCCTTTGTTTCTTATAATTGATTGATTTCAGCCCTGAGTTTGATTATTTCCTGCCATCTACTCCTCCTGGGTATGCTTGCTTCTTTTTTTCTAGATCCTTCAGATGTACTTTTAATTTGTTAATATGAGAACTCTCTAATTTCTTGTAGGACACTTATTGCTATGAAAGTTTCTCTTAGCACTACTTTCATAGTATCATATACATTTAGATATGATGCACCCATAATTTCATGGAATTCTGGAAAGTTTTTAATTTCTTTCTTTATTTTGTCCCTGACCCAGTGAACATAGAGTAGGGAGAGTTGTTCAGTTTCCATGAAATATAGGCTTTCTGTTGTTTTGTTGGTGAAGTTCAGATTTAATCCATGGTGATCTGATAAGATGCATGCAGTTAGTTCAATCTTCTTGTATCCATTAAGGTTTGCTTTGTAACTGATTATATAATCAATTTTGGAGAAACTTCTGTGAGGTACTGAGAAGAAGGTATGTGTGTGTGTGTGTGTGTGTGTGTGTGTGTGTGTGTGTGTGTGTGTGTGTGTGTGAAATGTTCTATAGATAGCTGTTAAGACCATTTGAATCATAACCTCTATTAATTTCATTATTTCTCTGTTTAGTTTTTGTCTTGATGATCTGTTCATTGGTGAGAGTGGGATCTTGAGGTATTCCAGTATTAATGTGTGGAGTTGTATGTGTGATTTAATATTTAGTAATGTTTCTTTTGTAAGTGTGGGTGACCTTACATTTGGGGAACTGATATATAGAATTGAGATGTCTTCTTGGTGGATTTTTCCTTTAATAAGTATGAAGTGTTCTTCCCTGTCTCTTTTGATTACTTTTCATTGGAAGTCAATTTTATTAGATATTACAATGGCTACTCCAGCTTGCTTCCTAGGTCCGTTTGCTTGGAAAAACTTTTTCTAGCTCTTTATACTAATAGAATTACTATCTTTGTGGCTGAGATGTTTCTTGTATACAACAGATTGATGGATTCTCTTTATGTATTCATTCTATTAGTCTATGTTTTTTTTACTGGGAAATTTGAGTTCATTGAAGTTGAGAGATATTAATGACCAATGATCATTACTTGTAGTTATTTTTATGATTGTGGTGCTTGAGTGTGTGTGTGTGTGTGTGTGTGTGTGTGTGTGTGTGTGTGTGTGTGTTTCTTTTCTATTTGTTTTTAATGGTGGGAAACTATTTTGTTCTTGTTTTTTTCTTGATATAATTAGCCTCATTGGGTTGGAGTTTTCCTTTTAGTATCCTCTTTCTGGATGAGGTAGTGGAAAGGCATTATTTGAATTTGATTTGTCATGGAATGTCTTGGTTTCTCCATCTATAATGATTGCAAGTTTTGTTGGGTATAATAATCTTGGATGACATTTGTGGTCTTTTAGGGTCTGTGGATACTGCTGCCCAGGCCCTTCAAACTTTAGAGTCTCAGAATAGAAATCAGGTGTAATTCTAATAGGTCTGCCTTTATAAGTTACTTCACATTTCCTCATTGCTGCTTTTAAGTTTTTCTTTGTTCTGTTGGGATGATTTTCTTTTTTGGTCCAATCTGCTTGTTGTTCTGTAAGCTTCTTGTACGTTTACAGTCATTGTTTTCTTTAGGTTAGGGAAATTTTTCTATAATTTTGATGAAGATATTTTCTGGGCCTTGAACTAGGAATCTTCTCCTTCTTCTATTCCTATTATTCTTAGGTTTGGCCTTTTCATAGTGTCCTAGATTCCTGGATGTTTTATGATGTGAACTCCTAGATTTGGCATTTTTTGATCTATATATTTATTTCTTCTATTATATCATCTATGCCTGAGATTCTTTCTTCCATCTCCTATATTCTGTTGGTGGTACTTATGTCTGTAGTTTCTCTTTCCTTTCCTAGGTTTTCCATCACCAGGACTGCCTCGGTTTTCATTAGCTTCATTGCTTTTATTTCCCTTTATAGTTCTTGGACAATTTTATTCATATCTTTCACCTGATTGATTTTATTTTCCTACATTTCTTTATTTTTATTTGTCTCCTCTTTTAATGGCTCGAACTGTTTGCATATATTTTTCTGTCACTCTTTAAGGGATTTATTCATTTTCTCTTTGAAGACATCTATCAACTTTATGGTGCTGAATTTTAGATCACCTTTTTGTGTTTCATTTTCATTAGGATATCTAGAGTTTGCCATAGCAGGATAACTGGGCTCTGATGGTGCCACATTGCCTTGCGTCTTGTTGGTTGTGTTCTTATGCTTTTCTTTAGGGTGTTTTTTCTCTGGTGTTACCTGGATGACAGTGGAGGCATCAAGGTTCCCTGACAAAGTGGGCAGAGCTGTGGGCAAGTCATTGGAGGTCAGGGTGCTCCATTGTGATGGTTGTGCCTTAGGTGGGCCTCACAAAAAAGGGATTGGTGTGGTGGTGTTCAAAGTGGTATTTCTTCAGGTCTCTATAGGTTTCCATGTGGAAGTAGCATGATCTAGGGGTCCTTCAAGGCTCCTTGAGATTGAAAAGCAAGCCCAGAACTAGACAATGGAGTTCAGAGTACTGTGTATAACTCTCCTCTGCAGGCTGTGTCTTGGGAGGACCCGACTGGGATGGAATTGGTGAAGCTGTTAGTCTTTGGGTACATAAGGACTTCTGCAGGACAGCAGGAAACTCTTTGGGCCCTGGAAGGATACTCAGAACTGAAGAATGTGCACAGAGCTAGACAATGGGTTTCAGGGGATTGTATTCAACATACTTCAGCAGGTTGTGTTCAGGGTGGACCCAACTGGGAAAGGATTGATGGGGTAGGGTTCCAAGCGAGTTATCCTTAGGGCTCCTGAAAGCTTCCACCGGGCAGTGGAATGCTCTTGGGGTTCCACAAGGGTCCTCAGGACTGAAGAATGAGCCCAGAACTAGGCAATAAGTTTCAGGGGACCACATAAAACCCATCTCCAGGCTATGTCCCTGAGTCTTTTCCTTAAATGGGGTGATTATTCTCATTTATCTTATAGAAATAATCACTTTTATATAACAAAACTGAATCCAAATGAAATATCATTTCTGTTCAGCCAGAACAGCTGCCTATGGATTCTTTAAACAATGTGTTCTAGTTGAAAGTCAATAAAATCTTCTACTTAGCTAATGACATCTCTGTCAGTCAGATTTTCATACTATGACAAGATAAGTTGAAACAAATAACATAAGAGAAGAAAATGTTTGTTCTGGCTCATGGTTTTAAAGGTTTCAATTCAAGGCAGAGCCAGTTTTAAGGGGACCATCGTGAGGTAAAACATCATGGTGACAGGACATATGTCAGGGAAAGAAATTCACTTCCAAGTAAAAAGGAAGCAGGAAGAAAGGAAGGAAAAAGAAAAGTAGGTAGGTAGCTAGGTAGGGACTTGGGAAAAGCACATCCTTCAGGGCATTCATCTCAATGACTTACCTTCTCAAACCAGATCCTATTTTGTACTTTTCTCCATCTCCCAAGATGGAAGTCTATAAATAGATTCACAGGTCACAGGTCAATCATATTCTGAAACCTCACCTCTGATCACTGCTAATTGTCAAGTCTTACCACAAGTTTTACAAAAGATTCTTCATATCCAGACTCAATAGTGCTCTAAGAAAGAACCATGAATTCAAGATGAACAACACGAACATTAGAAAAACATGACATGTATTTTAATTGTAACTCCACCTATATCTGACGGTGATAAAATTACTTAGACATTCTATGCCTTATTTTCTCTATATGTAAATGGGCATTAAAACATCATCTTTCACATATGGTTGATATGAATGAACTAATTGGTATATGTAAAGAATATAGAATCTGCCATCAATAAACTCTATCTAAATATTAACTAGAGTAAACACTAGCTAGAATAATTTTCTCTTATTTTTAAAAAAGGCAAATTCATTTTTTCTTAAAATTTGGTGATTAATTTGTTGGACACCACTCAACCATCATCTGTTACAGATCTTCTGACAAAAAATAAAATAAAATAAAAATCTTCCAGAGAATCCAGCTAGAGTGTGGGAAGTGTGACTCATGCATTTATTAAGCATGCAGTTTTAAATGTCTACTATGTAACAGGTGCCACCCAGTTTTAAGATTTAAAAACACCCATTCTGTCCTCAAGGGTAGCTCCATGATATTTGCAAACATTTAACTTGATAAATTACATTGTAAAGTGATGAGCAATAGAATGTATGGGTGTGAATGTGCCTGGAAGCTGGGCAAGGGTCTGGGGTGCCATCAATTAAACCTGCTGACTGGGGTCAGAAGGGATTCATATGGATTCAGAATCCTGGCTGGAATGTCCAACTTGTTTCAGAGAAAATATACTTTAGTATTAACAAATGTGAAAAAACCAACCTTGCCCTTTGAAAGTAGACTGATAATGGAACTTCACTTTGACAGCTGTCTTGATAATTTAAGTGAATATCACTCAGAAATCAGAGGCCAGAAGATTTCTGATTTTGAGACCAACACTAGATCTAGAGTCCCAAATCTTTCTGTGCCCCCGGGGTGGATTATAAGTGGCTTACAATGCCTAACCTATATTTCCTCCCTTTTCAACTTCATGGATGAAAGAAAATTTCAGAATCAGTATGGAGGAGTCTCTTACAGAGATATTTGAATGTCAAAATGTACTGAGATTGCAGAATCCCATCAATGAACACTTCTGTGAAGGGCAAATGGAAGTGTAGGCTGTTGTAATAACATCAGGCTTTCTCTGCATTTTGGGCTAGTGTACAAACCCAGGTTCATCAAGTTCAGTTTGGCAGGTGCATCCCACTCAATCTGAAGAGAAGCTAGTCAGTTTTCAGAGGAGAAGCATTTCAAGTCCTTACTCAACTCAAGCACAAAACCTTTCCTGATACAGGACTGTCAGCCGAGGGAGAAGATGGCTGGACAGACTGGTGCGCCTCTGGAAAGGCTCTGAGAAATGCTAGAATATCACAGAACACATAGCATGCTTCTAGACTTGCTGCTTCACCTCTATGTAAAAAAAGACATGGTTTTAACTCAGGGAAAGGCAGATGGGCTACCCCCAAATCCCTTCTCCAACTGGTAGCAAGATGCTACATCACAGATTCTTCCTAGAGACTATACATCAAATATAGCTCACTCCTCAAATTCTGGTCCAAAGATTTTTGTGACATTACCAAATTCAAGAGCCATGATCTTGTTCCTTACGATGCAATGGACCAGACCTGGAAATGTCAATGATACCTTCAGACTTTCTACATGACTAGATAATTTGGGCCCACAGTTTATTTACACAGCTATTAAAATAAGTCTCTTCCAAGCATGTTTCCTTCTAACATTACACTTCAAATTACAAGTTAATTGCCTTTTCAGATTTTACTGAAGTTTTATCTCTCACAATAAGAGCAAATTCTGGGCTATTTAGAACATTTGCTGAATCAGCTTCACAAATTACATTTTCTTGTTTCCACTACAGCTTATGGAGGGCTTGACGACGACAAATTTCCAAGCTACCAAGTAATGTCACAACCTATACTTTATTTATGGAGAGTGTAGGTTTTTAGGTAGAAACAGTAATAGTTGGAAGGGATCTCCCATTGTGGTGAACTGGATTTCTTTACAGTGCTTTTTTATTTCATACAGAAACACAGTTGTAAGGGGCTCAACTGGAACTTCACAGTCTGCAAATGCAAGAGCAGAGCTGAAAGCCAGCTTAATGTGAGAGAGTGTTGCTGAGTGACCTCTTCTCCCAGCAGCCCACTGATCACCTCTAGTTTCGTGCTGTGTGAGGCTCAAACTCTTGGCTAACACAGTTAGAAACTGCTCATAAGATAAGCTCTCCCCTCTGATGTAAACCTATGTGTGAATCTACTTTGTCAAATGTATGCTTTGTCTTCTTGCATCCACCTCTTTGTCAGAATACAGATCATATCTCACCGGAATTAGCATGTGATTTGATTCTATCCCACTTGAATTTGCATGTGACTTGATTCTATAAGGCATACACTTCAATATCTGCAATGGTTTCCTAGTATATTATATAACAAAACCTTTTTTTTCTTCTCTACTTTCAACTAGCAAACTTTATGCTATAGATATGAGTCCCCTCTGAGGAAGCCCTTTAGTGGTATATTTAAAAGATCTTTATGCTGCTCAAATTTTCCAAAAGCTTATTCCCATAGAAAGCTCATAACTGTGATCTCCTGAAGTTCACACTGCAGTTCTCAGTCTATTGCTGGGACTTTGATCCTGTCTGCAAAAACAACTTTTGTAGCTAGGTCAGAAGTCTTCTCTTCAGTTCCCTATGAAATTGTCCAGGTTCATGTTGATCTTCACAATTCTATCTTTTATTTCTTCTGCATGGCAACAACCTCTTTGTACCAAAAGTGTTATATGTTATTTTTCCAGAAAGGACAGATTCCTATCCTCTGCTGATACAATTTAATCCATAATTCTACTGATTTTTTGAATATTTGAAATTTATTAATGTAGTTGTATATGCATTACATCATAAAATAGTGTGGTTTTACAACTGACACAATTGATTTATTTAATAGAACTTAAAGCAAAGTTTATAGGAACTAAGAACTTAGGGTATATATAGCTCCATAGTAGAACACTTATTTAGCCTGCACAAGGGCCTAGGGTTCAACTCTTGGTATTGAAAACATTTAAAGCTGGGTATTGGTGGCATATTAGCCCCAGAACTCTGGAGAGCAAGGCAGGCAGATTTCTAACTTCAAAGCCATACTGGTCTACAGAGTGAGTTCCAGATCAGCAGAGCTACAGAGAAACCCCTGAAGAAGAAGAAGAAGAAGAAGAAGAAGAAGAAGAAGAAGAAGAAGAAGAAGAAGAAGAAGAAGAAGAAGAAGAAGAAGAAGAAGAAGAAGAAGAAGAAGAAGAAGAAGAAGAAGAAGAAGAAGAAGAAGCTTTAACTCACAGTTTTAAAAGTAGTTCTTATCATTTATAATCCATATTTTGTTGTACCGCTCACTGGATGTACAAGCAGAAATAAGATTACAAATACATGTGATATAATAATAAGTAATATTTTTTATTTTCCATTTACCCTCTCAATTTTGTTCCACAAAAAGTGCAAAAGCTTCCTTGCAATATCATAATATAACAAAGATAGAAAATTAAATATTTTAGCTACATGGAAAACAAGAGCAATTGGAAACAGAAACATTTACTTTAAAAATCTCATTGGGAAAAATGATTAATTTTATATGATCCCAGATTTTGTAAAACATATACCTTGCAGTTTGAAATACAAGTAGGGGAACATTTTTTAAAAAGGATTTTATATTTTATTTCATGTGGAAATATGTTACAATTAACATGCATTTACTTGATTTTTTTTAAATGAACTTAGTGCATATGATGCAGTCCAAAAAGGGTGAGGTCAGACTCTGAAATATTTGTTGTCACTTTCAGAAGCAAATACCAAGTCTGGCATTTGCCAGATGGTATAGGGGTAGCCTGGAATTGTCAGAGACTATCTCTTCTTGGAAACTGAACTGAAAAGAAAAGGAATGGAATGGAATGGGCGAGAAATGGACATACGAAGTCTTGTTTCAGCATGCCTGATCACCTGCAGGCATTTTATCTATAAAACCTAAGACATCCCATTTGTTGCTAAAGCAAAACAAACAGGTGATTCAGGTTTACCTGTCATTGGGAAAAATCAACAGCAGGAAGGAGAAGGAACAAGCAAAATAGATAAAACAGTTAAGTCCGCGAAACATAAAAAATTTTGAATTGTCATTTTGGAGAAGCACTCAAGAAGTTTCTATGACCATAAAAATAGATAAGATGGTATTTAGAGAGAACCAGCACAAGAACAATGAACACTAAAAATAGCACCAGTAAAATTAAAATTTCACTTAAAAAAAACACCAGAATACACTAATATAAAATAAATAAGTATGTTCTGCAACCCAAGTGTGTGATGCTTTCAGCAATATGTGAAAATGGGATATATTTTCAGGACATGCCTGTAGGAAGGACCCAGGAAATGTTGCAGTGGAGGGGAGAGAAAGACTGTTAAAGCCAGAGAATCAGGGCGTTTGCTGTGCACTTGTATCTACTAGTAACATAAGAAGCTAGACACAGAAAGCCTCTCCAGCGTGACCACTCAGCAGTGAACTAAAGAAGAATGATACCAATGAACATGTCAGAATGGACAGGGAAAAGATCATAGGCCTCAACCCTACATAAAGGATTATGGATAAATAAATAAAGCTGGAGTCAAGAGATGGTCCTCTGCAGGTAAAAGGCACATCAATTCATTTTGTAGTACCAAATGGTCAGCCATGAAAAGATACATACAAGTAAAATTATTGTGACACAATATGTTATATTTAAAAATATATAAGTATGTATGATGCATATATGCAAACAGTAACAATTGGTCAAGAAAGAGGGCAGAGGAGATATATGGAGGAAGGCAGAAAAGGAAGGGGAGAAATGTAATTAGATTATAATCTCAAAAATAAATAAAATGACTTCAGTTCTCCATTTTAAATTTTATTTTTCTTGGATATTTTATGTATTTACATTTCAAATGCTATCCCCTCCCCCTGCTTCTGAGGATGCTCCCACTCCCATCCAACCACTCCTACCTCAATGCCCTGGCATTACCCTACATTGGGAAAACAAGTCTTCCCAGTACCAAGGGCTTTTCCTCCCATTGATGCTGGACAATGCCATCCTCTTCCACATATGTGGCTGGAGTCATGAGTCCCTCCATGTGTACTCATTGGTTGATGGTTTAGTCCCTGGGAGCTCTGGTGGGGTCTGCTTGGTTGATATTGTTGTTCTTCCTATGGGGTTGCAAACCCCTCCAGCTCCTTCAGTCTTTTCTCTAACTCCTCCCTTGGGGTCTCCTTATTCAATCCAATGGTTAGGTGCCATCATTCTCATCTGTATCAGTAGAGTTCTGGCAGAGCCTCTCAGGAGACACCTATATCTGGCTCCTGTGAGCAAGCACTTCTTGGCAACAGCGATAGTGACTGTGTTTGGTGGCTGCATATGGGACAGATACCTAGGTGGGGCAGTCTCTAGATGACCTTTTCTTCAGTTCATGGTTCACTCTTTGTCCCTGTTATTTCCTCCTGTGAGTATTTTGTTCTCCATTCTAAGAAACAATGAAGCATCCACATTTTGGTCTTCCTTCTTCCTGAGCTTCATATGATAAGGGAAATTTTTTCAGAGGTATTCCAAGTCTTTGGGCTAATATCCACTTATCAGTGAGTTCATAACACTTGTGTTCTTTTGTGACTGGGTTACCTCACTCAGGATGATATTTTCTCTCCATTTGCCTAAGAACTTCATGTAGTCATTGTTTTTAACAGTTGAGTAGTACTCCGTTATGTAAATATACCATATGTTTCTGTATCTATTCCTCTGCTGAAGGTCATCTGAGTTCTTTCCAGCTTCTGGCTATTATAAAAAAGGCTGCTATGAACACAGTGGAGCATATGTCCTTGTTATGTGTTGGAGCATATTTGGGTGTATGTCCAGGAGTGGGATAGCTGGATCCTCAGGTCCACTTTTCTGAGGAATCATCAGACTGATTTCCATGGGGGCAGAGAGGATCATTTTATTAGAACTAGTAATGAAACAGATGAGAAACAAAAAAGTGATGCTTGGTCTAGATTCCCTAAGAGGCAGACCTCAAAACAGAATTAAAGCTTTGACCTTCACTGGTGCTGATTTCTAAGATGCACAAGAAAGGGGAAACAGAGTGTAGAAGCAGGCAAGGTGGAAAGAGGAAGGGCAGCACAAGAAACAACTACTAGAAGAAACCTTCCAAGATCTTTGCTTGGGATCAAGGCTGATGTGTCTCAAATAAATACCTGTTCAAAAAGTGTAGCCATGTGGGTAGAGAGATGACATAGCAACTAAGACCACTTAGTGCTCTGAAAGAGAA
Source organism: Rattus rattus (assembly GCF_011064425.1). Taxonomy (NCBI): domain Eukaryota; kingdom Metazoa; phylum Chordata; class Mammalia; order Rodentia; family Muridae; genus Rattus; species Rattus rattus. Next base: position 51,926,617 of record NC_046160.1, read on the forward strand.
TCCAAGTTTGGTTCTCAGCATCCACATGGCAAGTTCACAAATGCCTATAACCTGAGTTCCAGAAGTCCTGACACCAACACCGTCTTCTGCCTTCCTCAGGTTCCTGTCCATACACAACATGCATGAACTTATGCACAAAGACACATAAATTTAAAAAAAAATGTTAAATCTCAAGAAATATAGTCTGAGAGAAAAGTAGAATAAGTGTTTATTGAGATGCCCATGCTCCATTGGGCTCTACCATGAGGTACCATCCTCAACTGCCTGATTTTCATGTTTGAAAATAAGTGGTTTCTCTTATTGCCAAGAGAGAGACAACAAAATCTGAGAAAAGAGATGATTGATGAAGAAAATCTAGAGAAGGAGCCCATAAAATGTATTCGATGCATGCTCACAAGTCTACGATTGAAATTCAGCCTTTCTAAGGTTCTTAGTAATATATATATATATATATTACTCTCCATATATATGGAGAGGCTCTGATTTTATTAAACTTAGATAGATGTTCACACTTTTATAGTCTAGCAGTACAGTTTGATCACTTACTAAACCAAAGCAGTAGCCTCTCCAGTCTGTACCAGTGGGCTTTAGCTTAGGTTTATAGTATAAGGCATGAAATGTCCCCTGTGGAACAAGCCTCTTATCCAATTGTAAAGTATTTGGTTATCCTCATAACCATCATGCTACTGATGGACTAGTAGGTGCATCTTCCCTTCAAGGGTGTGAAGTATTAGAAGGATTTGAAGGGAAGTAGTGGTGGCTGGATCAGAACATATCTAGAAGTGTGGACCATTCACAGGATAAATATATATTATTTTTAAAAGATATGGTGATAGTCTGCATGGGTGAAATGTTCTTCTAAAGACTAAACATTAACAACAAGCAACTATGCACCTTTGTCAAAAATCCATAATACTTATTTAAGCAACCACTACTAAGTTAAACTTTTCCCCCAGCTTCTTAAATTCTACACTAGCAACAGAGGGATAGTATGATTTTATTACCCCAAATAACTAATTTTTATCAGCTGTACGAAACTTCACAGATGAGGTTAAACTGGAGGTTCTGTTTCTTAATGCATCTTCTACACAGCTCCCACTTGTTCCTATCGCCACAACTGTTTAAATCCTCTCATTTATAATACCTTACTTCTCAAACTCCAATCTTTTTATCTTTAGTTGGTTTTTGACGGTTTTCCATGCTGTATGAGATCTCTCAGCTATCTAAACATCTGGCAATAAAACCTTGCAATTAACAATCACATTTTCATCGCCGGAGTCTGCTAGAGCTTGAGCCCTTTGCTGTTGCCTTTCTACTACGTACGCAGAGAAACGATGCCATCTGTGCCTAATGAAGCAGAAAGGAAAATTGGGCGTCCAAACCCTCTCAGCAGAGTTCCCCAAAGCAGCCCCATGTCCTGCTTCCATCTAGGCATTTCTTTTACCTTTCGAGTGCTTGAGTTGTTTTGGGGTTTTTAATTGCATATTGTGTGATTGCAACTGAAACAAATTAAGTACCAATGTCTTTTCAAGATATTCAACTTTAAATAAACTATAGTTGTAAACACGAGTTTGCAACTGATAAAGAAAAAGTGATTCTTTTGTATGTCTAGCCTTTTTTGTTTGTTTGAATTAAATCAGATAATTTATCAAAAGAACTGTTGAAAATTTAGGAATTTTATCCTTTCTCTTGGAGGTCACAGAGAAAATAATCCAATTTATAAAATCTAGACCTCTGAATCTCTAATTTGGGATTCTGCAGTATAGAAATACAAAGCAACAAAGTATGGCTCGTGTGTGTGTGTGTGTGTGTGTGTGTGTGTGTGTGTGTGTGTGTGTGTGTGTTGTGTGTATGTGTGGTCTCAATCTCAGATGTCTTTCTTAAATGACTCTCTAGTGTAGCTTTGAGCATTGGTCTTCCATTAAACCCAGAGTCAGACATTGAGCTCTAGAGACCCAAGTGTCTTGTTCCTAGTTCTAGGCATACAGGCACATGCTGTAATGCTCCACTGCATTGTCTAGCCCTTTATGTGGATGCTAGGATGGCACTTAGAACCCCTTGCCTGCATGGCAAGCATTTTGCTTATATGCCAACTGAGCCATATCCTCATCCTCAGTTTCTTTATTTTTATGTCACTTTACCCTGAAGTCTTGCCAGGATAACATACAGATGTTTTATTTAATTCCTTTAAGTGATTAATTAAAAAAATCTCTGGAGTGTTGACTAGGCTTTTGTGGGGATTGTTTAAATGTAAACTAAGTTTTCTACTTAGAAATTTGGGTCAGTAAATGAAATTGGAAATTGTTGATTCCACAGTTTTTTTGTAAATTGAGCTAAATGAATTTCGAGCAATTTGAAAATTCTTTTTAGACATGAATTTGTTGGAAACAAGGGTGTGGGGACTGTAAATAACTGAGTAGATAGGGTTCCTGGGGGGTGGTTACCAGAGAAGTTTGACTTTCATCTGCTGTACATATTAACATTTTCTTTAATGAGTTGATTTAATAAACTTTTTAAAACCAAAAAGTTCATTGAAATTCAATGCTATGCCAGGCTCAGTGGCACATGCCTTTTATTCCAGCACTGGGGAGACAGAGCCTGGCATATTTCTGAGAGTTCAAGATCAGTCTGGTCAACAGAGTCATAGAAGAGCCAATGCCACATAGGGAGATTGTGTCTCATAATAAAAATATTAAATAAATCAACTCAATCAACAAATAAAATGAAACAGTCAAAGATAACAGCTAACGACTTCTTGGAGAAGGAAGGCATGTGGGAGTGGCTGAAGGGGGGATGCCTGGGAGGAGCCGGAGGGAGAAAAGGGAAGGGAGAAAATGATGTAATTTTATTTCAATTTAAAAAATATTTTTAAATGCTCAACACTACCATATGTATGTATATGTCTCGGAGGCTAAGTTACAGCTAACTCATAAGAAGTTTGCAACAGTATTGCCTTACTTCATGGGGCTTTTTTTTAATATGAACAAACTAAGGGACTATATAAAATATGCTAACAGACAAACAGTTCAAAAGAAGAAACTGTTTCTTAAATTATTTAAACTTATCAATTTGTCTTTAACTTTTAAAGAGTGTACAGTTTTTGAAGAGCAGATTGCTTGGTGACTGTAGGTGATTATAACTTCTTTATAACAATCACTGTAGGTACACATGTTCTATTGGGGAACTGTCTCCAGCGACCATTACAGTATTTCAAGGAGCTAGAATCTTATAGAGGTGTGCACTTGTGGGAGGCCCTTGGTCACCAGTGGTTCGCTCTCTTCTCCTGATTCAAAGAACCATTTATTCCTTCACACACTGCTGCCATGATGGGACTCCATTCATCTCTTCTAGCCAAAGCTAGGAAGTATACCAACATTAACCTAAAAATTCCCAAACTGTAAGCTAAATAAACCCCTTTTTTCATAACTAGCCTGTCTTAGGCACTTCATAATAGCAAAAATACTTCATATTATTATGACAACACAGTCAGAATAGTTGGATAATCAAATACACATTAAGCTAGTTCAAATCTATCATTCTATTGTGTGCGTGTACACAGCCTCTCTCTCTCTCTCTCTCTCTCTCTCTCTCTCTCTCTCTCTCTCTCTCTCTCTCTCTCTCTCTCTCTCTGAGCTGTCCAACATGGACACATCAAGGCCACCATGTGGTACAGCCTGCTGACTTTGCTATGTCCTATGTTATAGCCAGATGGGTTCATGTTTCACCCTTATGCCATAGAAAAAGCACCAGTTAGCTCTCTGACCTTTCAAATTATGGAGTGAACTTCATTTAGGAATGTCCTAATCATCTCTTAAGTCTGGAATCTAAATACCTTTACTCTGAGAGTAGAGAAGCAGCACACGAATTTTGGTAGAATGAAAAACACTGCTCATTGAAGCCAGTGCCTTTTTGTTTGTTTGAGTTAAAAATTTTTGTTTATTTTGTTTTTACGCACATGAGTGTTCTCCTTGCAGGTAGGTGTGCAGAATCCTCAGTGACCGGAAGTGAGGATTGGATTATCTGGTACTGATGTTACAGATCATTGTTAGTTTTCACGTGGGTACTGAGAACTGAACCTGGGTCCTCTAGGAGAGCACCCAGTGCTCTTTACTGCTGGGTCATCATTTAGCCCTACCAGAATGTTATTTTGGTGATGAAGACTCAGATGTATCTCTCATTTGTTGCTTCACCTTCCACAGGAATGTCTGCTCAGGAGCCCCCGTCTTCCTTTTAAGAACATTGATAGGTTTGCCAAAAATTGATCAGACTATAAGGAATATGTGTGAAAAGTCATTTCTTTGTTTATACTGAAGACCAAAGTATCTCTCTGATAGTTACAAAAGAATTCGAGATTTCTTTTGATTCATACTACATTTCTGATTGCAAAGTGAGATATGAGTAGTAGAATGTTAGTGTCACGTGAGGACTTGTCTACCTGCCTTCAAGCTTTTGAAAACTTTGACAAATGAGAACAGATAATACCATATGGAACTAAGAAGATTAACTATAGTAGATTGTATTTGTTGAGGATGGAATTTTCTGAGCAGGAAAAATGAGGTTGTAAGTAAAAACATGATAGGCAGCTGGGGTGATGACTTGGTAGGTATAATGTTTGCTGCACAAGCACGAGAACCTGAGTTCAGATCTCCATTATGCGCAAAAAATGTTGGCATGGCTGGGGCCAACCAGGCTAGCAGAATAAATCAGCTCCAAGTTCACTGAGAGAAGACGTTTTAAAAACTAAAATGGAGTTAGTAGTGATAATGTATACCTTTAATCCCTCCACTCCAGAGTCAGAAGAAGTCAGGTATCATGAGTTCCAGGTCTGCTGTGGTTAGAGAGGGAAACTCTGGATCAAACCAAACAAAATGAAATTGGAGAGTGGTTGCTAAACATGTTCCCACATCAAGATCTGTTTTACACACACACACAGACACACAGAGACACACACACACGAGAGAGAGAGAGAGAGAGAGAGAGAGAGAGAGAGAGAGAGAGAGAGAGAGAGAGAAGGTACTGCACACCTACTTGCAAGAACACTCATGTGCATAAAAACAAATAAACAAAAATTTTTGACTCAAATAAACAAAAAACACACTGGCTTCAATGAGCAGTGTTTTTCATTCTACCAAAATTCGTGTGCTGCTTCTCTACTCTCAGTGTAAAGGTATTTAGATTTCAGACTTAAGAGATGATTAGGACATTCCTAAATGAAGTTGACTCCATAATTTGAAAGGTCAGAGAGTTAACTGGTGCTTTTTCTATGGCATAAGGGTGAAACATGGACCCATCTGGCTATAACATAGGACATAGCAAAGTCAGCAGGCTGTAGCACCTGGTGGCCTTGATGTGCCCATGCTGGACAGCTCAGACTTTTGCTTTCCACCAATATGAGAAGCAAAGTTTTGCTTGAGTTTTATTTTTGACACCGGGTCCCACGTTGACTGGGCTGACTTAAAACTGGCTACATATCTGAGGCTGGCTTTGAACTCCTGATCCTTCTTTTTCTACTTCCTATGTATCAGAGATATACACCTCCACATCCATCTGGCCAGATCTTGTTTAGTGAAGTCACTTCTTCTATAGTAATTTGCTATAGAAGAGAAAGTGATTAAGACTCTAACATTAAGAGACAAAGAACGCAGATTTGACTCAAGTGTGCATTGATTCTGTGACATTACAGATGTGAGAATTTAGTGGTTCTATTGATAACTGTCTGCTTGATTTTCTGCACTGCATAATCGATATGACAATTAAAATATAACTGCACATAGCATCTTGTTTCTTTCTGATAATCTGTCAGAAGTTGGTACTAATTTGCTCATAGAAGAACTATCAAGAAATATCAGCTCATAAGAAGTACATGCTGACAAGAATCAGATATAGATTTCTCCTGAGAAACAGAGCCAAAGCATGTCAAATACAGAGGTGAATGTCAGCAGCAAACCACTGGACTGAGAACGGGACCCCAGTTGGAGGAATTAGAGAAAGAACTGAAAGAGCTGAAGGAGCTTGCAATTCCATAAAAACAACAATGCCAACCAACCAGAGCTTTCAGGGACTAAACCACTACCCAAAGACTATGCATGAACTGACCCTGGACTCCAATTGCATGGGTAGCAGTGAATAGCCTTGTTGGGGCACCAGTGGAAGGGGAAGCCCTTGGTCCTGCCAAGGTTGGACCCCCAGTGTAGGGGATTGTTAGGGGAGGTGGTAATGGGGGGTGGATGGCAAGGGGAACACCCATATAGAAGGGGAGGGGGAGGGGCTGGGGGCTGATGGACAGGAAACCAGGAAAGGGAATAACATTTGAAATGAAAATAAGAAATATCCAATTTAATAAAAATGTAAGAAAAAATTTAAAAATTAATAAAAATCAGCTCAGACATTTATTTATATATTAACTTGGTAAGTACTGTGCTTCTCTAATTTTAGCTATCTGTGCATTAGGGCAAAGTATAATAGTTTCTTAAACATTTTCACTAATGACTCATTTTGGCTTGAGAAACATTTGCACATCCTTGGGTATATAAGTATATAAACTAAGCAAATAGATCAACCATTTACTAACAATAAACTATAAAGATATTTCTTTTAAACCAATTAGCATAATTATGCATAGAATTTTATAATCTATTAAAAACTAGTGCACATTTTATTACTAATAGAATAAATGTGCTTGTTAATTTTCAGATAAGGAATTAAATCATGGATGACTATTCTACAGTGTACGATGAAAAGTATTTTCAACATCTTTCAAAGTTGATCTCTATTTATTCAGAATCATCAATGCTAAGGACCCAATCCCATTAATACACACTAAAAACTGGCAAATGTATGTTTGAATCCACTTCAAAATCATGGGAAACAAATTTTCCGAAGCTAAAATTTACGTAACAAATTTTTAATAAAAGTCAAATCAGCAAATCAGTAATTTTAAAATTCTGAAATTCTAACCCACAATATAAAGACAGACTACTATTTTGATACTTGTATAAAGAGGAATGATGGCAGGAAAATATTAAAAGTCTTTGGTTTTTATATATCTGCTCTCATAAGAACACAAAACTCTATGTGTACAATAGATATAATTGCAACTCCATATTGTGCAGTAATTTTGATGTGTGCTGAGGTGGTTAAGACACTGGGCTGAGTAGTGCAACAGCACTCAGTGAACAGTGTTAGAGTTGTGCGTTCAAATCCAAGGAAACAATGTCACATTACAGTGCTAACTACATCCACAGGGTTGTGTAATATATCTCTAACATGCTTTTATCTTGCTCTATACATTAAGATTCTATTCCTTATCTTTTTCTCTTATCCTAGACCCTCTCAATCATCATTTTATTTCCTGTTACTATGGCTTCATTACTCTAGATATCTCCATTGATGGAGCCATGAGTTATTTGATCCTGTGAGAATGGCTTTTTTCATTCAGCACAATGACATTTGGTTACAGATACTCTTCTTTCTGGGCTAAATAATCTTTCACTTTATGTATATATTACATTATTTTATCCAATTACTGGCTTGACTACTGCTTCCACTTCTTGGAAATTATAAGTAATGCTGCACTAAGCATGGCTGTGCAAATGATCTTCTAATACCTTGATTTAACATATATCATATATGTGGCACACACATACAGACACACACACAGACACACAGACACACACATACACACACATTTATATATGTATATATATATATACATATTTATCAAAAGTGAGAGTGTTATATCTTGTCAGAATTTTATCTTTAGGAATTTAGAACCTTGACACTGTTTTCAATAATAATTGTCTCACTTTATATTCCTACCAGCATCACCTAAGAGCTCTGTCTTCTCCACATCGGTGCTAACACACACTACTTTTGTAATAACAATAAAAAACAATCTCTTTCATCAGTGAATTTGTTAATGACTATGCAGTGCTAACTCACAGTAAATTGATTTGTATTTTAGTAATTATTAGATATTTTGAACATACTTTCATATGTTTGTTAGCCTTTTTCCTGTTGTATATAGTTTTTAAAGAAGTGTCTTCTTAGGTCTTTTGTCCACTTATAAACAGATTATCTTCATTGTTGAGTTGTGTGGATACTACCTTTGTCATATTTCATTACCTTTTCAATATCAACTCTTTACCCACAAAAAACAGAAAAGTGTTTTATACATAATGACAAATGGGACAATAGGCATATATTCTCTTACTATAGTATCACCTGTTTTTTTAACCTTTATCATAATAGCCATGAAATGATTGTTTAGAATACTATGCGTCTGTGTTCCCTGAACTTCAATGAATATTTTCTCCATGCTCCTATTTCCTGTGGGTCCATGTTAACAGACCCATTCTTGTAAAACAGGAACTTACAAAATCAGAATTAGCATTATTTTATACAGAGGTCATCATGGCTCCTATCACTGGAGGACATGGAACACTCGCAAATGCATGTGTGTGGTAACGGCTGCTACTACAACCACTTTAGTTCTTCAAAAGAAGATGAATCCTCAGAATTGTGCCTTACCCATAAAGCTTCTAAGTCCAAACTAAAGGAATTTCTATTTTTTTTTTTTGCCCAAACCACTCTCAGGGAGAAATAAAATTGTGTTAGCATTTTCCTTTCAAAATACTTCTTAATTCTTTGTACATTCTCAATAACTATCTAGCCTGTCTTCCATTTTTTAAAAGATTTATTTTATGTATATGAGTACACTCTAGCTGTCTTCACACACACTGGATCCCACTACAGATGGTTGTGAGCCACTGTGTGATTGCTGGGAATTGAGCTCAGGACCTCTGGAAGAGCAGTCAGTGCTCTTAACTACTGAGCCATCTTTCCAACCCCTTCCATTTTTTTAATAGAAATATTTTCTATAGAGATGGGTTGCTGTCCCAGTCCATATTTAGAGTAGCAAGATGACACACACTAGAGATTCTCTTTTTAACTACAGCCCCAATGACATCAAGTTACAGGACTTAATGTGAAGAACAGGACACTGAGCATGGAGAAATAGAACTCTATCTGTTAAGCACCAAAACATTTGCTGTTATTAGAAAACCACTTGGGAGTTCTATAAAGTTATCCACCTCAACAAACTCTTCAGAATTCTTTCAGTTAAGACCTTTCAGATAAATTATTTATTAATGGACATATTTGTTTGTTTGTTTGTTTGTTTGTTTGTTTGTTTGTTTTTACCCTGTCAACCTTTAGGAAAGTAGTTGTAGTCTAGGGGTCATTGGTTCTGGCATTGGAAAGAAATCCACATATAGGAGATGATTCCTGTAATTGCCTCTGGAACACACCATTTCTCCTACTCCATAATTTCAACAGAAAGCCATACAGTGCATGAAACAACCCCTGCTGGTTAGTCCTTTTGACTGTAGATTATAAAACATAAATCTAGAATGCACACTTGCAATCCTTTGTCACTTGCATCTTTTAAAACAGGTGTTTCCATTTCCCGTGTCAGTTCTTATTAACCCACTACTATTTAGGGTAGCGAGGAATATAAAAACTCCACTGAGACTGATCTTTCTGTATCTTCAGCCATGGCTGCACGAGAAGTGAGTGCTTTGTTCTAATGAAATTCAATTAGGAGGACCAAATTGATTCAATATATTTTATCCAAGACCCTTGATAGCTGTGGCATTGGCTACAGCTAATGAGTATAGGAATCAAAACCAAGACTATGTATCAAGTCTTGTCAATATCCATTTAGGGACCTTTTCCCCCAGCAAAAGGTAAAAAGCTCTTGGCAAGCGCTAGAACTGTCTTCTGTGTTGGCACACCAGGCCATTTTTATGAAGAGTTTAGGCTTTGGGGGAGGCCACCACTGTATACTATCATTTGGCGCATTGTTGTATAACTTAATTTCTCTTATATTCATGTCTCAGACCAAAGTGAAAGCCAACTAGGAAATCAGTTTCTTAAATTCTATCACCTTAGATATTGGCCTGAGCTTGCCTTGCTGGGCATTACCAAGCCTTTGATTTTTCTCTCAGATTCCCACAGAGATTTTCAAAGGATGTATGCCTCCGCAAGGTCCCTTTATGGTCCATTTAGCTCCTTTTGTTAAATAAATGGAAAGTCCAAGAGACAGTACAGAGTCAAAGAATGGGTCACTTGTCTCTAGTTACATGTGCAGAGACACAGACTACAATTAATTTCTTCTATGTTTTACTGTGATTTTACAGTTGATTTTCATTCCAACTTTTGACTTTTGTTTCTGAAGCTGTTTTCTCTGCTGATTGAGGACAATGACGAGGCATCCTTAGGCAATTGTTCATTTAGCCATAGTAGCAAGAAAAAGCCTCACAAAGTTCTACTGTGGTCATAGGACTAGATTCTTACTCACATTAAAACAGTGATTTGTTCCCAGAGGTCATTTGGAGGAACGTTGATATATGTGTAACCACACACACACACACACACACACACACACACACACACACACACACACACATGTATATATATGACATTTTATTTTACCTTGTGAGGAAATATTTGAGGGCTATTTCTTAAGTCATTAAAATACCTTTTACTGAAATTATCAGTTTTGATGGGCATACTTCAGGTATGCCCATCTGTAAATAATACAGTAAATATTAAGTCATTTTCTTATTTAGACTGTTTTATCAGATGACCTCTTAAAAGCTTACAACCACCTATCCAAAATTACAAAGTCACCATTGAATACCATGGACTTGGACTTCATTAAGTTTCCATTAGAGCATCCCTGTGCTTTTAATGCTGAACCACATGCTTCCAACCAAATAACATATATTACAGCCTACTGGCTTTACTATAGAATGGTTCTCTGATCTGAAGATGACCTCTCATGGTTACATGTTGAAAGTAATGTAGTAAGATCATTGTAGGGTAGTGTCACCTTCACCATCCTAATCAAAGGGAAATCCATTGTGGCTTCCACCATTTGGGGATATAGCCTTTATATCTGCTAATAAAGAGATTTATCAGTCAAAGGCTACCTTTGTAGCAAAGTACAAGCTCTTAACAGAAGATAAATATGCAGAACTTTTGGTGAAGAAATTTTTATCCCCCCCCAGAAACACCATGAGAGTGAGTGTCTAATGTTTCAAATTTTTCTTTCATCCTAGAATATCTTGTTTCCCTTTAGTTCCTGAAAGTTAACTTTTCTGGATATGCAATTCACAGTTGACAGCTCTAGCGCTCTCTCTCTCTCTCTCTCTCTCTCTCTCTCTCTCTCTCTCTCTCTCTCTCTCTCTCTCAATGAAAAGCACCACTAACTCTTCCCTTCTTGGTAATAGATGGGAAGAAAGTCCTGGAATTACTGTGCCCCTGCAGCTAATGTTATTTCCCTCTGGCTGTTTCCAAGAGTTATCTATGAGTTGTCTTTGCTTGTACTGGTTCTAATGTATGCTAGTTGGGATTCACTTGACTTCTTGGATCTGAAGGTTTGTATCTTTTCCCAGGATTAAAAAAAAATCCCCATTCATGAGTTCTTGGGGAACTCACTCATTGTCACTGTCTTCCTCCTCTTTTGGATTCCAGTGACATGAATGTTATATTTTTGTTCATGCATATATGTCTCTGAAGTTCTTGTCATTTCCCTTTCTAGTCTCTTTTCCTCCTTGTTCTTCATGACCACATTCTCTGATCTGTTTCCAGTTCACTGACTCTAGCCTCTGTCATCTCTAACCTGACACTAAGATAATTCAGTAAGTTTTAAGTTCTGCCATATTTTTTTAGTTTTTTTTCCCCACTTTCTCCCACTAGTTTTTCTGTACAAGTACCAATTCTTAAACTTTCATTTCTTTCTCAAGAAGAAAAATAGTTTCCAGAAATCCAAAATTTATATGTGTCCCATGCTCTTCAGAGAAGACGTGTCCCACAGTGGTTACATTAGCAAGGACACAAAATTTGTCTGGTTTGTTGGAGTCCATATTTGAAGTAAGAAATATTGCTATCACGACCAATATTTGGTGTTGCTAATAGGGCAGGAGAGAAGGAGGTAATGATGAAACTATCTTTACATGGAAACTCAGCCATGGAATAGATACTCTCAAGTATAAGTGCATTGTAAACAACAGTTGACAAGTAATATAACAGGTACTGACTGTGGGTAGGGATGTGGTGTTTTTAAATGGGATGACCAGAATATCACCTATAGAAATTCTATTGGAACTGAGATATGAATGATGAGATAGAGCTGCTCATTTAAAAAACTTTAGGAAAAACATTCCAGGCAGACTAATTGTGTCTTCACTTATCTCACTGTCTTTCTTCCATGTAAAGTTAACATGAAGAACACTGTCTGCTGACTGCTATGCCCAACTGCGGTATGTGATAAATTTATTTCTGGTTAAAAATTGACATGGCAGGAATTTTGAGTACAAAGGTATCTTTTGTTTTAAAAACTCAGGAACCTAGAAACCACATATTAACCAAAGATTGTGAAAAGGGGCTAAAAGCAGGAATGTTGAAAGGGCAGGGAGAAGTGACAGTGTAGAAAACAAAGCCACTTTTTAGAACTGACTCTGAAATACTGGAAAATCTAAAAGGCTATTTTTGTGCCAGGTGGATAGATGCACAGATGGAGAAAAGAAGAGCATCTTAATGCAAGCCCACAAAATGCAAGCTGACATAAACAATGGAGCTCAAATACATGCGATGACTGAGATAATCCAGATTCAACTCTCTGAAGGCCTAAGCATCAGACAACAACTTTAAGTTCTTGAGCACTTAATAAAATTGCAGAAAACTTTAAAATATGACTAATCTGGTAAGTAAGAGTAACCTGACAAACTAAAATAATAATTATAACCATCAATGCTGACCACCATATCTAAAACGAAAATTAGTATTGTTGTAAGTTCACTAAGTAGACAAGCTTCCAATCTAATTCTGGTTAGGATGAACCAAGCATTGTTTTAAATACTTCTGACATTCTGATTTGACCCTCACATAATCCCATGAGATAAAAATTGCTCCTTTTATAAACAGTAACTCAGTTTCAGAAAGCTAAGACAATGGTTCAGGTTCTTGCTGGGAATTAAAGGCAGAGCTCAGTGGAAGCATGCTGTCAGTCAACACTGGACACTATGCTACGGAGGCCATAATTCCTGAGGGTTTTTTTATTGTTTTCAGCTTAATTAAAAAGCAAATAGATTGAGTACACAAAGTGTGGTGTGCTTTCTTCTCAATACTTTCACTTTTCCCTGCCCTTCCTGCCTTTCTGCTTTTAGTCCCTTTCTGTAATCTTTGGTTTGAAATTTTAAAACAAAAGTGGAAGTCCATGATATTTGAACACATTTATTCAATGCTTCAAATTTTACCCAACATTTCTAAGGAATATTTGAATTCTATTGGATATAGGAATTTTATTACTGGTAAAAGCAACATATAATATTCCACTGGGTTTCAGTTTTGTTCTTGTTACTTGAAAAAGGGTCTTGCATAGTCCAGGATAGACTTCGCATTCTGTAAATGTTGCTTTTATTTCCTCAGAGGAAGTGACAAGGTGAGAGCCATACACAAGTTGTATGAATAGACAGGCTTTGACTGAGCCCAGAGCATTTCTTTCTCTGCTCTATTCCTAGGTCTAGGTCTGGAAGCTTCTCACCTCCATAAAATCTAATCTTACAAGATACTGATCCAATATGGCTTCTCTGGGCTTCTGACTGAATTGTTCTGCTTGACCTCAAACTAATTTGCAAATATGCTCTTCTGCCTCCTTCTCATCCTCTGATTCATTCTGTCTTCATCTATGTCTAGCTTGTTCTCTTTGTAAATTGTCTCTGTAAAAACTGTCCCAGTAAAACTTCCATACACATACCCCACCCCATTTTTCTCTCTCACTGCTGCAAAATAGCCTCTCTTTCCTGTATAATCTCCTGAGAGTTTGCCTTATCCTTTCTCTGACTCATCCTTTTTGTCAAATCTTTTTCTGATTTGTTGATTTGTTGGCCACTCAATTAGATGTCACTTTTAAGCATTGGTGCTTCCTTTTACAAACTAACCTTACCTGTGTTGTTAAGGATTAAAGGTGTGAACGAAGGACATGTTTGTACTCTAACAATATTATACTATAATCCAGGGTGTATCTGCATTCCAACTGGATCACACTTTTGGATGTGATCCCTAGCCAGAGTAGCCAGAGTAGCCAGAGCAGCCATGTTCCTGAATTAAAATTGCTCTACAACATTCTCGATGTAGGGGATGATGACCTAGGACTTCTGATCCTCCAAACTCTACTCCCTGGGTTATAGATATATAACACTATGTCTACTTATATTTGTTCTTAGAGATGGAAGGCAGGGCTTCCTATATACTAGCAAACATTCTACCAACTGCTACATTCATAGCCAAGAATTTCACTTTGATGTATATATTTTTGTGCTGTTCCCAAATGTTTCTTTTTATCTAGACCCTGTGTTAGATGTTAGGCTTTTCTCCTGGCATCTTTCATAACCTTCATTTTATATCACAGATCTTTGGGGAATTTTCATACCTTCCTTTCTTTTTATTTCAATTTTGCTGAATTGCTAGGATTTTAAGCACCTTTGACTTTTACTTTAATTATATCATTGTATTTATAAATAATGTGTTGAAGATAAAGTAAGTATCCATAAAATACTGCTTTAAGAGCATTTTTTAGTATTAGCATAGTTTTAGAAAACCATTATGTCATATAAAGAACATAGTTAAAAATTATTGATTTAATTCAGAAGGAAGCATTTCTGTCATTATTCAAATTGGTTCCCCATTTCTTCCACCCAAAACACTCATGCCTTTTATTCTTTTCACCTTCATGTAGTACAAGCATAGGCTTCAACTTGAATGCTATTTTGAAAATATATTTCAAATATTTTAAAGGTTTACTTACATTTGATTTCTTTATTCACAATCTAATGTTAGAATTTTCAACTATAAAAGGAGAAAATTATTCAGCTGAACTTTTGTATGTCTCCTTTCAAAGTCACTCTCATGGCATGGTCTATCCATAAGCTTCTCCGAAGAGGTTAATATTTAGTAACTAACTTTTGATGATCTGCAAATATTATATTGATTGCACACTATGTTGTTTAATCAGCTGTTCTAAGCCTGGTTTCTATTTATCTCTATATTCTGCAAGACATTTATCTGTAAAGAGTCAACCATACTGAAAATCATTGTGCTTTGCTCTTCTGATATAATGGCATAATTATTGATTTTCATACTACATTTAATTTTCTGTTGTTAACACACCCTGTATCATTTATATATTTATTATATTAAAAATTCCCCAAAGTATTCCATTATGTTGTTTTAATACTCATTTCTATATTTTTATATAAATGCCTGCCAAAATTAAATGATACAGTATATTTTCAACACATTACTTTTGTGGTTAAAATCTAAACACATTTAAATATGGAATAAATTAAAGGTATAATACTTTCATGCAACTTTTCATGGTTTATATTTTAATACAAAATATTAAAATAAACTAGTTTTGATGACCAATTGTGCAGAATTTATTGGACATTTCTCAACAGAATCAATAACTGAATAAACAATGATGCTACTTTGGGGCTTTTTTCTTAAATTAATAAATTAGATTACATTTCCAGATTATATGTGGGACACTAGAAAAATAGCATGTTTTCCAGATGAACAGACTAACTTGCATGACTCTTCATAATCTCTTCAGCAAAGCAGACAAATCTTATGTGGAAAGTTACTTCCTGTATATCTTTGCCCTAGCTCATTGATTCCTGAACTTGAACAATGCTAAAATAGGAATAGGGACACATTAAGCTTCTCTGAGTCAGTTATTCCATGTGCCCTTAACCTTAATTATATTGGTTTGCCCTTCTCCTGTGGCTGCTAAATATTATACTATGCAAAACTATTCCTGGGACTATTGACAAATATGTCAAACCTAGTGCTCATCAAAACTGATCTAACTGTCCTGTATCTTGGCATGTGCAGGCAGTTGTGGGCCTTTTGGTTAATTTCATGAAGTTCTGTGGAGAAAGATAAGTTCATAAACACCAGAATCTCAAATGGAGGAAATTTGCTGGTGTACCCTACCTGTTTGAAGCCAGTTCTTATGATCACAGGCAAAAGACCTATTTATCCAAACTGGTATTGGGGAAACACTATTTTTAAACAATATATAGCAATCTGGACCCAAACAGGAGGAAAAAAGCACAATTATTTAAAATTGAAATAGAAATAATATAGTATGCAAACAGGAAATGGGGAAAACTTGATGTCCAGGTTGACAAGATCACAGGAAACAGCCCTTCAATTCACACAGCTATGCTGAGGTAGATGCACGCCATCAGAGGTATCCTTTCTGGTTGCTCAGTGTCCCCGCCTATATACTACCTGAGCTGATTTTTTCAAATATAATATGGTAATTGTAAGATAGGTAACATTGGATGAGGTTAGAACTGAGGATCAGTAACCTAAGTGTGCATCAGTTCAAATGGATGGGACTGATACTATAAATTATAAGGAATTAAATCATATCAACAGACTAGTCTTCTTTTTCATCTACTCTCACCAGAACAGGACTATTTCTTAAGATAGCATTTGGTTAATGCACCATTTACTCTTTGTTCTTCATTTCCTTTGTGTTTAAATTGTTTATGAGCAACATGGTCTCCTGAGCAACAACTTTCTGTGTGAGATATGTCAGCTGCATTTTGAATGAATTTATCAATCAGTTTTAAAGGTTTCAAGTTCTTAAGAAAGCAAATCTGTTTAACAAAATTCTGTATTGCTGTGTTGGTGGTACGGCTTACTGCAAAGTATGAAGATCTAAGTTCAAACCCTGAATACCCACATAAAATCTGAGCACTGGAGTGTGTTTCTACAACCCCAGCACTGGGGGCAGCATGAGATAGGTGTTCCCAGAGGGCTTTCTTTTTTTTTTTTTTATTAACTTGAGTATTTCTTATTTACATTTCGAGTGTTATTCCCTTTCCCGGTTTCCGGACAAACATCCCCTCCCCTCCCCCTTCCTTATGGTGTTCCCCCCCCACCCTCCCCCATTGCCGCCCTCCCACAACAGTCTAGTTCACTGGGGTTCAGTCTTAGCAGGACCCAGGGCTTCCCCTTCCACTGGTGCTCTTACTAGGATATTCATTGCTACCTATGAGGTCAGAGTCCAGGGTCAGTCCATGTATAGTCTTTAGGTAGTGGCTTAGTCCCTGGAAGCTCTGGTTGGTTGGCATTGTTGTACATATGGGGTCTCGAGCCCCTTCAAGCTCTTCCAGTTCTTTCTCTGATTCCTTCAGCGGGGTCCTATTCTCAGTTCAGTGGTTTGCTGCTGGCATCGCCTCTGTGTTTGCTGTATTCTGGCTGTGTCTCTCAGGAGCGATCTACACCCGGCTCCTGTCGGTCTGCACTTCTTTGCTTCATCCATCTTGTCTAATTGGGTGGCTGTATATGTATGGGCCGCATGTAGGGCAGGCTCTGAATGGGTGTTCCTTCAGTCCCCAGAGGGCTTTCTGACCAGCCTGTAGAGCCAAAATATCCAGCTGTAGTTTCAATGATAGACTCCATAACTTAAAGTAAAGAGCAAAAGAAGATACCACCATCTGCCTGTGGCTTCCACACATACACACAGAAGTGAATGCAACCCCCATACCTTCTGCATATGCATGAATACAACAGACAGATATACATGTGTACATATGTGTGCACACACATGCATACACACACACACACACACACACACACACACACACACACACACACACACGCGTGCGCGCGCGCGGGCGCCAAAAAACATAGATACACACCAAAACAGAAAGTAGATCTAAGCCCTCCTACAACTTCCCCCATGACTGTGATCCAGAAAAACTCCAGTCTTGAGGTCTTTCACTAAAAAAATAAATAAATAAACCCAACGTTTATTATTTTTCACAAGAATTCATTACAGTTCCATCATAGATTAGTTATTCCTGCCCCCCCCCCGGCCTGATTGTTTTTGCAACTGAAAGTAAATAATAATCAAAAAGCTCCTGGGACATTCTATTCTGTACGGGTCACACTGGGAAAGATCCCCACTGCATGGCATCATGGCTAAAAGACCTGATGATTGGAACTATCTCATCACCATTTGAGTGAGTCATGAAGTGTGTGTGTGTGTGTGTGTGTGTGTGTGTGTGTGTGTGTGTGTGTGTGTGTACACCCACATTTACTGAAGTCTGATGGGTTTTGGCCAAAAAAAAATAAATCATACAATGAAATCCTACCCCTGGAGTTGATGAGATTGGAAATGATCTGTTTAGGATCTAGGAAAGTGACTTGCCAGCCAGTGTTGGAGCATACTCTATTCCTAGCACTAAGGAGGCAGAGGCAAGTGAATGGCTGTATATTTGAGGCCAGTCTTGTCCAACAGAGTGAATTCCAGGACAGCAAGGGCTATACAGAGAAACCCTGTCTTAAAACTTCAATAAATAAATAAATAAATAAATAAATACGAATAAGAATAAGAAAGGGAACAGGAAAAGGAAAAAAGAAAAATAAGAAGAGCAAAAGCAAAGAAGAGGAGAAAGAGAAAGAGGAGGAGGAGGCAATACTCTTCCAACATGCAAGAACAGAGAAGGAAGAACCACTTAGGAGAAAGGGCCCTCAATAGATACCTGCTTGCATCTACATCTTGAACATCGTAGGTGTCATACTATGAGAAGTAAGTTTCTGATACTTAAGAATTCCTTAGATTGTGATATTTGGTCATGATAGCCCCAGCTGGCTAAGACATTTCATCTATCTAAATTTCTATCTATCTATCTATCTATCTATCTATCTATTAAATTATTTTCATTTAAAAAATATCTATAACATTTTCCTCTTTTGTCCACTTTGTCTATACTCTAATTTTATTCCAAGATCCTTTTTCCACCTCGTGAAATATTTTGCTGTTATATTCATTGGATAACTTGCAGATTTTGTCATAAATTCTCTTTTCAACAAAACATTGAAATAGATTTAATAAAAGTCAAAATAAACTACTTCTCTCTGTTTATAAAAAGCAAACCTAAGAAAATTTATAATGGAAGAATTGTCCTCTGGTCTTTTTTTTAAAAATCATCTTTATGTACTTCTCAAGATAATCATAACTGTAAGTAAAAGAAGTACAATACAAACCAATTTAAGGAGGAAAATGAAGTTCATTATTCCCATATATGAGAATTCTACAGTTACTGATAGAATCCCAGACTCATAGGTGCCATCCATTCTGTT
Organism: Rattus rattus; assembly: GCF_011064425.1. Lineage (NCBI taxonomy): Eukaryota > Metazoa > Chordata > Mammalia > Rodentia > Muridae > Rattus > Rattus rattus. The sequence goes on from NC_046160.1 coordinate 51,945,847, forward strand.
TTTCCCCCCAGTTACCTGTCTCTCCACAGATTTTGAAACAATAGTAAGCAGTGGGTTCTGTCCTTTGGCTCAGCATTCAATAATGTTAGACACACAAAGGCCCAGAGCCCCGCATTAAGCAACAGGAGCATTGAATCATATCTTTTACATTCTTAACTATGCTTTTCTTTAGCTATGGAACTGTGTGGCTTTTTTTAATCAAAAGAGCAAATAATTTAAAGATAAAGGCTCGGTGTAACTTTTTGTATATTAGATGTAGAATTTATATAGTTTAAGTTAGGATGACAGAGCATCTTGTTACTCTCATTGTCACATCTTGTAAGTATCAATGCACCAGTATCTCTCTAGGAGGCTCACTCATGGGACACTTGTCAATATCTAGAGGCATTTGGAGTTGTCTCAGATATGTTGCTAATAATCTTATCATCCAAAAGCAAAGGCCTATGATTCTACTAAGTATCATACAATACATAGAGCCCACAACAAAAAAGTACTGTCTCTAAATGTAGATTTCACTGAAACTTGAAGCTTTGCTCTCCAAAATTGTTCTTCTCTGCCCCGCCACTTCATATATTCAACTCACAACACCAGTGTCCCAGACAACCAGTACCAGTAGGAGCTGTACTTGGCATTTAGAATGAAATCTTGTTTCTCTGTAGAGTTTCTTGGGAAAGCAGCAATTATTTTTTTTTCTCCATCTTTATTAACTTGGGTATTTCTTATTTACATTTCAATTGTTATTCCCTTTCCCGGTTTCCAGGCCAACATCCCCCTAACTACTCCCACTCCCCTACTATGTGGGTGTTCCCCTCCCCATCCTCCCCCTATTACCGCCGTCTCCCCAACAATCACTGGGAGTTCAGTCTTGGCAGGACCAAGGGCTTCCCCTTCCATTGGTGCTCTTACTAGGCTATTCATTGCTACCTATGCAGTTGGAGCCCGGGTCAGTCCATGTATAGTCTTTGGGTAGTGGCTTAGTCCCTGGAAGCTCTCGTTGGTTGGCATTGTTGTTCATATGGGATCTCAAGCCCCTTCAAGCTCTTTCAGTCCTTTCTCTGATTCCTTCAACGGGGGTCCTGTTCTCAGTTCAGTGGTTTGCTGCTGGCCTTCGCCTCTGTATTTGCTGTATTCTGGCTGTGTCTCTCAGGAGAGATCTACATCCGGTTCCTGTCAGCCTGCACTTCTTTGCTTCATCCATCTTGTCTAATTGGATGGCTGTATATGTATGGGCCACATGTGGGGCAGGCTCTGAATGGGTGTTCCTTCAGCCTCTGTTCTAAACTTTGAAAACAGCAATTATAATAGGCTTCACTTCTTTGATTCTAACAGATGGAGGCACAATATCGTCCAATAACCAACAGGACATGTCATAGCCAGAGAGAAGGAAAAATGCTTGTCTCTCCTGTGTGGAATGAGTGGTTACACACTTCAGTCCGTGTGACTGGAATGATATGGATGGAATGTTTAACTTACTTTTCTTGAAAGATGGACATGACAGTGTTTATTTTGTGTGGTGTTTTGGGGAGAATATGGGGTGCTCAGCATGCATAGTAGCTTCAAGGGTGGTATCTTAGGGTTTCCATTGCTATGAACAAATACCATGACCAAGGCAACACTTAGAAAGGCAAACATGTAATTGGGACTGGATTACAGTTTCAGAAGTTTAATCCATTATCATCATGGTGGGAAGGATAGCCTCACCCAGGCAGACTTGATGCTGAAGGAGGTGAGAATTTTACATCTTGATCTGGAGGCAGTCAGGAAGAGGCTGTCTTCCAGGCAGCTAGGAGAAGAGTCTCAAGGCCAATCCCCAAAGTGGCATCTATAACAAGGTCACACCTCCAAAAAGGTCTTACCTCCTAATAGTGCGACTCCCTGAGCCAAGCATACTCAAACAACTGTAGTTGGATCTCTGTTCCCACAGCTTCCTGGAGAAATCCATGAGTCAGGCTTTTACAGAGTATTCTGCCCATTGAGCCATCATGAATGATGATTAAAAGTTGTGTATTTAACAATGCCAAATCCCTGACAAGTCTTCCTTCTAATTTAGAAGGAAGGTAGTTAGGGGAAAAAAGCTCACATTTTATAAAAATGATGAAATTTGTCATGCTAATGACTGACCATATTTTGTTTATTTTGTTTTCTTTTTCTAATGAAGGAAAGCTTGGAAATTTAAAAAGCCAATATACAGAAGAATCAATAGGTTAATCACCAATTAGGATGATCAAGCATAGATTTATACAAGGTCTAGCTAATGAGATACTGTTAATTGTTTAATGCATGGATTAAAGTAATTTAGGGGAGGAAATATTTTCCCACTCTGTTACAATTATTTTCTCATCAAATATGCATTGGATGTAGACCATGTTTTCTAAAACTCTGCTGTTACTGGAGATGCAGAATGAACATATTTTCTAAATTGTTTTGTGAACTCATTATAGTACATCTATATGTTGCTCAAATTCCCTCTAATGGGAAGCATTTCTTCCATTGCCAAGAATTTTAACCACTGAAGGTCTAAGTCTCAGTCTCTTCCCAAGACCTTCCACTTAATTGCATTCATAGACCCTAGGGTAGCCTACTCTAAGACCTGGTAGACACTGATGGCCTGGCACCTGCCTCAACTGGCACTACACGATTGTTCCTATTATCCATGATGGATATGTCCCAAGTAGGTGCCTGAGACTCCTGATATTTATCTTCTGGTACTGGCTTTACTAAACTATTCATAAATATTAGTATGATTACTAGATAAAGAGCTTCATTAACAATCACCTTGACACCAAGAGAGTCAATCTGATAACAAAGGTCGATTGTATAACTAATAAGCAGGTAGCATATACAGTGTTGAAGCACTGAAGAAATGGCTACTCCCCTGATAGAAGAGATAAGGATGATACAAAATTTTATCCTATCAGTAAAACAGCACGAAAGGTAAGGATGGTGGTTCTTTCCTTTAATACCAACACTCAAAAAGCTGAGGTAGGGGGAACTGTGTGAGTTCTATGTCAAACTGGTCTACATAGTAAGCTCCAGGATAGTCAAGGATATAGAAAGAAAACCTGTCTCCAAATAAAAAAACAAAACTGCATGAAAAACCCACATGATGGTACATGCTTATATTCTCAGCACTCCGGAGAGTTGTCCCATCAAGAATTCAAAGCATCAGGAGCCACATAATACAATCTTGTCTCAAAAACAAGAAAACAAACAACCAAGCAAACAAGCTTCTTCAGGAAAAAATGTTATGGTTGAGGCTGCAGTAAAGCTGAAGACAAAATTAGATCCTTGTCACCAAGCAGGGCCACTGGTCAAGGACATAAATAACAAGTCCCTAGACCTGTTCTGCTTGCCCATTAAAAAATACAAAATTATTGACTTTTTATGGGTCTATCCCTAAAAGAATGAATTTTCTAAAGACCATGCCAAAAGCAGACTCAGGCTGGCCAGAAGAACAGGTTGAAGACTTTTTGTTGCTATGGGGACTATAATGGTCATGTAGGTCTTGGTATTAAGTGCTCCAAGGAAGTAGCCACTGCCTTCCAAGGTGTGAGTTAGCCAAACTTTCCATTATCTATGGGTGAAGATGCAATTTGGGGAAACAAGGTTGTCAAGTGCCACACTTGTTCAATACAAAGTGACAGGCCACTATGGCTCTGTGCTTGTGCATCTCATCCCTGCCTCCAGAGGCACTGGCATTGTGTCTGCTCCAGTGCTCACCAAATTTCTGATGAATGCTGGCATTTACAACTGCTACATACTACCCAGCCACCCTGTACAACTTTTCCAAGCTCACCTTTGAGGTTATCTCCAAGACCTATAGATACTTAACTCTCAACCTCCCAACTGTGTTCACCGAGTCTCCTTTTAAGGAACTCACTAGCCATCTTGTGAAAACCCACAGCAAAGTCTCTGTTCAGAGGACCCACACCCCAGCTGTATCTGCCACATAAGAGTATTTATATAAGAAAATAAAGTGAATTAAGTCTGTAAAAGGAAAGAAAGGAAAAACAAAAAAAATACAAACACTTGAATTAAAATGTACTGATTTCTTCTGTTGTGAAATTGCTGTTTCACATTTCCATATAGCAGTAACTACAGGTAGGTGAACCAAAAGAATGAGTTAGAAAACCTCTTGGGTGAGGGAATTCAATTTTTATAATGCTATATTCTAGAGTTTACTTCCTCTGCCTACTTATCTATCTATCTATCTATCTATCTATCTATCTATCTATCTGCCTATCTATCATCTATCTTGTCCATCAATCTATCATTTGTTTAAAGTATTATCTATCAATCATCAATATATCAACTGTCTATATGCCTATTATCTATATATCATCTTTCTATATTTGTCTATAAATCATCTATGTATCCTCTATAAACCAAGTATGTATTATCTTTTAACATACCTATCATTTATCTATCTTCTGTCTATCATCTACCATCTGCCCATCATCTATCAATCTATCTATCTATCTATCTGTCTGTCTGTCTGTCTGTCTGTCTGTCTGTCTGTCTATCTATTGGGTTTTTGAGACCGAGTCTCACTCAAGCTCCAACTGCCCTCAAACTTTCATGGTAGAAGAAGAATTTAATGTTAAATATGTTTAATGTTCAATCTTGTTATTTCTCAAGGAGAAAAAACACACTAAAAGCGCACATTATATTATGAAATAGGATTTAAGAAAAATTACTCTGTCAAAAATGCACTGACTTCACTATACATTCTTAGAGCGGCAACATTAATTGGTGTAATCACTTTTAAGATATTTTGGCATCATTTCATAAAATTAAAAGCAAGAAATACATTAAAGTAAGTCCATTCCTTGGCTCCTACTGCCTGAACTCTCCTGCTACAAGAGACATATTGTAAATAGGATTGTCCATACTAGGAAAGGCTAGACATTGCTCTCCAGGAATAAAGCAGGCGAACAATGACAACCTGCTGTGAAAGACTGCATAGTAGTGAAACTGAGCTAACTGAAGCTCCGGCAACAATATGGATAATCTTTAGTTACATTATGTTGACAGAAAAAAGAAGCAGAACACATTATATGTTATTTTTCTAAAGCTTCAAAACAAGCAAAAGTAAACAACATATTGTTTAAGAACACATGCATATGTGGTAAAAATGTTTTTAAAAAGAAGAAAGGAAAGCAAGTGAATGCTAAGTACAAAGCCACGATGGTGCTACCAATTCACACAAAAGCACAGGGATTGGACAGTAGACCACAGCAAAAACATAGACCACCACCCAGGGCATGGCAGCTCAGGCCTATAATGCCTTTATTTGTGATGTTAGGACAGGAAGATTGTTCCAAGTTCAAGGCTATAAGGCTAGAAAGTGAGTTCTCTGACATCCTAGGTGACATTCAGATGCTGTATTGAGAATATCTTGCAATGAGCCATTTTCCAAAGTGGAATAGCCACTTGAAAACTGCCCATATTTCAGTAAATAACCTCAAACACAAACTCATGCAAGCAACCATACCTCGAGTCACAGATGAAAAGCAAAATGAAAATACTAAGGACTTTCTAGGGAAGAATGATGGTTCTACATGACCGGGATGAGAGAGGGCGAAGAAGAGGATGAGAAATGACCAAACTATATTACACGCATGTATACAATTTTCAAAAAGCAAAGAAAAGAAATTTTTAGAAGAAATCTCCTCCTCTCAAGGGGGAAAAACAGATCAAGTGTGAGTATTGACAGTTTTAGGCCTTGATTTATAATTATGGGTTCCAGTATTTCTTTATGATTGTGCTTCATGTCTTAATATATGCTATATCTCCTATGAGTAAACAAACACTACCCAATGGGCATAGGAGAGAGTTGACTGAGTAATTTGAACATTGATTCAAACAAACCTACCAAACAATATTAAGGCACCAGGAAATCTGTAACTCAGAGTAGCATTTAATGATGTTATATGATTATTAATAATGTATTTGATATACATATCAGGATGGCCATGGTGTTTTGAACTTTGCTTTCAAAGGCACCTACTAAAATGCTTACAGAGTAAATAGAAACATGATTAGATGAGGCTTCAATATAATTCAAAGGTTAACTAGACATAAGTGGATCTCTGGTGAAATAATACAAAGTGCCTCTCCTGATCATTTTATTAGTATCAGTGGTAGTAGTAGTAGTAGTTGTTGTTGTTGTTGACTGATAAATTTATTTCCTAAGAAAGTTTTTATTAAATGTCTTTAATCTCTTCCATTGAGTGGTCTATTCGTTTTTTAAGTTCCTCCTAGGAGAGAAGCTCACAAGTTTGGAAGGCTAGCTAAGAAATTGGTAATAATTCATGATTTCTAGAGGTAGATCTGTTAGCTTTAAAGGTGTGGTCCTGGTTAGCTAATCATAATCAACCAAATGGCCCCACACCATGAATACATAGCGTGCAAATTGAACTCTGGGGTTGGGAGTAGTGAGTAGGTCATGGAAATAGATCTGGAAGGAGACAGTGGAAGGAATTCATATGAATGTAACTAAAATACATTGTATGGATCAGTGAAATGTTCAAATAATTAACAGAAATACTATATTTCATTAAAAATGCCTCCTCTACAGAAATGACATCTTTCACTTTTGATTTCCCCTTTTCTAATAATTTCATCTGTTCTTCATCAGTTCAACCTAAGAATGCAAAAATATGTGTATTTTATATCCACATTAAATATATCAACCAAACCTACCCTATTACATGTCTTTATCAAAATATAGTTTACTTCAACTTTTTTTCTTTCTTTCTTAAGTTTCATTTTTTGTACAGTCTATTCCTCTTGAATTTCCATGAATTCATAAACTTCTATCGTCTAGAATCTGGAAGCTTTAATTATTTACAGTACAGAAGAAGAAGTAGAAGATGAGGAAAAAGAAAGAGGAAAAGAGGGTAAGAGAAAGAGGAAGGAAGGAAGGAAGGAAGGAAGGAAGGAAGGAAGGAAGGAAGGAAGGAAGGAAGACCATGTACAGCTTTCATTAACCTTGATGGCCACCTCCAGCTGAGCATTTTGGATTTTCTCAATGTTTTACTACTTTTCAAACTGATCTGCCTATAGAGATGGCTGCATGCATTAGCACTCCTCTTCCATGTTCAAAACTATGTTGTAATTAATCTTCAACATGTAGCTTCAGAGTTGCTTCTTGCTATTCTAAATTTATTCAACTTTTGAGATAACTTTTCTTCAGTTAGATAACTGACCTTCTCTTACATCCTGCCCTAACTTCTGTAACCTCCTTAGAAACACATCCCTCCACCTTAGTATTTTCAATATAATGCCTATCTATATTCACAGAACTCTCCTGCCTGGCAGACACTCTTCTCTAATTCTCTCTCTCTCTCTCTCTCTCTCTCTCTCTCTCTCCCTCTCTCTCTCTCTCTCTCTTCTTCTTCTTCTTCTTCTTCTTCTTCTTCTTCTTCTTCTTCTTCTACTTCTACTTCTACTTCATCTTCTTCCTTCCCTTACCATTCTCTCCCTCAGTGCCTCTTAATTTGAATCTTCAAGACTCCATTATTTTTCATCCTTGACTGTAGAGAATCACTCTGCCCAATTTATATATATATATATATATATATATATATATATATATATATATATATATATATATATATGCAGACACCAGTGGCTTTGAGAATATCTATAGCCCTAAGATTCTAATCACTCTTTTTTCCTCTCTTTTTGGAATCTTATTCACATTCTACTGCTGTAAAATGACAACATGACCAAGGCGACTTTTATAAACAAAAATGAAAACAACAAAAACAATAACAATATTTACTTGGGGCTTGTTTAGAGTTCCAGAGATTTAGTCTGTTATCTTCATGGCAGGGATCATCCAGGCATAGAGGCAACTGCTGGAGCAGTTACTACAAACAACATCCTGGTCTATAGGCAGACAGAGAAAGGGACACGGATTCTGACATGTGCTTTTAAACTCTGAAAGCCCACTGCCAGTGACACACTTCTGCGAATAAGGCCACACCTGCTGCAATAAGACACAGCTCCTACTTCTTCCCATCCAATCAGTGCTCCACTCCCTAGTGACTAAGCATTCAAATACATGGGTCTACGGGGGCCATTCCTATTCAAACCAGCACAAATCATAACTATTAATTATTTTCCCTTTGCTGGTCAAGGGTTTGTTCAAGAAAACAGTAAGACTCCAAGAACTTCATTCAAGAAATTAGTAGGCTGAAGAAACCAAAGAGTTATATAACCCATGACCAGTATTGTACAGTCCCCAAGTGGGGATGTGAAAGAACAAAACATAAAGGTTCCTGTTAACAACTGTATCAGCTTGCATTACTCAAGCTGGTGACCCTCTCAAGGACAAGCAGCTACTAGGCAAAGTCCCATGCCTGCCATTTCCTGTATGATACAGTGCCCCAAGATCAGTGCCTTCTCCTTCTGGCAAGCTTTAATGTCTCATACACAGTTGTTCATTGACAAATACTTACAGCAATGGGTCTGGAAAGAAAGATTCCACATGTTCAGCTATGGCAACATAGAATACATTTATGAAAGTAGGAAATATTTCTGAGAGTCATTATCAATTTAGATACTAGCAAGCTTCTTCCATGCCAGTATCCTTTACTTGATAAGTAGTACTGTTAGTTATCTAGCTGCTCAAGGCAAACTCTATCATTAGGTTCGGTATGTGCATGTTCATGTATGTGCCTGTGTGCATGACACACAGATATGCATATGTGTGGAGAGTAATGGTCAATTTCAAATGTCATTCCTCCAGCTCCATGGCATGAATCTGACATCATAGGTGCCTGAATTAATTCACATACACATACTCACATGAAGACACATTCGATGCCCATAATTAAACCTTATTTTAAAAAATTTTTTTTGTCTTATTTGTTTTTGACACAGGATCTTGATATGTAGTCTTGACTCTCCTACTATATAGACCACATTGGCCTTGGTCTTGGAAACATCAGAGATCTGCCTGTCTCTGCTTTCTACACCTGACATGAAAGGTGTGAGCCACCATCCAGTAAGCAGACAGGCACCATGCTACCTAGTTGTAACCCAAGATTGTCACTGTAGAGGTTCAGTTCTCAGGAAATCTTTAGCATTGAATTTGGCAACAACAAAAGCAAAGTCACTCCTGACTGCTACACCTAAACAGGCAGACACATTCTAAAAACAATTCTGTGGTTTGAAGAAACTGAGGTCACAAGGTCTTTGCCTTATTTTATTTTATTTTATTTTTTAATTTTCTAGCAAGCACTCACAATTCTTATACTACCCTATTTTTGTATTTTCTTCTGAGAACCTATGCACGTCAGCCAGTATTCTGTGACCACACAGTATTGCTGTCCCCAAATATTCACCTAGCTAGTATTATACATTCATGCATGCCTCAATTTAATCCCCAACAAAAGCGATGTCTTTCCCAGGATAACCAGAACTTAGCTTCCAATTTTAATTTTGCACATGAAATTTTGCCATGAGAATTTCTTTTATTGATTATTTTTCTTATAGTCTCTTTCATATTTGACCCCAGAAATTATTTTGTTTATTGTATTCTCTTCTGTGGCTTATTGCCTAGAACAGTGGTTGAAGGAAAACATGCATCAATAAATATATAGAGAACGACCAGTCACCTTACCATGCTTTATAATAACTGTGATATTTCTTATATCATTGTGCTTGCAGAATACAGGATTTTTTTTATTTGTCTTTTTTTATTTGTTTTTTTATTAGTCACGGACTAATGGACTACTAAACTGTAGTCCATTCTGTGGGAGCCACCATGCAACGCATGAAACACTACTGCTATTCTCACAGATGGTGTGATGGGAGTGTGTCTGAAGACAGCCAAGTCTTAGACTGGCCAATTACTTCAGCTATGGAAATGTTTGTTAAAAACAAGTGCTATCTCATATAATTTCCATGTAAGAAGCAAACAAAAGCAGACAGTGATGAGAACTGAAACTGAGCATACATGTAAGACAGAGACAAGAGTGCAAGGTAGAGTGAAGTATGAGGAGTAGAGATGACAATTCATAAACAATATACTGAACAGGCTACAGATCGGAGTGGCAGAAAGAGAAGCTAGGGATCCACCCCGATTTCTTAAGTTGATGGTTTATTCCCATTGCCATAGCCCCCAATGCTTTTAGGTGAAGTTCCCTTGGAATTACAGTGAGTAAATCTTAAATTTCTCATTTTTTATTAGCCATGTACCCATAATTACTTCCTTACAACTGGTATAAGCTTGGCTGAGTTTCTTTTTCTGGCTAAAATGAATCTAACTAAACAGATCATTTCTAGTTTCTATTTCTGTACCCTATCATGACTGACAAATAATTGTGTTATCCATGCCATATCTTGAACAAGGTCCTAGATTGTAAAGTGTGGATACATACAGGCAGACACTCACACTTACAGAAAGTAAAAATCAACACATCTTAAATAGGAAAAGAGGGAGATAGACAGCTCAGTGGATAGGAGGAACACTTGTTAGTCTTCCAGGGGACCCAATTTAGTTCCAGGCACCTATGTCTGATGATTGACGACCATGTGTAAGTGGACCTTCAGTGGACTTGACATCTTTCTCTGAAATTCACAGCATATGCACACACACACACACACACACACACACACACACACACACACACACACACACACACACACACAAACACACAGAGTCATACTTTAAAATAAAGTAAATCGTTAGAAACATGAAGAAGAGAAATAGTAGTATATGCATTATCTGAGGTCAAATTTATATTTTACACTCAGGAAAGAATAATTTAGTTAATGGACAGGTTCAACACTTCACTCTGATTAAAAATATAGAGGAGGTGGGATTTGAACCCTTGGCCTCTTCATTGTCTTAGAAAGCTGATCTGCTTACTTCATTTTGCTATTTTACTACTTTCACATGCTTCCTTGTAAACCAAGAAAAATCAAGCAAGAAACTTCTAAGAATTCCAATAAATACTATATTAGGGGGACAAACAGTTCTGGTGTACAACTATGGAATGTAATGTCTACCCATAACAGCACTCTGTGCTACATTTCAAAGATTAAAAAAATATGGCTGGAATGATGGCTCTGTGGTTAAAAGCATGTGCTGTTCTTCCAGATGACCTATGTTCAGTTCGCAGTGCCCACATGGTATTACATAACCATTGATAACTGCAATCCCAAGATGTCTGACTTTCTCTTTTGGTCTCTTTGGCCATCAGGCATGAAAGTAGTGTCCACATACATGCAGAAAACATGTCCACGCCTAAAATAAAAGACTCTAAATGGGCAAATTTCTAATGTTTTTGACATAAAGAAATGAAAAGTTGTTTGAGGAGATAAATACATTTATTCTGATTTAGGCACAGCAAATACTACATGATACCAACTTAGATATAATTTCTATGTATCTATGACGAAGTTGATATTAAAAATACATTTTTAAAAAATTAGCTGATTGTGGTAGCACTCGTTTGTCATTCTAGCACTCTGGAAATAAAAATGAGAACTTCCTCTCAAAAAAAGAAAGGAAGGAAGGAAGGAAGGAAGGAAGGAAGGAAGGAAGGAAGGAAGAATCTTTAAGTTATGAGTTTTTAAATTGTAGGATCTTGAGTAGTATTCATTATTAAAATGTGGAAACCATACATCCAGGGCTAGGGCTCTTAGGGATAGTACTTACTATCATGTGCTTACCCACCTCTTGTAATAAGTGTTAGTTACTAGCATTTCGGATAGTGAAATCATTTTTACTCTGCCTATACGTGAGACAGTGCTAATTTTGATGAAATTTGATGAACTCTGATTTTATTGCCAGCTGTGTTTCATATGCTATTCATCAAAAGAAAAAATAAATATAAACTACAAGGTTGTTTAATATATGTGCATTTCATTTTATACCTTCTAAATATATTCACTCTATTTTTAAATGCTCACATATTTTTAGTTGAACCCCTCACAAATGCACCTTTAAAAGAAATGCCCATGGAGCCATAGAAGGATATGAGAATATCTATTTTAGTAGAGAGATTGTGGTTAGGGAGAAATGGCCTCTACTATATATAAATTTTTCAGGCAGGATTAATGGGCACCTTTTAAATATATTCTTATCATCCCTTTTCTCCTCCTCATGCCTTCCTTCTACACTGTAAGCTCAGGAAACATAAAGACAAAACAACGAAATTAGAAGACACATCACACAGAAACCTTAACAGACACTCCTGTCACAGGAAGCAAGGTAACTATGACACATAAGGAATAAAAAGTCAACCTATTTCCTGACTCATTTTTCAAATTAGCTTGATGGTTCCTTGAACTGTTGATCCACTTTATAAGCTTTATTTTTGCTAGTCTACATTTTTCTTTGATTTCAATACCCCATCTGCTGATTTCACAATTCCCCATCAAACACTTTGAAATATAGTAGTTAACAAAAAAGTCTGACCTTGCACTCAAAAATAAAAACATGGGCCTCTGAGATGGCTCGATGCACAAAGGCACTTACGGCCAAGTCTGTTTGATTTCTGGGATTCACCACTAAAAATTAAAAATAAAAATCTACAAAATTAAAGACTTCAAAAACAAAACAATGTCTTCATCATTTTTGAGAGTTAAGAAAGTGTAATGTTTCCTGCTACTTTCTTCAAAAAGTAAAGACAATATTCTCAAACCCAGGGATTAATACTGATAGCATTCCAGCTCCCCAAATCTAGTGAAAACTTCATGATATTTCTATAGATTTCTAAAAGTCACAGAGGCAAAGTTATCTAGGACATTTCTTAGCAAATGTGTCATGCAATACTGAGGTTAAAGTCAGACAGTCTCTAATCATGAAACTTCAAAGACACCATGAAATCACGCTGTCTGTCCTTGGGCGGGTCCATGTCCAGACAGCAGAAACTCTGTACTAGGAGCTCATAAAGCTTTCCTTTCTTTTCTTTGGTTTTTTGGCACAGATTATCTATATCTGCCTCACACTTATCTTGAACTCACAATTCTTCAAAGATCTGTAGCTCCGTGTTTAGCTCTTCCTTTCTTTCACAGGAGCAGTAATCAGGACAGTCCTGCTGTACCTTAGTCACAGAGCGTTGTTTTCCCTTATAATGTAATTTATACTCCTTTGAATGACATATATCTAAACCATACATCCAGGGCTAGGGCTCTGAGGGATAGCACTTACCTATCATGTACTTACCCACCTCTTGTAATAAGTGTTAGTTACTAGCATTTCGGATAGTGAAATCATTTTTACTCTGCCTATACGTGAGACAGTGCCAATTTTGATGAACTCTGATTTTATCGCCAGCTGTGTTTCATACGCTGTTCATCAAAAAGAAAAAATAAATGTAAACTACAAGGTTGTTTACTATATGTGCGTTTCATTTTATACCTTCTAACTATATTCACTCTATTTAATATTTAAATGTTATTTCCTGTTGCTGAATTATAAAATATTATGACAAAAGCATCTTGAAGAAGAAAGGATTTATTGAGCTCATAGATTCTCGTTACTGTTCATCTTGGCAAGGAACCTGAGGAACTTGGTCACACTGCATCTGTGGTCAAAAGAAGAATTCAGAGTATACATGCAGCCTCACAGGGTAAATGTTGGCTGCAGAACCTTTAACCTGGATACCATCCCTCGAACCCAAATAGAGGTGGAAGGAGAAAACTCTAAAAAGTTATCTTCTCAGCTCTGCAGGTATATCATGACACAGGCATAAGCACATACACCCACACTAAGAAATTGTTTTTAAATGAAAAAGAAGCAGAGGACGAGGAGGTAATGGTGAAAGAGAAAGAAGAGGAGGAGGAGGAGGAGGAGGAGGAGGAGGAGGAGGAAGAGGAGGAGGAATAAGAGCACAATGAGTGCTTGTGCTCAGCTCAGCTCTTCCTTTTCACACAGTCCAGCATCCAGCATACAAAGTGGTCCCATCCACAATTAAGATGGGTCTTCCCACAGCAAATCAGCATAGTCAAGGCATCCTCACCGATATACCCAAAACACATCTTGCACATGAGTTGAGGTCCTATCAAGGTAGACATTAACTTAAATCAAGCATCACAAATTTGTTGCAATGTTAGTTTTATAGTGTTCAGGACACCTATTCCTTCAAAAGTCCATTTTGTCTTGTCCTTTCAGTTGGCTTAAAAAGATAAATTTTAGCAAAAGCATAACTGATATACCAGTATAGAATTCCTACAGAAACCCTTGTTCTACTAGAAGCCACACCTTTACCAAGAATACCAAGTAAGTCCTATGCCCATAGAAACACACCATCAATGTCCACCTATCCTATTCCCAACCTCTATCTTCTATTATCACAATATCCTAGCTCACAAGTCCAGTGTAAGCCCTCCTTCCCCACCAGACACTACACTAGCCACCAGAACCCCAAAGACTGCTCATCCATGGACCACCACTACTCTCTCGATTCCTAGCCACCAAATCCCAAGCATTATTTCCCATGATATCCAATCTGCCAGCTCCATTGCACAACCTCTGCTTCACCAGAACCACACTGATCACCTGAACCACAACAACACAAATAGCCTGGCCATCCTAACACAATCCCTGCTCAGTACATTCCCAGGAAACCCTTAGTCACCATATCTGGTCCCCCAACCAACTCCTGCAAAGGACTCCTGGCTGAAAGAGGCCACACCAGCCCACTGAACATAATTTCCAACTTTGGCTGAAACCCCACTTATACACATTGACTAGAAGCCACCCCAGCGTCCAACTCTAGTGGATTCCTTCATTAAACCACAGGTCATTCTCGCCAGAACACCAGAGAGGAAACAGAGACCAAAGAAAAGACAATGACCCAATAACCAAACTCAGAAATAGGCACCAGACTTGTAATTACCAAAACCCATATGCAAAGACACCAAGAACTGAAGGGGTTTGCAATCCCATAACAAGAAGAACAATATCAACCAACCAGATACCCAAGAGTTCCCAGGGACTAAATCACCAACCAAAGAGTACCCATGAAGCAATCCCTGGCTCCAGCTGAATATAGAGCAGAGGATGGGCCTTATCAGGCATCAATGGGAGGAGATGCCCTTGGTCCTATGAAGACTAGATGCCCCAGTGTAGGGGAATGCCAAGGCAAAAAGTCGGGATAGAGTGGGAGGATGGGTAAGGGAGCACCCTCATGGACGCAGAGAGTGGGTTGATGGGATGGGGGCCTTCCAGATGAGAAATCGGGAAAGGGGATAACATTTGAGATGTAAATAAAGAAAATATCCAATAAAAGAAAAATAAAAAAGAGCATAACCCACAATAGCCAGGGTAATAAGTTACCACCAGATCCCAGCTATCCTATTACAGCAACCCCTGAATATCCCAGCACTGCTGAAACATAAGAAAAGGATCTGAAAACAATGTTCATAAAGATGATAAAGGTTCTTAATAGGAAATGAATAAATTCCTTAAAGAAATCAAGGATAGACAAAGAAAAATATTGGACGAAATGAATAAATGCCTTAAATAAAGCCAAGAGAAAACAAAGAGTTGAAGGAACAAACAAAACTGTTCAAGATCTCAAAATGAAAGTAGATGCAATAAAGAAAGCAGGACCTAAGGGAAAATTAAGGTAAGTGAACAAGAATTACTGGTGCAAGCATCACCACAAGAATATAAAAGATGGAAGAGAGAGCCTAAGTTAGAAGATGCAACTAAAAAGAGATACATCCAAAAAGAAAAAAAAATGTTAAATCTAAAAAATTTCAGATACAAAGAATCCAAGAAATCTGGAACACTGTGAAAAGACCAAAGCTAAAAAATAATAAAAATAGAATAACAGAAGATTCCCAACTAAAGTGCCCAAAAAATATTTTAACAATATCATAGAAGAAAATTTTCCTAACCTAAAGAAGGCAATGCATGAAAAGATACAAGAAGCTCAGAACACCAAATAAATTAAACCAGAAAGTCTTTTGCCACATAATCATCAAAACACTAAATGTACAGAACAAAGAAAAAATATTAAAAGCGGCAAAGTAAAAAGTCAAGTAATATACATAAGCAGACCTATTAGAATTATATCCAACATCTCAATGGAAACTCTAAAACCCAGAAGGGCCTGGACACATGTGCTGCAGACTCTAAGAGATCACAGATGCCATCACAGATTACTCTACCCAGAAAACCTTTTAATTACCCTAGAGGGAGAAAACAGCACATTCCATGATAAAGTCCAATTTAAACAATATCCATGCACAAATTCAGCCTTAAATAAGAAACTAAAAGAAAAACTGCAACAGTTTAACGTATATGCATAAAAATACAGGAAATAAATAAACTCACACAAATAAAAACAAAAGAAGGGAAACACAAACACTATTAACAACATAAAAATAATAGGTTTTAATGATCACTGATGATCAATATTTATCAATATCAATGAACTCAACTCTCCAATTGAGTCTGGCAGTTCCTCAGAAAATTGGAAATAGTTCTACCTGTGGACCCAGCTATACCACTCCTGGACATATATCCAAAAGATACTCCAACATATAACTAAAACGCATGCTCCACTATGTTCATAGCAGTCTTATTTATAATAGCCAGAAGCTGGAAACAACCCAGATGTCCCTCAACAGATGAATGGAAAATACAGAAAATGTGGTATATTAAAACAGTGGAGTAATACACAGCAATTAAAAACAATGACCTCAAGAAATCTGAAGATGAGTGAATGGAACTAGAAAATATCACCCTGAATGAGGTAACCCAGTCACAAAAGAACACACGTGGTATTTATTCACTGATCAGTGGATATTAGGCATAAAGCTTGGAATATCCACAATACAACTGACAAACCATATGAAGCACAAGAAGAAGGAAGACCAAAATGTTAATGCTTCAGTCCTACTTAGAAGGAAGAACAAAATTATCATGGGAGATAGAGGCAGAGAGGAACCTGGGACAGAAGAGAAGAGTGGGAACAAAAGAGGGGCAGGATCAGGAGTGGGAAGGAACTGGGGACAAGTACAGAGGATCAGGAAATTGAGTGCAGGATTATGGCAGTGGGAGATAGGGACCCAGAGGTAGCCACTGGAAAGTCCCCAATGCCTCAGAAGCAAGAGTCACCCAGGACCCAAGAGGGATGACAGTAGCTGAAATAGGGAAAGAGAACCTATTGAGTCCATATCCAGAGGTTAGGCAGAGCCCCGGATTGAGGGATGGGATCACACACCCATGTCAAATATAAAAACCTGGAATTGTTCCTGTCTAAATGAAATGCAGGGAAAAAGAGCAGAGCAGAGACTAAAGACAAGGCCATCCAGAGACTGCCCACCCAGGGGATCCAGCCCATAGACAGACACCAAACCCAGACAGTATTACTGATGCCAAGAAGTGCTTGCTGACAGGAGTCAGATATAGCTGTTCCCTGAGAGGCTCTGCCAGAGCCTGACCAATACAGATGCAGATGCTCACAGCCAACCATAGGGCTTAGCACAGGGACCCCAATGGAGGAGTTAGAAAAAGAACTGAAGGAACTGAAGGGGTTTGCAACCCCATAGGAAGAACAACAATATCAACCAACCAGACCCAAGACCAATTCCACCTCTCCCAAGTACATCACTGTAGGGTAATCAAACCCTCAGGAGGAGGACCTTTAGAGGGGCCTTTGGACCTCACTACAAATCAGGTTGTACTTTAGAATATCATCTACCTATTCACTTAGGTGTTTTGTTTAGTTTTTATTTTTGTTTTGTTGGGTTTTGTTTTTCTTTTTTCCGTAATGAATGTAGCTTTGATTCCTTCCTTTTGTGTCTTCATTTCTTTGGCTAACAGTATAGTTGATTCAAATAAAGAAATCTCCAAATATTAGTAGCTCGGAAAAGTAAAAAGGAATAAAAAAGCAAACTCGCTCCTACACTCCTCTCTTTCTCTCTCTCTCTCTCTCTCTCTCTCTCTCTCTCTCTCTCTCTCTCTCTCTCTCCTTCTGCATTTTATATCGTATGAGGGGGCAGAAGTTTAAGTGACATAAACATGATTTGGATTCCCTACTGTGAACAATCTTTGTGCACAACACTTCATTGGAGAAACTCCCACCACTTCCCTGTATGTGCCATAGGACTCATGTTTGTAAACAAGGCTGACTCCTCACCCGCAAGTGTGAATAAGACCTTGTAAAAACAAGAAAAGACGAATAAAGTTCTCCACTTCGTGTATCATATGAGTTGCTTTGAAGGCAGTAATTAGAAAGCTAAGAGTTTAAGTTGTTTTGAACTAAACGACAATTATTGTGCAGCTAAATCTCAATCTGATTTTCTGAAATTCAGCTCAGGGACTTTTATACTCAATCATATTACATAACTGATTTTCTAAAATATTTCCCAAGATAAACACTTTAATGAAATTGTGCATTTTTCCTTTGTGACAAGTTGCCGCTATTTGTCTTCTACATGGTATAAAAAAAAACAGTTTATTGTGATTTGCATTCCATTTTTATAAGTTATAATGGTCCATGAAGACTCTAATTTGTTTTTTAGTTATGGATAACTTGTGTATTATGATGTTTTTTAAATGATATGCAGCACTTTTACATTTTTTTTTTTACTTTAAGTGTTTAGAGGAGCTCAAGACACAAGACTCTTTTCAGTGCAGACCTAAACATGACCGTTCTTTGGATATGCCATGTAAGTAAACTATAGCATGTTTTAAAAAAACAAAACAACATAAACAGAAAATAACAGAATAAAATTATTGAAATTCTGATGGTTGGCATGTAGAAGAATGCAAATTGATCCATTCTTATTGCCCTGTACAAAGCTTAAGTCCAAGTGGATCAAGGACCTCCACATAAAATCAGATATATTCAAACTGATAGAAGAAAAAGTAGGGAAGAGCCTCAAACATATGAACACTGGGGATATTTTCCTGAACAGAACACCAATGGCTTATGCTCTAAGATCAAGAATTGAAAATTGGGACCTCATAAACTTGCAAAGTTTCTGTAAGGCAAAGGACACTGTCAATAGGACAAAACGGCAACCAACAGATTGGGAAAAGATCTTTACCAATCCTACAACTGATAGAGGCCTTATATCCAAAATATACAAAGAACTCACAAAGCTAGACTGCAGGGAGACAAATAACCCTATTAAAAAATGGGGTACAGAGCTAATCAAAGAATTGTCAGCTGAGAAATATCAAAGGGCTGAAAAGTACCTAAAGAAATATTCAACATCCTTAGTCATCAGGGAAATGCAAATCAAAACAACCCTGAGATTCCACCTCACACCAGTCAGCATGGCTAAGATCGAAAACTCATGTGACAGCAGATGCTGGTGAGGATGTGAAGAAAGAAGAACACTCCTCCATTGTTGGTGAAGTTGTAACCACTCTGGAAATCAGTCTAGAGGTTCCTCAGAAAATTGGACATTCCACTACCTGAGGACCCAGCTATTCCACTCCTGGGCATATACCCAAAAGATGCTCCAACACATAACAAGGCCACATGCTCCACTACATTCATAGCAGCCTTATTTATAATAGCCATAAGCTGCAAAGAACCCACATGTCCTTCAACACAGGAATGGATACAGAAAATGTGGTACATGTACACAATGGAGTACTACTAAGCTATCAAAAACAATGACTAGAAAATATCATCCTGAGTGAGGTAACACAGTCAAAAAACACACAAATGGTATGTAGTCACTGATAAGTGGATATTGCCTCAAAAGCTCCAATTACCCAAGATACAATCCACAGACCACATGAAGCTCAAGTAGAAGTATGACTAAAGTGGGGATGCTTCAGTCCTTCTTAGAAGGGGGAACAAAAATATTCATAGGAGGATATATGAAGACAAAGTTTGGAGCAGAAACTGAAGGAATGGCCACTCAGAGCCTGCCCCACCTGGGGATACAACCCATAGTCATACAGCCACCAAACCCAAACAAGATTGCTGTTGCCAAGAAGTGCATGCTGACAGGAGCCTGATATAGCTGTCTTCTGAGAGGTTCTGCCAGAGCATGACAAATACAGAAGTGAATGCTGGCAACAAACCATTGAACTCAGAATGGAGTCCCTATTGGAGGAGTTAGAGAAAGGATTGAAGGAACTGAAGGAGTTTGCAACCCCATAAGAATAATAATACCAACCAACCAGAGCTTCCATGGACTAAACCACCACCCAAAGAGTACACATTGACAGACCCATGGTTCCAGCAGCAAATGTAGCAGAGGATGGCTTTGTTGGGCACCAAAGGGAGAAGTCCTTGGTCCTGCCGATGCTGGACACTCAGTATATGGGAATGTCAGGGTGGGGAGGCAGGAAGGGGTGGGTGGTTGGGTAAGAGAGAGGGAATAACATCTGAAATGTAAATTTAAAATTTCAAAATAAAAGAGTGTGAGAGAGAAAGGGGAAGTGGGATATTATTAGTATGAATTTGTGCGGGTCAGTTTTCATAAATTTGACACATAGAGTCACCCTAGAAGAGATGACAACAATTGTAGAATTGCCTTCATAAGATTGGACTTGTGGCATGGCTGGGAGGCATTTTCTTGATTAATGACTTCTATGCAAGGGCCCAGGCCACTGTAGCCAGTGCCAGTCCTAGACAGGTAGTCCTGGGGTATCCAAAAAGCCAGCTGAGCAAACCATGGGGAGACAGTCATTCACAAGAAACCAATAAGCCACATTCCTACATAGTCTTTGATTCAGTTCTTGCTTCTGGGAAGCTTAAGTTCCTACCCTGACTTCTCCCAATGAGGGACTGTGACCTAGGACTCATAAAATGAAATAAACTTTTTCCCGCTTTAATTGGTTTTAGTTACTATTTTATTACTGCATCAGAAAGCAAAGTAGAACTATACTCCTGTGAAAAGGTAATACTTATATAGTGTTTTCTTAAAGGAGCCTTAGATTCTGCCCATGGAGACAGTGCAGCCTACAGCAACAACCTCAAATGTCATGGAAAGAAGAATACACTCAGTGCATGAGGAAGTAGTAAGATCATTTTTCTTGAGTTACATGAAAGAATGTGGACTAGAAAATGAGGTTGAGAATGGATACTTGTGCTAAGGGTGCCAGTTTTTCTGTAAGTGTGGTCAACATTCTAAGAGGCTGTTAAGCCTCAATTTTCCATAGATGCATACTTGTGTAACCAAACACTCAAGAATATATTTTTATGGAAAAATAAATATATTTCCTCCTGTATGCAGATGTCAGTCCATGGTTGATTAACTCCATTATTCTGGAGGCTTCGTTAGTCTGCACATCAAGGCCGAAGTGACAAAGCAAAATTCCTATAGTTTGGTTTAGGAGATCTCTCAGAGTCTCAGACATTAGAAACTCGGTCGTCAGCTTGTGGCAATACTGGGAGGTAGTGATTTCTTTAAGATGCCATGTCTTATGGAAGGGGTTCTGTTATTAGAGTGAAGGAGAATTTTGGGACCAGGTCCTTTTCATTTCATTTATCCCCTTGATATGCATCATGTGAGTCTCCTCCTCTACCACACTCACCCACCCTGTGCCCAGAAGTCATGGAGTTGGGTGATCATGGTCACATACCTCTGAAAGCATTGTCTAACATAAGCCTTTCCTCTTTATAAGTTTATTTATTTCAGACATTTATGACATGAATACACTGTTTCAAACATAAAGGTCATTCCTGATAGGTCAGTAAGTGTAAAAAAGGGAAAGAAGGAAACTCAGACCCCAATTCCTCCTGCAAACATGTGTGCCTACTATCCAGAAGGTATCTCCCCCACTTCCTAATAATGAAATGGACTAGACATCAAGTCTTTAATAAAACATACGGTCTAATAAAAGTTGAGCATAGACTGGAGGAACTACATATGGCTCAGAGGATAAAAGCATTGCCTGTTCTTGCAGAGGGCCAGAATTCAGTTCTCAGGCCCTACATGGCAGCTCAGGAATGTCGGTGACTCAGTTTTGGGGAATCTGAATCTTTACCAAGACACCAGGCATAGTGCACAAAAGATGGTTAACACTCATCCCATTACTTCAAAAGCACTAGCTCCAAATTTAGATTCATTGTGAGTTATTGAAAATAAGCAGATGGATATACCCATGTTCCAGCTGCATATATAGCAGAGGATGGTCTTGTTGGGCATCAGTGGGAGGAGAAGCCTGTGGTCTTGCCAAGGCTCAATGCCCCAGTATAGGGGAATGTCAGGGTGGAGAGGTGGGAAGGAGTGAGTGTGTGGGTGGGAGAACACCTTCATAGAAGCAGAGGGAGGGGGAATGGAATGGGGGTTTATGGACAGGAAAGCAGGAAAGGGGATAACATTTGAAATGTAAATAAAAGGAATATCCAACAGAAAAAGTAAAAGAAAAGGAAAGGAAAGGAAAGGAAAGGAAAGGAAAGGAAAGAAAAGAAAGGAAGCAGTTCTTCACAAGAATCTTAAGGAGACCAAGATCAGTGGCCTATAGTGGAAAAAGCTAAGCGCCACCAAATGCTTGCCTGAGAGGACCCTCTGTTCCTCCAGTTTCCCTTCAGAAAAAGGCAGGTATCCCAGGGATATCAACTGAACACAACATAAAAGTTACAATAAGACTAGACACATGATGCCCTCTTATCAAGACTAGATAAGGCAATGGACTAGGAAGAGTCTCAAGAGCAGGCGAAATAATCAAATACAGCTCCTACTCCCATTGTTAGGAGTTCCACGAGAATATCAAGCTACACGATCATAACATATATGCAAAGGACCTAGCACAGACCCATATAGGCTACCTGATTGTTGGTTCAGTCTCTATGAGCCCAAGTCAGTTGATTCTATGGATATTTCTTGTAGTATCCTTGGCCTCTCTGGTTCCTACAATTTTTCCTTCCCCTCTAGCTGAGGATTCTCTGAGCTACTCATAATCCTAATGTTTGGATGTGACTCTGTTGCTGGATGAAGCCTCTGTGGTGATGCTTGGGCTAGGCTCCAGTTTATGATGAGTATAGCAGAGTAGGAGTCATTTCATTGACTTTTTGTTTTGTTTGGTTTTGGTCAGTCATGTTTGGTTGTACCCTAGGTCTCTGGGCCATCCAGTTTCTCATTCCTCCCTGTCCAGATGTTTTCAGACATGGAATTCTTCTCATAGCATAAATCAACAAGTGGGATCAGTCATTGCTGAGGCCTGTGAGATGCCACTTGATAGTAAGTCTAACAATCTGTGTTAGATTCCTGTTACTCACATAATGGAAAGCAAAATGAAGTTCTCCAACTTTTCTTCTGACTTCCATGCTTGTGGAATGGCATGCACCTACGCATACACATGTTTACATAAGTGCACATACATATGCACACAATAGATAGAAAATATAGACAGTCAAAAAATGATAGATGATTGATAGATAAGATAGGTGGATGATAGATGATGCATTGATTGATGATAGTAGATAGATAGATAGATAGATAGTTGATAGACAGAGGGATAGATATAATAAAAAAGATTGATAGTGATGCTTCACAGAAAATGGGGCAGAAAGAATGCCAGGTCTATAAAATGGGAAGATATATAGGAAAATATGTCTGCTGGGCACAACATGGCTGTTGCACTCATCAATTCATGGTAGCTCTTGTTACCCATACAAGATTACATTTCATGATGGGTGTGGAATAGGGTCCTTTGAAGACTATGGGTTTATTGGAGTTTAAAGATTGTTGGGAGAAGGTGGTAATTTTCTTCAGTGGTATGGGCACTGGTATGTCTCCCATACATGAGAACATAATTTTCAACACACTCTTGGAAAAGCAACCCTTCTTAAACTGAGTTGGTTTGCTTATCTGTCTCTCCTCTCTCTCTCTCTCTCTCTCTCTCTCTCTCTCTCTCTCTCTCTCTCTCTCTCTCTCTCTCTCTCTCTCACACACACACACACACACACACACACACAGAGAGACAAATAGAAACAAAGCCAAAGACAGAGACAGAGTCAGACAGAGACAGAGAAATTGATAGTGATTCAGAAACAAAGATCAAATATAAATCCCGTCATTTATTGAATTATAACTTTGAAGACATTATTGAAGCTGTTGAGTGCTTTCAAATGTCCTTAATGGTCTCTATTTATTGTTAAAGATATAGATCACTATGGAGGAAAATTGATGAAAAATGTTTCTAAAGAAAACGCCTAAAGCTTCAAGACTATATTCTCTTCATGCTATAGAGAAATTATTTTACAGAAAGTTCATTTTAGACTATCCATTTTCACTGGGAAGTTGTGTGATTCAGAAAATATGGAAATTAATTTACCTTTCAGTTAGTAAAAGTTAAAGTTAATTCAGGTCAGTGGCATTTATGAAACTGTTTCATACCCTCAGAACCAAAATTTTAATACAACATTATTTCAATTGACTTCTTTTTATAGAAATATTTATGCTTCCTATAGAAATATAGTTCATCATTTTATAAAGTACATTTACAATCTCATCTCAAAATACAGTAATTATATTTGTGAGAAAAAAAGAAATTGGGGTGTGGATAAGAGTTTATACGTGGCTACATCTGGTTGATTCTTTATAGAACACAAAGGTGGAAGAGGGACACGTTCACTTACTTGCTGGTGATGATGTATGCTCAGATCAATATTATAACGCAAGAATATTAAGCAATTTTACTTCATAATAGGTTGTGGAAAGTGACCACACTTTGCATTTCCTGACTTTGTGGTGCTTTGGGGCTTTCAGTGGTTCCATCAACATAAAGAAAATGAGAGTCTAGTGATCTTTACTTTTGCATCACTATAAAAATACTTGGAAAATCTGACGACCAGGAGGAAGCAGACAGATCTATAGGGCAGTTCAGCTTTCAACCCAATCTCCATCTCCACATACACTTTCATGCTCTTTCAAAGTTCTAAACAGTTTAAGCCAAACTATCAGCACTCAAACATATTATGTCTCTAAAAATTAACGATGTGGTACTGTCTCTGAGCAGAGGGAATGTTCTTTGGAACTCAGTTTATTAAGCTAAGTTTACTAAAGCTCATTTCTTTACTGTGATCATTTACTATCATTGAGCTAGCGTTATTTATTGAGTGAAATGAAGTTCACTGTCTTAGTGTGACAGCTTATCCTTCTGAAAAATTGAATTGATGTAGTCAGAATACAACAGATTATTTAGTAGTTTAATAATCTAACATTCTGACAAAACCAAAAGAGCTGCTAAGATATTACATCATGATAGAAAATATAGTGTATTTTAGGCTATCCTGGACTAAGTACCAAATACCAGGCCAGTCATGAATATACACAAGGCCCTGTCTCAAAGATATGAATAAATATATATTTAGTATTTAAGGCTAGACAATTGATCAATTAGTAAAAGATTGAAACATAGAGCATGGAATGTTAAGACTGTTAACATGCTGACCTATTACAAAACAATTAAGACTTGATCTCCATCTTACTGATAATGTCGCTGACAGAAAGAATCCTGAAATCCACTAGAAGAATAGTAATAGAAATGAATGAAGTATGTGAGCAGAGCTTGGAACAAAGGGGCAGGGACTCTTTTGGTAATTTATTGAAGGGTTCTGAGTATTAGAATATGCCTAATTAAATAAATAATTAAAATTTTCTTTCCTGATTCTTCAGTTGTTTGCTTAGCTACTTAGACAGTTGATTTGATTACTAACCTAGAGACTCTCTAGCAATGATTGATAGAAATCTATCAAAATTTTGATGTAGGAGCAGATGATAAGCCCCAGTGAAAATCTCAGGTTGCCCTTCATCTGAGTTAGCTGGAGACAAATGTTTCAAGGGATAAATAACCAAAGTAACATACAGTTCTTTTATTTCCCAGTGTTTCATGTTATGGTGGTGATATTTGTTCAGATATGCATTCCCCAAGTAAACATTCGAATCTTAAAATTTAATATGGTCCTTGCTGAACTTTCTATGAGATTTTTGCCCTATAAGCAGTGAAAGGGAACTATTTAAATCTGTTTTAATTTCATGATTTCATTTCAGAAGTTTTAAAAGATAGTTGAATGACTAATGTAAAAAACCCTGCATTATTTTGATTAACATGTTGGCAATTTTACAGAAATGTTTGTTTTTTTACTTGCCAAAAAAAGAATTAATCCATATTAAAAAGTAAATAGTTGCTTTAAGAAAGGAAGGAAGGAAGGAAGGAAGAAAGAAAGAAAGAAAGAAAGAAAGAAAGAAAGAAAGGAAGGAAGGAAGGAAGAAAGAAAGAAAGAAAAGGTTTTGACTGCTTATTAAGCTAGAGCTAGCCATAAAAACATTTTTGGGGGGCTGGGGATTTAGCTCAGTGGTAGAGCGCTTACCTAGGAAGCGCAAGGCCCTGGGTTCGGTCCCCAGCTCCGAAAAAAAAGAACCAAAAAAAAAAAAAACAAAAAAACATTTTTGGCTTCTCTACAGCAACAGAAAGATTTGTCTAGGCTAAAATATTAAAAAATCCATTTGGGCTGTCAACAACGATGTCAAATATCAGTCCAATATGATTTAAAGATTCAAAGCCATAAAAGAGAAATATTCATCAGATTCCTGTAGCATCTACATGGTTTCAAAGAATTGGGAAGAGTAACAAGCTGGGACGAGCACTAATGAAGACAGAGAGTCTCTGACTAAGGAAGTTGAGGGCGGAGCCAGTGCTCACTTGTGTCTGTGTGTGACTGTGCTTCTTCTGTTCTCAGGTACACATTTCTTCTGGCAGCTTACCTATGCAATCACAGGTTTACTGATCCTGTTGTAAGTGTATTTTGCATTGCAATTCCACTCACCCCACCACCACCACACACACACCAGGGCCATTTTACATCCATCAAATGCATGGTAATCAACATTTACCACACTTTTTTTAAAGATAGAAAGTGATAATAACTTCATTGTTGTCCTTGGGGAGCTCATAACATAGTAATCATCTGATAAAACCATTGAGGAGAAACTAGACTATGACTAAACTATCATGATGTCATATTTTTCAATTTTACTTTACTCCTAAACTCAATCTTCATAGTCTTCCTTGTATAGGTCAAAATGATTAGTATTATAAATACTAATATATTTACTAATAATATGTTGAAACCTAGTTCTACAGAATACCAACTGAAATGACTAGCCTCATGGGACTAGATTCTTGGACTTCCCATTCACAGCTGCCAATTGTTGGGATAGACTATAAGTCATCATATGTCCCTCAATACAGAGAGACATTCCGTAAGTTCTGTAACTCTAGAGAGCCCTGAATGATACAGGTAGGTAACAGGCATCTGAAAAGGGCTCAACATCAATTATCATCAGGAAGACGCAAATCTTCAATGGGCTACTGTCTCAGAGGTGCTTCATGAGTGCCTCACTAGCTAAAATAAAAAAGACAAGAGGTTACAAATGTTGGCATGCCTGTGACAAAGGGAAACCTTTGCTTATCATTGTTTAGAACATAAAACAGTGTGAGATGCCTCAAAAAATTGCATACAACTGCCCTATGACTGAGCTATAGGGTAGACATAGCCAAAGAAAGTGAAATCGCTGTGTCAGGAAACACTTCTGATCCGATGTTTGTTCATCACTCTTCACACTAGACAAGACACGAAATCTACACAGGCACACAGATGAAAGAAAAAATGTGGTATGTATATGTAATAGAATGCTGTTCATTCTTAAGGAAGAAAGCAAGAAATGTTGCCTTTTCTATAGTATGTATGAACCTAGAGAACACACTACAAAGTGAATTCAACCAGGAATGGAACTTCAGAATTTCCACTGACATGTGAAACTTAAATAATCTAAACCCTGGAGCAAAAGATATAGTAGCTAAAAAGAAATAATTATAGGAATGGAGAAAAATGGAAATATACTGACTAAAGGGCCACACATATCAGTCAGACAAAAGGACAAGTATTTAAAACCCATGGGGCAGCATGGTGATTATGATTAGTATGATGTATTTTTTTAAAACACTAAGACAGAGCTGGAGTGTGACTCAATGAAAGTACTGGTTGGGGGTTCTTAGAATTAAGAACATACTTACATATATGAGCCCAAGGATCAGTTGTCAGTGACAATGGAGTTGGAGGAAGAAGATATACAAAACACAAACTATATAACTATATAACTCCCCCTTCAGAGAGTTAAAGGCAAGCAAGATTCAACATTGCCTTCAATTCTCTGGGTGTGAATAAGCAACTAAGGATAAAAACAAGGCTTAGTGAAGCTAGAAGGGAAACTTGGAAACATCTCTTGAAAGAGCTGTTGTGATTTTTCCAAAAGCTCCCTGGACAAAGAAAAAAAAAAACTTAGTATTTTTCCATCCAAATGTTGCCATCATAAAATTCTAGAATAACTTGGTAATAGCACTGTGAATTATTTACCAATCCTAAAGAGAATGAGTAAATACTACTAGGAAGGTGGAATTCCAGATTCATCATATTCCCTGGCTTTTGAATCTGAACTGTCCCTCACAGGCCCATGATTTAAGTGCTTGTTTCTTCAGATGATAGTGTTTTGGGAGGCCATAACACCTGTAGAAGGTGTAACCTAGGCAACTGAGACAGTTCACTAGGCTAAGATAATAGGAGTTGATACAGAGACCCACACCCAACCATTAGAGTAAGGAGAGTTCTGTGGAAGAGAATTAAGATAGATTGTAGAAGTCAAAGTCGTGTAGACACCAAGAGAATATGACCCATAGAATCAACACACAAGGGCTCACAGAGACTGAAGCAACAGTCACAAAGCCTGCATGGGTTTGCACTAGGGCCTTTGTATACATGCTGTGGTTGTTTAGCTTGGGCGATTTGCAAGACTCTTAATGGGAGGAGTGAGAGTGTCTCTGACTTTGCCTGCTCTTAGGACATTTTCTCTCCTAAATGGGTTGCCTCCTCCAGCCTACGTATGAGAGTTTCTGGGTAGTCTCATTGCATCTTGTTATGCCATCTTAAGTTGACATCACCAGGAGGCTTACTATTTGCAGAAGAAAACTGGAGAAGCAGTGGATCTGGAGGAGAAGGGAGGAAGGGGACTGGAATGAGTGGAAGGAGGCAAAATTGAAGTCAGGATAAATGAAATTAATTTTAAAAATTCTGGTTCCCATTGAAAAGTTAAGTCTTTGTATTTAAGGCATAAGGTAAGAAAAATAGTATTGGGACTCCCTGATAAAGTTTTAATACAATTTTTTGACGGTAGATAGATGATCTATACTAATATTACATAAAATAATGGACCAATGCAAATAACAATTTCTGACAAATGAAAATTGTTCTTGGCAAACAATATGTAGAATTTGAAGCCTGGATTGCTTGCATACTAGAAAAAGACTTATACACTAGATATATGAAAGTTGCACAAGTTAGGAACTGTTACAAATGTGATCATTTTACTTAAATTTGAATATTGTATTCTATTTTCTGGGTGTAAGTAAGATACTGGGATTCAGACTGTTGATAACTAAGGATAATTACCAGGATTCAGAGAAACTAAAAGGGAAGTTGAGTAATCATCCTGAAAGAGCTGTTATGATTTTCCAAAGCTTAGCATTTTTCCATCCAAACATTGTCATCATAAAAATCTAAAGTAACTTGGAGATAAGAGTGTTAATTCTTTAGGAAGCCTAGAGAGAATAGAGAGATACTTCCAGGGTTATACGAAGAACAGACATCTCTACTAACAAATTCCTCATAGAAAAAACTGCCATGGATATTTTTGCATCCTGGCTTAGTGAAGCCTGAAGAATGCCTGAGAGCCAATGACTACATCTTCCTAAGGACCAACAATGGCTTCCTTGTTACCCCCAACTGTCTCGTTTGATGCTTTATTCTATTCTATACTTTATTCCAAAATTTTTTTCTTTATTTTTCCTTCTGACCCAATATCTTTTATTTTCATTTGACAATGAACAGACAGGATGACCACATCCAGAAACTCCAGATACTTTTGCTCACTGAGAAACAATGGAGTTAACAGGGTCTTTCTCCATGGGCAAACATCTTCACAGTATCCCCTGCCCTTTAGAGTTGCAGGACATTAACACCTTTGCAGACAGCCACCTGACTGAGCTGGACTATGAGAGTTTAGCTGAGCTGGGAGCCTTGGGTTGTCTCCGTCAGGGCATGAGACCTTAAAATCACACCTCAGAAGATGCCATTGTGCCAGGTTTTGATTCAACTCTTCTTGTTAAACAACTTACTAACAATACTAGCCCTGGTCCTCTCTCCTGTGGACTTGGTCCTGGCAAATGACTTCCTTTTCAAAGATGTTACTCTTAAATCAACAATATAACTACTCCATCAGAATACCAGACACTTCCCAACACGGAGCCTAAATCCAATCAAACACAAAACAGGGATGTGACAAGCTAGAATCCGAAGGATAGGCAGCAGAAAGATACTCTAAACCTCTAACCTAGCACAGCTTGAGACTCCCCCTGAGGTAGTAGGAAGGAAGGGGGAAAAAACAGCATACTTTGAAAAATTTAATAATGCTGTGGTGGGTCCCCAGGACTGCTGGCCTCTGCAGCACCCCTACTTCCCAGACAGCTGCTCATATAGTTTGGACAAGTCACCCACTGTGTCCGCTAACTCATGCCTGCCACTGGGGTTCCTAGGTGATACTTTTGGCACAAGGCTGGCACCTTGAACGGCTGCAGTGATCTCCAGACCTGTTGCTGAGGATGGGTTCATCACAGTTCAGTGGCTTGTCCTGCTCATGCACCAGCTATATCGAGTGGTAGAGGCCTTTGCCACTGGAAGGCCCGGAGCCCACATAATCTGAGAGGACTGTGCCACTGTTAATGCCATTATACTTCATGTTGACCACCAGAAAATGGTGCCACTCTCTGAATTTGGGATCCGTGCTGTTGAGAGCATTGGGACTGTGAGGAACAGGTTGTAGAGTTTCTCTGGATCAAGGCCAGCCCATGAAATGCTCCTGGGCTTATTCTTAACCTGGATGGGCAGCAGTGCTTTGCCAAGCTCGTCCATCTCCACCCTAGCATAGAAGACCCACAGCACACGCTGGAGCTGCTGCTCAACCTCCTACAGGCTCAGTGGCCAGGCCAAATGACAGATGTGGGTGGGCATGGTGATGACAATAACAGGGACACACTGAGTCCCAAGTGCCTACATAAAAATTTCTACTGGGGACCTATTTGATCCAAAGTTCTCCTATTAGTAATGAATTTATCTATTTTGTTGAACCTGATAACCTGTGGTCGGTAGGACTCCATTTGAAGATGCCATCATAAAAATTAATCTTTAGTTGTCAGTTGTGACTTTTATTCTCCTTGTAGACTTCTGTCTACTAAACTTAGCATGCAAAGTTCTTATTTTTCTGGCAACAGGGAAATATGCATGGAAATGTGGATGTCTCTTTATCAAGAACTTTTATCATTATTAGGCTTGAGTTAGCCCCAGGTAAAAGCTGAAGAGAGAGTGAGGAGGAGAAAGAGTCCCCTGAGAATGATCTACCTTGGTTATTGGGCCTAGATTTTGTCTTTATCCTGCCGCTAATGTGTAGTTGGATTAGGTAATGCGGCATTTGCCTGGTTGCTTAGTCATATTTCTCTCTGAAGTGCCTGAATATACAGTCAGTTAAAAATGCAGGAGGCTGGAAGTACCCGTAGATTTTAAACCCGCAGCTGTAGTAATTTATCCTCTCAGGAAAGATATACTAGTTAGGATGCTATTATAGATGGAAAATTCAGAGGGGAGGGAGTGTTTGAGCCTGAATAACTCTGACCAAGTAATAACTTCACAAATAGGAATTTCAGGTGAAAAAGATTTATAAATCAAAGAAGAGTGAGGTAAAATGGGTGTGCCAAATGTTGAACCACATTTTCCGTGCAGAGGAAAATGCTAAGGGGAGTTCATGATATAGCAGTGATGCTGGCTTTCTTTTCCCTGCTCTGGTGATCCTTTGTTAGATTCTTGTTCCTTTTCTGGAGTCTCAGATCCCTCTGAGCTTCTGATCTTGTCTTTTATTCTGTTCTCATTATAAGCTAAGAGTTGAGGTGAGTCATTTACTCCCAGGCCATCCCAAGCATGGTACTGGATCCTCGCCCTTGGCTTACACTCTCTAACAATTGTAAAGACACATGGAGATTCCAGATTGGAAGGCATAATACAACCCCTGCAGCCTAAATTCCTTCCATATTTATATCCTTTCAAAATACCCACAGCAAATGTGCTCCAACACATACCTAATGCCTCCTAGGACTGGAAATCTCACAAATTATTTTAAAGACTTCCTCCTTATGTTGGGTATAAATCAACTCTTTAAATTCTTTAAAGTCTTCTTCTTAAATTTCATTTGGCTTATAGGGTCCTGAAATTAGAAATGCAATGTCAAAGCACACTGTATCAGTACAAAGGTACAAAAAAAAAGGTATCTATCATAGCTCCTTTGTCATGGTTTACATATTAATCAAGTCTTTTATTTTCAATCAAATACTCTCCACGTGTTATATTTGGGGGGTCATAGAGAAATAGTAATCTGTAGTCATATTCTCTCATTCTTTGTGTATATGTATTTATAGCTTGTTCCAAGAACAGGGGGAAATAGGTCAGTGATGTATGAGAATTTTGAATCTGGGTTGGTCTTGGGGCTTGCTTTGATGAGAGGGGCATCATTCTGGGATGAATGTGACCAAAACATATTATATACATGCATAAATTACCAAATAAAAATTATAAAAATAACCTGCAAAACACCCAAAGGAAGCCCGACTCCCAGGTTTTCTAACATGCTCAGGATCAGAGGTGAGGAGGCCACAACATCTGCCCCAACATCCAGAGTTAGTAGGTCCCCCAGGATCCAGGAACACAGGACCCTCTGCCCAGCCAAGGGCACAGGCCCCTTCAGTCTGACAGTACCTGAACAGACCTTGAGCACTGACTCCGTACCAAGTACCACAATGCACAGAGGCAGCTGGACTCCCAGGTACTCTAACATGCCCAGGATCAGAGGTGATCAGAAACAGCAAGGATCACAGGATCACAGAGGAAGCTTGACTCCCAGGAGATTGGACAAACCAGGATCTCAGAATCACAGGATCCCAAAAGCAAAGGCTCACAGAGACAGCTGTACTCTGAGGAGCTCTGACACAACCAGGATCACAGGAGGGACAGACTTCGATCAGAAACAACAAAGGCAGGTAACACTAGAGATAACCCAATAGATAGAGGCAAGCACAAGAAGATAAGCAACAGAAACCAAGGCTTTTTGGCATCATCAGAACCCAGTTCTCCCACTACAGCAAGTCCTGGATATCCCATCACACCAGAAAAGCAAGATTTGGATTTAAAATCACATCTCATGATGATGATAGAGGACTTTAGGTAGGACATAAATAACTCCCTTAAGGAAATACAGGAGAACACAGGTAAATAGGTAGAAGCCCTTAAAGGGGAAACACAAAAATCTCTTAAAGAATTAATAGAAAACACAAACAAAGGTGAAGGAATTGAACAAAACCATCCAGAATCTAAGAATGGAAATAGAAATGATAGAGAAATCACAAAGAAAGACAACTGTGTAGCTAGAAAACCTAGGAAGAGCATCAGGAGTCATAGATGCAAGCATCACCAACAGAATGCAAGACGTAGAAGAGAGAATCTCAGGCGCAGAAGATGCCATAGAAAACATTGAAACAACAGTCAAAGAAAATGCAAAATGCCAAAGCTTCTAACCCAAAAACATTCAGGAAAAAGGACAAAATGAGACGACCAAAAGTAAGGATAATAGGAATAGAAGAGAGTGAAGACTCCCAGTTTAAAGGGCTGGTAAATATCTTCAGCAAGATTTTAGAAGAAAGCCTCCCTAACCTAAAGAAAGAGAGGTCCATGAACATGCAAGAACCCTACAGAACTCCAAATACACTGGACCAGAAAAGAAATTCCTTCTGTCACATAATAATGAAAACACCAAATGTACAAAACAAAGAAAGAACATTAAAAGCAGTAAGTGAAAAAGGTCAAATAACATATAAAGACACACCTATCAGAATTACACCAGACTACACAGCAGAGACTACGAAAGCCAGATGATGCTGGGCAGATGTCATACAGACCCAAAGAAAACACAAATTACAGCCCATTCTACTTTACCCAGCAAAACTTTCAATTAAAATCGATGGATAAATGAAAATATTCCATGACAAAACCAAATTTACACAATATTTTCACACAAAAATGGAAAACTCCAACACAAAGAAGGAAACGACACAATAGAAAAAGCAAGAAAGTAATCTTCTTTCAACAGGAAGATAGCTACACAAACATAATTTGACATCTAACAACAAAAATAACAGTAAGCATAAATGACTTTTCCTTAATATCTCTTAACATCAGTCCTCAATTGCCCAGTAGAAAGACAGAGACTAACTGACTGGATACGTAAGCAGGGCCCAGCATTTTGCTGCATACAGGAAATGCACCTCAATGACAAATACAAACACTACCTCAGAGTAAAAGGATGGGAAACAATTTTCCAAGCAAATGGTCCCAAGCTGGAGTAATCATTTCTATATCAAATAAAATTGACTTTCAAAGAAAAGCTATCAAAAAAGACAAAGACACTTTATGCTGGTCAAAGGAAAAATCTTTCAAGATGAATTTTCAGTTCTGAACATCTATGCTCCAAATGCAAGGGCACCCATATTCATAAAAACTTTAATAAAGCTCAAAGCACACATATCACCTCACACTGTGGTAGACTTCAACACCCCACTCTCATCAATAGACAGACCATGAAAATAGAAACTAAACACAGACACAGTGAAACTAACAGAAATTTGGAACCAAATGGATTTAACAGATATCTATAGAATATTTCATCCTAAAACAAATAGATATACCTTTTTCTCAGGACCTCATGGTACCTTCTCCAAAATTGACTATATAATTGGTCACGAAACATGCCTCAACAAATACAAGAAGATTGAAATAATTCCTTGCATCCTATCAGATCACCATTGAATAAGACTGGTCTTCATTAACAACCAAAATGACAGAAATTCAGCATATACATGGAAGCTGAACAATGCTGTACTCAATGATAATTTGGTCAAGGAAGAAATGAAGGAAGAAATTAAAGACATTTTAGAATTTAATGAAAATGAAAACACAACATACCAAAATTTATGAGACACAATGAGAGGAGTGCTAAGAGAAAACCTCATACCTCTGAGTGCCTCAGAAAAGAAACTGGAGAGAGCATACATTAGCAGATTAACAGCACACCTAAAAGTTCTAGAACAAAAAGAAGCAAATACACCCAAGAGGAATAGAAGACAGTAAAACTTGGGGCTGAAATCAACCAAGTAGAAACAAAAAGAACTATACAAAAAAAATCAACAAAACCAGAAGCTGGTTCTTTAAGAAAATCAAAAAGATAGAAGAACCCTTAGCCAGACAAACAAAGGGCACAGAGAGAGTATCCAAATAATAAATCAAGAATGAAAAGGGAGATATAACAACAGAAACTGAGGAATACATATATATACAGAATCTGAGGAAATTAAAATATATATATATCAACTCCTACTACAAAAGCCTATACTCAACAAAATTGGAAAATCTGGATGAAATGGACAATTTTCTAGACAGATACCAGGTACCGAAGTTTAATCAGGATCAGATAAACCATCTAAACAGTCCCATAGTTCCTAAAGAAATAAAAGCAGTCATTAAAAGTCTTCCGAACAAAAAAGCCCAGGACCAGATGGGTTTAGTGCAGAATTCTATCAGACCTTCAAAGAAGACTTAATACCAATACTCTTCAAACTATCCCACAAAAAAGAAACAGAGGGAATACTACCTAATTCCTTCTATGAAGCCACAATTATGCTTATACCTAAACTACACAAAGATCCAAGAAAGAGAACTTCAGACCAATTTCCTTTATTAATATCGATGCAAAAATACTCAATAAAATTCTTGCAACATGAATCCAAGAACACATCTAAATGATCATCCATCATGATCAAGTAGGCTTCATCCCAGGGATGCAGAGGTGGTTCAATATATGGAAATCCACTATATAAACACTTAAACGTAATCCACTATATAAACAAACTCAAAGAGAAAAACCACATCATAATTTCATTAGATGATGAGAAAGCATTTGATCTAATTCAAAACCCCTTCATGGTAAAAGTCTTGGAAAGATCAGGAATTCAAGGCCCATAATTAAGCATAGTAAAAGCAATATAAAGCAAACCAGTAGTCAACATCAAACTAAATGGGGAGAAACTTGAAGCAATCCCGCTAAAATTATGAACTAGACAAGGTTGCCACTCTCTCCCTACCTATTCAGTATAGTACTTGAAGTACTACTCAAAGCAATGAGACAACAAAATGAGGTCAAAGTATACAAATTGGAAAAAAAATTCAAAATATCACTATTTTCAGATGATATCATAACATACTTAAGCAATCCCCAAAATTCCACCAGAGAACTCCTAAACCTGATATACAACTTCACCAAAGTGACTGGGTATAAAATTAACTCAAAAAAAATCAGTAATCTTTCTCTACTCCAAGGATAAACAGGCTGAGAAAGAAATTAGAGAAATCACACCCTTCACAATAATCACAAATAATATAAAATACCTTGGTGTGACTCTAACCAAGCAAGCGAAAGATCTATATGACAAAAACTTCAAGTCTCTGAAGAAAGAAATTGAAGAAGATCTCAGACGATGTAAAGACTATTAAAAACTATCCTCAACAATAAAAGAACTTCTGGGGAATCACCATCCCTGACCTCAAGCTATATTATAGAGCAATAGTGATAAAAACTGTATGGTATTGGTACAGAGACAGGCCAGTAGATCAGTGGAATAGAATTGAAGACTCAGAAATGAACACACCCACCTATGGTCACTTGATCTTTGACAAAGAGGTAAAATCATCCAGTGGAAAAAAAGACAGCATTTTCAACAAATGGCAATCAGCATGTAGAAAAATGCAAATTGATCCATTCTTATTGCCTGGTAAAAAGCTCAAGTCCAAGTGGATCAAGGACCTCCAAATAAAATCAGATACATTGAAATTAACAGAAGAGAAAGTGGGGAAGTGTTTCAAACACATGGGCACAGGAGAAAATTTCCTGAACAGAACACCAGTGGCTTATGCTCTAAGATCAAGAATCTACAAATGGGATCTCATAAACTTGCAAAGCTTCTGTAAGACAAAAGCACTGTCAATAGGACAAATCGACAACGACAGATTGGGAAAAGGTCTTTACTAATCCTACATCTGACAGAGAACTAAAATCCAATATTTACAAAAACTCAAGAAGTTAGGCTCTAAAGAATCAACTAACCCTATTAAAAATGGGATACAGAGCTAAACAAACAATCTTTAGCTGAGTAATATCAAATGGCTGAGAAGTACTTAAAGAAATGCTCAATATTCTTAGTCATCAGGGAAATGCAAATCAAAACAACCCTGAGATTCCACCTCACATCAGTCAGAATGACTAAGATCAAAAACTCAGGTGACAGCATATGATGGTAAGGATGTAGTTAAAAAGGAACACTCCTCCATTGTTGGTGGGATTACAAGCTGGTACTATCACTCTAGAAATCAATCTGGTGATTCCTCAGAAAATTGGGCATAGAACTACCTAAGGACCCAGCTATACTACTCCTGGGCATATACCCAAAAGATAGTCCAACATATAGCAAGGACACATGCTCCTCTATGTTCATAGCAGCTATATTTATAATATCCAGAAGCTGGAAAGAACCCAGATGTCCTTCAACAGAGGAATGGATACAGAAAATATGGTACATTTACACAATGGAGTACTACTCAGCTATTAAAAACAGTGACTTCATGAAATCTTTAGGCAAATGGATGGAACTTGAAACTATCATGCTGAGTTAGGTAACCCAATCTCAAAAGAACACACTAGTTATGTCCTCACTGAGGAGTGGATATTAGCCCAAAAACTCGGAATACCCAAGATACAATTATAGAACACATGAAGCTCAAGAAGAAGAAAGACGGGGTTGGGGATTTAGCTCAGCGGTAGAGCGCTTGCCTAGCGAGCGCAAGGCCCTGGGTTCGGTCCCCAGCTCCAGAAAAAGAAAAAAAAAAAAAAAAGAAATACTAAAAGAAGAAGAAAGACAAAATTGTGGATTCTTCAATACTTCTTAGAACAAAATACTCAAAGGAGGAAACACAGAGACAATGTGTGGGGCAGAGAATGAAGGAAAGGCCATCCAGATACTGCCATACATGGGCACCAATTCCACATATAGTCACCAAACCCAGTCACTATTAGGGATACCAAGAGGTACATGTTGACAGGAGCCTAATATAGCTGTCTCCCGAGAGGCTTTGTCAGAGATTGAAAAATACAGAGGTGAGTGATCACAGCCAACCTTTGGTCTGAGAACGTGGTCTCCAATGGAGGAGTCAGAGAAAGAATTAAAGTATCTGAGGAGGGTTGTAACCCATAGGAAGAACAACAGTATCAAACAGCCACACACCCAGAGCTCCCAGGGACTAAACCACCACCTAAAGAGTACACATGGGGCAATCATGGCTCCAGCCACATATGTAGCAGGGGAATGGTCTCATCAGGTCTGAATGGGAGGAGAATCCCTTGGTCCTGTGAAGGCTTGATGCTCCAATGTAGGGGATGCCAGGGCAGGGAGGCAGGGGGGAGTGGGTAGGTGGGTGGGGGAGCACTGTCATGGAAGGAGGAGGGGAGAGATGGGGGATTTCAGGAGGGGAAACCAGGAAAGGAGATAACATTTGAAATGTAAATAATGAAAATATCTTTTTAAAAAATAGAACTTATCGTTCTGCAGAAAAAAAGACCAACTTTGTACTATCAACTTATGAGGTAGCAGCTACCCAGAATTAAGTTACCAAATCACTATCTCCCTGCCTTTCTGAACTCCTTCAAGTTTTTGCTCCCTGAATTCCACCCATAGCTCCATCAGCTTTCCTGATTGTTAATGAGTTGGATCTGTGAGCTTAGCATCTCTAATTAGTGTACAAGTGTCTCTTTAAAAAACCCTGTGAGCAAAGCACAAATGAAACTTTTTTTACTGAGTCCCCATCCATCTAACTTTTATGTCTTTTTACTTTTTTTTTTTTGGTGGGGGTGGAGCTTTTCACGCACTGGTTTAACCAGGGCTACTTTTGTGGGCATAGAATGGAAACAGTAGCTTCCTCTCCCCAAGCAGCCCCAGACTACCACGTGTCCTGTGAGAATCTACTCCAATCCATGAGTGAATGTGTATTGGTCCTGTCTCCTACAGGACCTGTGGAGGCAACATCAGTTGCTCTGAGTTCAAAGGTTTCATGGATCTGTCAAGCCCATAAGATTGTCTGATGCCTTTCCACCCTATTGTCTGCTCATACATTCTTTTTTTCCCTCTTCCATGATGTTCCTTAATTATTTGAGAAGCTGATATTGTATTCCTTTAACACTGGGCCACAATCACTTTTTCTCAGCACTTTTACCAGCCTTACCCTCTTCACTAACTGCTACTCACTGCAAAGAGTCGCTTCTATGATCAAAGTTGAAGTAGCACTAACCTGTAGATATAAGGTGATTGGAACCTTGAAATCTTTACGGGAAGGTTCCTCTAGTTTTATAGCCAATGTTCTAACAGCAGGGTATAAAAGAGGCCCAGAAAGACTTGATTACCTTGACATCAGTTCATTCATTGGGTTCCTGTTTAGCTGGGTTTCTCTGTGTTCTAGAGGTATTTTTGCTTTTTTTTTTTTCTTCAGTAGGGAGTGGGTGGCTTTTAACCCACTGGGTTTAATCAGGGCAACTTGTGTGGGCCTAGGATGTTTAAAGCTACTGAAGACATCTTTTTCCATGTCTTTTGCTGCTGT
Source organism: Rattus rattus (assembly GCF_011064425.1). Taxonomy (NCBI): domain Eukaryota; kingdom Metazoa; phylum Chordata; class Mammalia; order Rodentia; family Muridae; genus Rattus; species Rattus rattus. The sequence goes on from NC_046160.1 coordinate 51,985,650, forward strand.
TTATTCAGATGTAGTTGCAAGGGCCTATTGTTTACGGTGAGTCTGTTCAGATGCTGATACTGCTGAGGAAGTGCGGATCTAGTTGGAGAAAGACTGAAGCCTTTTATATGTGTGTTTTAAGTGATTATTCCCCTTGCCCTTGAATATCTTTCATCTTCACTTCTCTTTTTAGCTGGTGCCTTTGTGTTCTGAGTCTCTCCGAAGTTTGTAGCCTGCAGCACTTGCTGGCCTCCTCCTGCAGTGATCTGAATTCCGCTGGTGCTGCTGCCCACCTTCCATGAATGTGAGGATCCTCTTATCTAGGTTTCTCTCCTGCTGGTCTTGACAGCCTTGTGGTCTCTGCCTATTTTATTGGGAATTTCAAGGGAAAAGGCTAAGCACATTTGTACTTGCAGGTTTTGTGTGTCCACTTGACGTTAGCTAGAGTCACTGGAAAGGAAGGAGCCGCCATAAGACTTCACTGTAAAATGTTTTCTCAGTTAGTAACCAATGGGGGAGAGCCCTGGCCATGGTGCATGCTGCTACCTCTGGGCTGATACTTCCGAGTTCTGTAAGAATGCAGGCTGAGCAAGCCATGGGAAGGAAGCCGCAAAGCAGCACCCTTTGAGGCCTCTGCATCAGCTCTTGTCTCTAGGTTCCTGCCCTGCTTCAGTTCCTGTCCTGACTTCCTTTAGTGATGAACTGAGATGTGGAAATGGAAGCAGAAGAAACCCTTTCCTCCCCAGTTAGGTCATGTTCTTTTCTTGTAGCAATAAAAACCCTAAACAACATGAAAGGTTTTTAAAGATTTGCCTATATTTAAAAAATAATGTTTGATGTGCTAATTAAACCTTACATTGCCTAAATCTTTCGCTTTATCTCCTAAAAAATATTCCAATGACAATACTGAAAATTTTTAAAAAGGAAAAGGAAGGAAGGAAGGAAGGAAGGAAGGAAGGAAGGAAGGAAGGAAGGAAGAAGGAAGATAAAGATAAGTTGCCAATTTGGAAAGTTTATAGACATCTTAAAACTGTGACTTCTGGCACTGATGGTGATTTTATTTTCAAACTAGAGAACTGCTAAACCGAAACATCACTACACACGTCAAGATTCTAAACCCTTATTCTGCTATCACTGGGCTTTAGGTCAAGGTCAGAAGTCCCAATGGACCTATCCTCTGTTTTTATAAAGGAATTTGCAGCCACTTCCACAGTTTTTGTATGCTACTACCAAAGCTGCTTTGATACTAGAATATAAACCAAAAATCACGCCAGAAGCGAATAGTTTCAAAACTCTGTATTATCTGATACTCTACAGAAAAACTTTGTTGGTCCTGATTATGGTGACACTTTAGGAATTAAATCAAATTTAACCATACTATTAAACAAGAAACAACTCAAAATAGGTAGAGAATTAGAGGTAAAGAGAAAGGAGTGAGACATTCTAGAATCCTGAGCTAAAAAGGTTTTTAGAATTATGTTACTCAAGTATAAAAGGTGAATGAGAATGTCTCCAGGTCAGATTATATTTGAAACACATTAAACAAGTCTCTTGCAACAAGACACTTTGTACCATTTTTTAATTGCATAAAGGAGCAAGGGATCTGGGAATTTGATATAATTTCTTCAAAACAACCTCAGTAGACATAACAGTATGCAAGGAAAAACAGACAATGGAAGCTGTTTCCAACCTTTATAGTATACAAACAGCAAACCTTCGGACTAGTCCTAGACCCTCCAGATTTCAGTTCCCTTATGCCTAGAGACAGTGAATTAAAGTGCATAGTGTTGCACTACTATGATTCTGTAAGGTTGCAAAGCAGCAGGTACCAGCATCTTCCCTTATGTGTGAGGTGATCCGGTGTTCTACTCATTTTAATATTTAAGAGAAAAGCGTCAAACATTAAACTGAGGAATACTGAAACTGTGGATGTGTTATGTGCTCATTCTTTATTTGGATTGCCTTTGAAAAATCATTTATGCAATTCCATGCTCCAGTTTTCTTTCTACTAAAGCGGCAATAATAGTGTTTGTGTCTTTAGTGTACCAAGATATACTATTCTTTTGGCAATGCTATTTGGAATGATTTGGACCAAAAGAGATGCATAAATACTAAATTCCTATTTCAAAATTAATTTTAGGTTATTACAACAACTCAAAATTACTTAACCTTGCCCTTCAGAATTCTGTATAGAGAATGCAAATTAAATGCTAAGTTCTGCGTAGTCCTTACTCATGTGTGAAAAAATTAGATATTCTGCATCGTAGACAACTCTTCTGAAATAATGTCACCATGTAATATCACTGTTAGCTTTCCCAGCTGAGAAATGCTGTTTTCATGAATAGTGATAAGAAAGGAATTTGAATGGAATTTTACATTCTCATGCCTTGTTACATAAAATTGTCACCCAGGACTATAAATTTTATCCCTTTTATACCAAATATAAACTATCAATTTCAAATGTGTACTACACATTTAAATGCTTTTCTTTCCATTTTATTTTTAAATGTCAGGTAAACAATGTTGAGTAAAAAGAACGTACAATATGATTAGATAGCATTAGATATATTAAATAAAACCATGACCTCTACCTATTAATATATTAAAATCCTTGCTATTTGTGTAATGCATAGCAATTGGGACTGTTTGCCTTAATAATCCAACTTACAGTAACATTTTTAATAAGAAAAATTTAAAGGTCTGGACCTTTAAAAATGGGATAAAATTGGCTTCTTTTTAAATATTCATCCTTAACATTTGATATTTATGCTGTTAATTAAAGTACTCAAAAATTATGTTGGTATTTCATCAGAAAATGTGATTACTTATAATACAAGCTATGCATGTTTTGTGAGAGATTGTAAATTAATTTTAAAAAGTACTTTAAGTAAACATACTACTAAATCAATTTTTTACAATGCATTTATCTGTATATAATGTCATGATCGGGAAAGTGTAGGGCTTTGAAGATCCTGTCATTGTTTGCTGAGTCAAAATTGATTATTTAATATTTATGAAGCATCTATGAAGTTCACTGGAACCCATAAAGCCTGATCTTTGTCTAAAGGAGTGTGTGCTAACATAAGCAACCTTTAAAAGGGCTGCTAATGAAACAGCAGAGAGAAAAAATACCTTATCAAAATAGAATTCTGACAACATTTTTCTCCTTTAGATCTCAGCTTCTGTTGATATTCTATCAAAATAAACTATTGTTCACTGTTTTAATGGGAACATTAGAGCCATATCTTTGGTTTTGATTCTGCAATAATGGTGTGTTTTACCTGCAACCTTTCAAAGTAACTTGGGAACATGATTGTAAAGCATGTGTGTCTTTGTTTCTTTCTTTACTTTCTTTTCTGAGACATAATCTCATGTTCTCCAAGCTAACTTCCAATTCACTATATAGCTTTGAATAATGTTGAACTCTTAAATTTTATTCCAAATACAGGGATTACAATCATATATTAACACATGACAACTATTTGTAAAGTATCCCTAGGCTGTGTGCAGTCCTTGCTCCAAATTGCTTCAAAGCTTAAGTTGGGTAACTTATGCAGTCATTCTGTTTTCCTCCTTTGAATATTATCCCAAAAGCTCTGAATACCCAAGAGACAATTCACAAACCATATGAAACTCTAGAAGAAGGAAGACCAAAATGTGAATGTTTCAGTTCTTCACGGAGCAAAGTACACGTGGGAGGAAAGACAGGGACAAAAAAATGAAGCAGGGACTGAAGGGAAGGTCATCCACCTGGGGATCCATCCCATATGCAGCCACCAAACCGAGTCACTATTGCTGATGTCAAGTGTTTAGGTGGGAATGGGTGGGTGGGAGCGAGAGCTTCTTCATAGAAGCAGGGAAGGGAGGGGAAGGAGAAGGGAAGAGGGGGGAAAGGAAATAATGTTTGAAATGTAAATACATAAAATATCCTATAAAAAAAGACTGCATCCAATGGAAAAAATTGTTCAGTTATGTATTTTATACATTCTATCTGAATTTACCCTTTAATGTTTATGCATTATTTCTTCTCTAATCAATCAAGCACTGCAAACACCAGGACATTTTATCTTAAGCAATGTACAAGTTCTTGGACACGTGGGATAACTGCCCACCTGTTAATACAATTATAACTTGGCCAATGCATTCCATACGTCAAATAGAGTGCTCCTAATCACTCCTCAAGTCTGGCCTCGTGCACAGTGGTAAAGACTCATAGCAGTGTGGTTAAATAATGGACTCTTAGAAACCCAACTTCACACACATTACTGACTTCAGGACAATGCATTGTTGTGAAGCTTCCATGAAGCCACTACCCTCTACTTACTTCAGATAATTTGTTAAGATTGGGCTATGACTTTCAAGTAATTTCACATGTTTATCACCAATGTCAAGGAAAGGCATGACTAATATGTGGAAAAAACAAAGAAGCTAGTGTAATGGAAGCCCAGTGATGGAGTGGACCATGACAAGGGATAAAGTCAGATATGCAATGGGAAAAGGGAGGAATTTTATGATGAGTGCTTTTACTATGGCTCTTGATGTTGCCCATCCCCTGGTCTTGATGTTTTAATCGAACACACACTCTTTAGTGGTGTTGATGGTCTGGACTCAGGGGAATTCTCCAAGTGAAAGTCACTTCTCAAATTATTTTGGTTAAAAAAAAAAAAACACTAGTTTCCTTTGTTAACCTTCTCTTACTTTGTTGAGGAATCTTCTTGGGAGATGCCGTCTGCCACATTGTAAGAGGACCTCCATAGATCTCCATGAAAAGAACTGAATCCTCCATTGAATAACCAGTAGGCAACTAGAGACTTCCAACCACCACATTAGAAATATTGGAAAGGATCATCCACAATGCATCCCTTTCTATCAGACAGTGCCAGTTGGCATCTTGCACAAAACCCAAAGTCCAAGAAGTGAGTTAGTGTGCAGTCAGCTCCTAATCTAGAACAAAAGCTGTTACACAAAGGTGTCTTGTCTGAAATTATGAGGTTATAGGGTACATTTTTAAGAAACATGTGGACATATGTGTTTCCACATATGACATCATACAGTCCTTCAGGTTTTATATTGCCCTGTGATGTTTTTCATTCGTTATGCTTTGTGAAATATAAAACCATTGGATAGTTTGGAGAGTGAAGTTAAGACCATTTCATAATGTTTAAGAAGCATGGTAGTACATTCCCAACACACGAGCGCGCAACAGACTGAGGTAAGAAGAGTTTGGATTTAACCTGGACTTCATAGAACCTGTATCAAGAGGGAGGAATTACTGTTGTTCTCCTTCTTTCACACTGGGCATAAATGCAGGGGAAGAAAGGCCAAAGTATCAAGAAGCATTTAGAAGCCATTGTCCTAGCTCAAGCGAGAGATGATTCAGGACTAAACTAGGTCAGAAGCTGTGGACACAAGAAGCTGTCAGAATCTAATGCGTTTGCTGAAAGAGCCAAGAGCAGTTGGTAATGGAATAGAGTTAGCCATGAGATAAAAGAAAGAACTCAAAAGTATTTACAAAATATCCATATTGACTCAATATCCAAATGTCTCAGAGATGGTAAAAGCTATGCTAGAAATGGGTTGGAGATGAAAGATGTACAGTAGCATGGTGTGAGCACCGTTCCATTTAATATCTACAGTAGATATCCTTTGTGAAGTTCCAAGTGATTAGTTTAGTATATAAGTCATGTGCTCAGGAAAGAGGTCCAAGCTGTAAATATGACTTTGGAGCAGAGACTGAAGGAAAGGCCATCCAGAAACTGCCCGACCTGGGGATCCAGCCCTTATACATACAGGTACCAAACCCAGACAATATTGTTGATGCCAAGAAGTGCATGCTGACAAGAGCCTAATATAGCTGTCTCCTGAGAGGCTCTGCCAGGGCATGACAAATACAGAGGCAGATGCTAACAGCCAACCAGTGAACTGAGAATGCGGTCCCCGTTGGAGGAGCTAGAGAAAGCACTGAAGGAGCTGAAGCTGTTTGCAGCCCTGTAAGAATAACAATACCAACCAGCCAGAGCTCCCAGTGACTAAACCACCATCCAAAGAGGACAGACCCACGGCTCCAGCTGCATATATAACAGAGGATGGCTTTGTTGAAGACCAATGAGTGGAGAAACCCTTGATCCTGCCAAGGCTGGACTCCTCAGTGTAAGGGAATGTCAGGGAGAAAGGCTGGAAGGGGTGGGTGGATGGTTGGGAGAACACTCTCATAGAAGAAGGGGGATGGGGCAGAGAATAGGGGTTTATGGACAGGAAACCTGGAAAGGGCATAACATTTGAAATGTAAATTTAAAATATCAAATTAAAAAAAAAGAAATGTTCAGAATGTAAGCAACATTTAAACTCTTGAGTCTGTGAGACCATTGAGGTCTACCAATTTAAGCAATACAAAGCACCAAACCAGTAGTCACCCCAAAGTTTAGTGTTCATAGGTATCCTTGAGTTGGGCACTGAGCAGGAGCAGCTCTCAATAAAGAAGAAGATAAGGAAAACACTGGATAAAAAATGTTTGATATGCTCTGTGGCTATATATGTTCAGTCCAATGCTTCTGACCCATGCTTCATACAGAAGTAGGACTGCAAATGGAGCATCCACTTCATCAACACAGAAACTGCCTGTGCTCTTGAAAGGAGATCCTAGTGGAGCAATGGAATTAGAGGAAGAAGGGACAGAGAGAAAACATTTAAAGTAGATATGACAAATACCCAATAGAGTTTTACTATGAAGAAGAGAAGGGGAAAATGGTAGCTTAAGGAATGCATGAGGTCAATAAAGCCTTCTTAAACTGGTAAAAAAAAAAAATAACAAGAGGTTTGCATGCTGATAATTTATTTAAAGAATAGTTGCTAGAAAATAAAACACAAGTTGGAAGCAGAACATCATTTCAAGGAACACACACACACACAGACACACACACACACACACATACACAAATTTCAAGGAAGAAACTATTCTTAAATTATTTTTTAAGTTACAGAAAACAAATTTTTAAAAAAATTCTACCTAGAGTGCAGAGTAAAAGAATTCAAGCAGGAGCACAACATGATAGGGAAGAAACAAACCAAGCCAGGCAGTGATGACACACACATTTAATCCCAGCACTCAGGAGGTACAGGTAGATGACCTCTGAGATCATGTGAATAGGTCAACCTGGTCTACTGAGTGAGTTCTAGGACATTCAGGGCTACATAGAGAAACCCTGTCTAGAAAAACCAAAAAGAAAGAAAAAAGAAGGAAGGAAGGAAGGGAGAAAAGAAGGAAGGAAGGGAAGCTCTTTTTTCTAAACCCTTCACCCCTTTCCTCCTACCTTCTACTCTTCTTCCTCCTTCTTTACCTCCCTTCCTCTATTGTTTATTCCAAAATCTATTAATGAAATGTTTTTGTTTAATGATTGGTTAGCAAACAACATTGACCCTCATGATTCAGTTTGCACAAGTGATGTTATTTTTCATTTTATACTCTTTTTCATATTTCTGAGACACCACATAGCATTTTTTCCTCCTATGTAGCTATAAGAATCTAGTTGGGGTGGTGGTGGGTGTAATAGCTACTAGAAAGCTGTACGTACTAACAATTGTTCCTTCTACATTTCTAGAAAGGTGTTTGGTAGGCTTGGCTTAGTTCCAAAGAATGTGTAAGTTTAACCCAATGTCTAATTGATTACCATTACCAGCCATAGATGAGTTTGGTGGGAACTCTTGATGGAGTAAGACTCATTGATAAGTGTCTTTAAGCTTACAAGGCCACATTTATGTCGACCGAATATAGCACTAGGATCTAGAACCAAATGAACTGTTGAAAATGGCTCCCACATCTCCAGCCTCGGACAACTAATAAAAATATGTCTATATTTTATGCTGGCTTACTGCTTTTTGGGCTTATTTAGTATATCCCATGAATACCAAATAATATTTACTAGCCTGGTCTCAACTAAAACTAGTGAATTACTAGTTGAAATGAACTTCACTTTGTATCTTGAGCTTAAATATATTGGAACTATCTTTGCCAATAGAAGCTTAAAATACTTCGTGACACCATAAATAATCTGTTTTCAATAAGAGGGGGTTTACTGGTGTCAAGTAGCTGACTCTGGAATTTTCAGAACAACTTGAATAGTTTGTAGATTACCTACGTACTTTTATCTTTTTCAATTAGATTCTGTGCATAGCAACAGTCAACCTAACAGGAAGCAAAGATATAAAGGAAGGAAGCATAAGAACCATGATTAAACATTAAAATTCTCTTTGCTTTACCTTTTCCAAACTAAATAATACTAACAGCTAATAACAGTTGTCCTTGAAGAAATAAAATAGTAATCAGGGTTAACTAACTAGAGTCATATTGGTTTAAAAGGTGGAGACCTGCTTTCGATAGACATAAACATCAGGAAATAATCCATATGTAATACATAAATGCTAAATGAATTTGCACATCAGTGGCAGGTATATAAGAACAAAACAACAGCAAAAGTTATTAATGTCCTTGGGAGGCGTCATGCTAGAAACTTAGAATATTCTAGCACCTGTCTTGTAAAGATGTTATCATTTCTGAAAATATTCTAGAAAGACTAATTGCAGCTGCCTTATGATTTGCTAACTACTGTGCTGGAGTTGGACATGACAGTCTGGGAAAATCTAGGGAGGAAACCAGCTTATTCTGAGGTGTAAATTGAGGAGGCCACTTTAAGATAATAGTGATGTGATTTTTAAAATGTCTGCCATAGGCTCCAGGACTTAAAACTTGGTGTCCAGTGGTGGTGCAAGTCATGGAATCTTTAGGTAATAAAGAATCACTGGAAGAAATAGATTGCCAAAGACCAACTTCAAAGGTTTCTAGTCTCCCTTTACATCTACCTATGTATCTACCTATGTATCTACCTATGTATCTACCTATGTATCTACCTATGTATCTATCTATGTATCTACCTATGTATCTACCTATGTATCTATGTATCTATGTATGTATGTATCTATCTATCTATCTATCTATCTATCTATCTATCTATCTATCTATCTATCTATCTATTCTCATCTCATCTCTCTCTCTCTCTCTCTCTCTCTCTCTCTCTCTCTCTCTCTCTCTCTCTCTCTTTGTTTCCTACTCCAGGAAATTGCTGCCATATTTCCCCACCATGATGGACTTTTTCTATGAGAATTTAAGCCAAAATAAACTCTTCCTTAAGTCACTTTTGGTCTTGGTATTTTACCACAGCAACAAAATAAAAATTGCTAATACAGGTGAAAATTGTGGAAACTTCTTGGCAAAGTTCGGACCTGGGTTCTATACAAGAAGAGGTGTTCAGAAAGAAGGCAGGGTTAAGATGGAACTTAAACAAGAGGATAGGATTATCAAAGGCACTTAGATACATGACAGGTGAACCTGAAAGATGCCTCAACAGTTAATAGAAGACCAAAGAGGTCATCTAATCAAAGATGAGTTTATTCAAAGTTTGAATTTATATTTATTCTCTTTATTCTCTCTCTCTCTCTCTCTCTCTCTCTCTCTCTCTCTCTCTCTCTCTGTGTGTGTGTGTGTGTATATGTGTGTGTGTGTGTGTTGTGTGATTTGTGTGTGTGGTATGTGTGAGAGTGCAGAAACACACATGCTATGGCACATGTATGAATATCAGAGAATACATTGGGGAGTTAATTTTTTTTCTTCTTGTGTACTACTGTGCTGGAGTTCAGAATTGTTCTTGTCTCTGTCACGCTGTAATCTCAAGGCTGCAGGCCTGACAGCTTCCTGAGGATTCTCCAGTCTCTACCTCCCATTTTAATATAGAAGCATTGAGATTACAGATGCTTGCCACAACATTCAGCTTTCACATGGGTTCCAAGGATCAAACTTGAATGGTCAACCATGCAAAATTTTGTTAGGTTGATGGATGCTTTTTGTTGTTACTGTTTTGTTTCTGTTTTTGTTTATTGTTGTTGTTGCTGCTGCTGCTGCTGCTGCTGCTGCTGCTGCTGCTGCTGTTGCTGCTGCTGCTGCTTTATTAGAAGACAAGGAATTTGAAGTTTAGAGTGAAGTAACCCTAAGGTCAGTGAAAAGAGGATTTTGTATTGGACTAAGCTTAGATGTCTACTTCTTGTACAATAATAGTATTAACAAGACTATTCAGGCTCTTTGTTTCTAAGTTGGAGTTAGTGAGCTCCTTAAAGCTACAAAAGGGTACACACCACAAAGAGTATACAGATGGGAAGGAAAAACAAATTAATGGCCACAGCAGTGTTCCACATACTGTTTAGTACAGTGATGGGACAGGTGATTCTGAGCAAAGTAAACAAAAAAATGTCTCAAATAGTCTGGGGAAATCAATAATTAGACAAACCAGCATGCATTACTTAGTCTGAAATTAAAAGCGTGTTTCTCTAAGTAACTTCTCTAGCAGAAGAAAAATGTTACCCCATGAAAGACTTTCATAAGAAAGTGAATCAAGGCTTTTCAGTTGAAAGTGAAAGCACACAGCCACCATGTTTTTCTCAGCCATCATCTTTATGAACAAACCCAATCGCAATGGATACCTACTATATTTTTAAGGAAAATGGAAGAAAGAAATTATAATGAATGGTAAATATCAACTCTTAACATGTGAAGTTTTATGGGGAAAATATCTATTATCTGCCTTTGGGTCTCTAGCTCAAGCAGTCCTTCAACTTGCTAGGACAAGAATGACCTTGAGTGACCTTCTGTCTTTATTTAGGGACTCATGGTGTAATAGCCACCATGCCTGGTTGATATGGTGCAGGCTAAACCAGCACTCTACCAACTGAGCTCTGTCAACAGCCTGGTTATGACCTCATTATGCCAGTTTCTCCATATTGTCTGTGTGAAACAATACAGCAGTTTGGGTCAAAAGACAGTTGGAAAGAAGAAAACTAAATCTGACTATGATTATGTTTTATTACAGACCATTCCTTTAGACAATTAGTGCTTAGGCTTCAAGATCATGAATTTATTTTGAGATGTCAATTTTGAGACAGAGTGAAAAAAAAAGTGTTCAAGGCAATGATAATGTCCCACTTTAAAGTTCTTATGTTTTTGCTTAAATGGTTATAATAACACATGCTGTGGAAGTTTTCTATATTTATTTTGGAATTACTGCTATGTGCATATGTATTATTCTTGGTAGGATGGGCATCTTCATATCTAGGGCATCCCACTATGATGGCTGATTATGTTCCAGCTGGTCTTTCTCTACTTAGGAATGAAATTTTTTACTGGAGTAAATTTAATCAGGCAATCTTGTTAAATGTGGCACTGGTCCCAATCAGTTGAAACTTTTGAAAAGAGGAAGACAAGAGGAAAAGACAAAAGCTATAGTTTTTAATATCCTGGTTTTCTCCAGGATATTCAGATGATTCTCAATTCAGATCATCTTGGTTCATACCCTGATTGTGCCCTGCACAAACACTGTAATGCTTAATCTCTCCCTTTAGGTTCTCCAGGAAAATGATACCAAGAACTTATCTTAGGGTATTGGAGGAAGCAGATAATGAATGCATTCTTATACAGTATCAGGTAAATGGGAAGTAGGAAGTCAGTGTTTCCTTGTTCTGTTCTGATTTCCAGTCAAGGCCAAAATCTGATCTATAAACCACCACCTTCCTTATCTCATATTGTACATATTAAACTATAGCTTCCTGGATATTTTGTAAAAATTAGTCTTTTAAATTTCCTAAGGTTGAATCCCAGATAGCTGTAGTTTCCATAGGAAATCCAGGTGATTGTCATGTACATTAAAGTTCCATGGCCCAAATACCCTCATTGTACTTTTAAAATAGTGTCTTCTTATCTCCCAGAACCAGGAAGCTTCTTTTTTCTTCCTGCCTTCTAGGAGGAAATGGGTCACATTGCTAGTGTCTGTTCCATCTGAGCTCAGGATCTTGGAGAAATGTCTTCATCCTGGAGGTTCCTGGTTCTGAATGTCACTCCCTCCTTATAGTGACCATTACCAATGGATCTTCTCTAAAGCACTCCTTAGAATCTTGAAGCAGTCTTCTGGCATTTAAAAAAAAAAATCTGTATCCCCTTTCAGCTCTCTCTCCATCCAATCTCAGGATACAAAATATTCCAGAGAAGTAGAAATCTTCCCTCCCACTTTAATAAGTAGTTTTGCCCCACTTCCATGCCCTTCCAGCAGTCACCAAATGCTCAACAACAGAGAAACATTTAGCTGTTAAAAGAGTTCTGTGGACCGAGTTTTAAGATTATAATCTCCAAATATGCACATCAGGAAATGCTCTGGGGAGAAGGTAGCATTTGAGCCACACCTTAGTGGGCATGATTTCAGTAGAAAGACATTGAAGAGCATCCCCAGCTCCTGGGTTTTTGAAACATTCTCCATTTGTAACCCAGACAAGCCTTTAATTGAGATCCTCCTGCCTCAGCCTCCTCTGTACTGACATATGTGCCAACACACCAAGAGAGATTTAATTTATGTGTGTGTTGTTGATCTGAGGACCCAACTAATCAGGTGGTAACTCCCCAAAAGTTGATTTTTATCCCTTGTTGTGAAGCAAACTGAAACAAAGAAACAAAAACAAATTAAACTCATATTGACATCTTGTCTGAATTTTGATAACATAAAGAGAGAATTTGGTAAAGTTCATCATTTCTGAGTTTAGAATGAAATCCTAAGGCACATGGGTCAGGGATACTGAAGCAGAGGGAAAGCCAAATACCTGAGAACAGTGATGAACATAACACAAGGGTTTCTGTAACTCCTCAGTATTCCAGAACAATTACACTTGACATATAAAACAAATAACTCAAAATATTTATTACTGAAGATGAAATTATATATAATACATACATATATATTATATATACACATTATATATATATATATATATATATATATATATATTCCTTAGGTTTACATACAACCTGTAGAAAAATAAGCAAAATCATTCACATAGATATTTTCTGCTGACCTACTATGAAATAAAGCATATGTTCAGTTCTAGCTCCATACTTAAAAAGCTGTCTTTATTCCTGCTTATACAGATCACATCGTATTTCTCAGCTCCATTAGTCTCTTCATTCTATTAGTATGAGAAATTCTAAGAATTTCATTCTTCTAGTACTTTAATCAAACCATACTGCTGTTTTAATATATCAATGTATTTTAGTTTCATTTTCTACTTGCACTAAACAGAAGAGTAAAAAGTACATGTTTAGTCACTGATGATAAAATTAATTAAAATATTGCTTATCACTTGCATGTTTAATACTTATTTTGGTTGATTCTGGTATATGGTACCAAACATGACAATTTTCTTAAACCAAACCTTGAATAAAACACCTTATGGTGTGTGTATGTGTGTGTGTGTGTGTGTGTGTGTGTGTGTGTGTGTGTGTGTGTGTGTGTTTGTATGTGTGTACGTAAATATATTGATATGTTTCTTATACATTTAAAGTGATCTCTATGTTAAAATTATATCGATTTTACAAAATACCAACATTTAATAATTTTACCAAAGTATGCCTCTCTGAAAAACTGCCTGTGTTCTGAGGAAAACTCTGCTGTGGGGTTTGAATAGAAATGGTCCCCACAGACTCAAGTGTTTGGATGTTTGGCCCATAGGGAGTGGCACTATTAGGAGGAGCGGCCTTGGAGTAGGAAGTGTGTCACTGTGGAGGCTGGCTTTGAGGTCTCATGTACTCAGGCTAGGCCTAGTGTGGCACACAGACACTTTTTCTGCCTTCAGATCCAGATGCGGAACTCTCAGCTCTTCCCCAGCACTGTGTTTGCCTGTGTGCTGCTCTGCTTCCTGCAGTGAGGATAGTGGACTAAACCTCCAAAACTGTGAGGCAGCCTCAGGTAAATGTTTCCTTTATAAGAGTTGCCAGGTCGTGGGGGCTCTTCACAACAATAAAACTCCAACTAAGGTGTTCACATTTTGGCAGAGCTTATGAGTAATATTGAAATAGCCAAATCCTTATATTTCTTCCAAATCCCTTTTATAAAACATAAAGTAATGTTAAAACTCTTGAGTTAATGAGAAGAATTAAGCACTGTTTTCATGTTAACTGTTTTATTTTTTCATCATGATTAATCACTATTATGCAACTCTTACACTTAAGATCTTGTAGCTGAAACATTGAGTTTAAGAGTGATTTACAGTTTATTACTAATGGGAACTGGCAAAGACGGAGGGTGGAGCATGGTGGAAAATGCCTTTAATCTCAGTGCTAAGGAAGCAACAGGCAGGTGGATCTCTGTGAGCTGAATTCAGCCTTCGCCTACATAGAAAACTTCAAGCCAGCCTGGGCTTACATAGTGAGAGTCTATCTTTAAAATAAAATAAAATTTAATTTAATTTAGGCTTACAGGGTATTACTATAAGGGTTAAATTACAATGGAAGACAGGAGGGAAATGTTGAGCAAATATGGGGAGGGGAAATAACACTAAAGACCTTTTGGAAAAGTTTTATGGAATCCTACGTTCTATAGGTGCTTCCTAAAATATAGTATGGACACATATATAAAAATATTCCAAAGCTATATGAGCAACACAAATTGGAATTTATGGGATTAAAAAAAGAGAGGCCACAGAGTTTGGTGGTTAGAGAAGAGAGGATGCTATTTGAGAGGAGTGAAGAGTTGTAATTATGTAATTATGAATCACAGCATGTTATACAAAGTTCTCAAAAAACTAATTAAACACATATGTGTGTGTGTGTGTGTGTGTGTGTGTGTGTGTGTGTAGCTCTACCACCACAGTCTCTTGCAAAATAAATAAATGAATAGCTGCAATCTTTCATTTGACTATGACAAGAAAAAATTGAAAGAATAATGGGAGAAGAAACAATTTTTTTCACAAAAAATAAATACATATGTAGTTTTATATATTGTTTAGGATATGTTATTTGTGTGCATATATACATGCGGTACATATGATATGAAAGAAGAAATAAGCAACAGGGCCAAAATAAGAGGGGATATTGGAAAAGTATAAGCTGATGAAAATGAGCAAAGGATATATGTACGAAACTCATTATTTTGTATGCTAAGTAACAATACTAATTAAAAATAGACTGTATTAGTGTAACAACATTTAAGGCTTAAATACTAAGATCTCTCTAAATCTCACTTCATATGTTTGATTGCTATTAAAAACCTTAACCCAGTTTTATAATAAATGTCGTGACAAACAGGCTTAACACTTCTTTTCTCTTACCATAGTTTAACAACAGCTGGTTCTGCCTTTCTTCCAGAAGTTATGAAGGTGATCCGTAAAATTGCCAAAAAATAAATACATACTGGTGGGCAAGATGCTGGCCTGCTCTGCACCTGAACTATGCTTCTCCCATTTGCTTCGTTATGTAGGGGTCTTTTGTATGATTTGAGATAGTCTTTATCCAAAACTGGCCTCAAATTCATGGCAATCCTCTGCCTTTTAGCCTCCTAAGTACTGTTGGGATTGTAGATGTGATGTAGATGCCTACCTCTCACTAATGCTACATCATATCTAATATGCCACCTGTAGGACTAGGTAGTAGCTTAAATTTTCTCCACTCTAATTTCAATAATGGTTCTTAAGTGCTTTTTTTTTCTTTTTTGGTGCTGGGGACCAAACCCAGGGCCTTGTGCTTGCTAGGCAAGCGCTCTACCACTGAGCTAAATCCCCAACCCCTTCTTAAGTGCTTTAAACTCCCTTCTAGCCCACCACCCATCAGAGGTTATGGAAAAGCAAAGTTATTAGGATAGGTGGAAATAAGAACCTCTTTAGAAATATTCAGCAAATTCAATCTACATTTTCAGGAAATCAGCAGCAGCAGGTTGATCCATTCACATCTTATAGTTCGTTAATATACCAGCATTCGAGTTCCATAATGTAGGAATAGCACACACAAATCAGGAGCAGTGCTACAACCCAGCAGAAACATCCAGGCTTCCTCTGAATCCATATGAGTTGGCCGAGGGGACCAGAACAACAGGGATGCTGGGAGAAGTTCTTTGAAGTGCCAAGAAACATGACACCAACAAAGTGTTGAAAAGCTAGCTATGTAAGCAAGCCTGCCTCACTGTCCCTTGAGTCCTATTTATACTCCCTCCAAATATCATGTGTCTTCCACGGGTCTTGCCTCACCATGTGTCTTTCCTCTGCACTCTGTTTTAGCAAAATCCCACATGAGCCTGTATCAGTTGACATCATTCTGCCAATCTGCTGGAGTTGGTGGAAGCAGCAAGAAGCCACCAGAATACCACCAGAAGCTTTTTGGTGACTGTCTCTCTGTGGAGTCATGACAAATGGAGCTCAGCTACACAATGTAAGGAGAAACAATACACGCTTGTCCATTAGTGAAGAATCCTTCATCAAGTGTTCATCATGTGCTTGCTTTAACAAAACATTCTTTCACCTGTGTCTGATTCAGCAAAACGTTCCTTCATGTGTTTGCCCCAGCAGAATACCATCTGACACAACTGACTGTCCAAAGAAACCACAAGTTTCCACTTTAGCTATGCTACTACCATGTTATTATAGTAATTGTGTGTGTGTTTGTGTGTGTGTGTGTGTGTGTGTGTGTGTGTGTGTGTGTGTGTGTGTGTGTGTGTGAGAGAGAGAGAGAGAGAGAGAGAGAGAGAGAGAGAGAGAGAGTAGAGAGAGAAGTAGCCAGGGTGACCTCAAACTTTGAAACATATTCAAGGATAAATTTGAACTTATGACCCTCCTGCTTTCTACTCTGAGTTATTTCTATGAATGACAACATCCGCACCCGATAATTGATGAAATACAAGGGTGTGGAAGAACTTGGGGGAGGTAATTGGATGTACTGAGCTTCTGGGTGGGGTGGCTAATCTGGAAGGTCTTGGCAGAGTCATTTGAGTGGCTTTGTCTAATGTGAAGAGGAAGTGAGTTTAGCTGTTGCGTAACAAAGCCCTCTTCACTTTCCTACTGGTTCTATTGTTCCTGGAGGCCCTTGGTCATCAGGGCCTGGCTTTGGATCTGATCACCCCTTCACTTGCTTAGAGAGAAAAACAATATAAAATGGATTCATATACAACTTGGATCAAAACTAGAAAAAGAACTAACCACTCAACCGGACTCTGCCTAATCAAAAGTCAGAAAACAATGATGGAGAGTTAGCTTGGAGTCTCAGTGGATTGGGCTAGCAGAGGAGTCACAAAAGTCTTGATTTGGGCCTGTTGGATTCTCACTGTCCTTGCCAAGTGTGTAAGCCAGGACCTCTGTGAAAAGTGCCTCCCCTCTCAGCATATTTCCTAAAACAGAAGGGACAATTTAAAAAAAAACAACAAATCAAAACACAGTCTGGGTATCATGGATCACAACTACAATCACAACATTTGAGAAAATGAAGCAAGAAGATTGTTTAAAGTTTAAGACCTGCTTAGGATATATACAGTGTGAGAGCCTATCTCAAAAAGGGAATAAATAAATCCTAATTTTGAGGGAGCTCAAGTTATACTATGAAACTTTGCGAGTTTGTCTGCCCCTAGAAAGGAGATGGATGTTGGCCAAAGGACTGAGTTGGCTCTCTTACTAGCCAATCAAGATGGGGTTCAAAGTCAGATCCATGTTGTTATTGACACGGTAATAAAATGATATTTCTACAAACTATAAAATTAATGACTGAAATTAGTGAGCAATAAGAATTTTTGAGCATATAGTAAAAATATAAATCTAAATGAATACAATTAAATTTTTTCTGTGTTATGAACAACAAGACATAAATTAAGTTTCACACGGTTTATCAAATAAAGATATATATTCCGATAGAATGGCAAGAGAGAAGTATGTTTTGAGAATAGATTCTATGTGGTTATTCTATAGGGACTATAGTGTATTTAAGAGTCATGTGGAAAAAATACTTGCAGATATTATGAGTTTATGGTACCTTTGCTAGTGCTCAGGTGAAGGAGATAGGAATCTTTGGAGAAGACGGTCATCCACACCATCAGAGAGTGAGTGTAGCTTTTGATTGCTCATCAGTTTCTAATAGTGAAGCAGGAACTAGTGGTGACCCTGGAACTTGCTTTAAATAATGGTGTGGATGACCATCGTCTCCAAAGATACATGACTCTTTATCAAATGGGAAATTTTAATAGTTGTTTCTTGTATAAAATGGAGACACTCACTTGAACTAGAAGTAATTAAATTTGGCCACATGTCCCTGGGACAGAAAAGAAAACAGAAAATGACAATAAGTTGGTTTCATAGTTATAGACATTGAAAGATAGACATTGACTTCTGTTAGGTTGTAGAGTGGGCAATATTAAATTTAGAACCCATAGAACCATATATCATTTCATTTCAAGGCAATAGATAGTATGAATAGAGTCATATGGATTAACTTTCACAGTAGACCTTTCTGGTCACAGTTCTTATTAAAGTTCAAGAATATTTCTAGCCAGGAGTGGTGGTACTAATCTCAATACGAGAGAGGGAGAAGCAGGTGGATCTCTGATAACAAGGCCAACCAGAACAGCCAGGACTACATAAAAAAGCCCTGTCTAAAACAGACAGAAAAACAAAGGAAGAAACAGACAAATGGAATATTTAGCCAACCAGATAAGATCCCTTCCATAGAAACACTACAAGTACCTAATGGGTATAGTTTAGTAACATAGCACTTACTTAGCCTTAAGCAAACATCTGAGTTTGGTCCCTAGCATTACTGAAGAAGACAAGTTCATGTCAAGTTGGATAGAGGTCCAGAGAAAGAGTATACTGCTCTTACAGAGTCATGGGTTTGCTTCTCACCACCTACATCAGGCAGCTCATAACTACCTGTAACTCTAGCTCCAGGGTTTTCTGAAACCTTTGGCCTATGTGGATATCTGCAGTCGCATGCATATACCTCCATACAAATACACACTCATTTTCAAGAACGAAGTGTGCAACATGCTATGTCTAAATATCTAGGAAATTTTTATCTCTAACCAACAAAGGAACTGTATCTTTTGTTTCCTCTTGAACATAAACCAGGTTGTCAAAGTCTAATAATTTTTTTATGATTGCAAATGTGCCATGAATATCTTTCCTTTCTCCTCTTTATACTTAAAAGATATACATGTGTGTGCGCATAAGAAAATCTTCAAATCTTTCCTTTATAGACCCAAAAACTGAAGACTCACACTGATAAAACTCATAACATACACATATATGCCTATTATGTATATAACATACATAATGTGTATAATATATGTATATAATATATGTATTGTATATGATTTAAATCAGAACGATATTTCATAATAGTGTATTAAGCCACCTACTGGTAATATTAGCAAATATTCCTTAAATTGTATAAATTGTATCCATTCTACAAAGCAGAAAATGCACATTATTCTTTGTGATTCTCCCATTAAACACGTGTCATATTTTTTAAGCAGAGCCAGCTTTCATGAAATTATGCCTACAAAATAGAGGCAAACAGAATCCACCAAAAATGTGGGAGCATAGAATTGAATAGCAGAGAATCATGATGCATTTAAGCAGTCCATAGGTTCCAATCAGTGAGAATAAATGCTCTTGCTAAGTCCACATGTTGCTCAAAGAGGAATACAACCACAATCTTTCTGTGCCTTTGGTCTATTTATTTTCAGTAATGGAGGTGTTTTCAATTCGCCAGACGCTAGGTAATTCGGAAGCTTGAAACACTATTGAATAAATTATAAAGGAGAAAATAGTGGAGCCCACAGAGCTGTGTGGGGTGAAGGGGTGAGAGACACAGACAGAAAGAAGTACAATTTCTGTCTGGGAAAGCACAGGAGCGTGGAGAACCTGTGTAGAAGGAACAAGCCTCAGCTCCCCAGGAGAGAGTACCCTGACAGTGCGAATCTTTGTACATGGTGGACTCCAGCCCTCCAGTCTCCGACTGCAGTTCTGGTAGACTTTAGACATCTAGGAATGCTGGAAGACAAACCCTGGTGAGGAGGAAGCCTTGTTTTCCCATTGCCTGAGAAGCTACAGGGAGAGATTTGTTCTTCTGGGAGAAGCAAACATTGTTCCCTGCCAGCTTTTGCTCTGAGCACGCTGCAGTCTCTGGTTCCTCTGGCCTTTGGCTCCAAGTCTGACTTGGAACAAGAGCTTAAATCATGATTTGCTGTTGTTGTTATATAGAAATATAGTCTGTGGCCTTCACTTGCACTTTTGTCTCAGGTTGGAGAGATACTAAGGATTGGCTTGCCTTTAAATGTCATTTCAGCCATCTCTGATATGTGTCAGTCATGTGAAACTTCTTAAAGCCAACAGTATGTTCCCAGAAAACACAGTAGAAAGTTGAGCCTAACATCTTTATCACATTCACATTTTTGCACTTTTATCCTTGTTTTGTTTCTTCCTGTTATTTTTTTTGTAATGATGAAACTGGTAATAATATGCATTCTTTGAATGTAACTGAGTCTTCCCTGACTTTTGGTGAGCTGAACTTGGGGTGCTAGTGAGATGGACATCAGTTAGGAAAGTCACCCCAAGCCAATGGCTTCCTGATTTGTTGTCTGACACCCAAGAATTAGAAATAAGCCTGCAGGGATGGCTCAAATATTAAGAACACTTGCTGTCTTGCAGAGGACCAGCATAGGACAGCTCACCAACCTGTGATTCCAGTTCCAGGAGATCCAATAACCAAGCAGAAATACAATTATGCACAGGAATACAAATAATATTACTTTTTAAAAAGAAGGAAATATGATTAAGGAGTGACCAAAAAGAACAGTAGTTAAGGAAAAGTAAGAACTCTTGGAAGTGTGAAGGCCTTCAAGGGAGGAAGCCAAAGTGCAGCTCTGCCTTGTGGGTCTTATGGTGGCCTTGTGGGTCTCATGGTGGGAAACGGGAACATGGCTGAAGTGTTTTCATCTTTTTATTTTTACATGTTTGTTTGTTTGTTGAGAGAGAGAGAGAGAGAGAGAGAGAGAGAGAGAGAGAGAGAGAGAGAAGTGGATGGATAGAGGAGGGGTGGGAAGAACCTGGAAGTGCGAACATAATCAAAATAAACTATGAGTAAAATGTTTTAATAAGAGAGAAAGAGAGAGGGAGAGTTGCATGGTTGCATGTTGGGTTGACCCAGCGAGGGCTTCTATATGCCCTGTGCTTGCACCCTCTGACCGGTTAGGAAAGTAGCCAAAATCAGTTTTCCATTCATAGTGGTCACATGCTATCAGATTAGCTGGTAATCAACCATGCTCTCACCTTGTTGCCTCATGAGATTTCTTTCCTGTTTCATGTTTAGAATTATAACTTATAGAAATAAATGAGAAAACAGAAATTTTTGTAATGATAAAGTTTCAGGGGAACATAGTCGTATGTGCCCATAAAGCCATCACTCAGGAGGCAAGAATAAGGGGATATGTGAGTTTTAGATATCCTGGTCTGGACTTTGAGTCCTAGCGCATCCCGGTCTATACTGTGAGTGCTACACATCATGGTCTACACTGTGAGCTCTGGGCCATCCTGGTCTACACTTTGAATGCTGGGCCATCCTGTTCTACAATGTGAGTTGTGGGTCATCTGGTTTGCATAGTGGACTGTAGATCCTCTGAGGGCTTCAGAAAAGAAAAAAAAAAAACAAAACTCTTGTCTCATGAAAGTTTCCTTTGTATTTTAAATTTGCCTTTGTTTTCAAGTCTCCTTAGTTCTTTACCCACTTTGGAGGCTTGAACAGGAGACCTTTCAGACTTTGAGCCATGGCTCTCAGCATGTAGCCTTGTTCTTACGCACTGTATCAGTCTCCTCCCTACAGGACAAGCCCAAGATTTCTTCAACCAATTGTGTAAATAATTACCCTGATAAATTATCTGCCTATTGTTCACCAACTTCCTCATTTTCCAATAATGATACTCTATCATCCATTCCTGAACTATGATTTTTTTTTTTAATTAGTCTCTGTGCAATTACTGGGGATTATACCTAATCTACTTCTCTAATGCTAGACTGGCTACTTCCCCAACTGTGCTCCCCAAATACTTGTTTAAATCTTCCTGGGTTATTTCTGCTCCAGCAGTCTGGCAAACTAGGGAGGCACTCCATGCTGGCACATGTTACTGGTCCATCATGATTAATGGAGACTTCCTGTTCTCTCTGCCTTCTCCTCCTATGTGTTTTCTCTCTCTCTCTCTCTCTCTCTCTCTCTCTCTCTCTCTCTCTCTCTCTCTCTCTCTTCTCCTCCTCCTCCTCCTCCTCCTCCTCCTCCTCCTCCTCCTCCTCCTCCTCCCCTCCTCCCCTTGGTCCCCTACCTGCAACACCAGACAGTAACTTCAACTCCTTCTGTCTCTATCCTACCCAGTAATTGGTTGTAGGCATTTTTATTTAGCCAATGATTTTAAACTGGGGCATACAGATTGCACAGCAAAGGCTGGTGTACTTGGGAATTTGCACCTCCTGTGGCAACCAAATCTTTGAGTACAGAATTTAGCATATAAATACAAGAGCACTCAATCGACCCCCAACATTAGATGACCAGGCAGATGTGTGTATAAACTTTAGTGCTGCCTAGCTTCAACTCCACCTTTACACGCATGCCCCTCTCCTGCAGCTGCTTCTCTGTGTTCACGCCATCAGCTACTTCTGAGATCTGAGTCACAGGACGTTATTTCTGACAATGCCAGAGGGCTTTTAGTTAAATTCATGTGTATCCAACACACCGTTTCTTAAATCTTTGCTTTCTTTTTTCCAGATAACTTCTTAATCATTTTTAACTCCAGTTCTAAGGGTATCCTGTGTCTCTGGCCTTTGCCAGCACCAGATCCACACGCATACATGTAATATAAAATAATGAAGTAAGGGTTTCTTTTTAAAGAAAGAAAATGTGTCAGGTGGTGGTTGGTTGTGCATTGCTTTGGTCTTAGAACCTGGGAGGGAGAGGCAGGTAGATCTTCAAGTTCGAGGCCAACCTGGTCTACAGAACTTCCAGGATAGCCAGAACTACACAGAAAAACCCTTTCTTGACACCTCCCCCAACAACCACGACAACAACAACAACAACAACCACTAAAAGAAAACAATTTTACATGGATATAAGCACTGGTATTAACAGAAATATAGGTGCATAGGGAAAAGATATTATACTGAATGTGAGTATAAACTACAGAAGTCAGTCATGCTGACATGTGGTAAAGAGTGCACTGTGTGTGTTTGATATGTATGCATATGATTTGTGGATTCTATTATATGATAAATGGGATGCTATGGTGGTTCAAGGCTGCACTGGATGTGATTGCAGGCTGATAAGGCAAAACTGTAGGTCCTAAGAGTTGCCTAAGGGACTTTCATACAATTTTACTGTGAGCAAAGTTTATTGTTTAGTTTGTGAGATTACCAGAAAACTTCAGGTTTACATCTGAGAAGAAGGAAGTCTGTTCTCAAAGGTCACTTAGGTATACACTTAGGTATCTAAACTTGTTTTGTTTCTATTTTAACATTCTTCTTTGAAAGGTCACTATGAAAATGGAGTGTTGCTTCTGTTTATGCAACTTTTCGAAAGTTTTAATTGTGCTGGATTTTTTTTAAAAAAATAGGTATACAGAACTCACGCAGCCTCTGTTGATGTCAAACTTTCCATGTAGTTAAAGATGCCTTTGACTTTTTGATGCTTCTGTTCCCAGCTTCCCCTGTGCTGGGACTAAAATCATACATCACCTAGCATGGTTTATGCAGTACTAGGGACCAAAGCCAAGTTTTCACACATGCTAGTCAGGCACTTTGCCAATTAACTTTCATCCCCAGTGCTGTGCAGAAATCCTTGACTCTCAGTGGACAAGAAACAGAAATCAGAGTCCAGAATAAAGCGGTTCCTTTCCCACGTTCCCTAAATTTTCTCTACCAATTCTGTCAGTAGGACTCTTGCCTGGCCTACCCAAGGTATTGGATTGAGTCCTCAGAACTTCAAAAGCAAGTATAGATATAAATAAAAGAGAATAAGAACATAAAACAATACAACTAATGAAATGAAGAGGAGTTGGCATAAAATAGCAGTCAGCAAGCAGGTGAGAGGTGAGATCTTAAGGAAATGCTTAGATGAAACAGAACAACATAGTCTGTTATAGATATATAAGGAACATAGCAAGAAACATGTTGTGTATGCCCATATTGAGGACACCAGAGGAGAGCTAAGGGTCTTAGACCTCATAGACTGTTGCTTATTTTATCATATATATAGGGCAAGGGGTGTCTCTTACTGGCCTGAAGCTCACTAGGAGAGTAGTCAGTGAGTTTCAAGGGCGTTCTATTCTCTCTCTCTCTCTCTCTCTCTCTCTCTCTCTCTCTCTCTCTCTCTCTCTCTCTGTCTCTCTCTGTCTCTCTGTCTCTCTCTCTTCAGCACTGGAATTACAAGTGTGCACCACCATATTTAATGTTCTTTAGCTTGGGTTCTAGTAATTAAAGTTGGGTTCTTCTGCTTGTATACCAAGCACTTTACCAACTGAGCTATCTCCCAAACCCTGTGACTGTTAATGAATGTTAAATAGTGAAGTCAGTATGAGGAAGTAATTTTAAACTCTAGCCATAAGATTTTTACTACACGAATCTTTATTCTGCAATATCAAATCTACATGATACTATATCTTGAAGTTCTACACTTCGGTCACCTGAACAACTTTAAAAATTTCCTACCATGGAAGTGCAGGCCTGTAATGCCAGGACTCAGGAGATGGTGACAGAAAGGTTAGAGTTCAAGGCTAGCCTCGGTTTCATAGCAAATGTGAGAGTAGTTTGAGCTTTATGAGATCCTGTCTCCAAATAAACAAAAATGAATTTATTAACATCTCTAACAATCATTTAACATCTCTGATTAGATGTTTCCCTAGAGTGATGGGATTATAATCTGAATGTGATAAAATCTCTGACCTAGAATCTTATCTCCAACAGCAGGAACAAAATTCAATCTAGAATGTATTGTATTTCACACACTGAAAAGGAAAAGATTCTTTTGTCAGTTTGTGTCACTGGAAAAATCAGAGTCCCTCTTAGGATTCTTAGTCATAATAATTTAAAAACTAGAGTCAGAAAAACAAACAAACAAACAAACAACAACAACAAAAACAACTCCAGGACAATTTTATTAGTGATTAAAAAAAAAAAAACCCTAGGGCAGACAAGCTGTAAATCATTTGTGAGGCTGCTTGAAGGAGGAAGACGGAGATAAGGGACACAGAGAAGGAGTGAAAACCATGCTATTCAGACATAACTACATGATGGGGAAGGAGGCAGCTAAGGGCTGGGGAGGAGGGTTTCAGAGAAAGTGACACTAACAATCTGTAAATGACCACTAGTGATTCCAACTTCCTTAGACAATCCAACATTCTCAACAACTTAACTCAGTTTAAGAGGAGCAGGATTTGGAGAGAAAGAAGGACCACGGTCCAGCTAGCCTTGAACATGCTAAGGTCTCTACTGATAACATAGGCTAGTTTGTGGCAGGATGTCTGAGTTAGGAAAGTTTAGTGGGCAAGGTACGAAACATTCAATTAGCTTTTTATTTACTGTTATTAACTGTGTGTCCTTCCCCTAACTGGAGAAGGACATCAATGAGTTGAAATGCATGTATACTTTTAGAAGAAAAAAAATAGTAATAATAAATATGGTGCCACTGACAAAAGATTGGTCACTTTCCCTTTTTCCTTCTGTTTTACCTTTCTTTGGTTCTTTTTTATTTTTTTATTTAATTCTTTTATATATTTACACCCCAAATATTGCCCCCTCCTATTCCCCTTCTCAGAGTTCTTTACCCCATTCCCTTCCCAAGGTTCTTTACCCCATTCCCTTTGCCTCTGAGAGGCTGCTACCCCCACCCCCCAAGCATTTCCCATCCCTGGGGCATCAAATTTCTACAGGATTAGGGATACCTCTCCCACTGAGGCCAGAAAGGCAGTCCTCTGCTACATAAGTACCAGGGGTCTGGGACCAGCTGATATGCTCTTTGGTTGGTGGCTTAATCTCTGGAAGCCCCCAGGTGTCCAGGTTAATTGAGACTTCCTACTGCATTGCCATTCCCATTCACTTTCTTCAGTCTTTCCCCTTACTGTTCCATAGAGGTCCCTGACCTCAGTCCAAATGGTTGGGTATAAGTATCTACATCTGTTTCGGTCAGCTGCTTGTAGAGCTTCTCAGATGACAGCCATGCTAGGTGCCTGTCTGCATGCACAGTATAGCATCAGGATTTAGTGCCCCCTCCACCCTCCATGGGATGGATCCTAGGTTGAGCCAGTCACTGGACCACCTTCCCTTCAGTCTCTGCTCCATTTTTGTCCCTGCATTTTTTTTAGGCAGGAACAATTTTAGGTCAAAAATTATGAAGGTGGTTTAGTGATACCATCCTTCCATTGAGAACCCTCTCTATCTACTAGATGTGGTCTCTTCAGGTTCTATCTCCCACTGTTGGGCATGTAAGCTAAGGCCACCCCCATTGAATTCTGAGAGCCTCCCATGGTCACTTTTCTTATGAGAACAATAAAGACTTCTGCTGCAGTGGTAATCTGGCTATCTTTTTCTAGTAAGCTTACATCTTAGAACAAACAATTTGGGCTTTGGTGAAGAATTTGGGGTTTCATCACAAGTGATCCCACTGCCTTCTAGGTCTGTTGTCTTTTCCTCAACAGGGAAACCTGACTGAACCACTGGAAGACCCCTGAGAGGCCTTTTTCTGTTTTATGTCTCTTTTATTACTTTAGGATCCTGATTTGGTGACATATAACCACAGTTCGTAATGTAGACCCAAGAAGGTTCTTCAGGATTCTTGAGTCAAAGTAATGTGATAATAATGAATGTAGATTGGTCAAAGAGTCTACACTCTGCACTAACTTAGAACTCAAGAATAGAAAACGCATGCTTTCCAAGTGCAGATAATTTGAGGATTAATAATTTAGAGTATTTTTGACCAGAGATTTGGTTCCGAATGGACAGGCCATTACTAAGTGAGGATCAATGTGTTAAAAGGTGAGAGTATTTATTGCATTGCTAATGCTGATAACAAACAAGGTGAGTGAATGATACTTCTTCTGTTTGTAAGATTGACAAGTAAGAAATATCCCACATTATATCAAGAAAGAACCATATTGCAAGAGCTATTTATAGCTGTTTAATAAATGTGGCCTTTTCCTCCAATTTAATTGATAACACTATTAGTTTAACAGTCACACAGGGGTATGGTGGTGTAGGACTACAATCTCAGCACTCACGAGGTGGGGTCGGAAGTACCACAAGTTCAAGGCCAAGCTTCTACTACATAAAGAGTTCAGTATCAGCTTGTGCTAAATCCTGGAAGCCCTTTTCAAAAAAATAAAATGAATAAAATAAAGAGGATGAAAGAGAAAGACAGAGACATGGTTGGAGGAGGGAGAGAGGAATGGGGGAAAGGAAGGGGGAGAGGAAGATAAATATGACTAGATGTCAATAAGAATGGCTTGTTGCTGCATGCATGCTCAGAAAATAATACCTATGTTTTAACTTAGGTACTTAAATACTTGAAGCAATGGGATTCTGGCTTGAAGACTTTTCTGATAATACTTCCTTCCTTTATTAGTGCAAAGACTGGTGTCACATGTACATTTTTCCCTAAGAAAGTTAGAATCCATTCATAAGCAACATTTTTCTAGATAAGCAATATTGTTCCCATTTACATATGATAAACCAACAAACACTGATATTTGATATCATCAGAGCAAGAAGAAAAAACCCTGAGTTTTATTTAGAGTGTGTCACACAGATACAAGGAAGATATGTAGCTTTCTTTGATGTGCTCACATGAAATGCCTGTAGTCAAACGGCTATTTTTAAGCTTGAGAAGAAACTCAGGACAAAAGGAACATTTTAAATATAAAAGGGAATCCAGGAAGATCACAAAGAAGTAAAATCACTATTACAAAGTTCAAAGCCACATTGTTCTTCAAATATCAAGACGCTGACTTAAATATCATTGGTGACCCCTATTCAAGGGAGACTTTCTAGGGTTTAAGGAAGTGATGGACACATAGCCACTCTTTGGCCCCTTTGAGAAACTGCTTGGTTTGGGAACACTATTATGTTTTACTTTCTTGCAACCAAGTCTCCTGTCGTGTCAGACTTTTGAACTCAGAAAGGAGATCTTAACTGCAAGATAATGGATAGGCTGGGACAGGCATCAAGTCAGCTGACCAACAAAGACAGGGAGAGGACTCTGAAGTGTCAGTCCTCTGTCTGAGCAGCAGACAATCCCTGTCAGCTTTAGAGACCAAGGCTCAGCCCCAGTATGGATGGGAGCCAGAACGTTGCTTTAATTTTGAGAGGAAGTCAGGGTGCTTCTTGTATCAAGGACAGACCTGTAAGCTCTCCGTAAGATTGTATGGGCAGATCTTAATGAAGACTTGCCCAGAGAAGGGATAGACAACCTCTAAATGGACATGGAGGGCAACTTGTGTGACAGTCTTGTTCTGCCAAGCATTCAGTTGGTTGGCAGACATTTCAGAAAATAACATGTATGTGCAATATTCAAATGTGGAAACCGCCACTCGGAGAGAAGCAATCTGACCTGTGTTGGGATGTTGGCCTACACTTCCTTCCAATCAATGCTTTTTGAATTCTGTTTTTTTAGTACTCCGGTATAGTGTGTGTGTGTGTGTGTGTGTGTGTGTGTGTGTGTGTGTGTGTGCGTGTGTGTCTTTCTTTTCCCCCACAACTGATGTGTTCAGCCAAGTCATTTATTAGGAATATAAAAATAATAGGATTGCTTTTATGGGGTTTCAAGAATATCTATTACAAGACTTTCATTTAATAAATAAGAAATCAAAAGAGGCACTAGTTCAGCTGGGATTCCTAGTCATCTTTAGACACTTTGTTGTTACAGACGTCAATATCACATCCCTAGAAGTCACAGAGAATGTATATTTCTGTGCCAAAAAAGATCAATTTGTATATTTGAAAAATAGTTTGACTTCTACGTTTCTCTTAAATCATTTAAAATTATTATTATTGAAGCAAGATTTAAAAATATAAAAAAATGTATTTAATGTACATAATGAATTTTACTTTCAATGTTACAGTTGAAACCTGGAACTTCATATATATTACCCAAATGGGTCCTCCTAAGACATATTCCCATCCACTACCTTCCTCCTCCTCTTCTTCCTCCTTCCTCTTCCTCCTCTTCTTCACTTCTTTTATTATTATTGTTTTTCTTTCTGTGTAACCCTGATCATCATGAAACTTCTTCAGATTCCCGTTTTGAGTTCCTGCCCTGGCTTCCTTTATGGTGGACTGTGGTCCACTGTGATCTGTGGTAGCAATTCATAAGACAAATCCTTTCCTCCTCAAGTTGCTTTTACAAAATTTGTTTGCTTAAACTTATTTACCTCTGTCAGTGTTTTGACTGCATGCTATTACGTCTACCACCTGCATGCTTAGTGCCCTCAGGCATTGGATTCCCTGGAAACTGCCTTGTGGGTTAGAGGAGGAACCAAACAGCTAGCCCCAGCTAAAGCAACCCCTACCTTCCCAAGCGCACCAAGCTGCTTTTGGTTATGGACTTCATTCCATCAACAGATAGTAAACTAGAAGAGGCTGGTATATTTGGGAGGTAGACATTCAGAAATACGCCATCTATTGATTAACTCATTCACCCGACAATATTCAGAAAATTATGTCTGTCCCTAAGAACGTTAGAGCGCTGAAGAGTTTATCAGTGGGTAGAGGGTGTCCAACTTTAACAGAGAACACAGAGCTGAGAAAAACACCCCTTACGAAGCAAATAGTGTGGATCTCTCTAGTGTTCTCATGGTGTTCAGAACTAGACCTAGAAAAAAAAAATCTAAGAATATGTACACTGCAACATAGATGCATCTGTCTTTACTCACACTCTCTTCGTTGTCAAAAACAAAATATATAGAGCCATGAATTGTGTTTCCTGGTTTGTTTTCTTTGCTATTTCTTTTAGAAGTAAGTCACAAAGGCAAGAGCAAATACAGACATGCCCAGCCAGTGAGAAATTCATGGGTGGCACATCAAAGTCAGTACGGAAGTACGGGAGATGATGGAAACAGGAGAAACAGAAATCGAAGAAATGCGGAAGGGCTAAACTGAGAGCCTATGTCCCAACACAAGGAATGTGAGCTCCTTTCAACAGCACTTCTTGCTGGCAATTTCCTCCCCAAACTACATCTTTTCTGTTGGAAGACAATAGAATTTGCCATATGGGAGTTCCGGCCCAGAGTTACCAGACTCTTCAAATTTTGCAGGCATACAGGTATGGATTATTGGGGATAATTTGTATTTTAAATGTTTTTGTGAATTCCCCATGAAAGTCAATGTGTAGGTCAAACAAAATGTATCTGATTAGCACATTGAGAATTTCTCCTTAAACTCTTCGAAGGAGTTAGCCCAGGGTTCAGATCCCTGCACCCTAGCTTAAGCTCACAGGGTCCAAGACTTGTGAACGCATCTAGGAACCTGAATTTTTTAATGACTTTATTATGTAATTTCATTTGAGAACCAGGAAAATCACATACTGGGGGGAGGGGAAAGGTGCATAATTACATTTGAATTTCAAAGCATTAAACTTCATTAAATCCACTGCTTTATTGATGGGATTATATTACATGTAGAGCTTTTCTTCTAACATGTACTACTGTGGCTTTTGTGGAATTTTTCAAGTCAGGATTATTGGCTCCAAGTTTACGGTTTAATAGATAGTTCATAGTTTAAGGACCAGGGGATAATGAGCACTTACCTTTAAAATGTTTCACAAAGTACCAGTTTAACACACACACTACATGTGACTTCCTTTGCTTTATCATCTGATTTCTGGGTATTAGAAACTATTTTCTGACTTCATGGTTGACAGATTTTCAGTAGGTGACAGTGGCAGTGGGTGCAAAAGGAGGATGTCTTCTCCTGCATCTTTCTGTGACAGTCTTAATCCTTACCCCAATTCCCACATCCCTTGTCAAGGACATCCTGAGGTTATCAGTTATCTTTGAGCACGCAGAGGAGACACCATGTTTTTCCTTCTGTGATTTTTCACATTGCCTACTATCCTATAGAATGGTGTGTGCTATCCTGATCTATTTGACGTAGACCCATGTAAAAACAAGGTCATTAATAATTCACTTATATAGTATTTTGGTAAAATTGTTTACAAAAACTGCTAGTTTGCTTAATAAAATTTGAGAAAATTTCTTTTGACTTTAATCATATCTGTAATTTTATTTTACTTACTTTTTTCTACTTTAGAGGTCTCTGTCTCTCTGTCTCTCTGTGTGTGTATGTGAGTGTGTGTGTGTGAGTGTGTTTGTGTGAGTGCGTGTGTGTGAGTGTGAGTGTGTGTGTATGTGTGTGAGTATGTGTGTGAGTGTGTGTGTGCGTGTGTGTGTGTATACGTGTGTTTCTATGTATTTGACTGGGACATGCTGCATAGACTAGGCTAGTCTCAAACTTACAGCAATTCTCCTGTCTCCACTTCCTAAGTTCTGAAATTAAGACTTGGGTGCCTTGCCAACTTTCTTCTTTTTGGTATTTTAATTTATGTGCAATTTTATTGGAATACAAGTCTTATTTAGACGTAAAAATATTTTTCAATTAATTATTTTATTTATTTATATTCCAAATGTTGCCCCTCTTCCTGGTCCCCCCCTTTCAGAGTTCTTCAGCTCATTCCCCCCTCTCATTCTACCTCTGAGAGGGTCCTCCCCCTCCCCTTTCTCCCAGTATTCCCTTTCCTTGGGGCATCACGTTTTGCCTGTTGTATTAACCATTTTTATAAAGCAGTACCATGATAGTTTGTATTTTTTTTCTCAAACCACTTTTAGAAATCCAATTACTTAACATGCATTTTCAATGCCATAAGTCAACTGCAGACAAACCACTAATGTATATTATTTTACTTCATAAACTAGTAGTGGAGGGACTATAAAGCTTTAAATAGTTTTATATGCAGGTTTAGAAACTTTCCAAACTTTAAAAGCAAAAACAGGGACTGGTGTGTGTGAGTGTGTGTGTGTGTGTGTGTGTGTGTGTGTGTGTGTCCCCGTGTTGTTCTCTTAAGACTCTAGGCTCTTATTTCAAAACCCAGATGGGATTTCAAAATACAAGTAAATAAATGTCAAAGCCTCTTGGCCTCTGCGCTGCCATTCTATGTCTGAAATCTTGCCAAAATGAAATTTTCCATTCAAGAAGGACTGGAATGTACTAAACTGATTTAAAACTGCGTTTTCAAAAAGTGGTGGAAACTTTGTGCAACTTCTGAGCACCTCTTCTTGCTCACGCAGCCACAGTGGACATCTCCATGGACTATAACACAACTGAAAATCAAATTCTCAACCCTTTCCTTACCTTCTGCTACTGAATTTATTGTTCCTTTCCTCAGTGCCAAGTGTCGACCATAATTATGCTAGAAGCTAGTATTTCACGAAGGAGCCAGGAGTAGAACAAGGAAGGGAGAAAATATCTCACCAACTGTGAAGGCAGAGAAAGAGAAAGTAGCAGAGAGAAGGGGCATGGCTCAAATGTCACAAGACACACACTTCCACTCAACATTTTAGTCTGCTCAGAAGAGTTGTAGAGAATGGCTGCTTAGTCACATAAGAACTGGACTTTCGATTACTGTGGGAGTGAAATAGTTAACAGGTAGAGTCCATCTAAAGAACTGCAGAGGAGAAATATGGAGAGTCTGCAGTATGATAGATCATCCTAAGAGGCCAGCCTTGGGATGATTATTAGCATTCTAAGCTCCACCCCCACAGATAACCTGGCAATAGCCAGGTATGCCTGACAGTATAAAAGGGGCTCTTTGCCAGCTCCTTACTCTCTTGCTCTTGCTCTCTTGCTCTTCCCCTCTTCCCCTTTGTCCCTTCTCCCCATTCCCCCCCCTTCTCTCCACTCATGGCCTGCCTCTACTCTCTCTCTCTCTCTCTCTCTCTCTCTCTCTCTCTCTCTCTCTCTCTCTCTCTCTCTCTCTCTCTCTCCTCTCTCTTTCTCTCTGTCTTTCCTACTACCCTCTTAACTCCCTCCACATGCCCTGAATAAATTCTATTCTATACTATACAGTCGTGTAGCTGGTCCCTCAGGGGGAAGGGATGCCTCAGCAGGGACCCACTGAAGCACCCTCTTTCCCCAGACCTCCATAGACCATAATCCGCCCCCCCATCCTTTTAAAATACAACATTGATGCTGAAACCCAGAATAGAACCAGGGACCCGGGACATAGCCTCGTTACAGTTTTATAAACACATCAATGATACATTTAGGGAGCTAAAAACTCGCAATCTGTGAAAACGTGCACTAAAAGAAGCCGGAGAGAAAATGACACTGGGATAAATAAAAGTAGAAATGAGAGCTATAGAACATTATAGAACTATAGAACGCTGAATAGTTTCTACACCGGGAGACGGCTTGCACCTTTAAACAGTCACGTGCTGAAGAGCAAAAGAAAGTTACTAGTCCTTTTTAAGCTTTCTTTCCACTCTCAGTTCCCTCCTTTTCAGGATTTTCTCTTAGAGCACCCCTGGAATTATACAGTGTGAATGTTCCTTTAGCCTAGACTTACTTCCTCTCACTTTATTGCTCTTCGACAGAAAGGTACTTCCCCTCCTCTACCTTCATTGGTACCAAGTGTGCATAGGGAAGAGATGAAAGGAACACACACTGGCGCGCGTGCGCCCGCAAAACAACAACAACAACAAAAACTTTTGTGGTTTGGGGAACTTGGGCCTTTGTGGTATCTTTTTTTCCTTGTTCCGCCACGCCTCCAACCACGTGACCCAGAAAGATTGGGATTTTGTGAATGGAGTCGAAAGGTGGAGGGGGGGGAGGGCAACGCCCCCTGCTCGAAGACAGCCAATCCGCTGGCGGAGCGCTGCGGGGTCAGCCATAAACAACAATGGACTGGAAATTCACGGTTCCTCATTGGCTTCAGGGACAGGCTCTCGGGGCCTTTCGAGAAGCTCCGCCCCCTCCCGGTTGCTCTGGATACCTGTCCCGCTCTGGCCTCAGAGAAAGGCTTTGGAAACTGTTGCTGCCTTGTCCCGGGTTTGCAGATTGCCGGGGTACCCACCACTATTGTCCCCTGTTCCGGTTGCACCCCCCACAAAGTCTCGTAGCGCTCGAACGCATCCCTCCCCCGGGCTCTGACACTGTCCCCTCTCAAAGTGGATGCGCGCGGTGCACTGACTAGTCTCTGGGCAAGCATTGTGTGTACCCTGGAAGACTATAATTTTCCCATGATGAAGCGCAGAGTGGCTTTGTCATAAACCACGCTCTTTCTCCGCGGGTCTGGAGTGCCAGGCGCGCACGCTCCCATTTTGATGTTTCCACCATGTTCCATTTAAGGAAAGAAACTTTCAAATAGAAATTGAGAACTGCAGCACAATGTTCAACGGGGCTAAACAGCTGCTGGAAAAGTCCTTTAGTCCCCAGTCCTGGTCACCGCCAGGGTCTAAAGTGACTTTCAGAACTGTGAAGCCCCCGCCCCGCCCCTCTCTGGCCTCCAACCCTTGGTAGGACAGCGGCTGCAAAGGGGACACATCAGAACTAAGCCCTGTGGGCAGGCAGCTTCAGGGACATTCTCGCTCCCAAACGTCCCATCATTGTCCTTGTAACCCGAGCCCTCCCTGCTCTCCCCTCCACTTCTGGTTGGAAGAAGTGAAATCCTCAAGTACAGTAAGTGACACCCTCCGCCTCTCTGTATACATAACAAAAGCTCCGGAAACGGCGGGGACAGGGGTGGGGGGGGGAGGGGGCGGGAGGGGGGCATCTGAATTACCAAGTCCTCCCCCACCCCTCTGTGGCCCACTGGAGGTTTATTTCCTCTCAGCACTCTCCCGGGTGAATCTGATTTTTATACTTTCCTCGCCCACACTGCTACGTACTCCTCCGGATCCTCTCTTCCAGCGCCACCTCTCCCGTGAAGCAGCTTCTCTCCCTTGCTTTCATTACAATGTTTTCATGTGGAACTGACGAAAGGAGATCGTTTTTGTTGAAGATGTATTAAAAAAAAAATCTTATAAGCCCTATTACAGTGGTGATTAGTGTTGAAAAAAATGAAAAAAAAAATAGCTTGGACCGAAAGCTGCTGGGGAGGAAGGCTGGAGCGCGTGGTGGGTGGACTCCTGGTCAGAAGTAGAGAAAGGAGATTGTGGACATTTAATGTGTACCCGAACCTCTACGACAGTGCTTTAAGGACATCGGCCTAATAATAATGGATCAAACAACGATAGGAATGAGAGCTGGTTGACTCGGTACACTAGGTTTCAGAATCCCTCCGGTCTTAACCAAAACATAGGAAGGAAGTGGGTTTCCTCGGTGGCTTTTCTTGGGTGCGGACCCTAAGACTTCTCCCAGAGTGGTCGCATAGGAATAGGGGCGCGGGAGACTCTAGGGAAGGGGCCGAAAGCTGCCTGATTGACAGCCCGAAATCTGATCTTGTGAAAGAGACGTGGAGCCAATGGGAGGCAGCGATCCATCAGTTTGGATTGGAGGCCCCTGGAGGAGAAGTAGAGGAAAAACCACCGAATTCAGCTCTGTCAGAGGCGCTTTCGGCTTCCAAGGGGAAGTGCTGGGCAATAATTAATGTTTTTATTAAATTTGGAGGGAATTTTTTGCAGCCGTTCGCCTAGCGTGGCCTTCAGGTGGGTATTTCCAACAACTTTTTATGTCTCTCCAGATAATTGCATGGCTGTGGGTTGCAAAAACTATTCTTATGAAAGAGGTATCTCCGTCTCTTTAGTCCCGTTAGGTGAAAAGCAAGTCTCGTTGATCGCCATTGCTAGTTTTGCACACGTTTGCGAATCAGAGCTGCCTGGGGCACACTGACCGAGCAGGGAACATCCAGGGTGTAAATAAATACCTCGTCTCTTGTTAGGATATTTGATAGGACCGAAAGTATGTAAATCGTGAACTCTCTTGGCTCTCTTTGGATCCAGGTGAAGAAGGCGGCGTAGGGGAGGGTTATTTTTGTGAATGGGGCTGTCGAGGGTAATTAGCTATGCAAATGCAAGAGCTTCATTCATGATTTTTTAAAGCCTAAAAGCCATCTTGTTCCCCTCTAGGTTGATAGAAGTCCAGATCCCGAGGAAATCTGCAGCTAAATGCTCAAAATATAAAACACTGAGCTAATATTTGAGAAGAGGAGCAGAATGGATGGATTTTATGACCAGCAAGTGCCTTACGTGGTCACCAACGTGAGTGATCAGTTCGAAAGTTGCTGTTTATAAACTTGACTCGGACGGGGGTGGGGAGAGCGAGAGATGCGAAGGGAGGGGGCAGGGGGTTGGGACTGCAGACACTTTATCTGCTTTGTTGCCACTGTAGGGCGACTCTGCTTCTAGAAGCCCTATCTACAAAATGAGCTTACCTTTGAGTGATTCGGATAAGGCACAGTTTTGTTTTAAGACCCCTTCTTCTGGTTAATGTGTCCACGATGAGTGCAAGAGGAGACGGAGGGCAGCAGCAGCTGCACTCAAAGTTTGTGGCTGGGTTTATCTGCCACATTGAAAAGAACGAAGTTGAGACAAATGCTGACAATTTTTTGTTTACATGGGGTGTCTTGGGCGTTTTCTTCCCCCTTCTCATTTTCTCACTTTCCCCAGTTTTCCTTTGACTTCTTTTACTGCGGGTGGGGGGTGCTGTCTGAGAGAATGGAATTCACTGTTTTAATCTGGAGTTGATTCAGTTAAAAAAAAAAACATTAAGTGTTTTAGCTTAATGTTTTGATGCTGAGATTACGTGTAACTAGGATGAGGATAAACAGGAGTGTTATGACATGCTCTGGGAAGCAACTCTCCCTCGCTGTTAAACTCTCAGCTTGAGACTTTACTGTCAAAGTCAGACAATACATATTGGAGTTCTCCTATAAACTTTTTCTTTTCCACTCAGAGAGAGGATCCAGTAGGCTTAAGTTATGTATGCATGATTTGTTTTTTTTTTTTTAATGTGTGACATCTGAGATTTATATTCTTTTAAAGGATTTTATCTTTCCCTTTGTAGAGTCAGCGTGGGAGAAACTGTACCGAGAAACCAACAAATGTCAGGAAAAGAAAATTCATTAACAGAGATCTGGCTCATGATTCAGAAGGTGAGGTTTGATTCTGAGCTGAACGCCTCTTTTTTTTTTTTTGCTTACACTCTCTACCTTTCAAGTCAGGGGCACATCTCCATCTCATCTCAAAAATAGTAGACCTTGAAACATGGACTGTCCATGCAGCCACTCACACAGTGAGTTTGCCTTGGAGACTATTTTATGGTCTTGCCACAAAATTAATGAGAAGAAAATGAACGTGCAGCAGTGACCTTCTTATTTTAAATAGTATTCTGTGTTGATTCTTGTCCACTGGGCAGATAATTCCCTATAACTGAGATAACAATTTCAAACTGTAACACCCTGGGATAAAATAAGCAGCTATGCCTACTGCTTCTGCTTTTCTTTCAACATTATTACAAGTTAAACACTATAAGTGGAGTCATATACTATTGTTGAAATTTTATGAGTGAGTTTGATGACTGTATTTTTGAAGTCATAACATTTGTTGATAGGCCTTAACATGTTCACTAGATCAAACTTAAGGCATATTGAATGCTTATTTAGTGAACTAGGCTGTAGGCTCTTCCTATAAACTGTTGGTAGGAGGTCAATATATTATGAATTATTTCAGCCCTGTGGGGCCACTCATTATGGATTGAAAAAACTTAGACTTAATTACTAAAGTTCACATTGAATTTAAATTAAGTGGACTGAATCCTAAAACTTCATAAAATTTTCATTTTCATTAGATACTTCTCTTCCTTTCCCCCCTCCATGGCAGAATATAATTTGGAATTGGTAATAAACCAAGCAGGGCACTAGTGTCTTTGACTTTCGCAGATGTGCTAATGTAGAAAATTTTCTTGAAATGTTTATATTTGGAGTTGTACCCTGTATTAGTGTTGAGCTATTTGGCTGGAAAATGTAACTTGAGAGTTAACTCAAGTCCTGTTCGTATTTGTACATAAAATTAAAAATGTAAAAGTTCTGTCTTTCTAATATTTGCCCCACTTCTATTTTATCAAGAGTTAAATGTACTTAGGAAAGGTTCTGTGCAGAGATCGTCTTAGTGAATTCAGTGTATGTGTTTTTTCTTCTCCTGAGCTCACTTCTTAATTATTTTGAAAAAGAAAAAAAAAAAAGACAAAAGAAGGTAATTTGATTTAGTTGCCTAATACGATATTATTTAGTTGCCTAAAGAAATACCTTAAAGTGTCCCTTAATTGATGTCATAAGTAAGCAGGATTATTAAGATCCTGAGATATGAAACCTATGTTCAGTAGATGTTCCCTAAACTAAAATCATACTGAATGGCATCGTCATAACAAACATTTTCATTTAATGAAGCCTGCAGACTGTCGAGTCTCATGTTTGTGTGTTTGACTTGCTTTTCAGAACTCTTTCAAGATCTGAGTCAGTTACAAGAAACGTGGCTTGCTGAAGGTAAGAGAGGGAGAATTGTCTTTAAGGGGGAAAAGCAACTCTAGAAGGGGGTGGGGGGAGTCCTGAACTTGCTGTCTTAAATGTTCAACCCAATTAATTGAGCTCTAAAAGAGCCACCTCATGTGTCATGCATACATTAGAGCCTCTGATGAGTTTGTCTTTAGGGACTCTGGGGCTCCACTACCCAGTGTCATCACAAATTACCAGGAGAAATTGCTTCCAGCTCACAATCACATCTGCTTTTGGCAAGAACTAATGCACCAAGACTTCAGGTTCTAAGCCTCTGTTCAGATTTTAATTGCAATTGATCAGGTTTATATTATTGTACCTCAAGAGACCTCCAGCCAGAAGCGGCTGGCTTGCTGTTTCCCTTCGAGCCGCGCATGTGATTGTTTGGTGCTCTGCTGAAGGACTTTTCTGATGGCAGAAATTAGTTTCTCTGGGCTCATCAGGACGGGATGCTTCAAGATTTAAGTGCAGGTGTCTTCTTTCCTCCTTGCTCACAGCACAGAACGTTAGGTGTGTATGTCACAGTTAAGAAATCTCTCTCTGGGGTTAAAATACATCTTTTAAGGGGATTTGGAGATTTTTAAAAAAATGTTTCATGTTTTATGATGCATGTAATGCTTGTTGAAGTTTGACTTTTGATGTCTTGTGACTTTTATTAGGGTTTCCTATGGAGACATTTAATAGCATTTTTGGACTTTTTTTTTTTTAGTGTTATGCTGTAACCTATTATATCTTTTATTGTGTGCAACTTTGTTTATAGGGACAGTGAGATGAGGCTTCAGTAAAGCTTGACACATGTTCAGATATGCTTAAGGTGGAAGGTGTTTATCGGTTATTTACTATTTCAAATTTTAATTTTGGATATTTGTGAAATATTATTTTATAAGCTGTGTGTGTGTGTGTGTGTGTGTGTGTGTGTGTGTGTGTGTATGTGTGTGTGTGTTCCTGTGTAGGGGGAATGAGAAAGTTGCAGATATTTAAACATTAGTATGTTTTGTTATTTGCTTACTTACTTTTTGTAGGGACTCTAATTCTGGTATTAGATTTTCAAGATGGTTCAAAGCAAAGGGAGGGTCTCCAAATGGAACCCAGTGCTTCTCTAGCTGCTTTGAGGTAGACTGAGGGGTTTTTATTCAGGATCTTGTACTCAGTTGGTCAAGTTGCTGTTAGCATGTAAACAAGTTTCTTTGTCTTGCTGATAATTCTAGTTCTTCAAAAGGCTTTTACAATCTTAAAGGATTCAGAATCATTTAAGTTAAATAGCTCTTAATTATCCTTTGGTTCGGGGATTGCATTTATATGTTAATGAATGGTAAGTATCAGTGAAAATTTTATTTAACTTTAAGGTCATTTTTTGCTTATCTCTAAATGAAACTTACTGTAATAGATTACTCAGTATTGCCATGTCAACCATCTATTCTGATAGCTTTCTCATAAAAATTCGCAGAGGCTCTTATGTTAACTTTTACTTGGCGTTTTTTGCCAAGTTGAAGGTTATGGGCATTTTGTTTACTCAAGAATTTACTTGCTTAACCAAAATAAGTTACTATACTTACCTAGTTGTTCTGGAAGGTTTACTGGTTCTTAAAGATGTTTGAATTTGGAAAGTGAATCCAAATCTGGTTGGCAGATTTCAGATGTGCATAACAGCTGTTTCTGGAATTTTAAAATGTGGATCTGTGGCAGACTCTTATCATTTTTAGTACATTTTCTTTCTCTTATTTTTTTACTTTCCACTTGATTTATTGTGTCTTATGGCTCAGATAGGAGAGTTGAATAATTTATCTGAGTTTGAGTTTATCATTTAAAACAGTACGGAATATTCTTATCTCTTCATTACCTGCGAATCAACGCTGAAGGCTTATCTTTATATAAAGTAAACCTAGATAAGGACTAATGTGTTTGGAGGAACATGCTTTTACTTAGAAAAGAATTCATACGCTTAATTAAATACAGGAATTAATCTTGAGGGTATTTCTTTATTAAATACCAGGTGTGCTATTTACAAACTGCATTTTAGAATAATATAAACATTCTCAAAATAACTGCATGAATTTATATAGCTATGATGTAAGCAAATTTTATTAATGCAATTTAAAAAATCTAATAGTAAGAAGGGTTTTTATTTTAAATGTTAGTGGACAAGACATTTAGTTTTGGTTCTTTGCAATTAAGTATAATTATCGTGCACATATATTCTAATTTGGCTTATCCTCTGACCTGACCAATATTAGCTAAGAGATTGAAAAAAATTAGCTGGTTAATTTGTCACTAGTTTTGTTCATTTGTTCTTCTGGACAGGAAGAAATTAATGGATTACTAAACCTGCAAAGTCTAAACTGTTACATATTTCTTTTCTTAATGCTCTCTAGCCAAGAAAGTAACCAGGGAATTTTAAGGCATTTTTGATTTTTTAAAAAGAGATCACTGACAATTAACCAAGTTTCTCCCAGGAGTTAGAATTCCTCTAGGAAGCCAACAGGTCCAAAAATGTTTTTAGACATAAGAATCAAGTTTGCTACAGTATGTCATATGATAATCACGCTGAAAACATTTCCCAAAGTTCCTAAATATAAATGATGCTTCTTAGAATTTTTAATATGATTTTTGCTTACAAGGATTTTTATAAATTATACCAAGTAGAACACACTAATTACTTATGAGTAAATGATTGTCTTATTTCCAAAAGGCAGTTGAGATAGAACAGGCAGGACTGTTGGAAGGTATGGATGGAGTTCATATAGTCTTCTCTAAAAATATAATGGCATTTTCCTCTACAACTTTATCTCCATACAGAGATGGAAAACACGTTTATAAAAATTAACTTCCCATTAGAAACACTTTTCCAAGCCATAGTGCTGCAATTTTCAGGCTTGTAACAAATAAACCACACTTCAAAATCATCACATCCTGAAGGAAATTATGAAGCTAATGTTTTCAGTGACCACAATACCAGATAAACGAAGAGGCTATGTGTATTTTCAATGTTATCAGAGCTACTTTATATTGAACTTCACTATGGACAATTCTTTATCGATTCTCAGTCCTTTGAATTGGATTGCTAAGGAAGAGCCTTTGGAATTATTTGCTCCCTTGAAATAACTAGTTCAAATGCCACCCCTGTCATCATTATAGCAACTTTGTGTTCTTAAATTGTTTTGAAAGCTGTAGTAAGTAACATCTAAAACTGTGGGTGGGTAGGGGGAGCAGAACTAGAAACTAAGTCAAGAAAGCATTGCACTTTTCTAAACATATCCAAGCAGTGCTCGCCTAGTAACAGAACTTATAGGAAAGTAATATGTTGCAGTGTATATCTCATGGGAAACAGTTACTTTTGTCTTACTTTGTTGTCGCCTGGGTGTCCTGAGGTCCTCCACTCTGAATGAGCTTGAGAGAAAGTCTCCAGTGGTGATTCACCACCCCAGGGTCAAAGGCTTTCTGTGACACTATGAAGTCAATAGCAGGATGCAGCCACAGTTATACCTTTGGAGTTTTAACACCAAGAACAATGTTCTCCATCAAAGGTCACTATTATCTCATAGGAAGAAAGAGATAGCCTTTTGGTTTTATGAAATCATCAAATACTACTCTTGCTGATGGAGAAATAGAGACATTAATAGGTTTTCCTCAGTTTGCTTCTGATACAGCATTTACACCCAAATTATGTTTTTATGAGAGTTACTGGGAAGGTGAGCTGTTGTTATTCTTTACGTGTGGCCTTCACCACACACAGTGCTCAGGAAACTCGTTTTTTATTGTTCAAATATCCTAGGAAAATAGATGACGGCATGGGCCTTCGATTTGCTCTTCTTTCTTTTTCTTATTTGGCTCAGTATTTAAAACTCTAGTACTTTGTGTGGCTCTATGAAACGGGATCTGATAATTGAGCATTAAGGATGAACATATAGGTACTTGGAACTGGGTTGTAGATGATTCTTGGTATGTGTGTGTGGGTATGCTCGCTCGTGTGTGTGTGTGTGTGTGTGTGTGTGTGTGTGTGTGTGTGTGTGTGTGTACCTGTGTGTGTAGTGTGCTGTAAGGAGTTACAGCTGCTATCATCCTTTGTTTGTTTTTGTTGTTGCACCAGAAAGTTCTGTAAGATGTGAAAGGACTGTAATGACGCTAATTTTTTAGTAATGGTAGAAGGTAGAAAAAATGGAACAAGTGTCCTTTGTGGCTAAATAATGTAAATGTGGCTCATCTACGATCTACTTACAAAGGAAAAAAATATTGTTAAATAGAAAAATTGGACTGAGTGGGTTATAGTGTCCTTTTTCTTTTCTTTAGAAAGTGCTGACCTGTGCTGGCGAAATGTTGCTGAACTTTTCCTATTGAGTTACAAAGACTGTAATATCTTGCATGTTATACCGCAACTTTATTTCTTTGATTTATGTATAACTTTGTAATTAAAAATAATAAAAATAATGATAGAGTCAGACCTCTGTAGCACTGGAGGAAAAAAAGGATCTGGCTGCAAACTGCGGCTGGTTGGCTCTTTGGGCTTCTCTTTTAAGTTTTCAAGTCACTGCAGGTCAGTCTAGTTCGAAAATGAAGCCGTTTTGAGACCTTCCCCTTTTCCTGCTTTGAGTGCACATGCAAAGAGTGTGTCAAGCATTAAAGGCCTCTCTGTCTAGGGAAGTCCCCCTTCCCTTTCTGTTTAAATATGTTTATATTTCTGCACTAATTAATGCTTTTACTTTGCAAGGATTTTAATGTGAAAACCGGATGTGGTCTATAAAACCAGGCTCAGTGAACTCATGATTATTTTGTTCCATGGACTGAAGCCTCATTTTAGGATTAGAAGGGGTACCACAGTGCAAATGTCTATTTTCTTCTTGTTTTACTTAAAAGAAAATGTAAGTTTCTTTAGGTAAATTTGTTTCTAAACTTTGATCCGAATGCTATAAGCCTCAACAATGAGCTCTTACGTTCTTGTGGCACAAATTTTGAATGATAGGCAAGTGGGGGAAAAAAGCCATTCATTTATTTATTTTATTGCTTGTATTATTTTGTTCCAGGGAATCAAACTTAGGGCTTATCACATGCTCATCAA
Source organism: Rattus rattus (assembly GCF_011064425.1). Lineage (NCBI taxonomy): Eukaryota > Metazoa > Chordata > Mammalia > Rodentia > Muridae > Rattus > Rattus rattus. The sequence goes on from NC_046160.1 coordinate 52,029,086, forward strand.
GTGCTCTGTCACTGAGGGACATCCTAGCCCTTTTAGTGGCCCTTCCTCCCCGCCCCTCCCGCCCCCGTTTTCTCCTTCCCACTTCTTGCTCTTCTTTCTCCCTTCTTCTCTCCACTTTTCCTTACTTTCCATTTTTCTCCCTAAGTTTTGTGCATCCATATTTTGGGAACAAGGTGCCCTGTAAACTAGGATGTGTGTAGACATCTCTTTCCTCCTCGCCCTCCCACACGCCTCTCTTTATGCATACGTATGTGGCGTTTATTTTAGCGTGTTTCTCAATGGATCCGTTTGAGAAAAAGCAGTAAACTTGGCGTGTTTACCCTGCAAGTTCAGCTTACTTGCTTCAGTTCTTTGGAAGGGTGTGACATGAAAAGATTGCGGTTGGGCCACATGGTTCATGCTGGACTGTGTTTTTGTGAATGGAGGCAGAAATCCAGTTCTGCCTGCTTGTCTTGAGGAAACGCTGAGGAGATCAGCTGTCTCATTCACGGGCAGAAAGTATGAGTCATACATCTTCCGCCTTGTTTGGCTCCAGGTCATTGTTACAGTGGATAGAACTGGTTTTAATTAAATATTAACCCCTTTAATACTTGACATTTGTTTCTTTTGTAATTTTCCCACTCCTCCCCCGCTTGGCTTTAAAAGAAAACTCAACAGACAGCTAGCTTGTAAGAAGAAGGTTTTTTTATTTGCCTGCAGCTAAATTGGAAAAAAAAAATTTTTTTTAAACGTTCACCATTTCTTAAGCGGCGAATACTATTTTATTTAAACGTTGAAAATCGGCATAGAGCAGAAGCAAGCTGTATGTAAAACTGCTCTTCCCCAAGGCGCTGGTGCTTAAGAACACATATTAAAGTTGAAAAATGGGGCATCAATTCTGTGACATTTTGGTTGCGATTAATACTTTTATGAATTTTTTTTCCCCAGAGTGCTGCTATGTCGCATCAGGCAAAGTATTAGAGAGCAGCTTTAGAGAATAAGGTAGATTAAACCAATAGCCTAGAGTGCGTATAGTGTCCTTCTCAGGAAGAGCTTTGGAGACGAGTCATAACTGGTCTATTAACGTGCAATGAACTGATAGAGGGGCTTCAGCTCTTACCAGTAAAATGGTAATTGTTCACTCTTCATGAAAGTCTTTTATTGGTCTTTGGTACACATTTTCTCCCCTTCTCCAATTTTTGTCTTCTTCCTCTTTCATTACATTGTGCCCAGAAACATTTTCATTCCCCAAAGATGATCACTTCGGGCATAGTTTTGACAGTAATGCAATAAAAAAACATTTGAGATTTTTTTTTTTTTTTGCTTGGCTTCTAATTACTAATTTTTAACTTTGGCTTTGGTATGGCTTGCAGCAATATTTCAGGCAGCTGTAGTTTACTTCTTCATAGAATTCTTGTGAATTAAAGAAAAAAAAATGTAGGATACAAGTGTGGGGATCTGTGTCATATTTTCCTTGCCCAAATCCAACTTGTGTTTTTAGTTAAATTCTTTCCTTCTCCTCCAACTTCAAGTTCGAGGTAGACTTGAGCTTTTGTCTATTTAAATAGGGTGCTGCTTCGCTCAGTCTATTCAGTTTCTTAAGATTAGCTTCTGTGAAAATGTGAGTCATATGTTTTTTGTTAAAATTCTGTAATATGTTCAAGCATAAGTGTGAAGTACTTATTCAGTATGTTAAGGAGTTAGAACAGAAATAGCATTCTTCATCCTTACTCTTTTTACAAATTGTTGGTCTGGAGCTATTTTCTCTGTACTTAGGAGGTATACCTTCTAGATTCCTCTGCCCCTCAAATATTTTCCCTCACCCCACACACACGCCAACACCCAGCACATGCCGCACACCCACTGGAGCCTTTCTTGCTGCTACTCATGTGGTGATGCGCTCTAAGGAGCTGCGACTCCAGCTTATAAAACTAAGGTAAAGTCTTGCAGAGAGGATATCCGTACCAGCATATTAAGTTGCTTATAACTCACTACCTATTTTTAACTATTTATATTATCATTAGATTATTGAAATGATGTTTTATGATTTTATTGCATTTGTCTGCTTTGTGCTACCACACTGGAATGAAGGTTCATTTTAAATATAAAATTATCTTATTATTTTCTATCTGTAGGTACTTAGGCTGAATATTTGATGGGTATACCTAATTCCCTCAAATATCAGATCCCCTAGGACCGGAATTAGAGATGATGTGAGCCAGTATGTGGGGTGCTAGGAATTGAACCTGGGTCCTCTGGAAGAAGAGATAGTGGTCTTCACCATTGAGCCATCTCTCCAGCCCCAAATGTGGGCTTTTTAAAAGCACATTTTCCACCTCAATAGCTATATCTGTTTAGCTCTTTTGGTTGTTTTTGTTTTGTTGCTACTCTGTGTAGATCCTAGATGTCCTAGAACTCACTCTATAGACGAAGATGGCCCCAACCTCAGAAATTGACCAGCCTCTGCCTCTCCAGTGCTGGAACAAAAGTGTGTGCCATCAAACTTGCCCTGTATTTCTTCACATTTCAATTTTGAAGGAAAATTACAAGATGGATTTCATTTACTTGCTATTATTAAATATGTATCAAAGCATTTCCAATTATTTTAGGTGTAAAAGCACATTGTAAAGTACATTTCTTCTATGTGTAACTCATCATTCTGAGCAGGAAGTCAAGTCTACCCCAATGTCCAAACTACGTTGTCAATAGCAAAAATCTAATACAAGCAACCGAGAGGACGCCAGGACACCCACCTTTTCCGACTCAAGCCAGGTGTTTGCCTCTTTGCTTGCTTATTTTTGAGACAAGGTTTCTCTGTGTAGCCCTGACTTTCGTGGAACTGGCTTTGTAAACCAGGCTGGCCTCAAACTCAGAGACCCACCTGTTTCTGTCGGATTGCTAGGGTTAAAGGTACAAGCCACTACCTCCTGCCTCACGTAGTCATGTTTGTTTGAAGTGAAAGCACACGAACAGACAAACAAAATCCCCCCCAAAACAAAAGCAAACGCCTGGTCACAATAATGTCTGAAGAGCATTTGTGAATGTGACTTTTCAGAAAACAGATGTGGTAGAAGATTGGAAAGAAGGAAGGACCTAAGTCCTAAGTATCTGGGATCATGCATAAAGGACTCAATGTATTAGTTTCAAAAATCTCCTTATTATATGGGTGGAGGGTGGTAATTGGCATTTAAAGAAATTAAAGATTTACCCATAGGTGGCAAGTCACGAGTCTTTGAGGTGAAATTTATCCCTCTTGAAAGTTATTAAACAGCATCAAATACTGAATACTGAATGTTGAATAAGAAGAAACACCTGTTTCTTATACCCGATGATCGAGCAGGTACCAGTGATGATGGGAAGTTATTGTTGGGTAATTACTATTTAGTGGTAGGGAATGGTATGTCTTCAATGAAGTTAAGTACTGGTATGAGATAAAGCTGTCAGAGAGGAACTGTGTGATATATACATTTTAATACTAGGCAAGATTGTCCTGGGATAGTCATATTCTTGTCTAAGGTAACGTATACTTTATTAAACAAAATATTTACATTTGCAAAGAATGCTTTAGATAAAGATAGGGAAAAACTATTGAAGTCGTCCTCCTTTTTTCTTCCTATGACATGTAATTATGTCATATGAAATTCTGTTATTGTGTGGATTTTTTTCTTAACTCACTCACTTATCAGCCTGAAACATTTCATTAGAGGGTGATCGTTGCTTTTGTTGCTGTTGTTGTTGATATGTGATTTTTTATACAGAGCCTCACATTGTAGCCTAGGCTGGCTTGGGGCTCACTATGTATCTCATGCTAGCTTCAGAATAGTGGAGAGCCTTAGTCTTCCAAATGTTAGAATTACATGCCTGACTAAGAGTGATTATTTTAATTGGCAATCCCCACACAGAAAAAGTTCATTAAAAAAAAAAAAAGAGTCTGACTGTTATCTGTCTCAATATGACATGATAGGATCAAAACTTACAGTATTGCACAACAGTGGTAAAGTAATACTAGCTAATGTGGTCACATGAAAGTAAATAATAATGATTGTTCTCTACATATTCAGCGAGATACAAAGTAACCCGGTTTCTGTTTTGCGTAGTTTGTTTATACAAAATACATGCATATCTTTGTGTTTGAAAACTCAATAATATCCTACAAGATAGGTTATTTCAATGTCCACAGCAAAGGTCAAGGTGCAGGAATGGACTTGTACTTCAGTTGCCCTGAATGAATTAAGTCCTCTCAACTAGAACTTTTTCTTTAGTAAAATGGGAAGCCATTTGACCTTAAGGCTGATGAAATGGTGAGATCCTTATCCTCAGCACTGACTAATAGCCAGGGAAATATTTTGCCTGGAAGGATGACATTTGTTTTATTGTCTTTTTATTTTTATTATTATGAATACAACTGTGAAAATATATTGCTTTGTTGCGTGCGGCCCCAGTCAATGGTCGTCCTTGCATTCTTGCATTTTTTTAAACTTTACATCTTGCTTTGAGCAAGTTTGGGGCAAATATTTTTAATGATGGTCGTCTGATTTGCAGGAGAAGGGACATACCAAGAGAAATCATTTCTAAAACTGAGGAGGGATTTGTGCGAATTCAAGTGAAGCAGCACATCGCTTACAAAAACCCTTTTAGGTCACTGAGACGGTCCACTTAAGCACCAGCAGTGGGTAGATCGAAACGCCCTTAGCACAACTCCTTCAAAATGCATCCGTCCACGATGTAGAAATCCTGCACCTTGTATTTTCCATCTCTTCAGTTTCTCTCTGGCAGGTGAATTTAAGAGGGACCACATCTGCTTGGACACACTCAAGTTTTCCAGTTCTATGAATGGGCCTTTCTGTTTCCTCCCCTTGTTCTTTTACATAAAATGTTATTGGCAAATAATCATAGGTCCGAGCTCCATCTAGACGGGCCTCGCTTGACACATTTGATTCGATTCCTTATGTCTCAGCAGTTCCCCCTTTTAATTTTTGTTTTTTAAAATTTCTTTTTCTTCTTCAGCTCAGGTACCTGACAATGATGAGCAGTTTGTGCCAGACTATCAGGCCGAAAGTTGTAAGTACAGCATGACTCATGTCTTGTGTTTTCTTTGTCTGTCTTTTTTTTTTTAATCGCTCTTCCCTTGGTCGGTTTCCACTTCCAGTGCCTTTCTCTGCATTGTCCCAGTGTTGTATTGGGATCGCAGTTATGAGGTGTTTTTATTTGTCAGGTTGTGACAACAGCTAGATCCCTGCATGATCTGGGCAAAGTTTCCAGAGGTAGGCAAGGAGAGCAGAATTCTTAAGACGCTGGCTCTGTTCTCAATATTTAGTGCATTTCCTTGGAGAGGAAACAGGGTGTGCTGTGAATGTTTACTCCAATTTTGCCAGTGCGTTCACAAAGAAAAATCTGGGTGCTGATGGGAAGCAGAGTCTCAACCCATGCAAAATTACTTATCCTATAAGTTGTGAAAGGATCTTGGCTTGGACCTCCACTGGCCAATTGCATTACTCTATATTCTTTGATTTAACATTTAGCCTGACGTTTTCAGCTTCCAGGTTGCAAGAGTACATATGGAAGTAGCCTTTGGCTTCTTACAGCATCCCTTTTGTGTTCCTATCCCTGAGCCTTGCTCCAGGGCCTGTCAGAATGCTGGAAGAGTGATTCATAGATACTTGCCCTCCCTTAATTGCAGAGTGAGCATTTTGCCTGCACAAACATAGTTGCCCCAGGGTTTACTGCTGATATTTATACTTTGCAATTCTAGCATTAACCGAGGCTACTGACCCGTGAAGTAAATCCAAAGGAGGAGCATGGTTACTCCTTGTCCCCCAGGGACTTGTTCCAATATTGCTGGGTGGATTCACATTTCCATGGACAGTCTTGGGCCTAGTGTTCTAGAGGCTCTTTTCTCATTGCACATACACTTCTATGCTAGAGCTTGATTGAGAAATTAGTAAGAGACTAAGAGTGACGACAATGAATTAGAACAATCATAATAAACATGTATCATTAAAGTTACTTAAAATTATAAATTATTTCTCAAACTTTTCTTTTCATATTTGACCTGGGTCTTATGGCAGGAAACTAAGCTTGTAGAAAGTGAAACTATCTATGGGTAGAGAACATTATGCCATGTTATGAGAGTTGTATTATGTATTACTTACTTTCAATGCCGTTTAAAATGCTAACTTCCTGTTTTGTGTGTTCAGATTGTTGGTAGTATTAGATGAGTCCATGTCAGCAGCTACAAGAAATCCTTACTAGCCACACCTCATGAAAGTCACATTGTAGACCTTGATCTCCCAAATTCCTATATTAATACAATCACATAACATGTTTGCTCCCAATGTCTGTTATCTTGAACTTCCCCGGTAGAGAGGGTCCTTAGAGGTTTCTTAAGGATAAAAATCAGTTAAGAGGTTAAAGAGGAAAAGGTATAAAAATGTGACTTTCAGGTAGATTGTTTTGTCCTGACAGCCGGTCTGAGGCTGGAGTTCTCCCCATTTTCTCCACATAAGAAATGACTCAGTGAAGCTTCATTCATCTAGCAGATGACAGGTTTCACTTATAGAAAAAAATAATCAATAACTTGATTTTTAAATACATTGTAGTAAAATGTAGACAAAACAAACTCCATTTTAACCAGCTTAAGTGTAGAGTTCAATAACGTTAAGGACATCCTGATTGCTGGACTATCAAGGCAGTTCAGAATTTTCAATTAGCCCCAAACCCCTATACCCATAATGCAACAGCTTCTGACTCCCCAGTCCCTGCAAACATTGCTCTGTCTCCTTTTATTTGTACTGAGATGTACAGTTTGATATCTGGGTACATGTATTTTATATATCTCTCATGAAACATATTCCTGAGATTTCAACCTTAAAAACTAGATACCTTCTGTGGCATCCCTGTCCTCTTCTGGTCCTTCGATCTTTCTCCCAACTCTTCCTTAACACTCCCTGAATTCCGTCTAGTATTTGGGTGTGAGTCTCTGCATCTCTTTCCATTGGTTGCTTGGTGGAGTCTCTCAGGAAACAATCTTGCTCCCTGTCTTGCAAGCATAATGGAGTTTCATTAATAGTGTCAGGGATTGGTTCTTGTCCATCTAACTTGAACCTTGGAAGTTCCCAGAGACTGAATCAGCAACCAAAGAGCAAGCACAGGCCGGATCCAGACCTGCACATATGTAGCAGATGAGCGGTTTGGTTCTCATGAGGATCCCCAAACAACTGGAGCAAGGTTTACTCCTGAGCTTGTTGCTTGCCTGTCTGCCGGGTTGATTCTGGCCCCTAAAGGAACAATCTTGTCTAGCTTCAGTGGAAGAGGATGTGCCCAGTCCCACAGTGACTTGATATGTGCATGGGATGGAGTGGAGATTTAACACCCTGAGAGACACTTCCCATTCTCAAAGGAGAAGATGAAGGATGGGGGGAGGACTTTCTTGAGGTGGTCCTGGGAAGAGAGGAAGGGCTGATATTGGATTATAAAGAGAATAATTTAAAAACATTAATTAAAAAAAGGAAAACAAGAGAGAACAAAAGACCTCTAAAACTCTCAAAAAAACAAAAACAAAAACAAAAACAAAAACAAAACAATAGCTAAATTTACCTACACGAGACCACACTGACTGAATCGTGGGAAGAGAAAGGTCATCTTTCTACCATTTTCTTTCCTGACTTTCTTTTCTGCAAACTCAACTTGTCCTTTGAGTGAATGAATGACATCTCGTTGAGTCATTTCATATCTATATAATTGGTAAGCATTCCAGAAGTGCAGCTGTCAGAATAGAAAACAATGCCTGCAAGTGATTTTTACTGCTTTTCATATTCGACATCTTTATCAGCTTTGGTTCTTGAGTGTTTCATCCCTCACACCTTCCCCCACAGCAAGGTTGGTTTCTCCCTTCCTTTTTCCTCCTTCGATTCCCCTTCACACACCACTCCTTGTCCGTCTGTCTAATAAGCAGATGAAATGTGGCTACGGGGACCAGAATTTTGACTTTCAGTTATATTGGATTACTTCCATTTGAGACTCTTGTGGGTTACTGATAGGCCACACCCACAAGGCCATCATTTTCAACCCAGATCTCCTCTCTGTCCCTGGCTCTTCAACCTCTCCTGATACTCCATTAGAGTCCCTATGTAAGTGACAAAATGTGGCATCTGCAGACTCACCCTGTACTTTCTGCTGTGTGTAGGTATAAAGCACAGTTTAGACCAACCGAAGGTCTAAAGGCAGATGACACTAGACAGACCAATTTTTTTCCATATTGACAGTTTTATTTTTATTTATATTTTTGAGATGGGTCTCAGAAGTTTCCATGCTGTCCTCAGATTCACTCTCATGGGTGGTCATGGATAGTCTTGGATGGTCATGGGTAGTCATGGATGGTCATGGATGGTCATGAATGGTCATAGATGGTCATGCATGATTGTGAATGATCATGGATGATCTTGAAGTTCTCATTTTTTCCCCCTACCTCCCAAAGGCTGGGATTATAGGCATGTGCCAGCATACCAGGCTGCAAACAAATGCTTCTTTTTGGTTATGCTTTCCTTCTAAAGGAAGTCATTGCTGTCCAAGCTTAAAAAAATTTTTCCTGATGTAAACTGTACCTTCAGTTATTTGGGAAAACTTGCAGTTACTGTACTGTTCATCTGCCTCTCAGAAGCACCTCACGTTTCCGATCTCCCTTTCATCCCTGTCCCCCCATGTTTCTGTTCCTCAGTCTGCTGCCACCGAGCTTTGGAATAGGTTTTGTGGTTGGTTTTCTTGTCTGTGATCCTTTCTCCTTCCAGCCTGCCCTTTGCATCCACACACAGACTTCTGGCCTTGTTAATTTTCTCCTTGTACCTCTTGCTGGACAAAGTCCTTATGCTTGAGCAGAAAATTGTTCTATAACCCAGACCTTGGCCTTCTTTACAACTCAGTTTTGACTCTGGTGCCTCCAGTACTCCTTCCCCTCCAGATGTCTTTATATCTTGGTCCTTTTCACTTTTCAATTCTCCGAGTATGACGCACTTTTTTTTTCTGCCTCATGTTGCTTTAAATTATTTCACGTTTGTGAGCCTTTGGTGGTCTTAGTTCACACTCAGTTCAGACTACATCCTGTTTGCCTCTCTTGGCTTTCCTCTTGCTGCCTTTGTCCTACAGAGTTAGACTATATCATCACATGTCTCCTATCTATTGTATTAGAGAATTGTAGTTTTGTTTATTTTGTTTCTGTGTATTTTTAAAGAAACCTCATCTCACTGTGCAGCTTTGGGCTGGCCAGGAACTCAGAACGTAGACCTGGCTATCCTTAAACTCAGATCTGTCTACCTCTGCGCTGCTCATGCTGGCATTAAAGGTGTGAACCACCACACCTGGTCCTGAGATTTTCATATTTAACATGCCTGCCATGTTACAGACGAGGCGTTATCTCGATCATCTAGTTTTACTTTAACCAGCAAATAGTGTCAGTTTAATGGGACCTTGAAACTTATAAATGAAACATCTTTGTAAAAGAAACCTATAAACACAAGGTGAATATTAATCTAAAATGGTCTAATAAAACTCAAGGTAAGGCATAGTTTATTTCAAGTCTTAACTGACAAATCAGACTTTCCTGCAGCCGATACTGCCCATCTAATCTCCCTTGCTACTAAGGAGAGAATGAAAGAATGAGAGAAAGAAGAGAGGAGTAGAGTGTTTGGGCTGAGAGTGAAGAGAGGACTTCTTGACTTCTGTATAAAGAAGCGGTCAGATAGCAGGATGGAGAGGTTGGATGGTCTCTGAAGAGCTTTTATAGATGCTTGGTTCTTTTCTGTCTGGAGTTGCTTAGGGGGCAGAAGGAATAGAAGGAAACTGGTCACTCCCCATGTGGCCTATCGTTTCTACCTTTAACCAGGATGAGCGTAGATTATTTGATTTTCTTACATTCCTCCATGAAACAAGATGTTTCTGAATTTGTTTTCAGTCCTTTGATAAAGCAGGGTTAGCCAAATTAAAAGCAAAAACTTTATTCAAGGCTGTAGACACACTGTAGAACACCCATAGGACTAATGCCACATTTAAATACAAATAGAAGGCGAGAGGAGAGAAATTTCAAAAATTTCAACCAGAGATAAAATAACATTTGGGACTTTCGAAAATATTTTCTGAGCATTTCTTATTTTTATTGACAAAATATTTGAATTAGAAATCTGCAACCGGTATTACACCATTGATGGCTAATTTTTTGAGAAATTCTAAATTCTTGAAGCAATTATAGGCATTAAAACAAATAAAAAGCAAATACATTCATTCATTCCAAGAAACAAGTGGTTTGAACACATCATTTGTTTTGTACCAATACATTTTTCTTAACTTAGAATCGTTTTGAAACTACACACTCACTTTAGGTTATACCTTAACTTTAGTGAGAAACTAAGTCTTCAGAAAAAGGACTGAACAGGGCACCTTAAAACATCAATGTGTGGCTAGCAAGATGTTTTGGTGCGTGAAGATACTTGCTGCCTGGTTTCATAACCTAGAATTCCCCAGATACACATAGTGGAAAGAGAGAACTGACTCTCTCTCAAAAGATCTTCCACATGTACTGTTCATTCGGGTACACACACACACAGACACACACACACACAGAGAGAGAGAGAGAGAGAGAGAGAGAGAGAGAGGAAGAGAGAGAGAATCATTTGAAAACTTACTTATCTTTCCAGAGTATGCATAGGTTTGCACAACAACTGAACTTTTTATAAAAACACATGGGAAATTAAATCACTTATATGTTAACGCATATTTTCAACGCAGACATCACAATAGTCTTTTAAATTCTACCCTTCCTTTTGATTATCATGCAGCTACACATTAGTTCTATAGACAGTTTTTCCTCTAGGCTCCACTCATCACTTCAGTCTTTTCTTTGGAGGATTGCAGGATGGTCCGTGTCGTGGTTACATCTCGCCTTCTCCCAGGACACTGCCGCCATCCCAGCTGGACAGACCTTGAAGCTCTGCTCTGCCCTCTTTCTCTCAAAGGGACGGTGGATTGCAAGACAATTATAAGGGTGGCATTGAGGGAATAATCTTGGCTCTGATATGTTTCACTTTATCTGATATATGTAGTAGAGTGCTCGGGGACCACCTACACATCGTCAAGACCAGTGTGTGGGGATCCGATGACTTAAAAGCAATCACTACATAGTGATACCTTCCAGTAATTAAAAGCCACAACAAAGGGATTTTCTCAGGCTTTTTCAAAACAAGTGTTTTGAAATTTAACTGTTCTATCCTGTAAGAGATAGGAGATTCCAGAATGGGGCCTCAGAGTCTCTAAGGAGTTGTTATACGTTTCCCGTGTAGGCCTAGCATGGAGTATAAGGTTAGAAGTTTTGCCTGCCCTGTCATTTGCTAGCCGCCTTTCTCTTTTACAGTGAGCTAATTGTTCCTGCTACATGGAAATTCCTAACAATATTATCTAAATAATGTGTCATCCTTTCGTTACATATGCAGACTAGAGCATTAGAAAATGAAGTCCGTGTAAGATACTTTTAGATGTTTTACTTTGAAATCTTTGCTCTGCTGAAAGTATATTTTCTAGTCCCAAAGCATACCTTATCTTTATTTACTTACGATTTTCCATTTTGAGAATCAGTGATGACTCCAGAATAGAACCATAGACTCCAGCATAGAGTAACTGAACAGTGAACACTCTAGGTTACTTAGAGAGAGGCAAGGCTTTGCTGGCCCCACTCTACTGTGAAGTTTTCTAGCCAGGATTCTGGTTTATTAAAGTGCTATCTGCCTTCAGTGCAGGTGTGTTCTGTGTTTGTCTCTACAGAGACCCTACCTGACACACTTGGAAGAAAGGCCAAAATCTTATTTTGGTCCTTGGTGGTTTCACAGGAAATGTATTTTCTTATCAAGGTAGACAACCCAATGACAAATCTGTAGGCCCAGCATCCAGGTTGTTCTGGATCTCCTCTGTTCTCTGAAGCTGAACTAGGCTAGCTTGGATAATGCTTAGATGGGAAATCCCACCACAAAAACTGCCTTGCAAGGATTTTTTTCTTTTAAGTGATACTGAGATCTACTGTGTCTAAGAGAAGAAATGACACTGAACGCCTACTTTGAGCCTACAGTTAAACTTGGTTTACCCGTGGCATGGAACAGAGCTCACTAGGTTCTTAGGCGTAGTCCATGTTTCTAGCCTGTGACAGCTTTTCCACACTACAGGACAAGAGGAAAGGGTAACATCTAAATGTAAGAGAAATGCACACCTGAATCTAAATGTGGACCTAAAGGGGGAGGGGGGCTGACTATGAGAGAGAACTAGACATCTTGGTGAGTGCCTTTACTCCCAGACCTAGCATTTGGGAGATGAAGGTAGGAAGACCGGAATTCCACAGTCATCTTCTGCCTTGTAGCAAATTCAAAGCCATGCTGGTTTCATCATTCATTATAATGAAGTAAAGAGATTACTAGAAAATGTCTTTAGTCTTGGTTTTAATATATTCTCTAGAATATAACAAACACATTTGATTTTTATCAGTTTCTTGTTGCTAAGGTGGGTAAGTCAGACAGAATTCCAAGATAAAACCTAAAACGCAAATCAAGACACAGCTTCTCAGAGCTCTGAGGTGTGCTTTCTACGGTAGCTAAAGGTTGAACGTGCTTATTAGCGTTGTCTCTCTCTTATATTTTTGGTTGTGAGCCTGGCCTTTAATGGCTGAGCCATCTCTCCAGCCCAGCTTTGTCTTTCTCATTGCACTTCTCCTTTAGTTTGGCCTTGGTGCAGCAGCATGCCTGGGAAACTGACTTCTCAGACCTGTTCAAAGGGAGTGTGGCAACAAGTCCTTTCCACGCCTCCTGGCTATAATTAGCAACAAATTAGTTTAAGAAGAGCTATCGGTGCCATCTTTGGTTGAAGTTCACTCAATATTAAATAAACATGTTCGTATTCAGTGAGCGGAGGACTTCTTAGGGGGAAAACAATCTAGTTGGAGGAGGAAGGTGAGAAACTGTGTGCAGAACCAAATGTTGGAGTCTTTGCTCCAGAGCTTAATTATGTACGTCTTGTATCTGGTCTAGAGTTATTCCCAGTTGTGTGGTGCACATGTCATTTATTAATATTAGAAAAGACTTTCATAAAATCTCTAAGTATCATGAAATCAGATATAAGTTGGAAGCAAGGTAGACTAATGAGTACCTAAACACATTTATGTAATTCTGTGAGCTTGCTCTTTCGTAGGCATCTTTTGTTTTGTTTTGCTTTGCTTTTTTTCCTCTTTCACACTTACTCTAAGAAATGCCTACTTAGACTCACAGCACATAGTTGCTCTAGTCAGTTACTGACTTTTTTACTGAGGTTCGGTGCTGGGTCCCACTAAGTAAGAAGGTGGGCTCGATGCTGTTGCTTTTTAGATCTAAGGACTTAAACTCCGTTAAGTACCATTTGCCTTTGACAACAGCCGGGGATATTATTTGCGATTGACTTAGTTACTCATAAAATATTGTTAATGGCTAGAGGAAAAAATCCTGTTTATAGAACGTCTGGTGAATTTTTAAACAGAAATAAATACTTCGGTGGAATGTTTTTTGTATGCAAGTTTTCAAGTCTTACTTTATTTTATTGAGACCTAGTGTCACTCTGTAGTCCTGGCTGGCCTGATACTTCTTAAGTGGACCAGGGTGTCCTGGAATGCAGAGCTCTACCTCTCTCTGCCTCCCTGCTGGGATCAAAGGTGCTAATAAAGGCTGAGATAAAGGGATTAATGACACTGTGCCTTGCTCAAGTATCATTCAAAAATGGAATGTAACAAAGAATCTGTTATACTGTAGACGCCATGTCAGGTCACTTAAACAATATACGATTCATAGTTGCCTATAGTTATACTTTTCAGTAACATTACAAATGATTCTTCATCCTGTAGAACTGTTTGAATTATGGTGACTTCTTCCTGACCTCTTACCTTACAGGGAGGTTTTGTATTTATATTTTGTCGTTGTTACCCTACTGAGGATTGAGAGTAGGGTCTTGTGCATGCTAGGCAAATGGTCACCCACTGAGCTACCCACCAGAATCTAAACAATATGGAGATGATTACATTCTTACAAATGTAGTCCATAGTCATGGTGCACCATTCTGTTACTTTAAAATATGAAAGATACATTTTCATAGTGAAACAATTTTTACATTCCTTGTTAGACAGAGTCTGATAAAGCCAGTATGGCTTTGAATTTGTCAGCTGAAGATGACCTTGGGATTCTGGTTTTGCTCCCTTCATCTGCCAAATAGGTCTGGGAGTAAAGGCACTCACCAATATGTCCAGTTTAGTTCTCTCTGCAAGATTCGAGATTGCTTTCCTACATGCCACAAGTATCCTACCATCTGAGCTCCTGCCTCACCATCTTGTAAAATTTAGTGTTCCTTGTATTGTGTACATTTACTTGTATTGAGTATACATTTGTAGAATTGTAGTCAGTACAGATGTACAGGAGGATTATAGGACTGCAAGTTTATTTGTTTGGAAAATACGATTTGAGGTTCTGTTCTCTGCCTGGTATGTGGTGAACAACCAGACAAAAGATCTCTGCTACCACAAGATACACTTATTCAGTCCTCCCCGTTCATGTTATATCACACTAGAGGTACTGTCTATGCAGAACAATTATTATCTGCTTATATTTGGATCTATTACTATATGAAGAAAAAATTGGCTAAGTCTTTTTAAAATTTTATTTTTATTTCCACAAAGTACACCTTGCACACAGGTCTAGTCCCAGGGTCTTCCAGCCAGCAACTTAGTGATTTTTAACTCCTTGTCTTACACCAACAACTACCCTGTGGATTTTAAAAGTTTATATACTGTAATTTGTAGTTGCGTTTTTTTTTTTTTTTTTTAATTTGAGTGGGTGTTCTTTTGTTTTGTTCTCAGAGCTGGGGATCAAACTGGGGCCTTGTGCATGCTGCATGATTGGCAAATATGTTACCATTGAACCACCAGCTCTGTATTAATGTTAATTATTGCATTGTACAGAATTCTGTTCTCTACACTTTAAAGCCATAGTGGTTGATTTTCAGAAAGCACTTATTCTTTATTGTCAAGCTCAGTAGCTCCTATCTGTCATTCTGTGGTGATACCCATCCTGGTTTTATTCCTATTTCAATGGGCTTCTAGTGGATGGATCACG
Source organism: Rattus rattus (assembly GCF_011064425.1). Classification (NCBI taxonomy): domain Eukaryota; kingdom Metazoa; phylum Chordata; class Mammalia; order Rodentia; family Muridae; genus Rattus; species Rattus rattus. Next base: position 52,044,223 of record NC_046160.1, read on the forward strand.
TCCCGCTCATCTTTGTCTGAATCATATAGTTTCTTGCTGCATATTGAATTGGTTCAAATGACTAACTGCTTTTTATACACTCATGTACAGGTGGCTTTAATTGCCTGACTTCTAATGCAAATATCTGCTTTATGTTTCTGTTTCATTTTCCTTTGAGAGATTATGGAGACTGCCCATTTGCAACATTAGAACTAGGCCTTAGTTATTACATTAGAGCCCTCTAATAAATATTAATTGATACTCCTATCTGAAGATACATTTCTCGACAATCTCTATTCAGTATGAATACTGAGAAATTCCTTGTTTTATTTAAAGAGGAATTCAGAGAGCACAGCATTTAAATGAGGAAAGTGAATGACATCATGCAGCTCAGCTCTCAGCACCCAGTTGCTTAGGTAATCTTTCTTCGTGGACCTCCAGCCCTTAGACCACTGACAAATATCAAACTATTTCTTCCTTGAGAAGAAAACAAAACAAAGCATACATGGCTACAGCTATGAAAATTGCTCAATGGTAAAGTGACAAGCACAAGTCCTTGAGTTTGATTCCTTGCAAAATACACACACACACACACGCACACACACACACACACACACACACTCACACAAACACACACACACACTCACACACACACACACACACACACCAAGTTATGGTTCAAAAAAGATTGCTCATACTGGGCATCGATACTTTTGAAAATTCTTAGGGTGTGAAGAATTAAAAGAGACTTAGAGAAGACAGGGGGGAATCTTCTAGCAGGTGATAGTCCCAGGAAAAATACCCGAGGAACTCATTTGGCTTAACTTTGTAAACAAGATGGGAAGCTTGGTGTTTGAAAACAGCTGTCATCTGGGAAGGGTGTGCTTAGCTTTCACTGTCTCAGAGATTTTTTTTTCTCTTGTTTATTCAAAATATGGAGGATGTAGACGAAGGCACCCCGTGCTCGCACGCTGCTAATGCAGAACTGTTGGTTTCTGAAGCTTAGGAGATCTGTGTGGGCCATGGAAACAGGAGCCACAGCGCGAGAAGCACTCAAGAGAATGCTAGAGGGCCCAGCCTTGAGATCCCCACACTGTAGAGGCTGAGTCACGAGGAGAACAAGTTCAAAACTAGTCTGGGTTTGATAGCAAGACCTTACTCAGAAGCAAGCCAGGAAGAGAATACCAGCAACTGAGGGAGAGCGGAAGAAAGGAGGGAGAAATCAACAATCATGCTAGCATTCACAAATTCCCGGTTTCTAGTAAATTAGTTTTCACTAGAGCCCAGAGCTTCTATCTGAGATACTACAAATCAATAACACCAGTATTTTACATGTAAAAATGAAATATAAACTAAGACGTCCATAAGACTTCTTGGGGTGTCTCTGATTTTAAAAGATTGTATGTCCTTAGGTATGTGCTGGGGAAATAGAAAATAAAAACTGTGAACCAACACATTTTTCTTCACCAAAATTGTTTATAAAATTGGAATACAATAGTGCACATTTTCTTGTTTAAAAGGTTACTTTTTTATTCTGCTGTCTTAAAACCACAAAAATATAATAGTTGAAAAGATGAATCAGTTTATTGCTTTGTCTAGATCTCATTTTTTTAAAGATCCACTTCAATTATATACACACACGTACGTCTTAGTTTACTTTTGTTTAGAATGTTCCCTTTAGCTATAATCAGGAGCTATAAGACCGTGTAAGGTTCTAGATAAATCTGGACTAGACGCATGCATCCCCTAGACTCCCCTTTCCTCACTGAATTTTTCTATGCTGACGTTTAGTGCTGAGGTGTGAGAGGCAGTTCTTAGAATTTCCTCTAGCTGCAGACTTGGCAGCAAAAGTTCTGTCAAACACTATCAAGGCCTCAGGACTCACAGAAAATGACCTCTTCCTGGAAGATGTATAGATAACAACAATGTCAACCTTTAGCACTGCTCCTTCCCCTTTGAAACTTCATGCTGTGAAGTGAACTTTTATCACTGTTTGAGGTGGTTTTTCTCTGTCCTCATGGACACAACAGCCTGACTATGTTGACTTGATATGACTCTCCAGTCCTTGGCACAGCACAGGGACAGTAGGGTGATTCAGTTGTCTCACCTCTCAATTCACAGCCTGCAGTGAAACCCAAGTGCTCGAAAGACATTGTTCTGTTTTGCTGGATGTTTCTGCCTGCCTTCGACTCCTCCTGCTGTGTCCTCTCCCAGGATAATCAAACCCTGTTTTCCTTTCTGAGAGCTCTACTTGTGTTCACTCTCTTATTGCAGATTAAAGGCTGGTACATTAGAAGGTTATCAGTTAATCAATAAGCTTCAGTCGTGCCATCTTGTGATGAAGATATCCATTGATCAAAGTGGAAATTTAGGCCCTGAGCTTTTAAATGGCGGTTTCTGAAGGTTAAAAGAGTGTTCTTGTGGAATGTACAGGCCTGTCCCAGTATTTCTATCTAAATGGTATGCATGAATTTATATATATGTATTACATGTAGAAACCCATATATAAATGCCTCTATCTGCATGTTACATAAAATTACATTCACATCTCTTTTTTGTTAAATCTTAATCAGCAACTGTTTCCACATGTGTGTGTGTGTGTGTGTGTGTGTGTGTGTGTGTGTGTGTGTGTGTGTGTAGAGCAAAAGGAGAAGAAGAAGGAGGAGGAGGGGAGAGATAAAAGAGAGAAGTCTTCACATACTCACAGAAACACTAATCAGTATTGTAGTATATATCTTCTAAGCCCCTGGTGATTACAAAACTGGAAAATGTGATTTTATTCATATGATTTATATAGTTAAATAAATTATAGTTATGTGAATTGCAATAAGAGTCATCATCTTTATTTTAACCAAATTCAGGATGTCCTTTTAACTGCATTCCTACTGTGGCTTTTGTGTAAAGAGAAACAACTTAATCCAACACCCTTCCACGGTAGCGGGCACTGAGTATGAGGTGCTAGGAATACTGTACTAGCATTTAACACTGATCTTTGGCAGCTCCTTAGCACCTGAGACTTCATGGGTGATCTGCACATTGCATATCTGTTTATTTACCCACATGACCTTGGTAGGTAGGCATACCTGTCAAGACTGTGTCTGACACAGTCTCATGGGCATATCTATGCATGACAGCATCGAGACTCACCCCACACTATTTTCTTTTCTGTACTTTTCAGCAAATTGCTAGATTGGCAGTCACTGAGTCATTATTAATGTTTGTTTAAGCGAGTGGGATATATGAAAGTATTTCGGATACATGCATATATGCATGTATGCACTTAAATGCCCATAAATTGCAGTAAAGGGAATGGAAAACAAAAATGCATTTTCTTATTTATAGGATTCTTCACGAATGAATAAACTAATGTATACACAGAAAGCAAGGGTGGAGTGGACAGCATCCTAAGTTCCTTATTAAGCTATGAAAATCTCTACCCTTGTGCTTTGAATTGGAGAGATGTGGTTAAGTCCTGTGTATACAGAACTTCAGCATCAGGACTCCTGAATGTTTGCTTAACAAAATAATGATACTCCCCAAAGGGAATTTTAAAATTTTAGTTTGGACACTGTTTATCTTTGGGCAATGTATAATTACTCCAAAACATCTGCTAATATTTGCCAAAATTAATCGAGTGGCACCTTTGCTATCCTATTTTATCTGAAACTGCTTTTGAAAGTTCTTTTTCTCTGCTGCCATCAGTAATGATGCTGCAGACGCCATAATCACCATGGTTTTCACCCAGATGTCGGAATACAGCATCCTGACCCTGTACATCTGGGTTCAAATCTCTGCTGTTGACTAGATATGTGGCTTGGTACAAACAACTTAAGATCATTGTGGGTCAGTTTTCTCCTGCATCAAAAGGACTACATGCTAGCGTTGGTAGGGGACTCATGTGTGGAATGAGAATATATCTATCTCTGTTTCTATAACATTGTGTGCGTTTATATAAAATCTATACATATTTGGTGCATAGAGGATACCAAACTTTAATCCTGTATAAAAATATAGTGTACAAACTGTCTCAGGCTTATTCTTCATATGACTTAAGCGAGCTCGTTGTGATGAGCTTACCAGCTTGTATTATATGCTTTGTTTGTTTGCTTGTCGCCGTACTCATTTGTATGTACAACTCCTAGCCCTTAGTACACACCTACAAATGCTGCAAAATGGTTGCCTGGATAGTGATCCTTTCTGTTGACCACACTAAGTAGCTCAATACGTAGTCACTGTGACATTGAGAAGAAACTCAGAAATATAGTCTCAAACCTATCAACATGCCAATTACAGGAATTCATAAATAATATGTCCAGCTAGAACCATTCTGGTCATTGTAACACAGATCCCAGTTATAAAACCTGCTAACATCTTATGTTTCAGATTATGAATTCTGGTTGATGAAGGACACACTAATTTGTGGGCCTAGTAGTATTGCTTACGTCGTCAGTGTTTTTGTTGATTTTCAAAGTCGATGTATTCATTGAAGGAAAAAAGTGTTGATTTTTCAATTAAGACGCAACCTTTATAATGTAATGCGTACTAATTATAGTGTTCACTCAGCCTGAAGAAAAATTTTTACCAGTTAAATAGTAATAATCAAGATGAAAACTGCATTAGAAGGGTGTTAATTTTATGATCATCTCAATTTAAATAATAAAAAAAGCCACAGGACTTTTGCTGTGCTTTCCCACTGCGACTGTACTCGGTTTTACATGCAGCCTCCTTGAAGCCCATTTAACAATGATGTGGCTCCTGAAACGGATGGCCAAAGATCACCCTGGAAAAACAAATACTTCCCCAGCTGTTAGAGTAACTGCTACAGGACCAGATGTGTTTGACCAAAAGTATTAGCGTAATGGTTCTTAACTGAGACTTAGGGAAGATCAAGCATCACAGGAAAACAATTTAGAACTGAAGCTCCAATGTTGGACTCTGCACGCTGAATATAGTACGGAGTCGATGCTAGTTTTTATGCTAGCCAAACAGAACATCTAGCATTCGAGAACTCTTTAGCATTGACACAGGATCTTGAAACAGCTACGAACTTAGACTGCAACCGACACAGCAGTCCATATCATACACAGTACATAGTCAAACTTAGCTCTGGGCCACCGCTGCCTCAGTTTTCTAAATGAAAGGTCCAAGTAGCTGGGTGAATAGGAAGAGCGAAGGGGTCTGTACTGTGTCAAGAGTTTAGCACCTAGTCTGGGAAAACTCAGCAGCCCGTGGAAGCATGACATATCAGCATCTATTCAACATGAATTATTTTGAAGGCCAGAGAATTTTATAAGGTACATTAACAGCAGTGAAAACTTAGAAAGTAGTGATACCAGTGCTACAGTTGAAAGGAATGTGAGGTGATTGTGTCTAACTCGTGCAGCAGTCAAAGACTTTGTCTTATGATGTCATTCCAGATACACATGGGCACACCATGTCTTCCCTAGGCTGGTGTAGTTCTCGTTAGAGAGCAGTTCCACTCCTCCTGAAAGAGAACAAGAAGTAATAGCAAGTACACTCCAAAGTTATGAAAGACCCTGCTTGTTTCATTTGTGTGGCAATGTTGTCTGCACAGGGTGTACCAAGTGTTCTCTTTATTGTATTCACGGTTGCCAATTGAATAACAACTACTGCGACAACATGGTTTTCTCAAGCACTCAGCATTTGTAAGCCAGTCTTAAGTCATGGTACTTAAGAAGCATAATATATATATATATATATATATATATATATATGCTTTATATATACATATATATGGATTATATATTTAATATATTAAATATATTGTGATGGGAAAAGAGAGAGAGAGAGAGAGAGAGAGAGAGAGAGAGAGAGAGAGAGAGAGAGAGAGATCTTGAGTCTTGCCCTCAGAAGACATTCTGAGAAGCTAAGGAAGCAGGGAAGCATGCTGGGAATATTTAAATAGCAGGAGGGTAGGATAAGTTCAGTGATTGACAGTATCCTGCAAGTCAGGCTCAACTCCCCTCAGCTTTCTTTTTATTTGGTGGGTTTATGTGTATGCACATGTATGAATATGTCATGGTTCATAGATGGGTGCATGTACATGTATGGGTGTGCCAGGGCTCACAGATGTTCAGAGAGTGTTGTGGGAGTCAGTTCTCCCTGCTATGTTGGTTCTAGAGATTGAATTCATTTTTTCCGAACTTGGGAGCAAGCGGATCCATCATGCCAGCCTCCCTTCTATGGCCGCAACCTTGGCAAGTCACTAAATGTTCTTCTGACTGCACTTCTGCATCTTCCAAAGGGGCTGAGGATAGTAAGCATAGAATGGGGATAATTTTGTCCAGAGCATTCATTATTCGCACAACTCCCATAATATTCACAATCAAACTCAAGCACAGATTTATGGTGTGGACCTTGAATTCTCTACTTGGTTGGATTTTTGTTGTTGCTTTTTTTTCCTGTTCAAGATATCAATAGAAATTGGAATGATGGAGAGAGGCCTCACAGAGAAACTAAATCATGCTCCTGAACTACAATGCAGGTTTATAGAAGACTGCAGGAACCTGGAGTTACCTACTCCTTATGTCTGTGATTACCCGTCATTGATATTGCTTGCCCAGGACTCATTGGGTGTTGTATGTTCGTATCTTAAGACATCTGATTTTTCAGTGGAGACTGTCATGTTCTTTTTTTAAATATTTATTTTTATTTTTTATTTTATTTATTTATTTTTTTAGTTTTCGAGACACGGTTTCTCTGCATAACTCTAACTCACCTAGATTTCATTCTCCAGACCAGGCTACCTTCGAACTCAGAGATTCACCTGCCTCTGCCTCCTGAGTGTATCCCACACTGTCAGGCCTTTTTGATTTTTTTTTGGAGGGGGGGAAGAAAATTATGTTATAGAGAAGTTAAGTTTGGGTTCACTATGGCCAGATATAGATTTTCCTCAAGAATATACTCTTAAAAAGAGCAAGACTGCCAAAAGTGAGGTTTCAAAAACAAAGGACTTTGGTCAAGGCGATAAGAAGTGCTAACTTGTGATAGAAGTAGAAATTAGCTCATCCTGGTAGAGAATTTTCAAGATTATTTGTGTTTGCCACTTGTTTCGTTAATGAAGGGAAGGTCTTTGGGGTGGCTGAAGACCAGGTGTTGATGCTGCTGAAAGGCAAGCCTGTTTCTAGTCTTTCAGGGACAATAGACACAGTGTCTGAGTACACAGAGGAGTGTTAGACAATGGGGAGAAGGCAGATGGACATTGGTAGCTTGGAATAAATCAAATTCTAGGAAATAGCAAAAAAGTGTATCAGATGTAGTTGGAATTTATTTAATGAACTGATGAAGCCGGGACGGTCTCAGGATGGAATTAGCTGTCTCGTATTGAGGAGGAAAAAGGAGAGAGACAAAACCAGACAGTTTCTTTCAAGTGCACGTTAGCGTATCAGCACACCTGTACTCAATTAACCACCTTTACAAAATGTCCGTATTAAATAAGGAATCGACTTTGGGAATTTTCTGAACTTTATTTTGAATCTGGTGTGCTAATTTGAAGGTGTGTGCACTGGCTGAAATTCATGCTTGTGTAGAAAGGGAAGAGGAGAATCAGGCTTTATCTGACCTTTCATCCCCTGCAAACCCTCAATTTACAAAGCTCTATTTACTAAAAAGGGGCCAGGAGAGGAAGGCAAAGCAGCCTATTATGTTTGTGATCTGACAATTGTTTTGCAGCTGGTATGCGTGTGCTTTCTTCAGAGCTTATCTTTTCTGTCCTTTTTGTATTTGCACACTTGGAAGCAGAGCAGAGTGCCTTTTTGTTTCCATATTTTTTGAGTTTCTTGAAACTACCAGTTACAACAGGGACTGTGTAGACCCCCACCCCACACCTTGTCTTTACGTGCTAATATAAAATGGTGGATCTGTCAACTGGCTCCAGCATTTCGTGCACCTAATGGGCCACTCACCCCTGGAGTGACACCCAATGATTCCGTGAAGAATGAGATTATGATTCTGGGGGAAAACAAAAAGGGAAATGTAGGGGGGAAATCCATTCTATATCCAATCTCCTACATCATGCTGTGTTGGTGAACAAGAGGGCTACTTGTCATGGGCATTCTCTTTGACCACTAAATTATAGGGAAATAATATTCCTGTATTCATGATCTGTAATAGTCGTTATGGTGTCTAATTTAGTATTTAAGAGTCCCAAGTGGTTAACTCTAAGTTTAAGTAGTCAACATAGCAATAAATATATAATTTTGACAGTTTTAAAGGAGGCAACTAACCACTAGAATACATTTTTGTTTAGATATGCCCCTTAGACCTTATCTAATAACAATCACATCTTAGCATTTAAAAATTCATAAGCTATTAGTAACTAATATTTAACTAAGTGAAATTTTTGAGAAAATAAAATCATATGTACAAGCTGTTTTCCAGTTAGGACCCCTGTACACTGAATCACAAGAAAATCTTGCCTTGTGAAAGGAGTATTACTATGTGTGTTTTGATGATACTACCAAATGGGCCACTCAAGATAGAAGTAAAAATATCTGTAGTAATACCATTGTGTCTGTGGTAGGATTTTCCATTTTTGATAGCTCCTGGACATGATAGCCACCTTGCTATGCTCTATACTCAAAAGTCTGTGTTCATGGTTAACAAGGTCAAAGATACACACACACACACACACACACACACACACACACACACACGCATTGGGTTGTTGACATTTCGCTGTGGAGTTAAATGTAATGGCAGGTGAGCTGCTTCTGGTCTCCTCAGATCTGGCTCAGTTCCTGATAGCTCATATTATATGGAATTATTCTGTCCTGCAGCCTCAAGAGTCTTGTGGTAGTATATCGGAGAAGAAGTAGAAGAAAGCAGGGGAAGAATCCCCTGAACTAGCCTCTGAGAAGTTACATCAATGAAGTATAATAAAAATTGTAAATGTCATTTTCTGTACAGGCTTTGGAAGCATCTCTGATTCTATAAATAGAGCAGGAATTGGCAATATCTCGTAGGTTCTAAGTACATGCAAGTAATGAGTGTTTGGGTCATACTCTAGCTATTCCAACAATTGCATAAGATTATATCAGCTAACTCAAATACTATAACTGTATTAATCACTGTAAGGTACTGAACGTTCATTAGAATTAATGAGCTAAATATCCATGACCAGAGTGCTTCTCAGTAAGTGTTTGTTCTCAAGATTGTGAAGGTGGAGAGAGTACTCTCTCAAACCACTACTGTAAGGTGACCTGGCTCATTTGCGATTGTAAGTCTCAACTGGGTTTCACTTTAAAATGAGAGATACTGTATTCCAGTATCAGTTTCCTTAGAGTCTAATCCGTCCTTTGGCTATGGAAATGGGATCTGTGTATTTGCTGATTGTTTACACTTGGTTCTTCTAAAGTTTGCAAAGTCAGATTCTTATGTAAGCGCCTTACCATGGTGTTTGCTTACTGCTGATCTCTCTGCTGTAGCTAAGCTCATGCGAGTCTCTTGTTTGGTTTCCTTTATCAGTGAGTTTGACTGTTTGCATCCTGTTTTGTTTCTATAGGCTAGACTTGTCAGTACAGACAAACTGATTCTGATGCTGCTCCTGCAGTAGCTGTTACTGTTTATCATTTTTTAAAAAAAATGATAAAATGGGGGAGGGGTCTGATTGGCTGAAGAATGTGCCCCTCTCAATCCTACTCTCTTCTACTGTATCTCATATTTCTCCCTTTATGTGAGACCCCTCTTTAGTTTGTGTGTTTGAGACATGCTCGTGTTGTATAGTCGTGCTAACCACCTCAGACAAGCAGAGTTCTGTTTCAGCTTCCTGAGGGTGTGTGTGTGTGTGTGTGTGTGTGTGTGTGTGTGTGTGTGTGTGTGTAAGAAGGAGAGAGAGAGAGAGAGAGAGAGAAGAGAGAGAGAGACAGAGAGAGAGAGAGAGAGAGAGAGAGAGAGAGAGAGAGAGAGAGAGAGAGAGAGTAGGGAGAGAGAAGCAATGAACACCACCCTACCTACAGCTAGGAATGCTCTTGTTTTTTGTATCACTAAATGAATATTAATCAATTAAACAAATGGCACTTGATATAACTTCTGAAGGTAGCATCAGCATCAAGAATGAATTCAATGTATTTGGGAGACAACATATTTTTACAGCATCATCAAGAAGAATCACTGACACAACTGGAAATGTGGCCAATATAGAGGAATTCAAAAATAAAGGAATGGAATTTTAAAAGATCCAAATTTTGAATTTTACAAAAACATGAGCAAAGAAGATATAATCATTTTTACAATTATTGAACAATGTCCTATTTAAATAGTTTAAGAATAATGCAATGCTAGTGGTTAACTATAGAGAGAATATTATTAATTAGGAATTACTTTTATTCTCTTTATTGGGTATTTTTTATTTATATTTCAAATGTTATCCCCTTTCCTGCTTTCCTTCCCATAAACCCCCTATCCCATCCTCCCTCTCCCTTCTTCTATGAGGGTGTCCCCCATTCAACCACCCACCCCTTGTGGCCTCCCTGCCTTGACATTCCCCAACACTGGGACGGTCCAGCCTTGGCAGGACCAAGGGCTTCTCCTCCCCTTGGTGCCCAACAAGGCCATTCTCTGCTACATATGCAGCTGGAGCCATGGGTCTGTTCATGTGTAGTCTTTGGATAGTGGATTAGTCCCTGGGAGTTCTGGTTGGTTGGTATTGTTGTTCTTATGGGGTTGCAAACCCTTTCTGCTCCTTCAGTTCTTTTCTAACTCCTCCAATGGGGACTCCATCTCAGTTCAATGGTTGGCTGCTAAATGCTCATTTTTGTTGTTGTTTTATTTTGTTTTTTTGTTCTGTCTTGTTTTGTTTTTTTAAAGATTTATTTAATTTTATTTTATGTGTATGAATGTTTTGCCTATATATGTATGTTCGTGTTCCGCACGCAAGTTTGATTTCTGCAAAGACCAAAAGAAGGTGTCAGAGCCCCTGGAATTCGACTTACAGACTGTTGTGAGCACCATGTGGGCGATGAGAATGAAACCCAGGTTCTCTTTCCAAGGGCAGCAGTGCTTTTAACTGCTAAGCCATCCCTGTGTCCTGTTGGTCAGTTCTCAGACTAATAAAGTTCCATGAAAAACCTTACAAGACGGTAAATACTTCACGGTAAAGCAGTTCTATAGGAACTGCAGCAGTGATGGAAACACCACAGAGCATTTTATTTCATTCATTCTTACTGTGCTTCTGTGATTTAGTGTGTGCGCATGTACATGTCTTAGCTCAGATATGGCGGTTAGAGGACAACTTGAGGGAGTCAGTTTTCTCCTTTCCCTACCTGAGTCTTCTTTAGAATTGAAATCATGAGGCTTGGTGGCCGGCACCTTTACAAGGCATTCTGAAGGACTGTCCTTCAGCTTTATTTTAGGATATAAATTATACACATGCTGTGTTAAGTTAGTAGGTTTTTTTTCTTGTTTTTAATAAACCGCACACAGAACGTTACTCTGAGCCAGTATTAACAACTGGAACATGGCCCAGTGACAGAGCGTTTCTGAAGAAGGTGTTACTGTTAGGAAAATTGCCACGTTTCCCTTGTAGTCACTGCACCTTTGTTATTTTGGCAACTTGTGAAGTTGTATTGGTATTTACCGAAAGGTTTTTTGTTTTGTTTTTTTTTTCCCCTGTGGCTCTAGCCAGCTGGCTCTCTTCTTTCCAGGCAAACTTTTCTAGCTCTGGTATTGAGAACGTGTTTTCCCCTTTGATGGTCTACTGTCTTTTTGTACAAGGAACCAACTGACTAATAACGGTTGAATTGGTGTCAATCATGCCCTTCGTAGGGGTCACACAGAAATGTGGCAGGTGTGCCACGGCCCTATGAGGCCTGTTCCATACTCACCCTACACAGTAGTTCGGTGCCACTTGCAGGCTCCCTCACCCATATAGATGAAAAGAAAAATATGTGAAATTACTATTCAAACACAAGGATTCAGTAGGTTACAAGGACCTGTAATTGTGTACCTAGTAATGAATTACGAAGTAACTAAAAGATCATTTTGGGGAGGTACATATGAAAACAGTCAATGTAAACCATCCAAAATAACAGAATAATAAAGAATGCTTAGATTGGCATATATTGTATATTATAGATGATTGGAACATCATTGCAGTAACCTCCTCTCCCCTCTCTGGGTCACATATGCTGTCTCTTACTCCCGGGTTTATTTGAAACATTATCCAAATCATGCTTTTATATGTGAGATGTCATATTGTACTAGTTTTGAAGACTTCAGTTAGCAAATTAACTTAATCAAGAATTTGTTTCACTATTTCGTTTCCTTTAAAATTGGAATATGGTTTGTTTCCCTTCATAGCGATATTGGTTACTTGTTAAACTCTTTTTTGACATGTGTTTATTCATTTTGTGTGTGTGTGTGCGTGCATGTGTGTGTTAGTACATGAGTGTGTGTGTGTGTGTTCGTAGTGTGTGTGCATGTGTTCGTGCATTCGTGTGTGTGTGTGTGTGTGTGTGTGTGCATGTGTTCGTGCATGAGTGTGTGTGTGTGTGCGCACATGTCTCGGGGGCACCCATGCCACTGCATGCATGTGGATGTCAGGCAGACTACATCACATCTCTCCTTCTCTGTGTGAGTCTAGGGAATTGAATCCAGATCCTCAGCTTTGGTGGTAAACCCCACAACCATCATCCTCAGTCTGACTACTTGTTTTGTGTTTTGTTTTGTTTTGTTTGTTTGTTTTTTGGTGAGCAAAACTTACAAATCGTGGAGATGATTGGTTGGTACATAGGAACAGGCCTGCTGGCATTTGGCAGGCTTTCGGAGCAATGATTACGTCAACTTCGTTTTGCATATTCCTATGGCCCATAGTTAATGTAATTACTATGAAATTTTAGGTTAGATTTCCTATGCTAACAAGTTAATTAAAAAGGGAAATTGAAGTTCCATCTATCACTTATCAAAATACAATTTTGGTGCTGTCATCTGCGTTTACCCTTTTCTTTTGTGTGTTATATTTTTTCCATTCTTGCCTTTTTTTTTATTTTTGGAGCATTGAATTATAAAGAACAAATTCATCACATTTTCTAAGGTATTTATTAGCGGTCTACCTGTTTCTACTGAGGAGAAGGTTCATGTTTGCATAGAGGCCAGGTCAGAGCACCCTTGGTGCCTGGATTCTCAGGTCCATGTGTTACAAGATTCCTCAGAATGTCTTCATTCAGAAGAAAGGGTTACCAGGAAGTGTTGGAATTTTCTAGGCTATGCCCGGCTAGGAATAATAACTTCCTTCCTAGTCATTCCCAAATACCTCTTACCTATTATTTGGAAGAAAGCACAGATTTCCATGAAGAGAAGAAATTGCTCTTCGGGGGATTTGCAGGCTTTAAAGACCATATGAAAGCACAGCAGGGCAAATTCAATAGGAGAGCGTTTCTGGGTTCAGAAAGGTCATAGTTAGGACTTCATTTAGTAGGGCTTCTTCGGGAGGTGTGGATTCAGATAAATTTCCTCTTTTGGGAGCCTCATTTCGATTGATTAGATCTGTTTCTAAAATTGCTCCAGCTTGTTCTGTTTTGTTCTTGGCAGTTGGATGTGGAGTGTTGTATGTTTGGGCTCATGGCACAGAATTTGTTTCCAAAAAAAAGTGTCATGCTGCTTTCTCTCCACTGGACCAGTAGGGGTAGGAGGATCTGACTTGAAGCCAGTGTGAAATGCAGACGTGATTCGATTTGGATTGTTCCTGCATTAGACCTTCGTCTCCCTGTTCCTACCCTTTTCCAGATAGAAGGACCAGTTTCCTCCCAGGATACTTTTGCTGCCAATTAGACTGGGAAGGTGAGGATCATTTAGCACCACCAAGTTGAAAAGCCATTATATGAAGTTTGGGCTTGAAATATAAAGGAGTGAATCAACACATGGCACATTCAGCCTCTTAATGATGCTTTTAGAATTAGGAATGTAACTTTCTGGTTTTGATACTGCCTTTTTGTTTTGTTATTATAATGACATCTTTCCCATCTCAACTCGAAAGTAGGTGGTCCATGTAATCAAATTTAAATGAGATTTGAAACACCTTTTAAAACAGCGAGTGCTTTAAAATGTCAGCCATATTGAGTGCACAGCTTTTTAATGTGCATTATGAATACTCCTTGCTTAAATACAGTACTTATACCTGATTTAATTTTTTTCATAATGATTAAGGGTCATCGTGTACATGAGTTACTATTATTTCCATAGTGTAAAAATGCCCAGAGCAGTGTTCAGTGACTATTTCCACAATATGGCCCCAGAAAAACATGAGCCCCAAAGTCTTGTGTCAGAGTTTCATAATTTTTCTCTTACATCTATTTAGCAGTAGTTCTGCTACTTGTCATTGTTGTCTGAGGAAGTCCTTGAGAATATAAACCATTAACATAATATTTATGGTTAGAGCTGCAGAGAGAGACAGAGAGACAGAGAGAGAGAGAGACAGAGAGAGAAACATAGGTGATAGATGGATAGATGATGGATTGATAGGATGGATGGATGGATGGATGGATGGATGGATGGATGGATGGATGGGTAGGTAGGTAGATAGATAGATAGATAGATAGATAGATAGATAGATAGATAGATAGATAGATGCAAGACACATAGCCAGATAGAAAATGTGAGCATGTACACAAGTGTCTACCTGTGGACACATTATGACTATATGTTAGATAAAGGGACAGACACTCACATGCTTAGCAGGTCAATAGGTGAACTGAGCTCAATACAGATACTGCTGGGGAGCAAAAGATAGCATAGAAAATAAGAAAACCCAGGTTTTTGCAAGTAACTAGATATATCTGAACCCAGTTGAAATGTTGGCCACCTTTAAAAGAGAGACCATCAGACTTTTGGAAAAATCATTTTCCATTGAGAAATGCATGGTTTCACTAAGATGCCCTGTTGACAGCAGGCATCGGATGTGCCCCGAGCTGACCTGTTTACTCTTTGGCCTTCCTCTTTTTCTGCAATCAAAGGGTTCTGATGATTTAGCAAACACTGTCTCAGTCTCAAAACTCGGGCTATACATAATATCATCTTGACCTAGAAGAATTCTGAAGTTCAGAACAATGGTTGTTTCTCACAATTACTAAATATCCTTTAAGCAGTGAAAGCATCAATGGGCCCAGTACACAGTGGATCTCTGAACCAGCAATATCTCCTTACACTTTTTGGTTCTTCTTTCTTATAACTATTTTAAGAATCTTATTTAAGAAAGAAATGGATATCATGTTTCTGTGCTATGGTCTGAATTTCTGCCTCAGAGACATTATAGGTGAATATATTTGCAGAGACTGCAAACAATGGAAAATCGTGAAAACTCGAATCAGGGTCCCTGCCCTTAAATGTGTTTCAGTTTGCATTTTGATAGCGGTTTAGAAATGTTATCGCTGGTGTTGTCACAGACATAATTCACATCTTTCTTCAGGCACTGTAAACAAGAGAAATGGTTTAATGGCCCCATAAAGGCACTCTGCTGATAGCTGAGATTAGGCTCTTTAGTAATGGATGTCAGTGTGTGTGTGTGTGTGTGTGTGTGTGTGTGTGTGTCCAAGCGCGCACACGTACACAGTGAGAGTAGGGAGAGTTTGAAGAGGCAAGTGTACTGAGAAAGAATTTCTGAGAGGCTTACATGCAGCTCGAGGATCCCCTGAGCTTCTCTACCTTACAAAGTGTATTTACAGAACTTATGACATTATTGTCCCTATTTGTACATAAGCCTTCCCCTCAGCTTCTGAGATTTAGCTGAGGACTAATTGAGGTCACTGTCATGCATTTATCACCTGAACTTGAAGTGATACTAACTTAAAGGGAGTGTTTCATCTACTGAGTGTTCTCCTAACTACATTTATTTGTATAAAAGACAGAATGCATTTTTCATGGCGTGCTTGTATGTGCTCTTAAATAATCTAATTTATGTATACCATTTATTTTTTCACCTTTTACAGAGGTTTTTTATTTTACCTCCTCCAAAGCACTTCCATAGCCAAGTGTTTTTTTTCTATAAGCACTTCGATGTCTATAATATGATTTGTTTTTGTTTTGACTTTTTTTTTCAGTTATATTTTCTAGACAGGTGTAAAAAATTCTGCATGTTATATGTCATCCCGGTCTAAGTAAGTGCTTTGAAAGTCCTCACGCCTCATAAATCTATAATGTTTTAGAGTCTCCATTTTGTGCCATTTTTCACCAGCTTGTTTGTGTAGCCCCGTGAATTGATTACCCTAAGCCACACAAAGTGTTACCAGATTCCAGTGACCTTTGCTGACTAGGTTATCAGTGCGCATGAGCACACATCACTCGGCCAGCTTCTTCCATGTTTGCTTTCTCCCTTATCAGTGTAGAGCATGATCTGAAACAAGGATGAGCAAGCTGTTCTCTGGAAAGAATCAGATGGTCAATGTTCAGCCTTTGCTGGTCCTCTGTCTCCATCACGACTACTCAAGTCCACTACTGTGGTTCAAAGTAACCCCAGACGGTCCACCAGTGCACTTATAAAAACAAGTAGTAAGTCGTAGGTGTTCACAGCCTGTCCTTTAAGAACTCTTCAAGCATCATATCACAGGTTACCCTAAACGTCATGTTTTGGTTTGGTTTTATTTTATAATAGTTCAGGAGCCCGGTTGCCAGTATGAGGAGGCTACACTCTTGGCTTAGTTCCCTTTAGAAATCACAGATTTGTTCAAAGACCTGTTTCTCTTTTGACAAGATCTAAAAATAAATGTTTCTTCTCCTGGGGTAAATACTTTGTGTTCCTAGAAATTATTACTTTGTTTCACTCTTAGAAGAATTAAAAAGTAAAAAAGAGTGAAAGGTCAGAGCCCAGCCCACTTCCTGCTTCTTTATGTTCTCTGGAGATGTCTAGAAGTAGACTTGTATGCCACTTGTGACGTTTCTGTAATCCCAGGGTAGGACAAGCTCTCGGTGTGGGAGAGCACCATCTTTTTGCTTCAGTGTAATATGAGTAGTGTGAAATTTTAAATATCTTGGTCACAGTAATAAATTGAAGGGAGACAGAATGCCTAGAAGCAAACACAAATGCTCTGGGAAGTTTTTGCATTTAGATACAAGTGCCAAGAATATATTAGTAAGGTCATGCATACAGCTGTGTGTATCGCACACACATGAATTAATCAAGCATAAGGAATAGAGAACAGCCTAAGATCTTTGCTAGAGGAAATATTTTTTAGAAATCTAAATAAAACTATGATTGGACCTATATTTGCACTTGATGGTATGATGTCATCTTGTTCAACACCTGCACTCCATAGTTCCATATTGCCTTCTAGCTCTCAGTATCCATTGTACCATTTAAGGCATAGTAGATACAAATAGGGAAGGAAGGAAAGGTTCAAAAACACCTGGTGTGATTTTACACGGTGTTATAGTGTGTTCTTTAACAAGAAACATTTCAAGTGCAACTGTAAACAGATTTTAATTTTATTGCAACCAAAATCCCAAGATTCACTTAAAAATTTTATTTGTTACCATTTTTAAATTAGGGTGTCTTGTAGCCCAGGCTGGCTTTGAAGACCTGGAACTTCAGATCCATTTGCTTCCACTTCCCATTGCTGGGATTATAAGCATGTAATAATACTAAAATTTTAAATTAGTTACATTGTACTTTATATGTGTATTTTTCCCTCTGTGTATGCCAGTCAACGTTTATGCTTGATGCTTATGAAGGTCAGAAGAGGACATAGGATGCACTAGAACTGGAGCTACGAATAGTCATGAACCACTGTGGAGATGTTGGGAATGGAACCCAGGTCTTCTGTAAGAGCAAATGCTCTTCACCACTGAGCCATCTCTTCAGCCCAGGCTCTAATCCTTAGCCTGCTACAGTGTTGTCTTAGATCTTTACCCAGGCATCCTGCTTAGCTTCTTTTTGTTAGCTTTCCACATCTGTGACTAAATAGCCAATAAAATGAACTGAAAGGTAGAAAGATTAATGTGGCTAATGGCTTCAGAGATTTTAGGTGGCAGGCTATACTTTTTTAATCTGCAGTGCACAGTACGACATATCAGCAGGAACGTCTTATAGCTAGGAAGAAGAAGAGGCACCAGGGCCTTGAAGTCTTCCTCCAACAAGCCAGCTTCCTCCCCCTCCGGCTTACTGCCTAAGGGTTCCCTCTCCTTTCAACCATGCCTCGCATGGAACCAAGACTAACATCGGAACATTCGAGCAATAGTCGTCAACTCCAACCTTGATCACAAAATACTATCAAATCCTGAGTTATTTTCAAATGTGTTTGCAGCTTCTTGTTCAGATTGTAAACTCAGCCTCCCACCCAAGCTCCATCTCTTTGTGGATGAGTGTTTAGTGGATGGCTGTCACAAACATCGTCTGTTCTCAGTGGAAGGTTAAAGATAAGGCTTTATTGTCACGTCTAAGGAAGTATTCTCTCCCTTGAGAATTTAATTCATTCTTTCTACCGCCAAGTTGTTTTATGTTGTGTTTCTGTTCAATCAAAAAATTCATTTTTAACTTAGGATCCTCGCTTGTGGAAACCTAA
Organism: Rattus rattus; assembly: GCF_011064425.1. Lineage (NCBI taxonomy): Eukaryota > Metazoa > Chordata > Mammalia > Rodentia > Muridae > Rattus > Rattus rattus. Next base: position 52,062,711 of record NC_046160.1, read on the forward strand.
GGGTGTCTCCGTGCTTTCGTAGTGCTGTGAGCTCAGGGTGTGTCTGTGTTTCTGTGGTATTGTAACTGAATTGTTTCCCGTCTGAAATGTAGGTAGAAGATGAAAGGTTCTTAAAGGAAAACAGTTACTGTATTTCTAAGCACTTAATGAATGCCATAACCCCTTGTAAACTCTCAGGTTAAGAAGTGGTTAAATTTATTTTGAAAGTGCATATTTTTAAGTTCTGATATTTTGGATCTTTTACATTTAACCACTAGACAAACTCAGTCATCATTAGTCAGCCTTAAGATGTGGTTTTAAAGGTCAAGCTTCCATCAAGGCAAAGAATGCAAGGTTCACCTCTTGCCTGTTCTGTCTGCCTCTCCCTAGAAGAGTTGATAGCTGTGTGGTTATAAAAGTTTGCATGGGAGCCCTCAGACCCTGTATGAGGGATGCCTGAGAGGAACTCTAAATTTCATACTTAGATAAATGACCTGAAGTCTATGAAGTCAGGAATAAAGTATCATTTGGAAACATCATTTCTTTGTCAATGAAATGAAGAGGCTAACTCGCTTGATTTAATTCACTTGAAAAAGGAAAGATTCACTTTAATTAAACTACAAACAATGCCGATGCCTGCAGGTCTGTGTTCCAGACCCAGGGAGGACCGCACTGTAAGCGGAATGCTAGCAGCCTCGGCAGCAGGCTGGAGCCGTGTTCAGTGAAAGTAATTTAATTAGTGTTGATCATGACTCCAGATGATGGTGATTTGATAAGGAATAATTTAGTACTTAACAGCCTTTTACATGCACCAGCTCCATGTGGGAAGGTACAGCAAATTGCACGAAATGAATGTGCTGTTTTCTCTTGCGCCGGTGCCAATGATCTGGAAAAACCTCCTATTAGCAGACACGAAGCCTCGAGCCCTGGGATGAAATATACCTAGGCAGCCTCCAGCTCAGCCCTTTCTGGTGGGAGCCTCTATATCTCTCATGCAACGGTGAATAGAAGTTGCCTCCATGAAGGCATAGGTATGATTCCCAGGAGGCGGGCAAGCTTGCTTAAGTGAGGATCATAAATGATAAGTCCCACATTCTTGTGCAGAAAATGGAAGGCTTCAGTTTGGTTCTAAGTTTGATATTTCACCTACAGATATGAAAAAAAAAATAAATAAATGCCGGGTATCTTAGATCGTCCTGTTAGTCTTTGGACTGGGACCAGTAAAGAAAAACCAATTATTGGTCCATAATGTTTCATAGCCGCACAGGCACAGAATGAGGTTGTAAAGAGAATGGAAACCCTCCACGGCTAGGGCTGCGAAGCCTACAAGGTGACGAGCCTTCAACGGTTGGCATCTAAATAGATTTTTTTTTTCAAGTGCTGGGTCTCTTTGAACTCAAGGTGCGCCGGTGCTGCCAAGCCTCACATTGGATTTAGCATTTGTCCGATTATGATAATCACCTAGAAAGTTTTGTAACCTAAAATCATTACTCAGCCAGTTTGGTGACAACATTGACTGGGAATGGAGCATTAGGTAAAGGTGCAATGACAAGGTGCCACGTACTGGGTGGCTTAAAAAGCAGTTACCGCTCACCCTCATCTTCAGTGGCTACAGAGCCGGATGAAGGTTGGTTCTGAGAGGAGAGAGAGGACGCTAGCAGCCATGGAGCTAACAGCTCACCTCAACAGCTTAATTTTACTAAGCCGCCAAACAAAATCACAGGCTAAACGCAGAAGAACATCTTTATGCTCTCAGCTAGCTTTGTTTTGGAAATTTATAGGGCTTAACTGCATAGCTGTGAGAGCATCTGTGTTTTTGGATGCAATGGAAGGTGCTTTATTTCTTGTTATTTCTAAATATTCTTTGCATGCAGATGCCATACTTATTTATCTCCACCAGGGAATATTTAAAACCTTTTTAGCTTTCTTTACATAAGTAAAACTTCCACAAACATTTCTACATATGTCTTTTGGAGAACATATGAACTCCTTTCTCATATATACATACACACACATATAGGAGAATTCGTTTTAGTGTGATCACAAGATCACATTCATGTTGAAGCTTTCAGGTAGTCACAAACTTTTCTGAGATGCTTGAACCAATTTCCATTATTTTATTCAGTATCAGTATTGTCAACCTTTTATTATACTTTGGTTTTCCTAATGGGTGTCTCGTGATAATCTTTTCTTTTTATTGGCAATTTCCTGATGAGCAACAATTTTGATTATGTTTTCACTCATTTTGCTACCCCTGCCCCATCTTGCTATTTAGATATTTTCTTTTAGGAGCCAGTTGTCTGACTAGGTCTTTGGTCCACTTCATTTGGTCATTTGGATTGCTATAGAGCAATTCCTTCTACATTAAATAAGAATTCTTTGTCAGATCTCTCTGTTGCAAGCATCTTGGACCTTGTGCCGCCTTCTTCATTCTTCTAATGTGCCGTTAAAGAGGTAATTTTAATTTTAGTAAACCTTAATTTGTTAAGTGTTTCTTTTGGGGTTAAATTTATTTTGCAAGCTGTTTGTTAATCTTTTTATACCTTTGGTCAAAAAGTCCTAACTATAGAAATATGGCATCTTAGGTCTTAACAAATTTTTATTCATGTAAATTAAATTGGAATTCTCTGTTTTTTATGTTACTTCTTTGAGGGCAAATGGGTTTCTTTGTTTGTCACTACAGCTATCTGTTAGGAAAATAAAAAATTAGGTTTTGATTCAAAGTTCTAGAATTTAAGTACATGCATTTTGCTGTCTATCTTCCAAAGAGCTTGAAAATAATTAAAAAGTTTGGCGAAATGTGCCAATAAATGTGTTGTAGCATACATGTTTGCTATTCTAAGAGTTAGTGAAACCATATACACATCCATGTATCACACATGTATACAGAAGGAGAGAGTTTTCTTAGCTAACACAGTGAATGCTTTTGGGGTTTTCTTTTCTATGTATCAAAATTTTTATCATAGACATTTCATTGTGAAAGAAATCTAAAGAGAATATAGTGAACACTTGGGGGAATCATCAGACTTTGTAAAGTACAGTGAAGCTTATTCATTGGTTTTATGGTCCTAAAGTAAGCACATTCATGTGAGTTTGTGTGTGTTTCCTGCAATGTCCATTTCGTGGCATAACTGACCTTAATTTAAGCACAATGACTCTACATAAATAGTAACTGTGCTTTAAAAATATTTACACATTAAGTTGTATGGAAAAAAGAAAACACTATCTGATATAGGATAATTTTTATTGAGGATTACATGTAGTAAAAAATTTCATGTATCATGTTTTATTTTTATAGTTTAGGTAAATAGATAGGCAGGAATTTTTGTTTCAGTTTAGAAATAGCCACCAACCTCAAAGATGTTGGTTTTTCTAGTCCTCATACTTTCTAGTCCTTGCCTTTGGACCTACACCTGGATTGTCTTCGTCATGCGTCAGGAGATCACTGCTACTAGAGTGGTGCTAATGAATAATGCTTAAAGCTGTACTCCAATCTTGGTTAAACAGGTGCATTTTTTCTGCCTTTGTTTTAATCAATGCGAATATTTATAACAGGTTTTCGAAACTTCTTTTCTGAAAACTGACCTTCTAAGCATTGTGAATATTATCAAAGCAGAAAAAAAAAATCAGACTTGTATTTTGTTAATGCAGAAAAAGCGGGCTGGCTGCAGAGCATAGGAAGTTTCCAGAATCCTTTCAGCCACATAGACTATCAAGTGCTATTTTTCTTATAAGCATAAGTTACTGTGAAATGTTGATGATAATTTAAATAAGAGATGTCAAACAGATTAACCGACTGAATTCTTAGTTGAATTAAATGTTTATGGATATGTTTGTTCTGTTTTTTGTTTTTTATTTTTAGTGGCTTTTCATGGCCTACCACTGAAAATCAAGAAAGAACCCCACAGCCCATGTTCAGAACTCGGGTCTGCTTGCAGTCAAGAGCAGCCCTTTAAATTCAGCTATGGAGAAAAGTGCCTGTACAATGTCAGGTAAGAAGCCTTGTGCTCAGAGACAGCAGCAGCCCTTTCGGAAACAGTGTAGAATGATATTGAAATTGCAAGTCAATTTTTATGGGTTACATCTTTATTACATAATAAGCTAATTAGGTAATGTATTCAGCAGAACTCTAAAGACCCATTTCCCATACAATCACACGCTTTAGAATCATTTTAAAGTAATAATTCTCATCTCAATCATTAGTTGCTCTTTCTACGGCGGTGACGCATCTTGGGTTTGAAAAGGGGGTCTTATTTGGCACCAGCAGCTTTTGAAGGTTCCCATCAGAATGAATGCATTATGGACTTAGATCGTTTGTAGAGAAAAAAAAATACATATAACATTTGGCAAGCAAAAGCAGTACATTAGTTATCTGACAGGCTTTACAGATGATCTATAAGATGCATTCATGGACAATTGCAATAAAACTCTAATTTTATAAGGCCCAGCCAAGGCAATTATCTATTAAAAAGCCAGTTGTTCTTGAGATGATAGTAAAGGGTGGTGCATTCAAAGTGCATTGTTCATTTGCTAGAAAATCTGATAACACATATGTTCATTAAAAACCCTTTGTAGTGAATTGCATGCTTTTACTTTTCATCTTGGCCTCTAATTGCATTAAAAAAAAAAAAGTTGGCTATAGCTGTTGACTATTACTCTTGATTACAGTAGAGACTTAGTTCTTCAAGGGAGGTGGCTTGCGAACTTGCAAAACCGATTGGAAATATGTGCACTGCTTTATAAGGTGTATCAATTCAAGCTCAGTGCATTAGGATCCAGAAGAATCTTGTGTTACTACAAATACATCTCCGTACGCCGTCTTCCACATCTGTTAGATAGAAGAGTCAAGAAAATTAGACTGTGCCATCTCATGGCAACTGACCAATGCTGAGATCTTTTGTTCCTGTTCATTCTTGAAATTTAATGTTTTATGTGTGACTTTCTAAGAGGCTCGCTAGAGCCAGAAATTGTGAGGCAGCTCGTTTGAAACCAAAATGTTATTATAAAACAGATCTTTTATAAAAGTGAACTAGGACAGCATACTGAGTTCATGCTAAATATTAATAGTGCATTTGGTTATTTAGTTTTATTGTTTGCATTTTCTCCTTAAGGTGTGTACAACAACACAGTTATTTTAACATTGGACAACTTCCAGTCATTGAACCAGTTAGATATAAGATACTTTTTGCAATTCAACGCTGATTATTATGGTGACCATAAAAACATTGTTTTATACAATATATCTCAGACCCATAGACTAACAGTTGGGGAGTTGGCCCACAATTTGAAGAATTCTGTAAAAACAAACAAACAAAAAGCACCATCTCTCTCAACCTATATGATGTACACAATTCATTTTGGAGCTTCCATTTCTTTATAAATAGTAAAATTTAATATAACACTTTATGAGGGAAGAAAGTAATATTTTGGGATAATTAGGCATTTGTCTCTTCCTTTCTTTCTTTCTTTCTTTCTTTCTTTCTTTCTTTCTTTCTTTCTTTCTTTCTTCCCTTTTGTTTGTTTGAGACAGGTTTCTTCATGTACCTCTGGTCTTCCTGGAACTCACTATGTAGACCAGGCTGACTTTGAACTCACAGGGACCCACCCACCTGCCTCTGCCTCCAGAGTGCTGAGTTTAAGGGCATGAGCCACCACTGCCCAGCTCTGTTTTACGGGAAAGACTCAAGCTAACCACTTCATAAAAATAGGTTTTCGTTCAAAAACACCAGTAAAGAACATAGGTAAAATCAAATGTAAGAAGTTTGTTTTGTTTTCAGCTTGAGAATTTCACACATATGTATGATACATTTTGATCAAGTCTATTCCCATATTTGCTCCCTTCCTCAGTTCCTCTTTTCTCCTCCACCAATTTCCCTTCCCAGCATTCTCTCTATGAGTACAGATAGCTTTAAAGATGGGGTAGAGTACGTAGCACTTACGCTTGCACTTCAGGAGAGCATATTTGTACTTAGATAGAATTCTGCTGTAGTAATAGAGAAGAAACTTTAGGTTATTATATATTAGGCTAAGCAGAAAAGGTTTCTTTTAAAAGTCCATCACTCTCATTATGCGTATATATATATATATATATATATATTTTTTTTTTTTTTTTGAATTTGGATCTGCCTGGCCAGTATAGGCTGGGGCATGTGATTAAAGTCTTGCACCATTTTAACCAGCTCTTATTAATATTTTTATTTGAAGAGTATATCTAGATACTTTACGCAGACATATACCTTTCTGCTGTTCAGGAAGTAAAATCTGATTTTAGTAAGATATTTTTCTTGATTGAAGACATTAGTTCAATCATATTTCAGAGAGCCATGCATTGGAAAGCAACTCAAAGTCATACTAGAAAACAAATGGCTAACTTTATTTGCATTTGTGATTGTGAGTGGAAGTTAGTCCACCATAATAGCATTTATTTCTTGATATTATTTTTCACTCACAATCAAAGAAAGCTTAAATATATCCGAGACATTTTAATTCGCCTCGTTAATCTTTATTATCAAGGAATTCAAGGCCAAACATCATTTAATATAAAATATCTGGAAAGGCAAGAGCGCTGCCTAGAATTCCACCACAAATAAAGGCAAATCAAATATGGTCTCCCTTACTAAGCTGATATTAGGTCTGGTTTTAAAATGTAACAGAGAGGAAGGATGACACTCAGGTATTTAATGATTTAGGAAGGAGCGGTTCTGAAAAGATGTGTGTTGAGAACAGACGGAGGTGATGGTGAATCGTCAGCATAAGGGGCTCCCCTAACTAAGTTGTCTGCCCACTGAATACGTATGTTAGAAATAGTCATGTCATTACACAGTTTCACATGATATTTTCTATGTAAGAGCATGGGGGCTTTGAAGTTTATAGATTCTAGAATTAAAAATCAAAATCTAAATGAGTTTAGCTTCTTTATCACTCATGTCGAAGATAAGGTTTTGATTTTTCCCTAGGAACAGGGTTCTTTAAAAATTACTCCCATGCAACCTATGTTCTCTTTTGTTCTCTGGGTAGTGCCTATGATCAGAAGCCACAAGTGGGAATGAGGCCCTCCAATCCCCCAACACCATCCAGCACTCCAGTGTCCCCACTACACCATGCATCTCCAAACACAGCTCATACTCCGAAACCTGACCGGGCCTTCCCAGCTCACCTCCCGCCTTCCCAGTCCATACCAGACAGCACCTACCCCATGGACCACAGGTAAGCTCCAGATGCCATTTCAGACAAAACAAACTAAAACCTCCACCAGTTTCAGCTTTCATGAAGGACCTTACCCATAGCTCTTCTGAAGATCTCTAATGTTTTAAGGTAAGCATAATAATTTGGCACATTTGTACAAAAATATTTTCAGCCAAAGGTTGCTCTATCAATAATAAAAATAATTGGTGGAGAAGATAATTTGCAAAGACAATTGTCTTTTTTTAAACATATAAAGTGTTTGCTAAGATAAAATTAAGCTGAACATTTCTCCTCACTTCTCATAAATTGATTCACTTAAACGTTGCAACAGATTGTGCATGCTTATGTGTGCACTAGTTTTGCAAAGTTAGTAGGCTCATTTTACTAGGTGACTTATGAAATTAGGTTCATTACCTTACATCGAATGACTTAGTTCTACACAGTCTTACAGAGTGTATCTTATTTGATTAATCTATTTGCTTTCCTTTTCAATGGCTATTTCACGTCCATAGACCCATGACTATGGACGCTAAGAAAGTGCTTCAGAAAGATAGCTGCCAAGTAAGTGTTACTTAGAAATGAACAAGGAGAATCGGAGGGCGGAGCTGCTGAGAGGCCTGTAACTGGAGATTGTTGACCTGAGAGAGGAAGAAATCCAAGTCTGAATGCAATCCTAGAGGAAGTACTTCTTTAATCCATGAGTTAGAACACAGGTTTACTCTATCTGGCTAATTTCGTCCCTTCTGTTTTGTTCCCCATTACCAGGACTGTCTAGGAAACTCTTTAGCACTAGTCTCCATGGGAGAAAAAGACTTTATCGGAAGTGCGGACTGAGTTGATTACAAAATACTGCCTCATGTGTAACTATCTTTATGATAGCCCTGAATACTAACTGGAAAGACCCATGAGTCACATGCCACTATGTAGTATCTGTAGCCTGCATTAGATGCTTTCAAGAGCAGAAGTAGGAAGGAAATCATTAGGAAATTCAAGCTTAGAGTTTCTATTGTCTTTCTGTTTAAAGTCTGCCTTATATTTTAAAAATTATACAATTAGACTCAATATAAAATTACATTAAGCATTGGACCCCCCCCCCAAATTTCAAAACTTTATCCGTGAACTACAACCATAACTGGTTGAGAGACATCACTGTGAAAATAGCTGACTGCAAGGACTCCTCCCAGGCACCAGAAAAAGCAGGTGTACTGCAGGCAAATCTCGATATAGAAAGAAACACGCTGTACCTCAGTCTCAAAATGAGTTACTCCTTTCTGTAAAGGAATAGGATGAAATATAATTTTCCCATGTGAAACAAAGCCATGTTCTCTCCCTTTGGCTCCTGTCACCTGGTTCTTCTCAGCTTTGGTTCCTCAAAGTCTCCTATTTTCTTTCCCTTCTCACTCCACAGACATGGGGTGTAGTTAGAGTGAAATGCTCTGTGCATCTCCCTGTGTAAACATTTTGTAAATAGGGACGAAAGAGTGCAAGACAGGAGAAAAAGCAGGGACGACAAACCACTGCCGCTGCTTTTGTCCACTTCCAAAGACCGAATTTATCATCACCAAGTGCCCTGCAATTCAAACAAGCACTGGATCGCTGGGGGATCTGTTGTCTGCACCCTGTGCAGGCTGGCTCTCCCCAAGGCTAGGCGACTGCTAAGCAAGTAGCGTGCTTGGTTTTAGATGACCTAACTAGAGGTGCTTTAGCCAGATCCATTTTTGTATCTCAACTTGAAGTCAAAGAGTTGAGACTAAGAACAGCCGGCCCGGAACCACAAGAGGGAAGCTCGGGGTCTTTTCCCACTGCCCCCCAGCTGAGTTTTGAGCATGGTACCAGCTGGCCAATCCCAGGAAAATCTCTGAAGCCTTATGTTTCTGATGAGGATTTCTTAGAGGGCTCTGGCCAACAAATGGCAGTCCCTTGGTTATAAATGGCATCTTTGCTCTGGGAACAGATCCCTTCCCCAGATAGCTCCCTCCAGCCCAGGCACCCCACGTCACTCTGGGAACAGTTTACAGCCAGCTGGCCTGAGTTCTGCTTCCTCTCCTCAGCCTCAGTGCACACCTCAGGACAGCCCTTTGGCACGTCCTCACGAACCCACTGTGCAAGAGACCTGTCTATAATCTTTAGCCGTGTTCCCAATGCACTTATCAGATTCTCCTTACCCACTAGTGAGTGCATTTACCTACTGTCCTCAGCCACCAAACTTTTCCCCTCATTTTTCTCTTTCTCAGTGTCCAGTGGCTCACCAGAATGACACCCAAACCATACATTCTCCCTGGAAACATGTCCCTGATACATACATGGTCTCTCACAAGAACAAGTACGAATCACATTGACTCGTAAAAAGCAAATAGCTTCCCTTCCTTACAATGCTTTTAGGGCAAGCAATATTAGCTTCCTTTTAAGGCTTCAGAAGGGAGCCAGCTTCTTATTTTATCTCCAAGTTACCATTTTCTGATTCACTCCTTGACAGTTCCTAATGATAATTTCTGTTTCTTTTTTTGGCTAATGAAATAAGCAAGAGAAGGGAAATGCATGCAGTGCCAGCCAGCCTCGCCATTTCACAGTATCTGGGTTTCTAAGTTTATTTTGTGCAGGTGTAAGTGGAATTTCCATGCTTTTCGGGGCAGCTGGCATACCTAGAGTTAAGCCCTGGCATGGAGTATGCTTCCGAATCCTAAAGCAATTGCCCTGCCATTCTTTGGCTTTCACCTTATTTTCATTTAACATTACTGAAATTAAATGCTAACCTTCAAAATTAAAGTCTCAGGAACGCTTTTAGTAGGTGGGGGTTGGGGGGTTAATAGGCTAATATTTGCTCATAGATAGGCTTTAGAGGTTATTTTTTTAAGCACTCCTGGGCATTTTTAGAGCACTTTTAAATCTTTAATTAGTCCACATCCTTGTGGTGGGTCAATGATATTATGGATGAGATGCACAGATCAGAACAATTATGGTTTCAGCCAATCTTTACCAAGAAGGAAGGAGCATAGGACTCCGTTGCAGCTCTCTGCCGAGGCCTTAGAACTTCCTCACGCCCTCATTGCCCCGCTTACCCAAACCTGTGTATCTTAGGTGGTCAGCTGCGTGTGCGTTGCTTGTTTTTTAATCAACCCAGCAGTTCGGAGATCTTAGGAGCCAGTATGTCCTGTGCTGTTGTTTGGCAGGACAGAGAAAGTCTTTTTTAAAAAAAAGAGCCTCCATAATGCCAAGATTTATTTCTTACAAGAACACACTGTTAATTTGGACATTGTTGGAGAATTTAAAGGCCTGCTGATTGGCGAAGAGATTCGGTTCTCTTGTACTTCCTGAATCTCTGAGGGTTATGGAAGGCAAGCCAGTAAGTAGGTTTTGTTTGGAGACTCCTTTGTTTGCCTGTTGATTAGTTTGGTGACAGAATTTAAAGAGAGAGAGTGCCATTTGGAGATTGCATTCTGTTTTCCCTGGTTTTTCTTAGGTTTCATTATTTGAGAACCCTTTCTTCCAGAAGTTATGTAAATGATCCAATTAGCTTAAAATTGGTCATTTTAGCTGTTAGAGATCATAATAATTCAAAACCGTTCATTGTGCAGTTACTGGCAGCACACCTTAGTTGTATAATATGCCGAATTGTTTGTAATGGATGGATTAAAAAGGGGAGCGCACGTCATCGTGCGATTTAAAACAAGTCATAGCACTACTGTTCTAAGACAGAGAAATCTGAGGCTCATTAAAGCTGTGCACCTTGGGCCGTTTGGTTTAAACCGTTCACTAGCAGCTAGGAAATGTATCTCACACAAAGACAACTTTGTGTTAACCATTTCATCTGAAACACACTCTCTTCTCCAGATTTCGCCGCCAGCTTTCTGAACCCTGTAATTCTTTCCCTCCTTTGCCAACAATGCCAAGGGAAGGGCGTCCTATGTACCAACGCCAGATGTCTGAGCCAAACATCCCCTTCCCACCACAAGGCTTCAAGCAGGAGTACCACGACCCAGTCTATGAACATACCACCATGGTTGGCGGTGCGGCCAGCCAAAGCTTTCCCCCTCCTTTGATGATCAAACAGGAACCCAGAGACTTTGCATATGATTCAGGTATGCCCGTCTTCTTATGGAATTACATGTAAATCATCTTTTCACCTCCCTGGTTGATTTGATTAGGGTTGTCAGACTGGGTGCCTTCTGACCATTGGTTTGTAAGTGCATATTCTGATTTTGTCCTGTATTGGGGACATTCTACAATTGAGGGGCATGTATTGTCAAAAGACTTTGCCATGAGATGATGATCAAAAATAGTGTCTGAATAGTGTCTGAAATGAAACCAGTTCAAGGACAGTACAATTTATAAATTTGAACTTACTTGAGTAAGAGCTGAAACTTGTAATTTTTTTTTTTCTTGATCCTGTTCTTTTTCCTTTTGTATTCTGCTATGGTAATGTTATTTAGAAACAATGCATGCAAAGTAATGGTCTTTTCTGGTGGGCATTTAGACTTGGTAACTTAAAACAATCATTGGTGTCAAAAGTTCCAGTGGTCCTAAAGTATAAATTCTTACATATTAGAAAGGGAACAGGGAAAATGCAGATTTAAGCTTCCCTCACTGTGTTTGGCTTTGTCTCGGAGAGCTGGAAAATCTACTACATATCATCTGTCAGAGGAAAGAGGTCTTCCTGAGGGTAAAGAAGCTTAAAATTGATTCCAAATGTGACTACCACGTTTCGCCAACATTTAATTTTAAAACTCAAAACTTTGCCTACCTTGTCTCTTTTGAGTTTGTCTGTGAAATTGGGACATACGCTTTTTACACTTCTAGGTATTTTGAAAGATGTGTGAAGTAGAGGGTCGTCTTTCCAAGGAGGGCACCACACACCTGTCAATTTTTATTACTAACATTGTAGCTAGGTCCATGGCTGGTTTTAGATGTGGGGATACTTGAGTGGAGTCCAATTTCCTTCCATCTGGATGCAAGTAAATGGACATCCTTTATGAAAGAACTATTGTAATAACTTCAGAGTTCGGCTTAGGGGACAGAAAGCTGCTTCCAGGTTTTATCGAATAAAACAATTCTGCTTTATTGTGAAGGTCTCTTAGAGTTCAGCGCAGGGGTCCCCGAGACTTGAAGGCTCTCGCTCAGTTGGATCCTCACAGGATAGGAAGGGAAAGGACTAAAGGCATTGGTTACTCTAATGCATGCCTCAAATATCATAAAAACACAGTAATTTCTCAACGGCCCCGAATTTCCTATCCAACTGACCCTCCTAGGGCCTGGGTGGATTCTGCTCAGGCACAGTTGGTTTCTTGAGGGCAGAACATCTGTTTGTGCCTCTAACCTGGTCTAGAGGGAAAAGTCAGAAGCAACGATCCTTATGTTTGTATGTTAGACCTCACTAGGTCTGAGGCAGCCCTGGGCCAAGAGCTAGGGAAACAGGTAAGCTTGTCTCTGTAGAAACATTGGTTCTAACCTATTCTAGGATTAATTTTAAGAGGTTTCCTTAAAAGCTAAATTTGAGCTGGACTTCTATGTTGTTTTCAAAATATGTTCTCAAAGAAGCAAAAAACGAATATTTATTTTGTAGTTGATTTACTGTTTAGAAAAATAACTAAGCTTACTGAGTGAGGTCATGCATCTTGGGAACTTTCTTGAAATTCCTCCTAGTGGTGTGAGTTTAAAGCCTCTTCATGGCTGTCCTTGGATTTCCATAATTGAATAGGTTGAAAGCCAATGTTTGGTTCTACTGTAGGTAGAAACATATTTCAATGTTAATTTCAAATTCCGTTGACTGCTGTTATGCTTATCTCTAGCTGTTGTTAGTTTGCTGCAGTAATGTTTAATTAATTAATAAATAATTTAAAGAAATAACAGATGGAAATTATATAAGCTAGTATAAATAGTCAATCAGTGGGACTTGTATAATATGTTGAAAATTTTCTATTTTGCTGTTGTTAAAAGTATAATAGTAAAGGAGTAACACCGAACCTTTTTGTGATTTTCTAATTCGTTCCACATGTATCTTCTCATGTTTATATTGCAAACACATGTATGTGTAGCATGGAAGTAAGTGTTTATATTTTGTGAACCAAGCAAGAAGAGATTTAAAAATTCTAATGAGGCAAACATTTAAGGGGTGGATTTGGAAGAGTTAACTGCATATCCTATGGGTCAAATATAGTGTGGATGTTAGAGTCAGACAGTATGTGCCTCAAAAGCTCACCTCTTGGCACTAAAGTTTAAGGGAACCATTCAGCATCCTATCTTAAAGGGTAGATGTCTCTTTTCTTTTTTTTTTTTCTTCTTTTCTTTTTTTCAGAGCTGGGGACCGAACCCAGGGCCTTGCGCTTGCTAGGCAAGTGCTCTACCACTGAGCTAAATCCCCAACCCCAGGTGTCTCTTTTCTTCTAAGTGTTCCATGTGTCTTCAACTGGCTTGTAAAATACGACTTAACATTTGAGAGATACTGATTTTTTTGTATGACCTCCCTAATTATATTTTTAAATGACACAATTATATAACACTTCTTAATTCTAATCTCAGTTTTGCCCATAGGATTCAGATATATTTGAATAGTTAGTAAAGGTTGGACTTTTGGATGTGATCTAAAAGGACGAGCTTTGGTATACGATTTCAAAGAGAACCATTCGTTAATAAGTTAGTGTCAAAATTTGTTTGCTGCTATGCAGTTGATCTTTTGTATGTATCACATACAGCAACCAACAAGGATAATCTCTGGAAATTTTGTTTGTCATTAGCTCATTCATCTTCCCTGAGAGCACATTAAATAACCTTTTAGGAACTCTAATGTATTTATCATTGAATCACCACCCTCTCTCTTTTTTTTTTTTTTTTTATTGGTTTTGAACCAGTAGCACATCAGGATGTACTTCATGGGTGATTTTTAAACAATACAAGAAAATGTGTTTTCTACATGAGTTGATCTAGAATCTTTGATTTAAAGTTATCACTTCAGTAGGATTCTGGGATACTTTATTGCTTAATTCAATGTACTATAAATGTTGTGACAATAAGAGATGTCTTCAAAGAGAAAAGACAGCATGATTGTGCTCTAATAAAACCTGACATTAATTATGACATGGGAAATGGTAGGTCTATTAGTTATAATTATAATTACAGGAACGCAATTTTAGCTGCCGAATATTTAAGATAAAAAATTCAAAATATTATGTTATTAGAGTAGAAATCTTTATTCAAGGAAGGAAGGGGGGGGAGTTGGATCAGACAGAGAAGAGAAATGAACTAGATATTCAAGGAGCCAATTTATTAGGCCATACAGTGTGACATAGTTCCATCATGGCACTATGTTGGAAAGTTAATGCAGTATGTCTACTCTGTTGATTTGTTTCTCTTTTAGCCAGATAGTGCTGGGTAGAGCACCAAACAGGGTTTTGTTTGTCTGTTAGTTGCCTTCTAAAATTAAATGTATATAGAGCACTCATTGGACAAGAAACCATATAGAGTCAGGATGTGCAGAATGCTTCATTTGGAATGTATAAAAGAGTACCTCTAGGCAGACTCCCACTTTTATAAGTGTGTTTGTCCATCTTTGTAATTATGTCCCATTGGAATGCCAAGGAGACAGGTAGTATCTTTTCTTTTTGCTTCTGAGACCATCTTTCTATGTAACCACAGCTAGACTGGGTCTCACAGTATTGACCAAGTTAGCCTCGAATTTATATATATATATTATTGCTTATTGCTCAGTTCTTCATTGTATTTGTTCAGAGTAAAGGGAAGTGTTTTACAGATTTTTGCATTTTAAATGAGGTAAATATTTACCTTAATTTGGATGAAGAACTTCTATATAGTTAAAGGCTCTCTCTGAGATCCAGTGGTTAGAAAAGCATCACCTGTTTCAGATTTTAGAGTTTTGCTTCCCTAATTTAGTAAATCATATGGGCCAGTGGTCAAATTTTACTTGAAATTTAGGCGCTCACTGCTTGGAGGTAGCAAATTATAAGACCACAAATCCTGTAAAAGAATAAGTTTTAAGATTAAGTTTACTTCTTTTTCTCTTGCTTTCCTTTTCTAACAAATTTATCTCAAACATCCTTTTTCCCCTTTGAGACAGGGCCTCACTCTGCAACCCAACGTGGTTTGGAATTCACTCTGTGAATTTGATAGATTCATGAATATCTACCTCCCGAATGCTGGGATTAAAGACACGTGTCACCTTGCCTATCTCCTCAAACATTTTTAAGAAATGAGTTTATCAGGGCTGGAGAGATGGCTCAGCTATTGAGAGTCCTCGCTGTTCTTGCAGAGGATGTGAATTTGGTTCCCAGCCCTACACTGCAGTTCACAATTCCCTGTAACTCCAGTCCTAGCAGATTCAAAGTTGTTTTCGGACCTGTGTTGACATCAGATACACATATGGTAAACATACATCCATCTAGGCAAACCCTCATACACATAAAATAAAAACAAATCTTGAAAAAAAAAACATGAGTTTATTAAAGTTTACCAACTGTTTATAAGTGCTTCTAGCAAAGGCTCAATAATTATTAGAAGAAAGATAAACAAATGAATAGCCCACTAGCTATGAGTCCTTTGTATGCAACTTGATTTGTCTGAGCCTCTTATGAGACTTCAGTCTTTCATTTTAATAGCCTGGTATACTGTGCATACAGTCAAACTGGAACAGAAGACTTGAGACTCTGTCAGCTGTGTCCATTTTTACACGAGCAAACGTGTAGAGTCCTGCAGTATCTGAAACAGATGTCAGGAAGCCCTTGGAGGAATAGAATGTCCCTCTTTTGAATCACTAAAAATCCATCCATTCTTAACCTGAGCGACTTCTTTCAAGTTCTGTGACTATGTCTTTATCACCTTAGAAATTTGTAAAGACTTATTTTCTGCCACTAGCTAGTAAAAATATGATGTGTAGGCAGAGAAATGAGAAAATAACTGGCTTGTATCTTTAGTATTCCCTTGGGCCTCGGCTAACACTTTAACAAAGAACTCTGAATCCTATTCAAGTTCAGAAATGGGGCTAGGAGAGGACACTTGTGTCCTGAGTGCTGTTCTGTGTTTTGTTGTATTGGTGGATTGTCATCCTAAGCATTTAGATGGACAGCAATGAAATGAGTCAGAGAACATAGCATGGGCTTCCACCTGCAGGACATAGAACATGGTTTAAAATTGAAGCTTTGCAGACCAAAACATCACTGGGTAAAGCAGTAAGAGCAATGTGGCTATTTGTTTCTTAATAGATGTACAGAGGCCTTTATGTGTTTGGAGATAATTTGTCAGCAACTTAATCCATTGACTAAACTTGTAAAACAGTAAAGAAAAATAATAGAATTAAGGAGGTTAGAACTAGTCCTAGTGTGCCTTCAGAGTATGAATACCCTCATTGTTACTTTGCCCTTTAACAATATCCCAGAACTCTGTCTTCAACGACAGCAAGCCTAATACAAACAACTGGAGAGGAGGAAGAATTTATTTTGGATCAAGTTTTTAGAGATGTCAGTCCGTAGTCCTTGGCAGCGTTGATTCTTGGTGTAGAGTGCATCACTAGAGTGCAATATGTGGGAGACCTGGGCTATTCATGGCCCACAACCACCACAAAGAGATGGGAAGGGGGGGTGGATGGAGACCAGATACAACCTTCAAAGTTTCTTCTCGGGAGAATGAGAGGTAACTGAGATTTCCTCTAGTTCCTAATTTCTACCACCTCCCAAATAGCGCTAACAGTAGGAGACCAAGTCTTTGGTACTGGAGCCCATAGGACAATGTGCGTGCTCCAACTGTAACATATGCATAAACTTACAGAGAGAGACATATATATACTTGTACCATTGGCAATTCGGAAATTTCTTACTGAAGAAACCATTTTTGGTTATTTTAAAAATCAAATCAAAATTGGTATTCTAACTAGAGAGTTCATTGGGCAAAATGGTGGGATGTGTTTTTATGCTTGAGAGCCAATGCATCCTTCCTAATGTATACCTTCTCTCATCAGCTACACTAATATCTCCATTCACTTCCTTGTTGCTAGGGTGGAACAACTAATAAGGGAAGAGACGCAAAATACCTAGAACTTTTTAACTCTTTAAAAAAAATTCGTCATGAATGATGAAATTATACTTTTCAACACATTTAGAAAGAAACATAAGTAAACATGTTTAATATGTTTAACTTATATGGTAGTATGCCTTAATAATAATACAGGGTCATAGCTTGCATGTTTTTGTGTTCATCTTACTGACAAGGAATTGAAGTTCACAGCCACTGCCCAGCATCACAGGAAAAAAAAAAATCTAACCATTTATCTCCACAATTCAAAATTTGAATTATAGCTCCTACTAAATGCATATTGCTCTTGTGCCAGCATGAAGTTAAAGTTAAGAAGGAGATTGTTTGCATTTGAGTACAAGTACTGGACCTAAATTGCAAATCAACTTGTATATATTTTAATATCTGTCTCCAAATAGTTGTTAGACTACATTCCATAAACTGTTTTAATCAAGTTTCAAATGTATTGACTCATGGAGGTTATGCTGTACATTAAATTCTTAAAAATATGAAATAATGTTGGGTCTGGTAGCACAGTACTTGGAGGCAAAGGCAAGCCGAACAGAGTTTGAGGCCAGCCAGGTCTATAAAGGAAGACTTAGGCCATCAGGGTTACAGAGTGAGACCATGCCTTTAAAACAAACAAAATCCATCTTCCCCTAAAGCAGACGTAAAATGGTGTATATTTATTCATTAATACTTTTCCATACATCTTCTTCCCATGAACCTTCTTCGGTTATTTAAATCTTGAGCCTCTAAGGTAAGGCCGCAATGTTGTTCTCTAGCATTTGTTTTGCCCGATGTTAGAGGCTGTTAGTCAAATAATGTTAGAGCTGTTGTAATGCCATAGTAGGAATGGATTCAAAACAGACCGTCCTGCTTTGGACTGCCTCTGCCCTCCCCAGGCATAGCAATGGTTTTCTCGAGAGTCGCTCAGGTGTGAACACAGGGCCTGTTGATCGCACATCTGTTCCTAGGTGGGTTCAAGTAACCAGAAGACAGGCATGCTTCCGTCCCTCCTCCAGATGGCTGGTAAAACACATGTCACACCGTTTAGGTTAGAACTGGGTCTTTCCAATTCCTCCTTGCCATTGCTTAAATTAGATCATTTTCAACATTTCTATTTTTGTTAATTTCCGGTGCAGCTATGATTATGGTTCTATAAACTCTGTCTTTGTTGTTGTTGTTGTTGTTGTTGTTGTTGTTGTTGTTGTTTGTATCTGAGATGTGACACTCCCAAGGCTCAGCTCTGTTCTCTATGAGGCACCAGTACTTAAGGCCACAGGCCTTTCACGGAGTGCTGTAGCTTAGCTTCCCTCTCTCCTAACTTCTCATGTTGTCGCTTAAAAAAATGCAAGTCAGGAAGCACTTGGGAATATTAAAGAAGGTGCTATTGATTATTTGGAAGATGTTAACTTTCTACCTGTGGCACTAGCATCCAAAGATAACCACGGGTTTGTGGACAACTAGGCCGATGTTGTAGGTGCTTAATTTGTGACAGTGGTATTTACCTATTTGATCTCATTATTGTAATAGTTGTCATGGATCAGCCTCACAAGTTGACTTTGCTTTTCATTGTCTACCATGAGTTGTGTGGTTTTTTTCTCATTCGATTCTGGTTAAAGTAGCAACTCTCCCAAACCACGATGCTGGTTTATGCTATCAGTTTTTCTAAGAAATGCTTCAATATACTCTAAATCTACAGTTACTGTAAGTGGCCTTGGCGAGTGATTTGATTTGAGAATTGAGACTACAGTCTGGATTTACTCTTCATGCATTAACACAGGTCAAATGGACAGGGACTGCATTTTAAGTCAGTAATGGAAGGCTGAAGGCTGTCTTAAACCAATCATATCAGTTTTACCCATGACTGATTGATCCCTAGGGGCAGAGCCTTGTAAGCATTTCTTTTGCATGAATGGACTCCATAGAGCCTGGAGTTTCATTCATAAAATGGAGACTGAAAGGAAACACACACACATGCACAAGCACACACAGAGCCTGGCTCTCTGGAATGTCATTTATAAAGAGCTGGAGGGTATAGTGTTCCATCAGCTGCTGCTTTTGCCAGTTGACTGGAAGTAATGATTAATGTTCATTGGTCCTGCTTGTGTGTAACCTGACACCATTTATGGCCTTCCAGAGTTCCTAATGTATGGTGAATGAGAAGACAACATTCTCAAATCAGAAACATAAACAGGAACTGGTGGGTCTGAATTCCATTCAAATATGTCATCTCAGCCCCACTGTGTTTGTCTAACTTGGATTTTACAGGCAGGAAAGGGGGAAGGGAGGAAGAGAGGGATAACATGCTCCTTAGCTGTACTCGTTTGGAAAGGGGAACTGGACAGGGGTGGAGTACACTTTTTTAGTGTGTAATTTATGGTTTCTTTTCAAACATAGCAACTGGGACACTTAGGCTTTATGTTGCTTACCACCAGTGGGTGAAATGAACATATAACTGTTTTTATAAGTAGAGCTGAGATTTGAAATTAAACAAAACAGTTTACAGACCATTGACTATCTTTCTGTGTTTGGTTGAATGTGTTTAGTGACTGTGAACAAAAGAGGCAAAAGATTACCTTCTTTTCAAAACAGAGTGTGTGTGTGTGTGTGTGTGTGTGTGTGTGTGTGTGTGTTTGAGCATGCGCATGCATGCATGTGTACTCCTATGTCCGTGTGTACTCATTGGAGTGTATGTCCTTATAAAAATGTTTTGGAGCTCAAATATTTCCATACTCAAATAAGTTAGCTAAGTTATGAGGAGGAATGGGTTTCATAACTTAAAATATTAAAACTTGTATTGGGTTAAATAAATACTGTTTTCATTGTGTGTATATGTTTCTATTTCATTGTTTTTAGTAGTGCTTGGTACCTTTCTTAGGGACAGGTAATTCAAATGGATAGGAAAATACTCAAAAAGCAAAATAAAGCTGCAAAATCAGCAATCTTCTGGTTGTGATTATTTAATAGGCCGCTACCTTTGGTTTTGACTCCTCCTTGTGTGTGAGCCTTAAGAACTTACTGCTTTATTTATGAGATCTGCTTTTTACTTATGTTCGGGGTTAAATAGTAAAATCACGCAGTTGGCAACTATTTGTATCATTTGGAGCAAGCTTTACAATTTCTTTTGCTTCCCAACTTATTTATTTGCAGGAATGGGGGGGGGGTTTGTAAAGATGAAGTATGGTCATGCTTTAACAGTGCCTAACACAGTCTAGCATAGATTGTCAGACCCGACACTGATGCAGGATATTCAGTGGCATGATTTTATCACAATTTCTATAAAGACTATGAGCCCTTCAACAAGGCGCTATAAACTCATACTCAGGCGAGAGGATTGCATGAAATAGAAGAGATATTCTTCCAAAATCATCATATATGAACCCAGTATGCTCTGGCTGACATAGTTCAAGATAAATTCTGTTACTTGTTCCATTTTTATTGGACGCAAGAAGAACAAATTATCTGAATATGGTAGGAATCCCAGAAAAAATGAAACCAAGAGGAAAAACTACCTCCAAAACTCTTACATCATCCAGCTTCCAATGAGAAATGAATCAGGACCGACTGGGTCCTCAGTATCAAGTCCTTCATTGAAGACTGTTGTCGTGAATCATTGGGTCGGTCAATGGCATTGGTTCTCATATTTACTCTTAACTGCCAGACTATGTGTTAACTGCTGGACTACAACATTATCGAGTCAATACCCAAAATCACAAGAGTGCTCGTGCCTTCTGCCACTTTAACTTTATTTTTGACTACCTTAATAAAATCACAACCCTGTAAAACTTACAACATCCTGGGTTTAGAGTGTTCATAAGCTTTTTAGACCTGCTTACGTTTTGTGGGTGATACTGTCCAAAACTAGCTCAGAAGCTTATGGGAAATATTTGTAGTTTCAGAGGGAAAGTAATATGCTGTCGTGTGCCCCTGTGCTGCCACTGTGTCTCAGAAATATTGAGCTCTCTTCACTGCAATATTCCCTTCTTCATTCCTGGGTTTTGCCAACAGCATGATGGTTAGGAATGTTTGTAGTCCCCTGCCTCCTTTTAGAGAAGAGTCTGTCAGTGTAGGCTTAGTTTATGTGCCTTCATAGTTTGTTGAAATAAAATTATCCCAAGCATGGATGAAGCAATACTGAATTTATCACTTCCCTTTTACAACTTAAGCCACATCCACATCCAGTACTTTCTTTTTTTTTAAGATGCATTTATTTTATTGTATGTTTATGAGTGTTTTACTTTCATGAATGCCTGTGTACCATGTGTGTGCCTTATCCTCAGAGAGGTCAAAAGAGGGTGTTGGAAACACTGAAATTGGAATTAAGGATCATTGTGAGCCACCAAGTGCGTGCTGAGAATCGGACATAGGTTCTCTGCATGAACAAAACGATTGCTAAACCACTGCCATTGAGACACCTCTCCAGCCCTTCCACCACCTCCTCAGACCTCTGTGACTGAGAAACAGCAGCTCCATAAAACTTCACTGTTTTCAACTTGTTTGTCTTCTTTCTCATGTGAGTCTAGACATCCTCCTGCTGGAACTTATTTTAGACTTAATAACTTGCAGATTTCTTCAATATAGAGTACATTATTAGTGAAAAAACATCTTTTTCCTGACTATGTCTTTTAGGAAACTGTGAAACGTCATTTTCTAGGAAACTATGAAATGTAGTTTTCTTTATTAATTATATCAAGTTCTTTCATGCATTGAATGTTAAAGCAGAGTTAAAGGTGACATGAGTGGTTCTGTATTTGCATTTATACCTAGCTTTATGATTCTGTATTCGCATTTATACCTAGCTTCATGAAGTTTGGGTTATTTATGCCCTGGACACCCTATGATGTTTTAACATAATATGTGATATTAATAGAAAATAAGAAGAAACAAGCCCAAACCAGGGAAGTAAGAGTTAAGGAACTGAAGGGAATGAAAACATTAGCAGAATAAAGTTCTCATTGGTGTCATAAGCTGTTAATAGAGCTCATGTCAGGATATTTTTCCCTTTAGTGCTTGGACTTGAACCAAGTCCTCCCTGCATGCTAGGCAAGCACTCTACCATCCTGTATATCCTGCTCTACCTCAGGATTGAATGCGTGTGCTTTCAAGAAATTTGTTGAATAATACTATTAACCAAAGCTTAGCATGATGGTTCATGTTTGTGACCCTCGTCCTGGGCAGGGTCAGTTAACAGGACAGGATGAGATCCTATTTTAAAAGTGAATGAATGGTTTCATGTCGGCCCCTAGTCATATGGCCCCTACAAGGAGTGAAAGCATACAGTCAGGCAATTTTTGCATTCTAATTTAAATGAAATCAAAGACACAGACTTGAGCTACTCCTACTTTAAGGGGATTTGTCTTCTACTGTAAGATATTCAAAAGCTTAATTAAGTTGTGCCTTGATTATTGCTGCAGGAGTCTACGCAGGGGCTTCCAGTGAAGAAGGATGCTTTCCCTACCTCCTTGTTCTGTTTGCTATATGAGATAATCCTGCTTTTACACACTATTTGATAACAAAGCAGTTTCAGCAACCACTAAAAATGCCCTAGACAATTGTGACAAATCTTTCCTGTCTGAGCCTGGTGTACCTTTTGGAAGCTTAGACAAATGATAGCCAAAGGGGAATTTTCATTTTGTACAACTGAGCAGCAAATATGCAAATCAAGAGGAGTGCCTGGCCTATGCCATGTGCAAATTCAGAGCTGTATTTCGTGGTCAAACCTTTGCTAAAGCTGCCTAGATCCATACCTTCCCAGTGCAGCTTCACATTGTTAGTCAAAGATGGAGAAGCAGCTCTTTGCAAAGTTTCTTGCGTATGTACCTTGAGATGGTATCACTTCAAGTATGATAGCTTTAGTAGTGACACTACAGGAAGCCTAGCCCAACAGGGCACTTTGGAGAGGTAGCATTCTTTGTTCTTGACTCTACCCATATGTCCAAGCTTTGAGTTGCTAGCAACACTGCACGGCTTTGAATTTTTACAGCATATTAGATCAGCTTTCCTTGCCACAAGAGCTCATCTGTAACAAATTACAGGCGCTGTGATTTCTGTGAGCTGATTTGGTCAACACTAATACCGTGTTTCAGAACCCTTTGATCCACAACTTTCGACAGCAATAAAAATCCTTTGTCCTAAATTCAATTTATATAATCCAATTTATAGACTGGCTTTCAAACTTCATAGGCCAGTGTTATTTAAGAACAAACAACAAGGGTTAATATGGGGAGGGGAGGTGATTTCAAAGAGAGATCCTGAGTATTTAAAGCGTCTGATGGAAACTCTGGCTTGATCATACATTCATGGTGACTGTACAGTCAATATATTTTAGATACCATAGACTAAGAGATAAAGTTACAGAGACTATTCCAGAGGAACTTCACTAGTAACCAGCGAGTCAACTAGTTCATGAGACCTAAGAATAGGAAATTAAGATACTGAAATATGTATTTATAGCCTAAATTCTTACCGTCTGTATACCTTCTGTATCACTTCATATCAGAGACAGTAAAGAGTTGCTTTCTCTCTCCTTGCCTTACAGTGTAAAGCTCTTCAGGAAAATACAGTACTAATCTGGGCAGCTTTACCAAAGGGACGATATTCTATACAACTTACTTGTATGCTCCTCTTAACAACCCTTTTAAAATTATCAATAGCACTCCCATTTTACAGATAATAAGGTTAAGGAAAGAGCTGTTAACCAACCTACACAAAGCTATATTCCTATGAAATGAGAGAGCTCAGATTTGAACTTGTACCTAGTAGATGACAATGTAATCATTGGCAATCACTGTGCTGGTCGTCCTAAAATTATAACCAGAGGAGGCCAGATAAGACAGTATAAATGTCTTGCCATTCTAGCATGCTGTTTAGGTCAGTCTACAGCTGATTGTTGCTCTTGCATTATACTTTCTTCCACAAGCAAATTGTGAGGCTCTGCACAATGACACCTCCGTCCCTGTCACCCAACGTCTACCTTTGAAGTCACCACTTAGCCAGTTTGGTTCTTAGTTGAGCGTTTAGCAAAAGTTCAAATGTAATGCCAAATCGCACCAGTTGTACTTTTTTTTTTTATTAGATAAGGTAGAAATGAAAGCAGCAGGCAATTTAATTAGCAGTAATTTTTCTGGGCAAGTCATTACTTTGATGAACTTCAGAGCAATGTTTACGGCCCCTAATTAACCATGTTAGTCATTTGATTGAATAATCACTTTGGAAATGTTTCTACAATTTGATTAGAGTCTGACCCACTCTGATAGTCATAAATTAACTGTTATCACTTTAGAATAACATGACTTTAGTTACTCTATGTGAATAAACCTCCTAGCCCTGTCCTTTATTCAAAAAGAAAAAAAAATTCTGGCTTCTCTGGACTATATAAATGGCATTCATTTTAAGGGCAGAGTAGATTTTAAAATGCTAGCCAAGGTCTTGCCTTTAAAAAATTAGTTGTTAATTTTATTTGCTCTCATGTAATAAATGGTAAGAATTGGAAAGGCACAATTTTCTCCATAAATTGCCACTCACGCCCTTGTAAAAATGTAAATCACACGTTGTTCTTTTGAGAACCGTAATGAAGATCCTGGCCTCAGCCTTATTACGTGTCACTGATTTTTAAATAAACTTAACTTTTATTTAACTAGATTTTAGAAATACCTATTTATAACATGTAGATGAAGAGCTACAATTCTCGAAGAACACTACGGTGTAAGAAGAGCAATGAGAAAGCAGCTGCTTTCTAGATGCAGAAGAATTAGACTAACTGCACGTAAGGGGTCTCTCACGTTTGCGTCTGGTTTTCCAGGATTGTGCTGATTTTACACTATGTTAGAACATTCTCTAAGTAGCCTTCAGCCTTGACTTCCCTGTTCCTTGAGTGTCCTCCTGGCCCCTTTCTTCATGCTCTGGGACAGAAAGTGTATCTTTAGCCACACCCATCTGGAATAGACTTCAGCCTCTGTCTTTTTCTCTAGCTGCCTCCAGAGCTGCCAGCTGTTTTTACAGCCGTACCGCAGGTGTGTAGCCGAGTGTTTTTGTGGCATGGTGACATCAGTACAGCAGAAAGGCTCGCCTCGGAGCAGCTGTTGCACCACTGCCTATAGTCATTAACACTGTCCCTTCCAGGCCCAGCTGTTTGGAGGGACCTTTTGCCTGGCAATAGATCAGAATAACATGAAAAATTAATGTGAAGCTTGGTCATTAGTTTGAAGTTGGGGTAAAGTGGCTTGCTAACTATTCGGCCAATTATCAATACTGTCAGGAAGAGAGGCACTTTACCTTCAGAGATTCAGAATTATGTACGACGTAATAAATTACATGAACCACCTTATAGAACAATGTGTGTGTGTGTGTGTGTGTGTGTGTGTGTGTTTTACACTATCTTCATCATGTAAGCTATGATTTATTATGTACTTTTATTGTATGTAAGTATTTAATTTTACTTTTTGGATGCTGGAGATTGTACCTTGGGACTTGTGCATGTTGTGCAAAGGTGCCACTACCGTGCTACCGGCCCAGCCTCTTACTTCCTTGGCCCTCATTGGTTTTCTTATTTTTGTTTCTGAGACAGTCTCTCTGTGTAAAATAGACTGGTCTCAACTTCACAATCTTTCTTCCTCATCCTCTTGAATACTAGGATTATAGGTGGTTATCACCAAATCCATACTTTTTAAAATGTTGTTAGAATTATGGCTTACTGGTAAGATGTTTTAGATTAAAAACATATGGGTTAAAATATTTTTATGGTAAAAATTATTCATATTTTTATTGACATTAGACCAAAAAAATTATCATTTGTCACCAGACCCCCCACCTCAAATTACTGATTTTGAAAACGGAAAATTCTAGATCAAGAGAAAAACCAAGCCATAAAAAAGTTACTGATTACCCATTGTTACCAGGAGTGTGTAGATAAATAGGTCTGAAGAGACAAGGCTTTTAAAATCCATTCGTTAAGAATAGTATATCTTGATTATAGGCAGTGGTAAAGTGAATTTTTTTATTAAATAGTACATTTATGGCATACATTTAGTTTTTTTAATGTTGCTTAAAAATATAGCAAAACATACAGATGATCTAATTGACTTGATATCAAATACTAATACATTCAAGGATAGGATTCAGTTGCAGGACCTGGAAACTTCTGTTTTGAAGAATTAGTTTTAAGGAAAATATTTTCAAATGAAGTACAGAAATAGGGATTAGAGCTGACAACAGACTTCTAAAATATGGGAAGGCCCTTATTTTGGGGGTTGCCATACAGCTATCTCTGGTTTCAGAATGAATCCACCCTCTTCACCAGGTAACTAGAGAGCTATGGTAGATGTTAGGGTCCATCTCTCAACCCTTTATCTTATAGCAATATAGGTAAAGAACGATTTGTCCAAATTTATGTAGCTTATATAATAGTAAGGTCTTGAAGTTTCATCCTTTGTCTCTTGCTCCATATTTATTTCTATTTTCCATGTCAAAAGCATTGAGCATGTTGAGTTCTGAGTCAGCACCTGAGCCAGGTCTACACTTGGCCACTTTGCTTTCTCTTCCAGAATCCTTGCCTTGTAGTGGAGGTGTTTTCTTGGCACAGGCATTATAAAACTAATTATTATGTACTGGCCCTTCATTGGCTTTGAACATGGTCTCTATTCTTAATAAAAATGAAAAGCCAGACATGCTGTTATCTGAGGAAAACAGTTCAAATTATCAAGATAAATTATGAGATTTAATTACCCTGTCTTTTCTTAGTAATCTCGGTCGAGTATTTGTGAAGTCAGCCATGACTGAACCATTTAGCACTGTGCATAGAGAGAATACTGTGAGATACATAAATTCATTCCACTTGCCCTTAAACATGCTGGTGTGACATCCATATGGCATGGCTGAACTTCAGCAAAGTTGAGTTGGCAAAACCATGTTAGTCAGCCTCTGCTATGATACATCCAGCTTGAAGCTCGTGTAGGCCCCGTGGAAAATGTTCTCCACCTTCTGACAGACTTGATCATTGGCACTCTTGATGTTTCTGTTCTATGTACCTTTTACGTACTCTTCTCTACTAACCTGCCTTTCTACAACAAATTGTGTTTGTTCTTTCAGAAGTGCCTAGCTGCCACTCCATTTATATGAGGCAAGAAAGCTTCCTGGCTCATCCAAGCAGAACAGAAGTTAAGTTCTCCATTTTGTAAAGTTGCTTATAAATAACATTAACCTACAACATTATAAATAACATTCCAAATATGGATCCACTCACTCATTCATTGTGTGCTTTGGGGAAATACAGTTATGTTCCTAAAGCGTTATATTTATATATAAAATACTGCTTGTGGAGATAGAGGATGATCGATGGCCAAGTGCTTGGCCAATGGACCCAAGGCTGTGGACTGAGTCCCCAGCTAGGTGACATAAGCACACGCCCAGCTCTGTCATGTGAAGACGAAAGCTAGGGTTTCACATCTTAATAGCTTGTGTTTGGTTGTGAGCATGAGTCTTATCCACACCCATAGCTGTGTTCTGCCAGCAACTTGCAGTCTTTCAACTAGAAGTAGCTCGTTACAGATTACCTACTTACTGCAGTCAACTGATATGCATCTTGGAAAACATTCAGCTATATTCTTACAGGCCTAAGTCACAGTTTGAAGTAGATCGTGGTAGTGTGACTTTGCCTTTCAATGTCCTGAATTTTCTATCCTTTGGAAAAGCAATTGTTAAGAATGGGTTCACGCAAGCTGTGTAGAGACAGAATTTTTATTTCAGGTAACCACAGTAGAACACTCTGCTCTAATAGACTTTGACATCTAAGAGACAAGAAATGATTATCTGGAAATTATATCCTCTGAAGAATTCCTGGAACTGTGTACATGTTTCTTCAGTAAAATTGCCATAGATACTACCTTTTCAGCTAGGATTAGTATTCACGATTTTATATGAATGATATTAATAGACATTTAATTGATAGCAGAAGACAGTGCATCTGAAATCCTTGAGAGGAAACGCTTTGCACCAACGCAGTAGAATTATTCTTGCTGATGTTATTAATATTATAATCCTACCATGGAGAACCTTGAACTGAGAAGCAAGCTATGGTTAAATTGTATGAGCCTTCTCCCTATAAGGGAAGATGACAATTAGGTGAATCCATTATATGTGAGAGAGAAAAGAATTAGGAGAAAACATCAGTATATTTTTACGTTTTCTATGAGGTGAGTTATTTTACAGCTCAAAACAAAACAACAATAACGTCCTCTTTATTACTCTCTTGCCTATTAGTGATGAGATGGAGTTGGGGAGATGGCTCCGTGGGTAGAGTTGTTTGACTTGAAGCCTTGCAAGTTTAATTCAATCCACAAATTCACATGGTGGATGGAGAGAGCCACTAAAGTTGCCCTCCAAGATTCAGGGGCATGATGTGATTGACATGAACACAACACACATGCACACATACATATGTGCAGATGCACACACACACACACACACACACACACACATGCACCCACCCACATGCACGCATGTACACACACGCGAGTGCTCACACATACACATATGCCTATGTGTGGACAGTAAATTAAAAACTATTTTAAAGTGAGAATGTTAGCTTTCCAAGGCATCTCTACAATGAAGGAAATGGTAAACTAAATGTGTTTCAGAGTGCCAGGGACAAGACCAGAAATTTGCTTTGCTGTCCCTTTCTTGAATAATGAAACAAAGGAGAAACCAGAAAATAAAATGATGCATTATTAAGTGTATGTTTGCCAGTGTCCTTGTGAGGTCTCTGCTCAGGTTAGCAATTGTAAATCACTGAAGTTTATATATCACTGTGCTATGGGTATCCCTCTAAACTGAAGTGCATGAAAATTATTCAGTCCTCACACCAACTCTACTACTCTCATCCCCACTTGATAGATGGGAAAATCAAGGCAAAGAACCAAACTAATGTGGTAAATATTAAATGACTAGAAGGTGACAAAGTCCGTTTCAAGACCTATTTTTGTGTCAGTGGCTAAAGAACTTTTGAGCGTAATTTCATATTTCACCATTAAATAAGCATATCCTGTTCTCTTCCCACAGGCTGCATGTTTGAGAAGGGTCCCAGGCAGTTCTATGATGACACCTGTGTCGTCCCGGAGAAGTTCGATGGTGGGTGTCTCTCGGTTTACACTTCGATTTTATGAGCGGAGGCCACTCTTTCCTTTTCTGAAAGCAATTAACATTTGTACTTAGGGGTTTCTATACACACCATTTGTCACGCACTAAGTGCTTGTGCAGTTACTGGACATTCTCGTTCTTCCTCCTCCCCTTCCTCCCCTCTTAGGTTCCACAAGAGTCCTTTTTTGGAAACGGGAGAGAAGACCGGCATTGTTGCTGCGCTCTGTGTAGAGCAGGGCATCTTTCCATTGCCCTGCGGAGCACACGCAGCTTGTTATTTGAGATTTACTGAAAGCTGATCCTGTAATTAACAAAACAGCACAGAGAGCGTGCTACTGTGGATGCACCGATGACTAATGCAGGCCCTTTCTTTTTATTGTTCATGAAAAGATGCATTATGGAGCACAGGGAACAACATAACTGCCCATTGAGTCTACTGATTGCTTGCCCCCACACCCCCACCGAGGAAGATGTACATTACTAATGTAACATTATGTCGTAATTGCTTAAAAGGAAGTTAGGAACGCATTACCTTTTAAATATCTTTTGCTAGTGCAATATAAAGGTCCCCGATATTAGAAAAGAGCGTCAAACTGGATAGAATCTTCGTGTCTTGACAAGTGTGGTGGCAAAAGCCGACATTTGCAAGGATGCTTTGGGGAAAAGTCAACGGTTAATTCATTTAGTGGTTCTTCGGAGTGGTCTCCCTAGTTCCTGCTTTGATTGTCAAACAGGAAATGAGCAGGGGCCCTCTGATTAGCTGATTGCAAAAACTTTGGGGATCTAGGCTGTAATGACTTGGGCGCTCTCAGAGTTTTTAATTGTCATTATTTAAACAGCAAAAGTGCACGCTCAGATTTCTGTTCAATCTCGTAATTAGTTCTTGAGGGCTTAGCTCTAAGCTTCTTGCTGCTCTTGGAGCTTTTGGGAAGGATGGTGAGTTTTAGGAAAATCTATTTCCTTAGTCTTCCTTAAGATGGCTCAATTTATTAAAGGCCATGGAGTTGAAACCCCAAAGGGGATCACATTTTTTTTGTTTGTTTGTTTCCTTCTATAGTATTTACACTTCTGTTTTAGAAGTATGAGTTGTGTTAACTGCTACTAACGGTACACCACCACAATTCTTACAATGTAGCTTTTTCTGTTGACATGAAGCTTACAACTTGCTTCTGGAATGTCCTTTCTTCCTTTCATTTATTGTGGGTTTCACACCTTAAATAATCTTAAATTTAGTATGGTCATACAAGGAGGGAATTATCTTAAAACTGTGTCAAAATAGAATGCTAGGGAGCTGGTTATTCTTGTTCCCTGTCTTTGACTATTACTTAATTATATAGATATATAATACTATTATATATATATATATATATATATATACACATATATGATAGAATACATTTTGCATTGTTTAAGTAGTGGAAAGAAAAGCAATGATTTATCACATATGGCTAATGGAGTAAGTCACATTTATAGGTAGCAACACTCTTGAAATGACATTTAACAAGGTTCCACTGTGTCAGCATGATTATCCACTTGCCTCCATGAAAAAAAAAATTTTAAGTCCTAGAAAGAAAAATCAGAGATAAATAAAACTCATTTTGAACCAACATGAAGATACACTCCTAAATCACCATGTTAAGAACAAAAGGACTTCACCATTTGTTAGTGGCTATTGGCTGAATAATTATGTGTTTGTGTATTGTTTTTTTCCTGGTCATGTAACAAAGTGTATTTCTACTTAACAACTACTAGAAATGTTTAGAAAAACTTGTGATTTACGTTTGTTCTGTAGTTCACACTCGGCATGAATAGAGGTCTTGAATGTATCCTTCCTGAATTGTTTCTTCATGCAAGAAGAGAAATTCCCACACTGACCCTGTGCTGTCTGTAGTCCTCAGCCAGGCAGTCCCCACTGTCGGCCCAAACAGTTCTGAGAAGCATGACTGGAGCTGGAAGGAAATGAGCAGTGGACAGAACAGCAAGGGTTTTTTCTGTTCTGTTTTCCTTTGTTGTGTAGAGCTAAGACAGTTGCAGGGCCAAAGCAGTGTTAACTCCAATACTCATGCTAGGTCCAATACTCATGCTAGGTCCAATACTCATGCTAGGTGCTTTCTTATGCCATGGTAGGTAAGGGCAGCACGTTTTTGTTGTTTGCTTAAAAACATCTATTTAACAGAATGCGCTGTTAATATACTATCTTAAGTTGACCTTTAAAGAAAAGAACCAATAAACAAGATTAAATGAACAAAACGAATGTTAAGTTTTGTTTATCAGGAAGTATTGTTTTATTTATTGCCAAGTGGCGAAGCAGTAGCTCCTGGAGGAAGGGACAGTGATAGAATGCTGCTGCCGCCACTGATTCCAAGAGAGAACTTCCTAATTTATATAAATTACAGGCCACACAGACTTTATGATATTACTAAATTTACCTTGAAATATGCTCACTGAGATTTTCAGTAGTCGGTCATGCGTGGGTCAATAAAGTATTTGCCAATTATAGTCTGTAGAAATTAATTGATACAAATAAAATGCCCCGAGCTTGGAGCTGATTACCTCCCTCCCGGTGTTAGTTAGAGCTGGAGAAATGGTGCTAACCAACAAGCATGGTTGGGTATGATGCCTTGGAAAGACATGAGTGAAGGATAGACAGTTGGACTAGGTTGTTATAAGAAAATGATGGTTATGAATCTACTCCTTACTGGTGTACATTTGCATTAATGACAATACTTGTTGTTATGTCATCTACAAGTTTGTGTAGATTGTTGGTTTGCTTTTAATCACTTGATTATTTGAAATCTGTTTTTAATGGCGCCGTTTACCATCAAAACGAAGTGATTGTGTTTAGCTATTTTCATGATTGATTTGGTGTACATTTTATACAAATGGCATACTAATCGTTCATTCTTTTAAATTTAGGGGATATTAAGCAAGAGCCAGGAATGTACCGGGAAGGTCCCACGTACCAGAGGCGAGGATCGCTTCAGCTCTGGCAGTTTCTGGTAGCTCTTCTGGATGACCCTTCAAATTCTCATTTTATTGCCTGGACTGGACGAGGCATGGAATTTAAACTGATTGAGCCTGAAGAGGTTAGTCTTAGTAGATTTTGAGTAGGAACCCAAAATTTTCTATAATACAAGCAAATTTGATTAATATGTTTAAAAAGTGCTTAAAGCGTTTCAAAACTCTGTAGACTTATTTTAAATCTGAAAGTAGGTCTGAGCAATGTAAAATAATTTCTTCCCCGGCCTTTCTCGTTGAATGCCATAGTCTCGCCCCATTTGCAACAGTATACATCTGTTCAGAGGACTGGTTTTGCAGTAGAGTACTGACTTCACACCAAACTCAGACTAAGCACTCACAAGTGGGAAAACTATTGCTAATTGTTTGGGTGTTTAAATTTTCTAGTATATTTAGAGCTCCATATGACTATAAAGAAACTCCTTTTTTATAGGTGTACTTAAATTATGTAAGGGAGGAACCACAAGATTATGAAGCAGGCAGCGTAGACTAACAATGCCTAAAGGAATAATCGCAGGGCCCTTTACCATGACAGGAATGCATGACTTTTAATAATCGAAGCAAGTCTTGCACTGGGAAAGTTCAATGCGACTTTATGTCAGTTAAACAGGCATTTCCCTCCACCTGCGATTAAAATAAACTGAGCAGAAACAGAACACTTTACGTTTGTCATATTTGTTAGGACAGGAGACATTACGAAATGATGTCAGTAATGTTCGAGCCATTCAGGAAAGACTCCATTCTGTGAGTGACTACGTCTGTTTCACAACCCGTGCTGTTTATGTGTTTGAGTCTGAATTAAAGAATGGAAGATCTGACTAGGTGACCAGTTAGTGCCAAGACATTCTGAGTTTTCTTATTATTTAAACGTGAGAAAGATACACACTCATGTTTGTTTCATGTTTGTTTCGTACAACTGACAGTTCAACAACTCTGCTGTTACAGATGCATAATAAAGTCAATAGCAAGACTCAGTAGTTCAGTCAGTTGACTAGTTTCAAACGGTAACAAGCTCACTAGGAGCTGTGCAATAGGTGCTACACGTGTGCTAGGCTTTTGTTCTATGTCCATCCCCAGGGGCCTGAGAAGACAGCTCAGTAAGTAATGTGCTTCTGCACAAGGAAGCGAACTTCAATTCTGTCCCCAGAAGCCATTCAAAAGGCTAAGTATAGCAGCAAATACCTTTAATCCCAGCCCTCTAGGGGCAGACATAAAAAGATTCTGGGGACACTCTGGCCACCTACTCTAGCTGAATTAGCATGTACCAGGTTTGCTGAGAGATCTTGTCTCAAAAGACAAGGTTGAGACTGAGAACGACACCTATCATCAATTTTAGGTACACACACACACACACACACACACACACACACACACACACACACACACACACACACACACCACAGACCCCACATCCAAAAAAACCCCAAAACTTTAAAATGTTAAATATCCTATTTCTTATTGGTGCCTAGTTCATTCTGAACAATCATGTACAGCAGACAATGACCCTGTTGTTTCTTCTGATTCTTCTTTGGAAAGAACCTATGAATTATTTTAGTCTGTGTGGCCCACAGGTCCTCTCTACTCTCCACTACATGACAGATCTTTCAGTGGGGACCACCACAGTTCATGAGTGATGACTTGGAAGCCATCACACTTTACTACTCACAGGATTTATTTTCTCATGCTTTACCTGTCAGCCTAAAATGATGATGATTGAAATTCCAAATCTGCCATGCTTACCTGCTTGGTGTGCTTGGATACCAATAGCAAGCACAGCTCTTTCAGGTGTCTGAGATAAAGATTTATTATTGCCAAATTAATCAATCATCCTAGGCAACAGTTCCCAAAAACATTCTTTAACACAGCAAGCTCCTGCTGGATTCAATGCCACGGTCTTCTGATGACGCTGGAGCTGAAAATCAGGGAAGTCAGACTCACTGTTCCACAGCTAAGCATCATCTTCCAAAGCACGTTGGCGGGTTGGAAGATGTAGGCCACTAGTGCAGTGCTAGCCTTGAGTTCAAACACCAACACCCAAAATATGTATTCATTACTATAATAAAACAAATACTTAAACCATTAAACTGACTCATTTAATATCATTGGCAGGGAGGGTTCATGCTAAGTCACTAAATCCTGTATGCTTTTCCCTAGAAGCGTAAGCTCCTTTTGAAAGTACAACGTGAGCAAGTCACTGAAAATGTTGTTTTCCTCTTGAGACTCCGTGTTAAGAAATTGTGCCTTCATTCTGAGTGACTGTGTGTCTGGAGTAGTAGCACTTTCGGACATCAAGTGGACTTAGTTTTTGAATGGCCTGGAAGGTGCTAGGCTTCCTGTGAATTTTAGACCTTTTTGTCTACATCATATACACATACTGTTATCTGTTGTTACCTTAAGTTTGTGCCAGTTATGACACAAAATAAGTCTAAGAACAGGCTTTCTTTGTGTACAGACAAATAATTATAGTACTGAGGATCAGTTGGCCTTATAAGAAGCAAACTCTTCAAGTGCGTTCCTTAGGTAACGCGACAGTTATGTCACTCTCTCCAGAGACTTCTAGGGTGCCTTAAAGTTCATTGCCTTTTAGTTTTGAAGAGGACTCTGGTCAAATTCTAGTGAAGACTCATTGGATGTTTGCAGGAATTGCTGCTTAGCAGAACTTTTCACATTTGCCTGTTGTGCAGTTGTGTCTCTGTTGAGTCTACTGATATCCTTTGTAACACATTTGAAAGATTTTACGTAAAAAACAAAAACAAAACTCCTTCCTTCCTTCTTTCCTTCTTTACTTCCTTGTCTTTCCCTCATCTCCCTTCTGTTCCCCATTTCAGGGTCCCACAGCCCCGCATAGTCTAGAACTCATGATCTCCTGCCATAGCTTCAGTCTCCTACTCAGCTTCCAGGTGCTGGAATTAGCATCATATCTCCCCACGACTGGCTGGCTTTTATTTCACATTGCCCCCCGTCCCTGCTCCACTCACTATGCTTAGAGCATTTACTAGAAAGATTGTGGAAAATTAAGATGTATCCGCCACTGTGACTATTGGCTTGTACGGATAGTCTTGCTTTTGCTCAATCGTATCACTTCTCACAGAACAAGTGATCCAAACCCATTATCTGTTTATTTCAAGAACACAGATTACTTAAAGGTAGGGGTGTGTGTGACAGAAAGGTCATTGCTATTGAAGGGAAGACAGGAGCAGAGAGATGATTTTGAGGATTCTTTGTGGATGGGACACAACTTGGAATTTGAGGAAAGCGACAACTCCTACTCTGTTAGGGAATGCACTTATGGCCTTGCTGAGGCTGAGGCCGTGCGCAGTTTTTCCTCAGACAACCAAAGAGTGGGGCTTAATGAGATCTTGATTTGCACTGAAGTGAGAGAAACCCGCTCCTGTCTCTGTATGCCTACATCGGCCCAGTGTGACGGAGAAGTGGAATGGTACCATTGGGAAGAAGAAGTTTCAAAGCTCCATCTTAACCACGTCCAGCGCTCTCCAACAGTCCCATTTGAAACACTTCTGAGACCTTTACTCAGCCACAGTGGACATTCTGCTTTAAAAGAAAAGGACTCATGTACATGGTGACTTTTCCACGTCCACCTTATTTTTAGCATCCAATTAATGTTTCCCAGATGAGCTTAATTTTCCGGTTTGGGGTTGGCTATAGTTTTCACAGAGGCTGCTTTAGGCAAGAACTATTGTTTGGAGTCGAACTTATTAATCGGCACACTGTTTCCTTCGCTGGCACAGTGCCAGCTGGTCACTCTTGGTACAGTTTGAGCAGTCTTTTTTTTTTTTTTTTTTTTTTTCTGTTTCTTTCAGAAATGCAATAAAACACCTTTACAAAGGGATCATTAAGCAGTTACTAATCTGGGATTTTTTTTTTTTTTTTTGTCCGAAAGTTCAGGAAGGAAAAAGACTGCTAGTGTATAGCAGAAGGGAAAAATCTGCCTCATTTTGGTGAATTGCAGTCTGTTCTTTCATGATGCAAACACATTCCCTTATTTCCATTTAATTTCTATCCAAAACAATGGTGACAAAGGATTCTATTGTGACGTCGAAGAGAGAGAACTGTAAGCCTGGTTTAAACCAGGACACGGGAAATTCAGAACACGAAGGCTGTTGCTATTTCTTTATGCCTTGCGTTTGGAGATGTTTTTGTGTGTTTAGAAGCCATATATTTATGAACTCTCCCTCTGCCTATCCCACTCCCCATCCCTATCCCCTGCTTGTGTGTGTGTGTGTGTGTGTGTGTGTGGTGTGTATGTAAGTGTGTAAGCCAGTTTAAGACTCAGCACTAACAACATGATTCTGTTTTGGTGGCAGGTGGCCCGACGTTGGGGCATTCAGAAGAACAGGCCAGCTATGAACTATGACAAACTTAGCCGTTCTCTCCGCTATTATTATGAGAAGGGAATCATGCAAAAGGTGAGGCGATAACACATTAAAGCTCACTGTGATGTTGCCCACTGGTCTGCAAGTCATATTTCAGACAGCACATTATCGTTGCTTTGCTAGGGTCAGGCTCTCCCCCATGTTAACCAATGCTTGCTTGGTTCCTGCTTAGTGTCACGAGCATAATTTCATGGATGGTGGAGATAAATGTAGAGTGGTATCTAGCAAGTTACAACATTTCTGGAAGCTTCCACTTTGCTACACATGGTAACCAGGTTATTTCAGTATTGATACTGGATCTTCATGTCTCTAGAAGCTGTAATTTTATTGTACCTCAGAGTCATACATTTTTGAAATGCTTGTATTTTTTCTTTCTTGTTCTGATTCTTAAAACACGCAGGCATCACTTGTTCTTATTAGAAAAAAAAAAAAAAACCCAACTTTTTTTCTTGCTTGATATCTAGCCTCATTTCATTCCTCACTTGACAGTTTAATATCCTGAACTACTTACTTGAAATAAATGTTTTATCTTATTTGGTTGGTAGAACGAAGTTCAATATATTTTAATTCAAATCAGCTTCTTTTAATATTTAAAAGTTGTTTTGTATAAAATACAAAAACATGGACACAGATAAAATGTACTTAAAATATAACATTTATAAAGGAGGCTATGAATAAATGAATATATAAAGACAAAACATTTGGATATTTGCTATTATTTCCTTCAGCCTTGTGCGGTTTATGGCTTGTATAGCAAAGTTAGATATGAATGCTGCATCAAACAGACTTTTTGGATGCCATTGTGTGGTACAAGGAAGGGAGATTGTTTATCACACCAACATGCAAAACTTGGAGTCTGCATGTAGATGGTAACCAGTCAGGGTCCCTTAGATGGTTAGCATGCTCTTTTCATATAAGCACAGCCTGCTAGTTTAAGACACACTCACGACTTCCATGAGACTTCTTTTTAGAATGTTCTGTCTTTTCCTTCATATCTCTTACTGTACGGACCTTCCTCATGGCTAGGTAAATGGCAGCATAGTTTATTCAGAGGAACTCTAAGCCTCCCTTTTTTACTACCTAAAAATATATAATGGGGAATTAACATTCCAAGTCCGTATGACCATATGTGCTCATTGACTTAAAACCTTAACTATCCATTTGTGCTGTACGTAAAAAGCAATTGAATTAGGAGCCTGAAGAATGAAATAAAAATAACCAAATGGGTTACTGAATTCAAGTGAACCATTTTAAATGGTTATAAATTTCAGTAATTCTGAAATAGAAATAAATGCTGGAAAATGTTTATTGTACTTTGTGGATAAAATATGTGCACATCTAGTTAAACATGTAGCCATACTTAGAAGATTTAAGCAACCCATAAATTACATGCCAACATAGTAATGTTTATAAATATGATTATGCTTGTTTCTTTTGCCTTATCATTTATACTTGATGTTATTTATTTAACTTAATATTCATACACAAATATAATTTGAGCCAAGCATACCCCAGTTCTTTCTTTCTCCTTCAAATTTTTGAAACAATTATTAGGTTCATCTATTTAGTGTGTGTGTGTGTGTGTGTGTGTGTGTGTGTGTGTGTGTGTGTGTACGTCAGATGACACCTTTCAGTGACGTTCCACTCGGTGGGACCCAGGGATCGAACTCAGGTTGTCAGGCTTGGTGGCAAGTGCCTTTACTTGCTAAGTTATCTTGATATTTTAAAATATTAAAACAGAGTTTAAATATCTGTCTGGGCTTGGATAACACATCCACCTCCTGTTTACCTCTGATATGTTCCTCCACGAAAATTCCTTTGTTCATCTCACTGTTGCCTTTAACTTTACCTAATAGTCTACAGTGCTCCTTACACTGTGATTGTATCACTAACCAAGGCAATGGGGTAGAAAATGCAGTAGTAGTACAAAAGTTTTCTTTCTAGAAAACTAGAAGCAAGCAGAGGGCAGAAGTCCCTGGGATATTTTATGATTTCTGTTGCATATTGTACATTTACATTCCTCATGATGAAGTGGTTTTCATTCCTTACGTTGCTCCTAAGTGAAGACAACCCCAACACGTCAAACGTGTCAGACAAAACAGGTGCAGTACCCAAAGCAAACAATTCTTTTTCTGTGGCCTGGAACTAAACTGAGTGGGCTACAAAAGACTCGGAGGCATGCTTAATACAGCACTCATTTTACCTTCATTTCCTGAGACTACTTTGAAAAATAGAGAAGAAAGGCTACAAAACTATGTATCTCTGTATCTCTCAGCTTTTGTCTGAAACTGCCTTGTTTGTACTTTTGCACTCACTTTAGTACTTCACTCTGTGTGTGTGTGTGTGTGTGTGTGTGTGTGTGTGTGTGTGTGTGTGTGTGTGTGTGAGAGAGAGAGAGAGAGAGAGAGAGAGAGAGAGAGAGAGAGAGAGAGAGAGAGAGAGAAAGGTCTAAAGGAGGAGAGTTAACTAGCTCTCTCCACTTGCTTTGAACTGTGCTAGAGTTTTCTATGCATCACACTGGCCTTCCAAGGAGCCCTTCCTGTTTCAATTTCACAAGACAGGGAACTGAAGAGCAGTTTAAGAAACATGTCCAGATTCATAAACATCTCTCGGGGCTGGCTCTTTCAAACCTCTAGAAATTCCGATTATTTGGACTCTAATGTGGTTCCTTTTACTTAAATTCGGGGCAACAAATATTCTGACTCTGAGTGCAGAGCACCAGAGTCCTTGGCAGTCATTCCTCTTCTCCCAAACATGCACAGAGAGTTTATAAACTGTGAACACACTGCTTCCCTGTGTCACAAATCAACCAGCAAGACCTTTTGACACAGAAACAGGAGATAGTGGATCTGTTTCAGCTATGTGAAGTTTCGAGCTACAGAGAGAGAGAGAGAGAGAGAGAGAGAGAGAGAGAGAGAGAGAGAGAGAGAGAGAGAGATCTGTCACACTTCACATAAGGAACTGCCTTTGTTCCCCACAGATCCCCTGAGTCTTGAGTTCCTTAGTGTTGTCTTTTAATGTCAGATCCATCTGTCTCCTTCAATTGTTTATCATGTTCTACAGAGGCATTGCTCTTCAAAACTTAAGTTTGGAGCATGTCTTTGTCTACAAATTGTGCTACATGCCCTTTATTTCAGGCGCTTGACACATTTCCTTTTCTCATTTCCTCCCTTCCCAGTGTGTATTTTAGATTCCTTTCACTTTTTTTTTTTACGCCTCTTACTTCAATTTGACACTTTGCACACATCCTTAAGCTTCATCTAATGTATCTTGCCTTCATTTTAAAAAGTGATATGCTCAGGATAACGTCCTCCTGCTCCATCCCTCATTTAAATAAGGCTATGTATCTTTGGAGTTTTCTTAGACGGAGAATACGCAGTGCACCCTGGGAATCAGCTATCACTACTCTACTCTTACAAATAAAACACATTTTTTTTCCTTTTAAAACTTGCAGGTTGTAGAAATATAATAGTAAGTGGAACATAAACCTTTAAGATAGATTTTTGGAAGCATAGATGTTACCTTTAAAACAAAAACTTCAATGTGAATTGCTTACATTACAACATTGATTTTTCTTCCCTCAATGATAGTGTGAATACACTTTATGTTAAAAATCCAAAAGCAAGCTGCTGATTTTCCTAGCTTTTCGTAGAATTAATTATTACTGTAGGTCAACATTTTGTATTTTGCCGTATTGACCCATGGCTTATTTCACAAAGGACTCGTCTCCCATGAAGATGTGACTACTACTTAGTTACATAGTCTCTCGCCTTCCATCTCTGCTGATGTACTAATCTGTGTTTGTTTCTCTCTCCCTTACTCCTGTGGGGATGGTGACGCTCGGCCTTTCTGTGCTATTCTCAGGTGGCTGGAGAAAGATATGTCTACAAATTTGTGTGTGACCCGGAAGCCCTTTTCTCCATGGCCTTTCCGGATAATCAGCGCCCACTGCTGAAGACGGACATGGAACGTCACATCAACGAAGAGGACACGGTGCCCCTGTCTCACTTTGATGAGAGCATGACCTACATGCCGGAAGGGGGCTGCTGCAACCCCCACCCTTACAACGAAGGATACGTGTACTAACCTAACAGTCAAGCAAGGCACCCCGTGCTTCGCCTCTTTTTTTTTTTCAAGATACAGAGAATCTCCGAATTCTCTTACAATGTTTGTTTTATTTCTGTTGTTTGTATTTTATTTTTTAAATAAGAATACAAAAGGGGGCTTTTCCTGTTGCATTATTCTATGGTCTGCCATGGACTGCGCACTTTATTTGAGGGTGGGTGGGAGTAATCTAGACATTCATTCTTTGTAACAGAAAGACGGTGGGTGAACGGGCAGAGGGAGCTGAGGAATTCCTTTTTACTTAGGCTTGGGATGGGGTCCTACAGGTTTTCTGTATGATGAAGCTATATCATGTTTGTTCGATTTCTTAATAACGTAAGATAATTTTCCCTGGGTATCTACGGTACAGTTGATTTCACGTTGTGTAAATATCTTCTTGGGGACCATTTGCCTTGGGCATTTCCCCATCAGTACTGAGTCTCTGCAGGTGTACAAAAAAAAAAAAAAAATCTACTGTAAATGGCAGTTTCATGTTAGAAATGACTGTTTTTGCACCTCTTGTAAAAAAAAAGAAAAAAGAATATTTAGCAATTGCATTTGTTGTTCTTTCTGTTTCATACTGCTTTACAGATGACTTGTAGAGAATGACCATAAATGTGGGCAATTCTCTCAGAAGTTGAGTAATCCCCATGACTGTAAATGAGGGCCCCAGTTTTGGACTCTGGCTCTAACTGAGTCACAGGCCAGTAGCATTACATGGATCTGGTGTCATCTTGCTGTTTTGGTACTACAAATACTGTCTTTTAAATATGTTGATGCCCATTTCACTTAAATAATGACATGTCATGATCCTTTGGAATCTTCATGTAAGTGTTAAAGCTGGGATCACAATGAAGCAAAAAAAAGAAAAAAGAAAAAAAAATGACCTGTCTCCTTTCACTATCTTCAGTACATAAATACATTATTTAATCAATAAGAATTAACTGTACTAAATCACATATTATGCTGTTCTAGTTACAGCCATCACTCTTTAAGAAAAATATCCACTACACTAAATAGGTACTATAGTAATTTTTAGACATGGTACCCATTGATATGCATTTAAATGTTTCACTGCTGTGTTCTGTTGATAACATATATAAATATTAGATAATGCTAATGCTTCTGCTGCTGTCTTTTCTGTAATATTCTCTTTCATGCTGAATTTACTATGACCATTTATAAGCAATGCAGTTAACTACAGATAGCATTTCAGGACAAAATAGATGACTCAAACCATTTATTGCTTAAAAAATAGCTTACACCACCGCTATGCTCTAAGCAGCTTTTATGCACATTGACAAACGAAGAGTGAGCCTCAGCTTGCTAAAGGAAACTGTGGAAACTTTTGTAACTTTCAGTGAAATGCAACATTGTTTATGGACTGTTAAAGAGTATGAGGAAGTCGCTGTGTGACGTAAGTGCTGGCACTGATGCTGTCCTTCATCTCCTTTGGACACGCCTGTAAATGTGATTGGATTGTACGGAAGAAGATTCAAACATCTGAGATTTCAATGTTTCAGCCTTGTTTCCATTTTGTTTGATTGTTTGTTTGTTTGTTTTATTGTACACTCTAAAACAACAGCATTGAACATGGGTCATGTGGTTTCATTCACTCTGAAAACCATAAGGAAATGGTGTCTTAATACCGCCTCCCCCACCCCCCACCCCAAGTAGCTGCTTACCAGATCCAAGCAAAGAAAATAAATTGTGTTCACTCTGTTACTATTCTGGAAGAACAACTTTCATAAAGAATCTACAGGAAAACGTTACTGCTTAGAATACCCTTAAAGCCCAAGTAAAGGGAGCATTTCAGCAGCACAAGAAGGAACTTGTGAAGATGAGCCCTGAGCATCCTTTAGCCCATGTTCTGCAGATCACAGTTGTTTCTGTAACACAACAGTTCCTTCATTCTCCACACGCACAAATCGACACTATCCACGTGCTCCATAAATATTCTGATTCCTGCAGATCTCTATAAATGATTTCATTGACTGTGCTGCATGTGTTTCCCTTAGCCCTTTACGGGCTGATAAGTATGCCTTAAAAATCAGGACAGCCACCATGATCATGTGGCTACTTACAGCACTTGGAATTAAATGACTTTCTAAGTAACCAGTGAAATATTTATTGGATAGACACCCGAGATATATGATTGAGCTCTTGGTAAAATAGATAAATTCTAAGTGTGTCTTTAAATGTAAATCATATAGAGGAGTCTTTTCTTTGTCTATAGTTCTTCCCCCTTGCCCTTTTAATATTCTTGTTCTAGTCAGTCAGAGAGAAAGATTTGGACTCTAAGTTGTTCTAAAGGATGAAAAGAAGAAAGATGTTAATTTTGATGTATAAGAACAAGTATATTTCTTGTTGCAATAGGCAGTGTTTAAATGGACTATGTAAGTCATCAGCTAGCATTAAGTATTCCTAATAATAAAAATTTCAAAGTATAATATCATATACTTTAGAAAAATGAAAGGTTTTATATTCTGATTTCTTTCTTCTTTTTTCAGATTGACTAAAAAGTTCTAGTCACTGATGTTTGCAAGATTATTGCATTCTGTATTTCAACTGAATTGGATACCAAGCATAGATATTAGTGATGCTATCTTTTTCTTTTCAGATTATAAAAGAAATGTAAAGCTATATCCACTAGTGTGTGCTGTCTCTAGTTGAAGATGTGCATATACCAGAAACGTCATAAAACAAAGAATGTTACCTTCCAAATAAGTTATGAGAAATTATTTTCCTAGGGGTGCTTCAAAATCAAAATCTACATAACTGAGTGTGTAGTATTTCTTCAAGCCACAGAAGCCTTGCTTCCTCTAGATGCTATAACAAACTGCTCAGACTTGAGTAACTATACAAATTTACAATCTTGGAGGTCAGAATTTCAAAGTCA
The DNA here is from genome assembly GCF_011064425.1 of Rattus rattus. Classification (NCBI taxonomy): domain Eukaryota; kingdom Metazoa; phylum Chordata; class Mammalia; order Rodentia; family Muridae; genus Rattus; species Rattus rattus. The sequence continues at coordinate 52,106,442 of NC_046160.1, forward strand.
GCCTTAAAGGGCTAAAACCAAGATGCTAGGAACACCACCACCTTTTGAAGGCTCCAGTGAGGCCTTGTTTGTTCCATTTTCTGGGGATGTCAGTATTTCTTCACTCCTACTAACAACATTTCAATTTTGCCTCCCTTTTTTCCCACAGTCACAGATCCTTCTAGATTCCTGCAAGGACACTTGTAATTATTTTAGGGATAATTACAGGTTAATCTTCCCCTCTTGCCATTCACGCTCATGTGCCATTTGTCCCTTTTAACAGAGAAGCATTCATAGGTTCCTGGGTTTATGATATGGCTATGGGGAAGATCTGGGAAAGGTTTCTTATCCTTTATTCAGTTTCCCACACAGCCAAAGACCCCAGAGAGCAAAATGCTAATTGATTAATTCATGGGCAAAAAGTTCTAAGATTAGTACATGTGAAGGAGAATTGTCATTTATCATTCAGATTACCTCCCCTTACTTTGCATAAATACCTTTTAACAAACTCGGCATGAAAATTCTCCTATTCCAGTAAATCATCTGGGTTATCACATCAAACCTTTATATGTTTTAAATATCCTTCCTCTCATAGTTAAACATGTTATGATAGGAAAAATAACCAACCTGTGAAAACTGCAATAGCACCGCTAAAATGATGCTCGTGCCATATTATGTTTTCAAAAAGCATTTACTTCTTTATCATGAGTGAGTTCGTTCTCCATGATTATCAGATCTGCAAGTGATAACTGCTAATTCACTAAGAATAATAAACAGAATATGCTCTTCTTAATTAAAGGAACAATCCTAAAACCTGACTCGATTTCTTTTTATATTGCAGCAAAAAAAAAAAAATATTTCTTGACTGAAATCACAGTTTTTGAACTAGATTATAGACTTCTAAATTGAATCACATTTTCAACCATTCAGCCTTTCCAGATTATATAATGATGAAACATATTGGAAAACAAAAACAGTTGAATGCCAGTTGAGTCCTTAATTTTCTTTCCTTTTCTTTTCTTTTCTTTAAATCTGAAACAAATAAGAGATTTTCCAGTCACAGTTTGGCATGGCGAAGAAACATTAAAAGTGGGGGGAAAAAAAGGGAAGAATCAATTTATAGAAGGCAATTGCAAGAAGCATTTCGTAGAAGCCAAGTTCCTTAAAGATGTTTATGTTGCATTTAATACTAAAGAGATAGGTGCTGCCCGGAAGGGTGGAGAGAGGATGACTGCTTTGTGTTCTTCGGAAAGCTGACCACATTTAGTGACAACTGAACTACTATTTTTAGGACTTTATTTTATTTTCTTAACTGAGACTAACTTAGAACCTTTTAAAAAAATACGGAAAAGTATAGTTAAGAAGGAAAATCTGGCTAGACTAGTGGGTGCCTTTACAGAAATATTGATGGTTTTGGAATATTCAATGAAAATGCATATGTAATAGCTGTGGTTTAAGAATCCATATATAAGGTAGGTTTTCTTTTCACATATAAACTCCAATACACTTACTTAGTTCTATTTGAAAATTATGTTACTATGGGGAAGAATTTCTTTTAAGTTTGCTTGGTTGTATTAAAATTATAATTACAGTTCGAGAAAACATTATGACATTCATGTGGTGATAGCAAATTAAATATGCTCAAAATTTAAGTCTAAAATAAAAGCCCAGAAATTGAAAATATTGGGTTGTCTTGATCACTCAGAATGGTGGCGCATTCAGACCCTGTGAATGGCATCTCAGTGTTGCCAGCCTCTTAATGAGCTACAGTTTGAATAATTTATGACTGAACTGTAATAATTCTGCACTGCAGTCCTTTCTCCTTCCTCTCATTTTCTGAAGGATTCAGATATCATGATACTTAATACATTTTTCCAGTTGTGTTCCAATTTCTTTAGACATATTTCATTAAATCTCAAGAAATGTGTTGAGGAGGAATAAAAGCAGAATTTGGGGACCCAACAAGAGCATGTGGCTTGTCTATACTGCCGCTACTGTGACTCGATTTGTCTTAATGAGCTGACAAACTAGCAAATGTCATTGTGTTTGAGATGTCAGGAGATCACGAGTAGATTCCTAACTTGGGCATAGCTGTGTTCTTGATTTAGCTTCTCGTGATAAGAATTCCTATTGCAATTATGTTTTGCTGAACCTGTGTTTTGGTTGGTTGCTTGGTCTTACCTTTGGAACACTCTTTGTAGAAAAGCTAAGAAGTAAATAAAGCACCATTTAAAACAACAGCATTGACAAATGGAAATGGCCAATGTTCCTTTTGATTCTTTTCCACGGGAGAAAATTCTAGACTAATGTCTGCCAAAGAAATCGAGGTAGAGGCTCTACTCTTCAATAACACATTGCATAATTACCTGAACATGTTAACGCATGTTAATGAGCACACTGCATAGTTATTAGTTGAAAGGAAAATGGGAGTCTTCAGAAAACGACTGAAGGGAATCAGGGTCAGTCACATGATTAAAAAAAAACACAAAAGAAGTGTTATATAAAAATATCTTAATTATTATGCTCAGTTTCTGCTAAGGGAGTAGCAACAGTATCACGTACAGGTTAATATTCCAAATCACTAGTAAAACCATCTCATAGAAATTTGCAAGGATGGTGGGAGTAAGAAAAGATAAGGTGTGTGACTGCACTTTTCAATTTGCAAAATGCCATATTTTATTCAGCAACCAAGTTTGGGCCTGGCACTTGCAAGGCAAGTCTTTTCTGTTACCACTAGGAGACACGTCCCCCCAACACTGCTATTTTATTTGTAATGGACCACAGAAATATTTACTCTGTTCTTAAAAAATAGTTTTCAAACTTAAGTTTAAGCAAAATTTCCCATGCTTTGTTAAAAAATGGCAAAATGCATTTATAGTTAAATTTACCTGCTGAATAACATCTTAACATCCACTGTCAATAATAGTCAAAGTAGTGTAGAACCATTCATTTTCAAAATGTTTTCACTGTTCTTTGTCTATCTAAGTCATTGTTTTAGTCAGGGTTTTACTGCTGTGAAGAGACACCACGACCAAGGCATCTCTCATAAGGACAACATTTAATTGGGGGCTGGCTTACAGGTTCAGAGGTTCAGGCCATTATCTTCATGGTGGGAGCGTGGCAGCATCCAGGCAGGCATGGTGCAGGAGGAGCTGAGAGTTCTACATCTGGACGCTGCTAAGAGAAATTTGACTTCTAGACACCTAGGACACGGGTATTAAAGACCAAGCCAATGGTGATACACCTACTCCAACAAGCCCACACATCCTAATAGTGCCACTCCCTGGGCCAAGCATATACAAACCATCACAGTCATATTTATAAAATATTCCAGGTGGTACTTGCTTATGAATTAGGATGTGAAATATGAAAGCATTGCAAATTTATGCTGTCTCTTAAAATATATGATTGTGGTTCATTTACTAATAGGTTGGCTTGGACATTTTATGATAGTTTGGTGTCTTTATTAAACAATAAAGATGTCTGCATAGGTCAATGATGTTATTAAGGAAAACAAAGTATAGTTAAGTAGTCAGCTCATTGAGTATTTTTAGACTCAGCCTTTAAAATACATAATAACAAACAGTTCTTTCAAACAAGCGACATTAGGGATAGTGAGATGGCTCAGCAGATACAGGCCCCTCCTACCAAGCCAGATTACCTCAGCTCATATGGCAGAATTTACAGGGTTGAAGGGAAGACCTAACTGCTGTACTCTGACCTCCATGCTATGGTATAGCACCTCCACCACCCAACATAGATAGGTAGGTAGGTGGATAGATAGAATTAAATAAAAGTAATTTACATTTTGAAAAGCCACATCAAACGGTAAAATGACTTGCCTTCATCTTTCTCTAGTCTGAATAGGAAGACTGTTATTAAAAACAAATTCTAGAGTATAGGTAAGCTCTCTAAGATTGATATCTAAGTATGATAACATTTTTTAAAGAAACGATTTCAAAGCACACATGTTTGGGCTATCATGTACTTAATCTGAAGTTTGGCCCCTGGGATAAAAATGGGCAAGCTTTCACCACCCTTATGTTTTTCTTTAAACACTAAGGACTTTCTAAACTAAATCATAATGAATGTTACATTTCCCTAACTTTCCATTTGTCTTTTTTAATTCTTTCTAAATCTGTTAGTAAGAAGATAAACTGATTGAAGCACAATATAGTGTGTATTTGGTTCATTAAAGAAAGGAAGTTTCTACAAATGTAAAATTCCCATATCTTTTTTTCTTTCTCTTTAAATATCTTTAAAAATCTTTTTCTGTATTTATTTATTCTTTGAGAATTTCATCCAGTGTATTTTACTCATATTTTTTCTTGTCACCCCCAAACCACCCTCAATCCTCTCACCTAACTTCATATTTTTTCTCTCTCTTTCTCTTTTTTTTTTCGGAGCTGGGGACCAAACCCAGGGCCTTGCGCTTGCTAGGCAAGCGCTTTAACCACTGAGCTAAATCCCCAACCCCATATTCTTTCTCTTTTAAAAACAAAAACAAAAGGCCACTAAAATGACATGACGTCATTTGTGTTGGCCATACTACAGAGTATGGAGCTTGCCCTGGAGCATGGTTAATATACCCAGTGACACTTCATTGAATAAAACCAATGTTCTATCTTCCTGCAGCTATCAATTGCAAATATCTTCTTGGCTGGGGTGGGACTCTGTGCCCACTTCCACTTCATCATGCTGACATTTTTGTCCTTGGAAGTCTTCCTCATCTTGTGCATGCTGTAACAGTCTCTGTGAGTCCATTTGTGCATCCACCCTGCTATGTCTGGATAAGGTTGCTTTCCTGAAGTCACCTATCACCCTTGGCTCTTACAGTCTTTTTGTGTGACTCCCGACTCTACCCTCTGTCTGGATCCCTGAGCCCTGAAGGGAGGGGATATGACAAAGAGCCCCGCAAAGCCTCTGACCTGGAACATCATCTAGTTGTGAGTGGGTCTCCTGTATATCTTTATTTGTAGCTAAGGAAGTAAACAGTACAAATGACCAAAACATTGCTGTTCAAATGAATTTGCATGCTTACCTCTGAAATTCACTATCAATAAAACCATGAAAAACAATCAAATTATAGAAAGGTTCCTTTCCAGAACTTCCTCTGTAGTTCACTACTTCAGTTCTTTGGGATTGTGCACAGAAAGGCTATTGCTTCAATCATACTAGCATGGACTTTAGAGTATTTGTTTCAATTTGTTCTGTGTTGTGAAATTCACGTATTCAACCCTTCAATTTCCCCACATATGAATCTTCTAAGAATTAACATTGAATACTTACATAAAAATCATTTGCATAAATATTTTGTCCAGATGACAAAGTGCCTCCCATATAAGATAGATTTATGGAAAGTTATCCTTTTCCTCAAACTAAATAAAACTAAACAATATAAATCTAATACAGAGATCAGTATAAATTGGAACACATCCTGTAGTGTTAACCGTAGGTGAGACTTTATAATAGAAGTAATTTAGTGGTATCTAGTAATAGAAGAGCAGAATAATTTTATTCAAAAACATTTGTAAGTTTAATAACACCAATTGTTATGACATGAAGCAGTTAGGTAATCACTAACTATAAATGCACACAGTATATAATGTATATGAAGATTTAAGAAACAAAGCAGTGAAAACTTATTCATTAGCTTCTTGACTACATTGATTAAAAGTATTTGCCAAATGCCCACTCTGAGCATGTACACACACTGGAGTTCCTCACTGTGAAATGACAGGGTTGTTGTGTTATTCCATGTTACTGGCGCTAAGCAACAGTAACCAACTGGTGTAGAGGTTGTCAAAGCCCAGGCTCCCTTTCAGAGAGAGGGTGGCTATTTTTGGTACATCACCTAACAACTGGTCTCTTACCCTGAGCCTTACTTACACTGAGGCCCACAAAGAGCCATAGAGATGAGTCACAAGATCCTACAAACAGTGACTGATTTCAGACTTTGATCTCTCTGTCCACTGACCTGACTGATAGCAGGAAACTCAAGTTGGTGTCTGCCTGTGCCCCTACCTTGTGTGGGATACAGTTCTTCTGCCTGAGGCCATCTCAACTTACGCTATTGACCCTGTCTAGCATTAATTGTATCCAGTTTTACTCTCAACATTTGGAAAAATCAACTCTTAACCTGTAGCCAGAGTCAGAATGCCTATCAAAAATATTCCATTTGAGGTTGCCTTGAGGGAAATATTTTACTCTACTGTTCAAGGACAAGCAAACCTGAAAAGAGAATTTTCTAACTCTGATAAAAGTAACTTGTTTCTCTTTTCTTTATTCGGTAGCCAATAACAATTACCATGAATTTAATTTTCTTATAGTCCAAGATATTATACTCTCAGAAAAGGAAGAGTAAAAGGTAGGAATTAGAGAAATAATCGTTTAAGAATGAAGACAGGTCAAGGCACTTAATCATTCATTTCTGGGCTATCTTAATCCCGATTGCCTTGATGAAGACAGTTTATCAGCTCTTGTCCTCATAAGAATGACATTATCTTTAAATTCTGTGTGGAAATCCCTGATGCACCACCATTATGCTGAGAAGACAAAGCAGCCTGAAAGTCCAACTAATTCCTTCAGATTATCCAACATTTGAAAGTCTGTGGCACTGCTGGGCCAGATAAACATGATGTGCAAAGCCATGCTGAGCATTGGTAAACAGTTGAGCTCTGGAGAAAGTGTTACCTCATATACAGGCGGACAGGGGCTTCGTGTTCACCAAGGAGAACCTCCCCATGATGCCATGTTGGCCAGTAAGATACCAGCTGAACCTGTGCTGGTACCATGGCACTGAGTGAGGTTACTGTGTCAGAACAATGGTGTGGGGCCTGAGAACACATCTTTCTTCCAGACTTTAGTCATCACTAGTAAAATCTCCAGGGGCACCACTGAAATTCTGAATGATGTCCAGCTGATAAAACCTGGAGACAACATGGAAGCCAGTGAAGCCACACTGCTGAATATGGTGAACATCTTCCTCTGATCATCTGGCAGGAGTCTGACAACGGTAGCATTTGCTACTGGGAAGTGCTTGACATCACAAAGTAGACTGCAGTTTGGCTTCCTAGAAGGTGTCTGCAGTGTTACCAGTGTTTGAGGACTGGTTTGCCCCTTTTTGCCTTAATGTTACCCTCTATCCCCAATGGATACAAGCATGTCTTGCCTCTGCCTATGGAGACTAAGTATAGGTTCCCACTTGATGGAAAGGTTAAGGTCTTGTTGGTTGATCCATCTGCATGCATGGTTGCTGCCCCTGTGGCTACCTCCATTGTAGCCTCAGCCTAGACCAAAGCCAAAGAAGAGTCAAATGAGCCTGATAAGGATATGGGGTTTGGTCTTCTTGACTAATTGCTTCAAAGAAAGCAGCACAGTCAGCTAAATTTGAGAAACCTGAAAATAAAGTTTACTTCTCTTGTAGGAGATTGAGCATAGGGAAGGAGAAAGAAGAGAAAGATGGAGGAGAAATATGGACGAGGAGAAAGAGGAAGAAGAGGAGGAGGGAGAGGAGGAGGAGGGGGAGGAGGAGAATTCAACCCATACTAAAGTGAATACAAGTTAAGGTGTATGTACTCTGGATATATCCTCCATAAAAATGAGGGCAGATTTTTTTTAAATTCTTTCAGGTAGGAAAAAAAGAGAGCTGACTAGAACAACAGCAAGGAGACAACACAACTTTCAGAAGTAATAATAATTTAGCTTTAAAAACTCTGACTTCAGGAAATAATAAAGTCTACTGAGGATCCTACTGCTGATGTCAGTGAGTATCAACTATCTCTGTACTCCTTAATCACTTAGATCAAGATCTGGAGCCCCAAAAGAAAACCCCTTGATTTGTGCCAACACGCCTTGCCTGCTAAAAAGGAAATTTGTTTTATAGTGCCAGTAAGCCTTTGCCACAACTCTTGAAGGTAAGTGGTATTTTAGGAACTACATGTTGAATGGTTCTTCTTTCTCAAGTCACTAGAAAACAATACTAGAGTCTTATCTTCAGACCAGGAAAACTGGTCCGTATGGAATATCTTTTATGTCTTTCCATTTTCTTTAAGTGTTTTGATTCCGATGCTATATTAAAGCAGGCTAGTGTGACACTTATTTGTAAACGCCATGCTTAGCAAGAAGCACAGTCATTTATCTCAGTGTATAAGAGTCTAGAGAAAGATGAATACTGTCAAGAGCAAAACTATGCACATACAGTTAGTGTATTAGTTTTCCAGGGCTGCATCAACAAAGCACAAACGGTGGCTTAAGCAATAGAAATGCATTCTTTCACAGGTCTAGAGACCAGATGTTCCAGATGAAGGTGTTGGTAGGATTGGTGCCCACTGAGTACTTCAAACTTCTAGGTTCTTTCCTTGACCTCGGAAGGTCATTGTCTCCGTGCATACATTTACATGTTCTCCTATGTATTTCTATCTCTGTCAAATTCCCCATGTTAGAACAATACTAGTTATATAGAAATCTGGGTCCATTCCCATAACCTAAATTTAGCTCCCCTGTGTAAAGAACCAACCTCCAAATAAGGTTACCCTGTGTGATACTGTAATTAGGACTCTAGCATATTTATTTTTAACTACGATAGACTGAAACCTATAATAAGTACTTAAATTGTTCAAGTGAAAGTGAAGAAACCCCTAAGCATGATTAAGCCTTAAATCACAGTACTTTTTTGTGTGATGAGTGTAGAGAAAGGAGCTGTTTAATATGATGAAGACATCCCCTTTATTCTTAAGAAGATGCTTGACTTAAAAATTCATTTTCATACTCTTTGTATCTTTCTACAAATCGTGCCTTTTTTTCTAAGTTATGTTTCAAGGAAATTAACATTAAAGGGGCTAATACACTAAAATCTAATAAGAAAATGTAGAGATTAAAAAAATAGACAATGGAATGATGTAAGAACAAAACAAAGAAAGAAAAGATATAAAAGAAAAAATGTATAGAAGAAAGAATACTGCTCTCTATATTTAGGACCTAGAAGTTAGCTATAAAACACGAACGAAATCATGTTTCCTGAACTCAAATGAGAAGTTCGATGAGAAAATTTGATTTGAACACTATTTATCATTTACGCACCATCAAGCAATAGCCTGCGTGGGTTTACACAGAACAAATCACGCCAAACAAACCTGATTGCTTTTTTTTCTTCATTGAATTACAAGATTAGTAGATGAATGCAATGTGGGAGATGTAATACATTTGAAGTTCAGAAAAACATTTGATACAGCATTTCATGAACTCTGAATTGCATTCAAATAGTCAGGAATATTAACACCAGTGTTCAGGATGGATATTAAATAAAGGATTTCGGGGAGGGCGGGGAACGCAATAATGGACTGATATGGCAGCCAGCGAACATATCATTATAAGGTGCTACAATGTGTTACAGTGATCACAGGATTTATTCAGCACATATTAACATTCACACAGCTTCCATGGGCTTGATAAAAAGAAGTGGAATAAAAGGCCAAGAATGCACCCCAGGACTTCAGACAATATATACAATCAATCCAGGTTTAGGGAACGAAGAAAATAGATCTGGCCTCCTGGATTTTTGCTGCTTTTGAAAGCAGTCATTTACATCACTGCATCATTTCAGTTCCTATGTGCTTTAAAAATCTGCTATGGGGGGCATTGATTTAGACGTTCTGTATCTCAGAATAAACCATTTCTTTAAGTTACTTGACTGACCTGGCGTTATATAAAGGTCTACATAAAAGACCACACAAACTGTCATGTTTTCCTGACTCTACAGTGGTCAACATTGGTCAGGATTCTTGATTCCACTGCAGCAGGTGAGGACTTCATATTCGATAAAGATCTTTAGGTGCAAGTTAAATAGGAGAGGGAATTAAATAGATAGAAGTGAGTAGAAGTATTCCAGTGAAATTCAGTTCGTTCTAAATGAAAAGAGGATGCCGAAAGCACAAGGCCAGTAACATCACAGCAGTGCCTCGGCACAAGTGGGAAATGCAGGCATTAAATATGAAGCGCAGAAATAAGTAGGAAGGAGAGAAGTGTGTGGCATCATTTCTGGAATGTAAGGAGGTGACAGCAAACAGAAATTTACTTATGAGTTTATGGCATCAGGTATCACCCAAGAGAGGCAACCTGATGTTTGATCTAGTACATGAGGTTCAAGATAATTCATCAGCTGCTGAGTATATTACTAAAATGACTTCTAGAGGATATTATTTATGCTGTCTAGAAACACCACTTTTTAGAATAACTAAGAGGTACAGAGGGAAATCAGAGCACACAGGGATGGTTATGAAGTGCCAGACTGTCATATGAGAGATCAAAATGCATACAATATTATGAGACAGAGGATAGGAAGTCACCCTATAGATGGATAATATCTGCTGCCGTAAGTAGCAAAAGAAATGGATGCTTTCTAAGGAGAAGGCAAGCACACGGTGTATGAATACACCTTTTTACACATTAATAACAATTAAAATCTTAGTTGGAGAAACCATATATCTGAATCAATCTGAAGAAATAGCTTGAGAACATGCCATAGAATATAAAAATGTAATCAATTTATGGGTACAACTTTGGCAAGAAAATGAACAAATTCTTTATAAATTGATAGTATAAGTAATATATTTAGATGAAAAATTAAAATTCCAGCATATATTCTTCATAAATTCACAATGAACATAACTGTTGAATTTTTTTTTCACTGTTTCTTGCAAGCTAGTTTCTCCTAACCGATTCCTGGCTATTTGGACTGAATGAATTCTTCTAAGCAGAACCCTCTGTAGAGGCAGACGCTATCAGTGGACACTGGCTACTAGAAGCCAATAGATCTCACTGTAACAGCCAAGTTCTGAATGCATGCGTACATATATGTACACAAGCATGCACACATTTGTCAGCGTCTCTACAGTCATTCCCCACAGAAAAGCTTAAAAGCTCCCACACTGTCGCCACTTGAAGGCCACAGTTAAGGTTTTCCTACTCAAATCCATAGCCCACACTTCCTTTATTTGTGGATTTATAGGTCTCCAATGTCACAAGAGTCTTCCATCATTCAAGGTATACCAATTATGCTGTATGGTTTCAAATTTTAATCTTTTTCTGCTGTCTTTAAATTGTTCATCCTGGGTCAGTTTCAAACTTTTGTCTTTCTGATAGTACATTCTAGAGTCAGAACAGGTGGTCGTCGTACGGTAAAGCAACCTTTATACCTGCCTTAGTTAGGGTTTCTATTACTGTGATAAAACTGTGTGTCTATTACCACAGACAAAAACAACGTGAGGAGGAAATTTTTTTTTCACTTAAACTTCCACATCACAGTCCATTTTCAAAATAAAGTCATGACTGTAACTCAAGCGGTCCAGGATCTCAGAGTCAGGAACAGATGCAGAGGCCATGGAGAAGTGATGCTTTCTGGCTTACTCTTCACGGCTTGCTTAGCTTGACTTCCTGTAACACCCAGGACCACCAGCTCCTAAGTGGCACTGCCTCCAGGTAAGCTGAACCCTCCCATGCCAATCAGGAAAACACACAGAGACTTGTTTATAGGCCAGTTAGACAGAGGCATTTTCTCAGTGGAGGTGCCCCCTTCCAAAGCAATTCTGGGTTTTGCCAAGTTGACATAAAACTAGCCTGCTCATCACCTCTGACAATGACAGCTTCAAGAGTTTGCTTGGCACTTCTGTTCCTAGTGACGTCGCATAAAGATATCCAATGAGGAAGGATAGGTAATAATTTTTCATGAAGAGGTATTAAAATGTATAAGTTGTCTACTTTTGCTTTTTACTATACTTTTTAATTTCAAGGAAAATAGCATTATTCATTAAAAATTTTGTTCTAGTGGAGATGAAGCCTTTAAATTAGATCAGGGTCATTACAGTGATTTTTCTATTTCCAAGTGCTCTGTATTTGGCCACGTATAATTGGTGAGTGATAAGAAAGTCAAAGCCACACTAAGCTTTAGAATGTATCCTACTGAGGTATTTACGTGATTATAAAGTATCTGTTCCTTCCTTATTTCAACACAACCTATGTGCTCTGCCCACAAGGATAAAAGACTCCAGGTGTGATGGTCTGCGGTTCTTACCCCACCATTCAAGTGCAGAGGTGGGATCGGAGCTCTATAGTAAGATACTGGTTACAAACTAGTGAAAAAGTAAAAACAAAACAAAGATGAAGACACATAGAAAATTCTCAGGCTGGGTAGAGCAGGGAAGACGCAGAGGGCACTGATTATAATTCATTGTGGGAAACTTTGTATTATAAATATCTAATAAGTATTTGAGTACAGTTATGTGAGCAGTTAATCTTTCTAAAATGGGAATATGGAGACATCTTTATAGAAGAGCTGATATATGACCTGGTTGTTTAAATTTGATAGACAATTTTGGGAGGATAAGAGAAATAGAAAGGAAAAATCCAGAATTGCTATGCTCTTCTAGAAAGTACTCTCAATCTTTTTATTCAGTCCACCCACTTCTAATAACAACAAAAAACTAGAGTCTGCTAAGTATGTTCAAGCTCCCAAAACGATGCCATTACCACCCCACCTCACGACTTAACGGCCAGGGCTGATTCTTTGCCTAAGAGGATCACTTAAGGACAATCCCGCAGTTACTCATTATCTAAAAGACAAACACTGTAGCCCCTAAATGATTCCCTGTGGCAAACTTTAGATGAAGGAAGAGCACAACTGAATCAGGGATGGGCCTGAAAGCCAGCCTGCTACCAGGAACGAGAAACAGAGATAATTTCCTTGGTTATCCAAATGCCCAGTGTGTCTAAATTATTTTTGAAATTTTTAGCATAGTTGATTCTTCACATATCTGGTGAAGTTTTCTCACAACTCAGTTTAAAGGGAAAAATGTTTAATTGGAAACATTTGATGCCTAATTTTTCTTTAGAATGGATAACTGTCAGCAAAGTAATTTCTTTCATTTGAATTCATCAATGAAATGAAAGACCAAAATGCATGCCTTGTGGATTGTACATTGCAATAGCAAGATGGAATACACGTAACAAGATAGTTATGTCAGACAGTGTTGTGTGTGAAGATACAAGTCAGCAAGTGGTTTGGAGAGTAAAGTGTGTTATGTGTATTAGTAAGACTTCAGTGATAACAGAGATGGTAACAGTCGAAGAACTAATTAAAGCCATTGAGTATAGGCAGAAGGATGGAAGTTCTCCCACACACAGAAGCAGTCAATGGGGAGATACTAAGGGGGTAAGTGCCTGCACTATTCAGAGACAATAAGGAGGCTAGTGTAACTATAATAGTGTTGGTGAAAGACTTAGGTTGGAACCAACTGGAAGAACATAGTTAACTGACAATGGAGATGCTTTTTAGAAAGGGCAGGACTTTTATTTCCAGCTAATTCAGTGGGAGATATCCAGTGAAGGTAAAAGACCCCCACACAGACAGTTTGTCATTTGCAAGTTGTCCATTTTGGGCCCTAGGATAATGGAGGTAGGCAGATTAATTCTAAACAAATTATCTGTCAAACCTTAAATAGGGTGTGATTATATTACACATATTATACAAGAGACTGCAATGACTACTACCTTATATAGAGATTTTAATCGTGATACCTGTTCACGAGATATGGACTGTGCATGTCAACATGTATTTCACCCCACCAGAGACAGTGCTTTGCTTACTGGAGTTAGGACATAATAACAGAATCACTACTACTGGTTACTTTTATTTCTTCCAGATCCGTCTTCCAAAGAGTAACATCGTCTTTCTACACAGCAAGACATTCCCACAGTACCCCTAGGCCAGTACATATTCTAGAATAATATTGCCACTTCTTTCTCTGTGTACAGAGTCATACCATTTGATCCCTTTCCTCTTTCTTCACTATTGAATAATGATTCCATGTTCAGGCCTGAATTCAGCAGATTCGGATCAGAGTCTGCTTCTACCATTCAGCTTATAAATGGACTTGAATTCCTTTCTTTCTTCTGAATGCCAGTTTTTTTTTTTCAATTTGTAAAAAAAAAAAATGAATGTTTGCTAATTTTGCAAAGAAAAGATGAAAATTAATACAGAAAAACACTACACAAAGGGATTATCAGCTTTTCTTCTGGGCCTCAAGGTATCAATGAATGATACCTACTGCTGTCACTAATTTCACTCAGATTACTGCCTTATCTACTAAAATTGGTTAATTCCAAGGTTGAAGCACCAAACAACCAAAAGACTGGATTGCACACTTAAGAGTTTATCGGATGCTTCATAGCTGACTTAGTGATACTGTACTGAACTCCCACTGTCTCGAGGCTGTCTGACTCCATGCTGGTGCTGGGACACATGACAAAGCAAAGACCTTCTTAGCAGTGTTCAGAGAAAGCCTGGTTGTAAGCAGCATCAGTAGCAATTCTGTAAAGCCCTTATCTCCACCAAATTCATTCTTTGAAGTTTTCCTTTCAGTTTTCTTGGTATCCATATACATCCCAGACCCAGTGCTTTGTAAAAGCCATAGTATTTAGTTCTTACACTCCAAATAGAAATCCAAGTGCCATGGGTATCTATGAAGAATCATGAAGTCTTCGTGATAGTATGTAAGACAATTTAGTGTGTGCATGCCCTGACACATGTGTGAAAGTCAGAGAATAACTTTATTAGCATCTCTTTCCACCTTTATGTCATTTCCAGACATCAAAATGCGGTCTCCAGGCACATGGGATGAGCTCCTTTACACACTGAGGTGTCTCAAAGGCCATTCAATCCTCATTAAGATAATTAGCATGTGAGAAAAATAATCTACAAAAATACTGTTGAGTTGATTTTGTGTTGGCCATCTACTGCTGAGTATGGGGCCTATCCAGAAGTGTGGTTGGTACTCCATTGGAGACAACTAAATTTTCCTTTGCAGGCAATGCCAATTGGAGATGTCTTCTTAGTTAAGGGTTGGAGGGAGCTCTTATCACTTTGCTCTTTCAGGGATGGGACCCCATCAGGTTTGAGCTTGTACAGTCACCGTGCATGCTGCCATAGTCTCCGTGAGTTCATATGTGCCTCAATATGGCTGCTTGGAAGACATTAATCCCTTGGTGTCCTTTATCTCCTCTGGCTCTTTCAATCATTCCTCTTCCTCTTCCACAGACTTCCCTGAGCCTGGAGGGGAGTGTGATGAAGACACCTCATTCAGAACCGGAAGTTCCAGTCTCTTTCTCTGCACATGATCTAATTGGCTGTCTGTGTTAGTTCCCATCTACTGTAGGAAGAAGATTCTCTATAATGGCTGAGGACGTCACCAATCAATGGGTATAGCACAATGTTGTTAGGAGTCATTTCATTGCTATGTTCCTCTAGCAGAACATGTTGCTTTGTTTGGGCATTTTAAAAATTTTATTTATTCATTCATTTATTTATTTTCACACTGGTCTTTTAGGGGTGTGTGTGTGTGTGTGTGTGTGTTGGTTTTTCTTTTCCTTTTTTAAAAGTCTGGGATTTTGTCATTGTTTGTTTGCCTGTTTGTTTATTTTCGAAAGAGAGAGAGAGAGAAAGGTCATGGAGTTGGGAAGGAAGCAAGAAGGTAGAAGGGTGTGCTCTACATGAATAGTAGAAAGGGTTACTAACTAGGCTGTCAAATGCTAACAGGCTCTTCATGATGGTTTTCTTTTTTCATTCAGTAGGTAAAATACCTCTTTCTTGGAGACTCTGGCCATCTTACACATATTCACAGGTCACTTGAAAAAAAATTCTGAATGCGAATTCCTCCAGTTCATATTAGCAATGTACATCACACATTTATGGAGAAAAAGGGAAGATAAGAATCTTCACATAAAATAAACTACTTTTGTGTCTAGACGATCACTTATTGGACCTGTTCCAGATTATTGCTCCAGGTGAAAAGTTTTGAAGGTATACAGGTATATAGCGAATAACTATATCAAAACTGAGTTTCTCTGTCAGAAAAAAAAAATTCCTATGTTTAAAACACCATCTTGCTAACCATTCCGTAGTTTAATACAGCATACTTTGATATATCAAATCCTTCTAGAAATTTCATCTCTCTTTGGTCTCAATTGTTTTTCTTCTTTACTTATTCATTTATTTTGTGTATATGTGTATAGGGAACTCAGGTTTAATAACAAACGTGCTTAAGCTTTTCAGCCGTGTTCGCGATTGCTGTCTAGGAGCAGATAGTTATGGTAGGTATATTTTTAACCTTCCAGATTGAATTCATACTGTGTTGGTCACTAAAAGAAGAGGAACAGACGTTCAGAAAGCCATTGTTTAACTTCAACTTCATGTAAAAGTTAAGGCTATGAGTTTGCTGTATAGAGGCCAACAAAAAATTAAACCGCCTTGGGAATAAAAAGAAATTCAGTTACTGATATAATTTTCTCACTGGAGAACTGTATTCTGTTGTCCTTCTTTTGTGAAATAGGCACTTTTGAAAACATGGATTATTTGGTAGCAATATCCGTAGTTTGGAGCAAGTGTGGTTTGGATAGAATCCAAATGTCTCTGCTATTTTGCTCTCTAGCTGTTTGCTATATATCAAAAACTGTCAATTGTATTCCAATAGGGAATATAATTTGACTGTCAAATATTTATTCACATTTCATTCTGTGCCAAATTGTGGCAAAAAAGTGGGGTCTCTGTGCTTGATTGGCTTTTTCGTTTTTGCAACCTATATCCTTGAGTCCTCCTGGGATAAGAAAATCCTTCAACACAGGACTTGGAGAGTGGCAGTTTAGCATTAGCTGAGCATGCATATTTGTCTTGGGATGAACTCTGGGAAACTCAGTGCTGACTGACCCTTTGTATTCTCTCTCCATGATTTGGAAACACATTCTCCAGCCAGGTGTTCTCCCAAACAAAGGCTCCAGAATAGGCTATCAGTCATTTTTAAACAAGTATTTATACATTTTCATATCTGTGCTGTATGCTGTACTAAAAGCTCAAACTATGGGTGGATAAATGAAGTTTCTTGCTCTTAGAGTTTATAAAAACAACATAAGAAGATACATCTTAGCTGTCTTATTACATAAATGAAAGACTATTGGTTACTTATGATCAATGAAAGGTAAAAGTTTGACTGAATAACACTGCATTGGCAGTTACTGGTGGGGAGAGGGGGCTATGAACTGGTCACTGAGTCACAAATCAAACTTCACTGCCAGAGAGAGAGAGAGAGAGATAGAGAGAGAGAGAGAGAGAGAGAGAGAGAGAGAGAGAGAGAGAGAGAAAGAGAGAGAGACAGAGAAAAGTTAAAACTATGAAAGTCTAAAAATGAAAACAGGGTTCTTTGCTAAGTCCAAGGAAAATGACTGAGGTCATCTGGGCTAAGTTGGTGCACCTAGATATAAAGTTCTGAAAGGAGAAAAGTATGGGGGAAGCATTCTGTGCACTGCAATAAAAGTTCAGGTAATAGTGGTGTCTTTGAAAAGCATGCCAAGGAAGTCTCTGGTTCCTATGAGTACCAGAGCTGGCCAGATGGACAACAGATTTTAATTTTAATGTGAGTCATGGGAGTCTCCAATATGAGTAACAAATGTCACGCTGAATGAAACTTATAAGATTAAAAAGTAGATCTGCTTCCACAGAGAAGAATATAAAACTAAATAGAATTCAGTCACAGTGATGACTGCAGGGCAGTTCTCTGGCTAGCACTGGACTGACTGTGCACTCTGTGTTTTTAACTTACGGTTCCAAAGACTTGCTGTAGAATGGCCTGTGAACGTGTCATCTGGTGATAGGAATAGATCATCTGGGACAACTGGGGCTTTCTTAAGGTCTCCCTACCCTGAAGCAGGCCTTTGACATGCTAACCTAGGAACTGAATTGTAAAGACTCAACATAGGCTGCTTTCTGGGTTCCCTGGCCTGTGTAGATGAGATGCCATTCTTCTTAGACAGCTTTGAAGAATGGCAATACAGTAAATCCCAGGCTCTTGCTGCCCATCTTTAGGAAACTTCTTGTGCAGCCAGTGGGGGCAGGCACTTGGAGTCACTGTACTAGATGAAGCAGTAAACAATGGTTGGGAGACTAGAGTGAAGACCAAGCTGCACATCTGCTACATATGTGTAGGGATCTCGCCAGTGCTTGCTCTTTAGCTGTTGGTTCAGTCTCTGTGAGTCCCGAAAGTCAAGTTTAGATGACTCTGTTGGTCTTTCTGTGGAGTCCTCATCCTCTTTGTGTTCCTTAATACTTCCCCCAACTCTTTCATAAGACTCCCCAAACCTCCATCTAATGTTTAGCTGTGGTCCTCTGCATCGTTTCCATTGGCTACTGGATGGAGCCTCTTAAGGAACCGCTATGTTAGGCTCTTGTTAGCAAGAATAATGGAGAATCAGTAATAGTGCCATTGCCCATTGGATGGTTCTCAATTTGGGCCAGTTATTTGTTGGCCATTCCCCCAGTCTCTGTTCTATCTTTGGCCTTGCACATCTTATAGGCAGAACACATTTTGAGTAGAAGGTTTTGGAGGAGGGCTGCTGTCCGTATTCATACAGTAATCTTTAGGATAACTACCAAAGGCTGGCTAGAATTTATTGTTCAACATTTTGTGTTTAACTGTGGAAAAGTTCTTACTAAATAAGAAATGACACAAGTGTGCAAAATTTCATAGGAGATAAACTTTGGGAGAGCTTTTCCTTCATTATTTGCATTGAGAATCAAAGGCCTAAGACTGGCAAACATTATCTAGTGGGCTAGGAAACACAACTGAAGAAAAGGAATAGAACAAACATGAGAGTTAACATAGTTAAAACCACTGAAAGCTACATTCATCACTGGTCAGCACAAGCTCTCACTGTTCAATGACACAAAAAAACAGAAGCATCCTCAGCCTCAGATGGGAATATATCACACAGCACTTACTAGTTGCCAAAACTCACCCTCCATTAATGTTATCACTATTCAGGATTGGTGTCTTGTTACTAACTGAATTTGTTTATCTACAGCATGTATGTTAATAAAGCTTAAATTAATTATTGAATAAACACAGTAATGTTTGATGGACACAAAATAGGCTACTGGGAGGGTAGACTTGTACATTTCTGTGTGTAGAGGAGCAACAGGCATAAGCTGAGTGATAAGTAAGGGTTTCCTGAGCTCAACAGAGGAAAGGATCTGACCTGCCTGTTACTGCCACCAGTTTCTGAGGTTAAGGGGAAAGCCAGAAAGATTCTTGCATAAAGAACTGTATTGTCTTGGCATTTCAGATCTGGTTTGTCTTGTGAGTTTTTTGGTGCTGTTTCCTGCTTCAAAAGAACTCAGCAATTTTGGATTGTGCACCATAGGGTATATCCAAGCCTTGCTGTCCATGAGAAAACCCAAGCCAAGAATTATCACCTTTATTTCATGAGTAAAATACTGGTTACCAAGCAAATTTAAGAGAGTTGCTCACCAGTAAAAGTTTAGATAAGAGGAAATTAGCTGTACAGACTGCTGAAAGAGTTTACTAGTCTACTAGTCTTCTACACAGCTTGACAAAGACAGGAATTGACTTCTCAGTGCAGCAGAATGGGTGATGATAAAGGCAAAGGAAGGCTGGATCTGTTGATAGGACAGGGGAAGAACTTCGTATAAAAACATACAGTATTATTGAGGGCTAGTAATATGTAAGACGCTATGAGGACTGATTCTGATACCAAAACACAGGAAGCAAAGAGTTTGTGAACTCTGTGGTTTCCATCAAGAATTTTTCTCATTTTTTGCTTTAGAATAATTTTTTTGTTTGAAGGAGAAATCCTAGCTAGATTCAGCTTTTCTTACCTACTCTCCAGAACAAACCCATCTGCCTGCATGGTAATTTGTGTTTGATAGTACTTTTGGGCAATTCAATTTTTCAGGTTATGTAATTGTGATGGCAATTCTTGGTTGTCAACTTGATTACATCTGATATTGAAAGACCCCAGCTTAGCAGCAGTAACGCCATTTTGCAAGGCTGTACTTAAGATGACTGGTTCAGAGAAAGGTTAGAACACTGAGTACACAGCGGCTGCCAAGCAGGATGTGTATGGTTGAAGACATGGCAACAGGACGACTGCGGTTGAGCGCCTGACAATGAGAAAAGCCCCGGGAGAGGTCCCACACCCTGGTGGGGGGCTGAGTCAGCCGTTATGTTTCAGGAAGGTAGCTAGAGAACTTGCCCCCGGGCTAAACCTTTGGGGGGCTGAGTCAGTCGTTATGTTCCAAGAAGGTAGCTAGGAAACTTGCCCCCGGGCTGAACCCTTGCCACATTAGAATCCACCAATTATATCCCTGTAACCATGCATCTGCTTCTGTATGCTTGCTTCTGCTCCCCAGAATCCTATAAAAAGCCCATCCTTGGTTCCGTGGGGCGCGCCAGTCCCCCGAGTGACTGAAGCGCCCACAGGTGTCTGTGCCTGTGTATCCCGACAATAAACCAAATCCTCCTCTTGCTGATTACATCCTGTGGTCTCGGTCTGGTCATTGAGTTGGAGGACCTCCATCCCGAGGGGAAGTTCTCCCTGAGAACTTTTCAATATGAATGACAATCCAGAAACGGAGGGCTTACCTGTGATCCAGATCTTGAGGATGGAAGACAGGTTTCTGACCTGGATCATGACATGGAGATCTTGAGAAATAGTGACCGTGAAAAGCTAAGGCCCAGGTAAGGTAGTATATGTCTTTATCCCAGGAGACTGAGACAAATAGGTCTCTGAGTTCAGGGCCAGCCTGGGACAAAGCAAGTTCCAGATCCAGGTGTGGTGGTATATATCTTTAATCTGAGACACACTTTCTGCTGGAAACCTACATAAAACATTGGAGGAAGGAAGATTCACTCTTCTTTGACTGCTTGTACTTACTTGCCAGCCCATCTGTTGGAACCCACTTCTACAGAAGATCAGCTTAAACAACTAGCCTTGTGGGACTGAGCAACTCCTAGATTCTTGAACTTCCCTTTCAAAGCTGCCCATTGTTGGATTAGATGGATTGCAGGCTATAAGTCATTACAATACATTCCCTTACTATACATAAAGACATTCCATAAGTTCTGTGACTCTAGAGAACCATAACTAAGACAGTAATATTAAATTTGATATGTATTCTGTGATTTAGTATACCAGTTCCCTAGTGTTGGATGTTCTGTTGCTTTTGGTTGTGGGTTTTATTTTTATTCATGTATTTACACTAGTCATAAATCACATTAATAATCGATGTGGATCTGTGCTTGGTTTTGGTTAAATTCATTGAAATGGAAGTGCTGGGTCACACAATGAACTGCTGTGCCCTGATTTCAACTTTTATTGGAGATTAATTACCTAGCAGGAAAGTCCTATCAAGGTCATTTTAGAGTACACAACAAAGCCATCTCCTTGCAAAAAAGGTAACCATGCAAAAACAAGTCAATGAAATCTTTTCGGTTAAGGTGAATGACTGGGAAAGTGCAGGGAGGCTGATTGAATATGAGAGTAACTGACATTTCTGGCTGCAGAAAGGGACAAATGTGTCTGCGCTTAGGAAGAACATTGGTGAAAATCCTGGGACATTGTCTCTTCTCTACATCTAAGGAGGAAAATGTTTTTAAATCTAATGAATATATCCCGTATCCAGAGAACCATGGAATCCAAAAGGACATGCAAACCTAGCAGGTAACTAACTGTTCATATCCAGAGGAAGTGTTTACTCTGGTGTAGCTATAGCAGAAGAAAGAACATCTTTTACTGTATGATCAGCAGTGATGGCCGAGGTACAGAGAAGCGCCCAGACAAGGAAAATGTAGTAAGCAACATGAGCTCAGACTGTTTGACAAAACCATAAAAAGTGCTTAGCCTAGCAAAGAGTTTCTGAAACTTCCCACTTAGGACCCGTTATGCTGGAGAAATTCCTATGTGTCCTTGGGCTCAGAGCTGCATAAAACCGGTATTTGAGTCAAACGTTTACTGACAATGAATCACAATAAAATTTATTTTAAAGCAATTAAAATGTTTTCCATATACATTTTACATTTATTAACATTGAAAGAAAATTTGCATATTAATAAGATAGTATGCTTTTTAGTTGTTAGATAAGGAATTAAATTTTGGCTGGATAGTTTTTAATCCTGCAAGACCTACAGCATCACAAGCATTTATCAGAGTTGACCGATATTTTGATTTTATGATCATCAATGCAAAGAGTGCTGTTGCACATAAATATCTGTTACAAAAGGGCAGAAATGTGTCTAAAGTCGTTTCAGAAATTGTTGAAGTGTTGTGCTGATCCTAGACCAAATTCATGTAATTATTGTATGTGACACACAAATCACTTATTTAATTCACAGTGTTATTTTGTTAAATAATAATATTCTCAAATTGCGTTTTGTCTTAGGGTTTCTTCAGTTGTCATTAAAAAAATAAAAAAGACCAAAAGTCACTTGGGAAAGGTTTATTAAGCTTATACTTCCTCATAACTGTCCATCATTGAAGAAACGACAGAACCTAGAGGTGGAAGTTAATTCAGAGGCCACTGGAAATTCCTGCCTACTGGTTTGTTCCTCATGGCTTGCTCATCTTGCTTTCTTGTAGAACCCAGGACCACTAATCTAGGAGTGGCCACACCCACAATTGCCTTGGTCCTTCCACATCAATCATGAATTAAGAAAATACCCCGTAGCCTTACCTACAGCCCGATCTCATGCAGGCATTCTCTTAAATAAAGTTCCCTCTTCTCTGATGACTCTAGCTTGTGTAAAGATAATTTTAAACTATCCAGCATTCCTTTTAAATATTTATTTTTACACCTTTATACTGAGTTGCTTCCAGCCGTGGTCAGAGAGACTTCTTTTCCCAGGTAGCTCTAGTCAATGCTGAAATGTAAAACATGCTAAAGGGAGTAAGGGATTGAGTGCTCAGCTCTAAGTGAGACATCTAAACCATGGCTCTGGGACTATTGAAAAAGTAAGAGTCAGAAATATAAAAGCCTGAAAATAAGTAGTCAGAACGCTGTGAGATGAACCTTCTGGACAGGATCTGACTATGACATTCATGGACTAAGACCAACTGTGCTGACCTGCACAAAAATGGTGCAAGATCAATCCAATTCTCTTCTATCCCACCCCTGATCCTGCTGTTATTTTTTAAAACAAAATCCCAAACATTCAATTTACCAAATGAAGGAAGATGCAGGAACCAGATGTTGCTGGGATGAAAGCCTTCTACCTCAGAGAGGCAAAGAAAGCACACAGCTGACCTTCCTATTCCACCGATGACCTAGAAAGCATAAGCTCTCCTCTTGTTCCATGTTGTCTTAAATACCCTTTAATTTTAAGATCCTCCTATGTCTTTCCTTGATTTTCTTATGTTCCTTCCCTGTCAACTGATTGCTTGCTTTGCCTCTTGACCTAGGGCTGACTTTTTTTAGCTCTTGGATTAAAGGTGTGTGCTAGGACTGAGCCACACCTTAACTACTTGTTTACAGTGATCACAAAGCTCTTGGATAAAAGGCGTGTGCTAGGCTGGGACATACCACGAGAAGATTTTTCCAGTTCACAGTCTTACAGTTCACAATGGGACTATTGAAAAAAGGAAGAGTCAGAAATATAAAAGCCTGAAAATAAGTAGCCCAGAATGCTGTGAGATGAACTTTCTGGACGGGCTCTGACTATGACATTCATAGATTAAGGCCAGCTGTGCTTACCTGGACAAAAATGGTGCAAGATCAATCCAACTAAAATTCTGGCATAGAAGAAGCTCTTTAGATGGGGTGGGAAGGTAAATTCCCATGATATGCATACCACATAGGGTTTCCCATGTTCCCACGTCAAGTGGATGGCCCAATATCCATACTCATGAATTCATGGGTTATCCAAACAAAGCAAAGCAAAACAAAACAAAACAAACAAACAAAAAAAACAGGACATGAATTAATGACTCAGTTTTATGGAGGAGTGCTTAGGGAGAGAATTGGAGGGGAGACCTGGTGTTGTATTATGTTTTCATGTATATATGTATAAAATTCTTAAACAAAAAACAATATATATGCTAATTTAATGCTGATATCTTCAGAATGGTGATAGGTTTTTGTTTTCTGTTACTAAACTACTACACTTCTGTAAGGTCAGAAATCTTAATACATGGCATAAAAAGCACTGCAATTCATACAACATGGCAGTTACAAATCTGTGCCCTCATGTTCAGGTACAATTCGATGCCTTTGAGTAGCATGGTGCTATGAAGATTTCGAAATGCACATGTGCTCAGAACCACAGCTTCAATAGTTACACGTCACAATCCAACTGAGTGCTGCCCAAACCACCTCACCTTCATTTTATATTTGATGTTTAACTGCTTTTGCTGTGCGTTAAGAAACATTTTTATTTTTGCCGAATTTTTAGTGAATACCACATTCAATTATACAAACCCATGTGTGGTGCCAAATCACAGTTTAAGAAGCTAGGTTATATGTAAGGGCAAAATAGTTCAAGATGAAGGTCAATAAAAAAGATGAAAACCTTACATACCCATAGTTAGGTGATGCCATGGCAGGATAGCTACACTGCCTGATTCTTTTTAGTGAGGGCTTGGTGGAAATCCATTGCAAAGATCTCAATAATTGTAACAGTTCCTTTGAATCCAAGGATCCTGTGGCTTTAAGAAGTTATTGCAGGAATTCATTGATGTTCTAATTACTATGGTGGTTTGTAAAAGAATTGACACCATAGGTTTATATATGTAAATGCTTAAGAAGGGGCACTATCTGAAAAGTTTAGGAGGTATGGCTTTGTTGAAGGAAGTGTGCCACTCGGGGTGGGCTTGGAGATTTTAAAAACCCAAGCCAGGCCTAATGGCATTCTCTTACTGCGACCTGTGGATCCAGATGTAGATCTCTTAAACTCCTTTTCCAGGACAATGGTGCTTCTTAGCATATTGATAATAGACTAAACCTATGAAACTGTAAGTAAGCCCTAATTAAATGCTTTTCTTTGTAAAAACTGTCATGGTGTCTCTTCACAGCAATATAACACTAAGACAGAAATTAGTATCAGAGAGGAGGTACTACTGATAGGCCTGACCATGTTACTTGTTGATGGCATTTTGAAACTTTACATTAGGAAAGCAGTTAAATCCTTTCAGTGGGGCTTAATGGTCCATACTAGTAGAACATAGAGGACAGTGAAGCAGGGAACAATGTAGATTGTGACAGCACAGTTCTGAGGTTTTGGAAAAGAAAACTATTAGTAAATAGTCTAGAGCTCAGATTGTTATATTTTAGTGAAGAATATGACCATTTTTGCCCTTATCTAAAAAATCTGCCAGAGGCTAAACTGAAAAGTTTTGGATTAATGACTTTGGCAGAAGAGCTTCCAAGAGCCCAGTGTTGACTGTGTTACATGGTTATTACCCGTCAATATTTTGAAGATCTATAATGAAAAGGAACAAGCTGAGTTGGTTACACCTGTAAGTCTGAGGAGAAAAGAAGCACTAGGAAGTATAATAAAGCTAAGTACAAGAGTCAAGAAGATAAAAGTTTGAAAGCAAACCTGGTTGTTTTAACTGCTCCGTATTCTAAAAGTTGGATGGCACTTTTAGGCAGTTCTTGCTCAGGGTCTTTGATGTTATGGCAACTGATGGCTGAAGCCAGAGTCATGTCCTAGGTCATTGAAGATATTGGTGTATCAAGGAGAAAACTGTCTTTCTATGCAGGAGAGGGTTCCTCCAATGGTTCAAGAAGATGAGGGCAGAGTGTCTTTCTCTCATGGCTATATCTCAGAAATCACATGACATCACTTTCATTACATTCATTCATATATAGTTTTCTATAACAACAAAGAGAACTTTTACCTCAGTTCTTAGTGTAAAAGAATAGAATGCCCAATAATCCTAAATTACATTTTTAAATCGGCATCACTATTAGCAGAGAGATATTCTGATTTTTTTTTTTTTTTTACCTATTATGTTATAAAATTCTGCTTTGCAACTTCTTTATCAGGTGATCTTCAGCTGGGTTCCAGTCTTTATTTTTCATACATATTATCAGTTGAAATCTGGGATGAGTTCATATACTCTTGATACTCAATACTTGGGTCTGTTATTCTAATTTTTGCTTTGAAAAAAATGTAATTAGTATGCAAAACAATGGCTTTAATTATATCAGTGCAATACATATCCTGCACTTCTCCTAAGTACACTCTTTTTTCTGTCTCCTCTCTCTCTCCCACTGGTCCCTTTCTTTCCCCAAGTTGTTTCCCATCTATTTCAATGTTATATACATATGCATATTTTCTAGATTTTTACATAGGAAAGAAAATATGGTATTTGTCTTTGTTAATCAAGTTCGTCTCATTTTATATGATACACATTAATTAATATAAATTTTTTCTTTTCTTCTATTGGATATTTTCTTGATTTACATTTCATTTTTGTTTTGTTTTATTTTTTAATTTTTTATTAGATATATTTCTTTACTTCCACAATGATCCTTGAGCTTTGTGGGGAAGGGGTATGATATAGAGAGCTCATTTAGGACTGAGTGCTTCTTCTCTTTTTCTCTGCCTTTGGCCAATTTTAGGTCTCTGTACTAATTGATACCTACTGCAAGAAGAAACTTCTTTGATGATGGTTGAACATTTCAGTGATCTATGGGTATAAGAAGATGTCATTTTATTACTATGTCACTTAGCAGAATAATAGTAGTAGATTTTTTCCCCTAGGCCTTACAACCTGCTAGTCTCAGGTTCTTGGCAATAGTGTCAGAAATGGGTTCCAAAACAGGAGACAGTCCTTAAATCCAATAAAAGTACTTGTTACTCTCATAACTTTCATGTGAAAGACCCCCGGAGTGGGGAGACCATCACTCAAGTCTCGGGATGACCTGACCTCTCAAGAACCCACACAAGACCATCCTTGCTGTAATCACATGAGGTTTATCAATAGGAACCAGTGCACTGGGGTTGAGACTCGTATCCCACGCAGGGGCACAAGAATTCTACGACCAGTAGCTAGGAGAAGGGGTATTTAAAGGAAGAAGCCACAACCCAAGGGGGCAGGGATGGTATCATATGAAAAATCACAAGGAGAGGTTTCCTGTCTCTCAAGATTGCTTAACTTTATGGTCCCCTAGTTCCTAGGAGAAGCTTCCTCCTTCTCAAGGTTGTTCTCTAAGATTTTAACCTAACTTTATGGTCAGCTAGTTCCTGGGAGAAGCTTTCTGTTATTTTTACTAGGACGGGAATCGCTTATCTAAGAGCCTTATCTTAAGTCCTTTTATCTAGTTCCTGGGAAAGCAGGCTCAAGAATTGTGACCTTTTACCTACTTACAGGTAGAGAGCAGGGTCTGGAATTTGAGGTATTTAGGGCTTCTTAGGGGTGAGATAGCATTTTTAAACTTCTGACTTCTTAGCTGCATTTTTTTATTCTTTCATATGCAACTATTGTACCATTGGGCATATTGTTTCAAGATACTTGTAGCACTCACAGCCAGTAAGATTGATGTTTTCATTTTATTGCTGTTGTTTTGTTTGTTTCGCTTCAGGTTATACACATTGTACCCTACAGAACCAGTTAGCCAGCAGGGATAAAGCTCATAGGCTACTACCTGATTGATTTCTCCATGTAATTGTGGCTCGAGTATCTGGTGTTAGCGTGTAATGGAAATTTTTTGATATGTATGCTTAAAGTGGTCTAAAGATAAATTTTTCACCCAAAATAAACTAATCACTGAATCAGTCCCTGCAGGTGTCATGGCAGGCAGAGAAACAAAATGCTAAGAGGTAAAAACAGAAACTTCCATGGTTCAGTTTGACTTCCTCAAACTGGATCGGGGTTATAGAAAGTCTGATTCCAGGTAGCTTGCTGTCAGCTTATTTAAAAATAATGGATTTGGGGAAGAAATTTCCAGGCAACAATCATTCTAATTTCAGGTGCACCTTAAAGCTTAAGATGTGACTACATAGAAACTCATTTGTGTGAGGTGGGTTCTATAGCTAAAAGGTCTAGAATCTAGTGTGGTTCCTTGACTGAAATTGCATAAAGGTCATAAAATACATGGATCATCTTCCACTATGAATGGGTTCTATTAACTGAGAGCTAAAGATAAGGTCTAGGGAAGGAAGTCTGAGATAAACATTCTGGGGACTTTGGGTGTGGTCTGCCTCTACAGATAGCCAAAGGCCATGTCTGCTATAGAGATAACTAAAGGTCAACAGGTCTACAAGTGCCACTCCCACCTTTCTGAGTGCAATGCAGGTATTTTTTCTCCTCTATTAAGGAGATACCCCTGAGTGTATATTGAATATACGCTGAGAATATTTCTGGTTTCCCTAGACATCTCTGAGTGTAAAAACCTTTATGTTCCCAGCAAATCACAGCAATTGTTCTTCTATCTTACAGCACAAAGACAGCATTAGGAGGTCACAGCACTAGAAGGTGTTAATTTTAGAGTCTAAAAACCAAGTTTACAGGCAAACATCTCTGGTTCCCATAAGATTTTAAGAGACTTGCTACAGCATTAAATTGATCCAACTTTGTGCTTCAGTTTTTAATTAAGAGGTTTTCATTTGATCAGAACACCTAATAAATCTATTAGGAGGTGCTACTGAGTGACCTGACATGTACTTGTCTTTGGAATCGTGAAGTTAGAAAAATGTGAAGATAAAAGTGTGAGGTTTCAGGTACCCAGATCTCAAAATAAGACCACTTACTTGCGCAAGCAATAATAAGGCAAAAATATACAATACTAAGCAGAACTTATTTAAAAAATACAAATCCGTATGACATTTAAAATAGTTATTAAATTATTTATTTATTCTCCCTCTCTCTCCCTACCCCCTTTGTGTGCATATGTTTGCATATGTGTGTTTACATGTCTGTGCCACAACACATATGTAGGTATCAGAAGACAAATTTCAGGAGTCAGATCTCTTGTACCATATATGTATTCCCTGAAGATTTATATCTCAGTTTTCAATCTCTTATCTATTTCTTCTATTGTGGATAGCTATTTATTCTTTAAGTCTTGTTTTGTTTGCATATAATTAGTAAATTTTGCACTCGTTAACACTTTACACATTCTTTTATTATTTTTACTTTGTAGCATTCCTTGATATGTTAGCATTTCTCCTAGAGATTGTGATACTCTTTTAATCAATAAACACCTAAAATAAATGACAACTTTCATCTTATTCCAGACTACACATCAACCTCAAAACTACATACCAATCCTTAAACACCAGAGCTCTTTGATATTCTTAACATGGTCTGTAACCACTTAATGTTTCACGCTGCGTCTACAGCTTCTGTTGTTCATCTAAGGATCTTCAAACATCATTGCTTCCCTCTCAAAAAGTACATCCATCTAAAGAGACTTGTGCAGTATTCACCTAGAAAACATGTGATCTGCAAGAGTGTCTGAAATAAAAACAAGTAAAGCCCGTGACAATGCAGATCAGTGATCTGGCCATGTCCGTTTTGCACTAATAGCAGCAAGGGCATGGTATAAGGGGCAACAAAGAGTAAATGTTCTTAGAGATCTCTTTTGTATTACAACTCCATACCATTCTGCTAGATTCAAAGTTTGCCGGCACAACCCTAATACTACCTGTCAAATGTACAGGCTGTTATTTGGGGTACATGGAATAAGGATCACATTAGCTTACTTAAGACCAAAACAATCTCCCTAGGGTCAACACTCTGGTCAACTAGTTAAGTTCAAACTCAAGAGGCTGGAAGCTTTAAGCAATAGCTCTTATGGTATGATCAGTAAAGAAAAAAAATACTTCATAAATAATGTGTATATTCAAATACAATGTAAGTTATAAAATATCTTTACTTTTGTTTTACCTATCAATGCACGTAATTTTACACAACAAACCTGAATTATGTAGCCGGCTTTATAAAATCAGGAGCGTTTAGCATTTTGAATACTCAATGTCAGTTCAGTTCATGCATACACATTATAGCTAACTATGTAAAGTTATTGATGATTGTTCAATTTTTTTTGTCTACACTATTCAGCTGTAATATTCCTTTGAGCAAAAAAAGCACTTCATGTTCTCAGCATAAAGTTCTTTGTTACCAAGAGTGTGCCCTGCCCTGGTCTGAACAGCTGGAATTGAGGTTTATTTCAAGATTCATGCCTGCTTCAAAGATTGTTGGCATGCAAGCAAAGCTTTATGAAAATACATAGACATTATAAATGCCACGAAAATGCCATTTTTCTGCTCTTGAAACCTGTGCCAGTAAATGACAGTTCATTATTGATTTGTTGGTACAAAAATACACAAAAAGCACCAAGACCTGTCTGACATCTTAATTCATATATGTCTTACAGCTAGCGAGAAAAATCACAAATAGCATACACTTTTCCTCCATAGCTCTTAACAATAGAGCTGATGGGGTTTCCATTCCTATCTGTCCCTCCATTTTGATTCTTGAACTGCTCTTATGAGTATGCCTCTTAGACCAACTCTAATTCTAACACGGTCTTTGAACTAAAAACAGGTAAAATGATGCTTTTTAAAGCTTATACTCAAATGGGGAAAAATGGTGCTTGTAACAACTAAGTTCTACTGAAGGTAAAGCAGACAGAACTTACAACAAATACATTTTTTATATCTCTTAGTTAATCATAGAGACAAAAATCATCTCCCCTCTGTCCATACCTTTAATCTCACAGGCTTTTCAGAATAGCGTTATCCTATTGTATATTGATTGTGCTGGAGGGCACCTCCATGTGGAGAACAATTGATTTTTCTTTGTTAGCAAAGTGATTTTAATAGTCTTTCTACAAGCTGTCATGTCTCACGCCCCCAGAAGCAAGATGCAGCTTGCTAGAACTTA
The DNA here is from genome assembly GCF_011064425.1 of Rattus rattus. NCBI lineage: Eukaryota > Metazoa > Chordata > Mammalia > Rodentia > Muridae > Rattus > Rattus rattus. Next base: position 52,137,147 of record NC_046160.1, read on the forward strand.
CTGATCAATGTATAACCCACAGAAAAATGTGTCTCTTTGCTGTGAGAAAATACCATCACAGCAGTTACTCAGAACGGGACTTTAACTTGTTTTGATAAATAGGCTGCTTGGGAGTCTCAGGTGGGTAACTGAAGCATTGTTTTAGCCCTGAGCAGGAAATGAGGCATTCTGTAAAATTGTCATGAAGGTAGCATAGGCCTGTGGACGGATTTTTGCCGTTTGATGTTGCTTTAGTCACTTTGTGCCAAATTCCCTCGCAAAAGAAAACAAGCCCAAAGTAAAGGTCACAGATCTGAAGGGTGAATGATGAAAATAATGTTTGTATTGCCCTTGATATTTGAAAATGGCTTTTCTGGTTAGTGGTGTAGCATGCACAAAAGTCAAAAGTAGGATCTGCAGCCTACTGAGGTACAATTGTCTGGTCTCTTAATATTGACCATTGCTTCCTCAGTTTGACAGGAAGTGTCCCTTGGCTTTTTTTTTTTCCTCTTCTTGAATCTGACTCAATTTCCCCCTCTGTGTGGAGACTTTTGTCTGCTGTACAGTCATGCCAAAATCCTAACACACTTCCTGCAAGCCCAGAGCAAGCTTGTGAGTCCTTGCAATGATTTTGTATCTGTCTTAAACAATACGATCACAAGGTTTATAGGGCTGTACATGTGAGCTTGAGCTTGAAAAACGTCCAGCCCAACACTTTAAGCTAGTTTTTGCATGCCATGTGAAGAAATCTATGGAAAAAATGTAATAGCAAAAATAAAGTCATTATGTTATGCCGATAAGTGGCTGGATCAACTTGTAATTCAAGTCTGTCTCCTAACCCACGATACCACAGCATTTATAAGCATGGCCATGGAAGCACTGGCTACAAGTGTTGAGGTAGGTCCCCAACGCATTTCAACTACAGTAGAGACCTGTCATTTCTAGGGTATAGTAGACATTTTCTTTGTTTCAGTAAACATTTTTCAATGCCTACTGCATATCAGACTTGAGGGTAAAATAGAAAATGGAGAAAGCCACAGTCCACTGATTTTAAGAAATTGTCACTGAGGAATATAACGTAAGAAGCTTGTTGGTTGTAAAGGGTTTTTGGCAAATATTTTAATAGCATTCTTGGAAATGTATCAGGGACTAGACAAGGCTGCCTACTCTCTCCACATCTATTCAATATAGTACTTAAAGTTCTAGCCAGCGCAATTAGAAAACAAAAGAAGGTCAAAGGAATACAAATTAAAAAGGAAAAATCAAAATATCACTATTTGCAGGTAATATGATAATATAATTAAGTTACCCCAGAATTTCACCAGAGAACTCCTACACCTGAAAAAAACTTCAGCAAAATGGATAGATATAAAATTAACTCAAATAAATCAGTAGCCTTCCTCTACTCAAAGGATAAAAAGGCTGAGAAAGAAATTAGGGAAATGACACCCTTCACAATTTTCACAAATAATACAAAATATCTTGGTGTGGCTCTAACCAAGAAAGTGAAAGATCTGTATGACAAGAACTTCAAGTCTCTGAAGAAAGAAATCTAAGAAGATATCAGAAGATGGAAAGATATCCCATGCATATGGATTGGCAGGATTAATAAACTAAAAAATGATCATCTTTCCAAAAGCAATCTACAGATTCAATGAAATGCTCATTAAAATTTCAATTCAATTCTTCATAGACTTAGAAAAAGCAATTTGTAAATTCATTTGGAATAACCAAAAACCCAGGATAGCAAAAATTATTCTCAACAATAAAAGAACTTCTGGGGATCACCATCCCTAACCTCAAGCTATATTACAGAGCAATTGTGATAAAAACTGTATGGTATTGGTACAAAGACAGGCAGGTAGATCAATGGAATAGAATTGAAGAACCAGAAATGGACCCATATACCTATGGTCACTTGATCATTGGACAAAGGAGCTAAAACCATCCAACACAAAAAAGCATTTTCAACAAATGGTGCTGGTTCAACTGTCAGTTACCATGTAGAAGAATGCAAATTAATCCAGTCTTGTACAAAGCTCAAGATCAAGGACCACAACTGAAAAGGACCTCAACATAAAACCAGATACACTGAGTCTAATAGAAAAGTGTGGGAAAGCCTCAAATACATAGGCACAGGGGAAAATTTTCCTGAACTGAACATCAATGGCTTATGCTCTAAGATCAAGAATCGACAAATGGGACCTCATAAAATTGCAAAGCTCCTGTAAGGCAAAGGACACTATCAATAGGACAAAATGACAACCAACAGATTGGGCAAAGATTTTTTTTTTAACAATCCCTACATTCAATAGAAGGCTGATATCTAATATATGCAAAGAACTCAAGAAGTTAGATTCCAGAGCTCCAAATAACCCTATTAAAAAAAATGGAGTATAGAACTAAGCAAAGAATTCTCAACTGAGGAGTCTCAAATGTCCCAGAAGCACCTAAAGAGATGTTCAACATCCTTAGTCATCAGGGAAATGCAAATCAAAACACCCCAGAAATTCCACCTCGCACCAGTCAGAATGACTAAGATAAAAAACTCAAGGGATAAAAGAAGCTGGCGAGAGTGTAGAGTAAGATGTGGAAACACTCCTCCATTGTTGATGGGGTTGCAAGCTGGTACAACCACTCTGGAAATCAGTCTGGAGTTTCCTCAGGAAATTGGACATTGTACTACCTGAGGACCCAACTACACCACTCCTGGGCATATACCCAAAAGTTGCTCCAATATGTACCAAAGACACATGCTCCATTATATTCATAGAAGCCTTAGTTCTAATAGCCAGTAGCTAGAAACAAACCAGATGTCCCTCAACAGAGGAATGGATAAAGAAAATATTGTACATTTGCACAATGGAGGACTACTCAGCTATTAAAAACAATGACTGCATAAAATTGCAAGCAAGTGGATGAAACTAGAAAACATCATCTTGAGTGAGGTAACCCAGTCCCAAAAGAACACACATGGTATGTACTCACTGATAAATGAATATTAGATCTAAAGCTTGGAATACCCATGATACAACTCACAGACTATATGAAGTTCAAGAATAAGGAAGACACCAAAATATGGATGCTTCAGTCCTTAGAAGGGGGAACACATTACAGGAGATAGAGGGTGGGAGGGACTTGGGAGGCAAAGAATATGGGAGAGGGAAAGGGGAGCAAGACCAGGTATGGGAGGAGATGGGATGATACACAGAGGGGCAGGAAATTGAGCAGAGGTGTGTATCAATGGGGAATGTAGAACCAGGCACAACTACCAGAAAGTCCCAGATGCCAGGAAAGCAAAAGGCTCCCAGGACCCGAGAGGGATAATATTGGCTGAAATGTCCAACAAAGGGGAGAAAGTACCTGTAGAAACCATATCCAGAGGTTAGGCAAGGCCCTCAGTTGGAGGATGAGGTTACCCACTCATCTCCAAATTTTAACCCAAAAGGCTCCTGTCTAAAAGAAATATGGGGACAAAGTGTGGAGCCGAGACTGAAGAAAAGGACATTCAGAGACTGCTCTACCTGTGGATCCATCCCAGTGTCCAAGCCCAGACACTATTGTGGATGCCAAGAAGTGCTTGCTGACAGGAGCCTGATACAGCTGTCTCTTGAGAGGCTCTTCCAGAGCCTGACAAATACAGATGTGGACGCTGGCCTCTAACCATTGGACTGAGCATGGGAATCCCAATAGAGGAGTTAGGGAAAGGACTGAAGTAGCTGAAGGGGTTTGCAATCATGCAGGAAGAACAACAGTATCAACCAACCAGATACCCCAGAGCTCCCAGGGACTAAACCACCAACCAAAGAGTACACATGGAGTAATCTATGGCTCCAGTCGTATATGTAGCAGAGAATGACCTTGTTGAGCATCAATGGGAAGAAAGGCCCTTGGTCCTGTGAAGGCTTGATGACCAAGTATAGGGGAATGCCAGGGCAGTGTGGTGGGAGTGAGTGGGTGGGTGGGGAGCACCCTCATAGAAGCAGCGGAAGGGGAATGTGATAGGGGGTTTGAGGAAGGGAAACAGGGCAAGGGGATAACATTTGAAATGTAAATAAATAAAATATTTAATAAAAAATAGAAATGTAAAGGTTTTATGATCATAACAGCGGTTCTCTTTCAAATTGGCATATTGATGACAGAACCTCTGAAAGCATGGAATGTGATCTTCTCAGGAAATAAGGGCTTTACACATTGTCAAGGTAAAGCGAGGCTACTAAAGTTGGCCCGAATCTAACATGATTGAACTCATTGAGAAAAGGATGCAAATACAGGAGGCCATAAAAGAACCTGAATGAATGAAACCACATCCATGGAGGTTAATAATAAATTCCTAGGACCTGGAAGGGGAAGAATGGATGGATTCCCCCTCACAGCTCTCAAAATACAATAACCGTTTCGAAAGGACTTCAGAGAATTTGCTAACCTTGATTCCAACTTCTAGCTCCTAAAACTGGGAGATCACGTTCTGCTGTTTTAGCTGTTCCCCTTGTGGTACTTTGGTGCAGCCTTTGTACTGAATTAACACATGACTTTGGACCACAGAGGAAAGAATATCACAAGGAAGCAGCAGGAAACATTCTGATGCTTTATGTTTTTCCTGTAAGTGGCAAAGTGGCATTTTCAGAACTCTGCTTTTGCTGAATTAATCTCATCTTATGGGGAATAGATTGATAAAGGAAAGATACAGTCACCAGGACACACCAGGCAGTGGAACGAAAGAACAGATAGTTGTGAAGAAATGACAAAACTCAATGGTCTTGGGAGATAATGGTGATCCTTGTTTTTGAAGGAGGAAATAAACTCTAGTTCCTTTGCCTGAAGACTCAGTGTCAAGAAACGGGATGGAACAAGCAGGGAAGGGAAAAAACTCTTCACACATTTCTCTCTGGATTTTCACATGCTCAGGTGGGAAGATTGAAAGAAACAAACTGAACACAGAGAATCAGTGGCTTAGGATTTCAGATCAGCAGCGAACGGTGTAGCAATTCAGACAGCTTCCTCTAGGCTTCAGAATTTCAGTATTCTTAGAGAAAGCAAACTGGGACGTATCGATAGTTCCTTTCCTTCTAACTGTGATAAACAGTGTCTTTAGGGAATGTGGTAATACACTTTCATTTTACAACGTTTGATATTTCTTCCACTTCTTGGTGCTTGATGCTGTTTCAATAAAATCAAACCCTGGAGAATTTACCTGCCCAGTGTTGTTCTAACCATCTCCCGTGCTCCTGGAATTGGTATAGGGTCCACAGGCACAGATGATGAAAGTCTAAATGGATGGGTTGCAACCATAGCTGTATGAAGGAAGTGGAACAGGAGTTACAGATAGAAAGGGAAAGCAAAAGGAGAAAATGTTGGAACATTGTGTGACATTTCAGAAAAAGAGAAAGCAGCTTAGTAGAACATAGGAAAAGTCAGCTCAGATGGGCTGGTGGAGGGGGAGAGGCTGAGGGCAGATGCAGCAAGCAGCAAGCAGGTGACAAACAGGTGCACGACGAGGCATACAATCATCTCTCCGTTATGGAAAATTCACACGCAGCCTTTGCTTCTGGCTCTGCTACCAAGGGAGACCGGCCTCCCTGAACAAGGCTATCCGTGCGCATGGCTGCAATTCAGGCCCTGCCGAAAGCTTAGCAGCCACAGATGAGGAAGAGGTGACCAGGCTTAAGGACTGTTTTTTTTTTTTTTTTTTTTTTTTTTTTTTTTTTCTCACAAGACTGAACAAATCATTTGCCACAGCAGCAAAAGGAGGCAAGGGTTTAGCACACTGTGTCCTGCTGGCCCAATATAACTGACTTCTGTTTTTAGAAGTAAGTCTTCTTTGGAACGCCGCCATGCCCATTTGTATACAGATGTCTTCAGCTGTGTTCGCACCACAATGACAAAGTTAAGTTATTTTGACAGAGAACATATGGCCCCCAAGCTGGAAATATTTACTATTTGGCCTTTTACAGAAAAAAAAAAAAGATGTTTGGCCTCTGCTCTAGATACTTTCTAACATAAGCTCTAGAAAATTCTCAGGTCTTGAAATCAGATAAATACATTTTTTTTCATTGCTTTTTCTGTAGCCTTGTGCTTGAGATAGGTCACTCTTCCTTTATCCTACAGTTATCTTTAAATAAGGTAACCAACATTTTCCTTCAAGCAAACACTGTAATCAAGCACCACAGCTCTCACTTTTAACAGTCCACGCTGTTGTGTTGTTTCTGCCCTGCGGCTGCCCAGAGACCACTACGGTGTCTGTCAATTGTGCTCCTGCTTCACTAGATACATTTGTGGCCTTACAGGCTTCCTACAGCACAAAGACTCACTAATGACCCCAGCCACACAGAATGTGCCAGGTGTTGCAGGTTAATGTGAGTGGGGACCAGTAGTGGTGCTTTGGTTCTCAGTTCGGTTGTTCTTTGGTCTTGGCTAAGAGAGCTCCCCGTCTGCTAAACTCAGGAACACTTGTACCGGGGCTGCTATCACCTTATGTAAAAATGCTTTTGACATCCCTTTTGCCCACTCAGTAGAACATGTGCTGTGGGGTAAAGGTTAGTCACTGCCGGTTCCCTCTTCATTTGGGATTTTGGGTGCCTTTCTACCTCAGAGGCTTCTCAACTCTTAATTCTCGGAGTCCTCCTTATTTTCTCAGCCATTGCAAGAAAGTTTTACATTTTAACAAATGACAGAACTTAGATTAAAGTAGAAACTTCTTTCCATGGCCTCATAATCACCCACCCCACCCTCACCCCCCACTTCTCTCTCTTGCTCATTCTCATTCTCTTCCCTGCTCCCAAATTTTGAGGGTTCTCTTTTATCAGTCTTTTTCACAAGTCTCACACATAACATTCACCAAATAGCCCAGACAAGCCTTTAACTTGGGGTAATTCCCTGTCTTAGCCTCCTCAGCGTTGAGACTACAGACCTGAATCACAATGCCTACCTCTGGGATTCCAGGTTCCATTTAGAGGTAGTTTAGATACTTTGCAGTTATTGGTGATTTTTACATATACAAAGGCTATATGCTGGTTATTGAGCAAGCATTTTATCTGACCTTCAAAAATGATTAGGAACTCACCATTACTCAGCATCCTTACTACATGATTTCAAAAAGCAGGGAAGGATGCTCTACTAGTCCTCAGAAGTTCTGTAGTTTGGCCTCTAAAATTAAGTCAATACATTTCTGTTGTTCAAAACTACCTCGGTTGTGGTATTAGATGATGGTATCCTCAGGAAGCCAATAAAGGCTCCATAAATGGAGAAGTTCTAACAAAAAGAAGTATGATTCAATACATAGAAAATTTAGAATGGAATACAAATCCAGATGCAGGCAAGGGACTTTAAGCAATTTACTAACCAAGCATGGTGTTGGATACTCACAGTTCCAGCTATTTTGGAGGCTAAAGGACAGTTAACTATAACTACTCTATTGTTACAGGAGCTTTGTAGTCTTTTGTAGTCCCTCTTGTCTACTTTTACTTTAGCTCAATATAGTTCTTGTGTTCTAAACACTAAGCCTATGTAAATGCAGTTAAGCCATCACTGAAATCCAGATTAGAAGACACAGTGAGACTCTGACTAAAATAAAATGAATTTAAACACAGCTATTAAATCATATATCTGATAACATCCAATTTTAATGGGAGGTTTGTAAGAAAGAAAGATTATAACACAGAGAAAGGTGAGTATACATATCTCATTATTAACAAAGTTTGTATTTGGGAATTTGGTACTGATGACCTGGTATAAGGTAATTTATAGGTAACTATAATAACATGAAATAAGAATTGGATTTCTTCAAAACAACCCTGAGGTTTCACCTCACACCAGTGAGAATGGCGAAGATCAAAAACTCAGGTGACAGCAAATGCTGGCGAGGATGTGGAGAAAGAGGAACACTCCTCCATTGTTAGTGGGATTGCAGACTGGTACAACCATTCTGGAAATCAGTCTGGAGGTTCCTCAGAAAATTGCACATTGAACTACCTGAGGACCCAGCTATACCTCTCTTGGGCATATACCCAAAGGATGCCCCAACATACAACAAAGACACATGCTTCACTATGTTCATAGCAGCCTTATTTATAATAGCCAGAAGCTGGAAAGATCCCAGATGCCCTTCAACAGAGGAATGGATACAGAAAATGTGGTACATCTACACAATGGAATACTACTCAGCTATCAAAAACAATAACTTTATGAAATTCATAGGCAAACGGAGGGAACTGGAAAATATCATCCTGAGTGAGGTAACACAATCACAGAAAAACACACATGGTATGCACTCATTGGTAAGTGGATATTAGCCCAAATGCTTGAATTACCCTAGATGCACAGAACACATGAAACTCAAGAAGGATGACCAAAATGCGAATGCTTCATTCCTTCTTTAAAAGGGGAACAAGAATACCCTTGGGAGGGAAGAGAGAGGCAAAGATTAAAACAGAGACTGAAGGGACACCCATTCAGAGCCTGCCCCACATGTGGCCCATACATATACAGCCACCAAACTAGATAAGATGGATGAAGCAAAGAAGTGCAGGCTGATAGGAACTGGATGTAGATCTCTCCTGAGAGACACAGCCAGAATATAGCAAATGCATAGGCGAATGCCAGCAGCAAACCACTGAACTGAGAACGGGACCCCCGTTGAAGGAATCTTAAAAAGGACTGAAAGAGCTTGAAGAGCCTTGAGACCCCATATGAAAAACAATGCCAACCAACCAGAGCTTCCAGGGACCAAGCCACTACCCAAAGACTATACATGGACTGACCCTGGGCACCAACCTCATAGGTAGCAATGAATAGCCTAGTAAATGCACCAGTGGAAGGGGAAGTCTTTGGTCCTGCCAACAGTGAGCGTGATTGTTGGGGGAAGGACAGTAATGTGGGAAGGATGGAGAGGGGAACACCCATATAGAAGGGAAGTGGGAAGGGTTAGGCGGATGTTGGCCCGGAAACCGGGAATGGGAAAAACAATCGAAAGGAAAAAAAAGAAATACCCAAGTTAATAAAGATATATATATATAAAAGAATTGGATTTCTTTTGGACAGATTCTATCATATAGCCCAGTCTAGCCTTGAAGTCACTATGAAGCCGAGGATGGCTTTGAGCTCATGTTTGTTCCTGCCTCCTTGTTTCAGATACTGGGATTTCAGGTAAACATCATCACATCTACCATGACTAGATTTACAGTCTCAAAGTTAAAATGATAGGCATGTGACACACTACAGGAGTGGTTTACAAAAGGTTGAAAATAAAGCTCAAGCAATAGTTTAGGCCATCAAGTCATAAATTGCTAGATGTAAAGTAGCAAAAATTGCTTTCTATTGAGATAACCTACAATCACTATGTCTGTCAGTTGAACTCTCTCTTTTGCCAATGTTGGAATGAGACATCACAATCACTTGCTCTTCGGTTGCTTAAGCCAATTATTACTGGCTTCCAGATATTTCAAATATAAGAACAGGCACATTCTTAGAGGGAAGTGCTTTTGAAGAACCAGAGAAATACCAGTATCCTCAAAGTCTTGCTACTGTCATTATATTTAATGAGAAGATCATAGATCTACTTAAGGTAATTAGAAGTGTGCGTCTAAGGGTTGTGCATAGACACAGGTGTGAGAATGTATGGGCAGTGCTTAAAGGGGGACACTTTCTTCCTTGTCTTGGCCTTTGGATCAGCTTGGATTTCTTGTCCTCTAATCTTGCCCTTCCAACAAACCTTATTTTTCCTTTAAACAGAGTTTAAAACTCACTTTTTTTAACAAAGAATATTCAAACTGCCTATTTTTGATGCAGAGCTGGAAAAAATCTCACTCTTGATCCAACAAAATATTTTTTAATGCTGCTTCTTACAAAATATGGAATTCTGTGTCATAGCCTAAAGAGTGTGAGTGCCTGGAATAAGATTGCTACTTAAATATCAAGGATCTAACACAGTATCTGACTCCTGAAGCCAAATATTCCATAGACTTAGTGTCTAGAACTCTAGAACCATGGTGGGCTAAAGTAAAATTATCCACGTGGGGCTACATAAGACTCTAAACTTTCTACGCTGTGAATGGAGTCAGAAGCAAGACAGCCCATGAGGAAGAGGAAACAGCTCTTCTGAGTGGGGGGAATGGTGTCTTAGAGTAAGCATAATTCACATTTCCATGATGGGAAGGTTTACTGAACATACTTTAAAATAATACCCACTTGGGTTTCCTTTTGGAAAAAATGCCTATACACTGCATTTGCCCCTTTCTGAATGACAGCTTTAATTCCTTGGAATTTAATTTCTGAAATTCTTTGTAAATTTTGGGTTACTCTATAGACTTAAGCATAGTTGGTAATGATTTTCAGAAGTTTGTCTGTTTGCTTAATAATTAATTCTTTTCATGTATAGTCAGAATAACTTTTATCAACAAATCTGACAACGAATACTTGGAGAGAAAAGAACATTTAGTTACTGTTGGTGGGAGTTCAAATTAATACAGCTATTGTAGAAATCAGCGCATGAAGATTTTTCAAAAAATTAAAAACAGAACCATCATATGACCTAGTTATTTCACACCTGGTTATATGCCAGATAATTACATATCCTACCATAGAAATATTTGTAAAATCCATGTTTACTATTGCTTTATTCACTCTAAGAAATAACCACAATCCACTTAGTTGTCCATCAACAGACCGTTAGCAACCCCTTGGGTAGCTCATAATTGCCCGTAATTACAGCTCTAAGAACCAATGCCCTATTCTTGACTTTGTGCATGTACCACATGCCCAGACATGGACATGTACATATGTACATATGTACACATGTATGTATGCATGGATATGTATATGAGAAAACACATACACTATGACTACACATTTAATAATTTTTAAATTAAAAAAATCAAAGTATTATACCAGTTACCTATGTCTCTCTTGTATCAAGAGGTATAGTGGAGACTTTATAGAAAATATTAGCACACTCATGCTCATTCATAACAAGAGTCACTGCAGCCAATATAAAGTAATATCAAAAGTGTATTCAGACAGTGAATGAGTAGAAAAAAATAGGTGCCAAATGTACGCAGTAGAATATTGCTCAACTGTGAGGAAAATAAAATCTTGAGATAATGATGGTTGCTGAGGACGTGGTGCTCGGTGAAACAAAGTCATCACAGAAGAGCAAATACCACATAATTGCATTTACGTGAGGTATCTACAGTAGTCACGCATTAAGTAAAAGAGTATGTGGTGGTTGCCAGGAGTTGGAGGATGAGGAAATGAAGAGTTGCCCATCAACAGATAAGGCACGGCGGTATCTAAGAGAGTAAGCTTTCAAGGTTGGCTGTACAAGCCTTGTATCTACAAAAATAAAGATACATTGTACATGTAAAAATCTGTTGGCTGAGTAGAATTTTTATTAATATTTCTGACTCCATTAAAGCAATACGATAAAGAGTGAGTAAAAAGACAAAAATGAGGAAAGTATTAGAGAAATGTGAAAAACATGTATCAGTATTATCTCGATGTGATCAAGGGTCCTGCAAGCTGGTCTTTCTCCTATACGTGTTTAAAGAAGGTCTTGTTAAGAAATGAAACCAATGTCAAGTTAACAGGACTTAAATATGAGTTCACTGAGGTGGATACGAAAAACACCAGGAAGCCGTCCATCCATTCAATCCTCTGAGTCCAGAAGGACATTGTGAATTCTGTTGGTTCCTGACATGGACTAAGAGTTCCTTTTTGTGGCTTTTCTTGGCACCATTGCAATCAAACACGGGCCACCATGCACTATGAAGAAGACAATGGCCTTATTTCCTGGTCATTTCCCTGCCTCAAGTGTCTCCTTTTCTTTTGTTTTACACACTGCTTTCCTCTGCCATTCCTCTGTGTTTCACTTTCCCACAGATGGAAACATATTTTCCTCAATCAAGAATGTAATTTTAAAAAGCTTTTTGTTTTGTATGTATGCATCTGTACGTGTGTGTAGATGCATAAGAGTGAGAAAGTGTATAGAGGTCAGTGGACAACCTGCTTGCTGTGGAAGTTAGTCCTCTCCTCCTCCATGTTTGCTCTAAGACTGAACCTATGTTAGTGGGCGTGGCTACAGGCATCTATACCTGGTGAGCTTCTCCTCATTGCTTAACTTACAGTGTAATGAATCCTTCAAACTCATTGGACAAACCATCTACTCCCTCTTTAATCCTCCCTAGAACTCTTTGCATTGCACTTTATCCATTTGTATAGATATAATTCACTAGACATTCCATGAAATCTCATGGGAGTTTTTTTTTATTTTGAATGAATATTTTGGGTGCTTACCACCATCTGCTAACAAAAAGAGCCCACACTGAGAATGTCTGTTTTTTCTTCTAATTTTTTCACTTTAATATTTTTAGGAGCTGCCTGGAAGATTCTTGCAACTACAGTTCCATCAAGGTCACTTCCTTTGCCAGAGTCCTGGTGTCAGTCTCCACTGAGCTCTATCTACCGATCTGGGACATAATAGTTTTTCTTAGCTAAGGGGCAGGTACAAATTTACTATGTCACTATCAGTCTCATGTTCTTGAGCTCAAGAGAGTCACATACAAGGACTGTGGTCTTCTTATGTGTTTTGTAATCTTGTTAGAATGGATTATCTGCTAGTAATCCAACGTCCTCCTTTACCCCTTTATGACCAGGAAAAGTTTACAATTACACATATATTTTAACTGTTTCTGTGCAAAGCCCCAAACCAGAGTTCATCAAGCTGAAATACTTGTGTGAGAATTTTTTTAAAAATTTGTAAATATTTATTTATTTTGTACTTCACATAAGGCACCAGTTCTAGATATATCCTAATCTATACTATTAATGATTTATAAAAACTTTGACTCACTATTAAATATTATAAATGACTACAAAAGCACTTGGATCTGCAGAATATGTTTTTTTCTTCTCTCATACAATATATCCGAACACCAATTTTCCCATTCTCCTACTCTTCCCAGTTCCCTTCCCCACCTCTTCTATCCCACAGATTCACTCGCCCTCCACTTCCCTTTCAGAAAAGAGAGGTATTTAGGGATTTCAACTGGGCACAGCATAACAAGTTGCAGTAAGACTAATCACAAACCGTCACATCAAGGCTAGACAAAGCAACGCAGTAGGATGAAAAGGTTCACAGAAGGCAAAAGAGTCATAGATACACTCATTCTTACTGTTAGACTTCACACAGGAATACCAAGCTATGTATTCATAATGTATAGCAGATGACCCGGTTCAGACCCATGCAGGCTCTGTGATTGCCGCATCGGTCTTTGTAAGCCCAATTACTAAATTGATTCTATCAGCAGTACTCTCCTGCGGTTCTCAACCCCTCTGGCTGCTATAGTCCTTGCTCCCCTTCTTCTGCGAGATTCTACCTATGGGTCACTGCATCTGCTCCCATAAATTGCTGGATGAAGCCTCTTTGATGACGATTGGGCTAGGCACCAATCTAAGAGTATAGCAGAGGAGCATTAGAAACCATTTTATTGCTTCGTTGTTGTTTATTTTGGCCAGTTGTGTTTGGTTCTATCCTAAGTTTCTGTGGTATTCAGTCTCCTTTTCCAGGCCATTTAGGCAGTGTAGGGGATGGGCTCCTTCTTTGGGCATGGGCTCCCTCTTTTGGCATGGGCCTTAAGTTAGACCAGGCACTACTGATTGGCCCCTCCCACAAGTTTTGGATATTACCCCAACACATACTGTTGGCAGGGCATACTGTATTTGAAGATTTTGAGGGCGAATTGGTGTCTCACTCCTCCCACCCCATGCCCACAGCTGCAGATTCCCATTCATTCTCCTGACCCTCTGGGCCTCTCTCCTGTCTCTCCCCACACCTGATTCTGCACCCCACCCCCACCATGGGTAGCATGGACAGTCTTTTGGATATATGCCCAGGAGGGGTATGGCTGGGTCTTGAGATAGACTGATTTTCATTTTTCTCAGGAACCTCCATTGTGATTTCCACAGTGGCTCTACAAGTTTGAACTCCCACCAGCAATGGAGTAGCATTCCCCTTGCTCCACTTTCTTACCAGCAAGAGTTGTCACTTGTGTTATTGATCTTAGCCATTTTGACAGGTATAAGATAAAATCAGAAAATAATTTTGATTTGTATTTCCCTGATGGCTAAGGATATTGAACATTTTAAAATTGTTTCTTAACCATTTAAGTTTCCTCTGTTGAAATTTTTCTATTTAGATCTGCACTCCATTTTTTTTTAAATTGGAAGGTTTAATTTGCTGATGTCTAGTTTTTCAAGTTCTTTATATATTTTGGAGCTTAGTCCTTGGTCAGATGGAAAGTTGTTGAAAACCTTTTCCCATTCTGTAGGTTGTCATTTTGTTCTATTGACAATATCATTTGTCTTTCAGAAGTTTTTATGTTTTATGATGCCTCATTTATTAATTATTGTTCTTAGTGCCCGTTCTAACAGTGTCTTGTTCAGGAACTTTTCTCCTGTGCCAATGCATTCAAGGCTGTTCCCAATTTTTTTCTATCAGGTTCAGTGTATATGGTTGTACATCAGGTCATTAATCCACTTGGCCTTGAGTTTTGTATAGGATGGATATATATATATATATATATATATATATATATATATATATATATATATATATATATATTCTTCTACTTGCAGATTTCCGGTTAAACCAGCACCATTTGTTGGTGATGGTTTTTTTTTCCCCACTGTTTATTTCTGGCTTCTTTATAAAAAAAAAAGGCTATAGGATGGAAATTTATGCCTGTGTAGTCGATTCATTTCCATTAATCAGCAGTCATGTTTTTGTGCTATGATGTTTTTTTAATCACTGTAGCTCTGTAGCACAACTTGAAATCAGGGAGGGTCAAACCTCCAAAAATTCTTTTATTGCTTATGATGGCTTTAGCTCTTCTGGGTATTTATTTTTCTATATGAAATTGAGAATTGTCTTTAGACAGTCTATAAGGAATTATATTGGAATTCTGATGGAGATTGCATTGAATCTGTAGATTGCTTTTGGTAAGGAAGCCATTTTTACTATGTTAACTCTATCAATCCAAGGTCGTGAGAGATCTTTCTATCTTCTGATATCTTCTTCAATTTTTTCTCTTCAAAGACTTGAGGTTTTTTCACCCAGCTCTTCCACTTACTTGGTTATAGTTACACAAAGAGATTGTATATTTTTTGTGGCTATTATGAAGGGTGCTGCTTTCTTGATTTCTTTCTCAATCATTTGGTCAATTGTATATAGGAGGGCTACAGTTTTCTGAGTTAATCTTGTATCCAGCCACTTCACTGAAGTTGTTTATCAGCTGTAGGAGTTCCCTGGTAGAATTTTCATGGTCACTTATGTATCCTATCACCAACAAATAATGATACTTTGAATTCTTCCTTTTGTATTCACTTGATCTACTTCAGTTGTCTTATTCCTCTAACTAGACTTCAAATATTATATTGAATAGGTATGGAGAGAGCAGATAGCCTTGTCTTGTTCTCTATTTTATTGGAATTGCTTTGAGTTTATTTCCATTTAATTTGATGTTGGCTGTTGGCTTCCTGTAAATTGCCTTCATTATATTTAAGTATGTGCCTTGTATCCCTAATATCTCCGAGACTTTTATAATGAAGCAGGGTGTTGGGTTTTGACAAAGGCTTTTCCAGTATCTAATGAAATGGCCATGCGTTTTTGCTTCTATGGTGGATTACACTGACGGATATTTCATTTGTTGAACCATACATGCCTCTCATGGATATAAACTACTTGATCATGGTGGATATCTTTTTGATGTGTTCTTGAATTTAGTTTTTAAGTATCTTTTTGAGTATTTTGCATTGGCATTCATAACTTCATAAGTGGAATTGGTCTGTCATTCTCTTTGTTAAACCTCTGTATGATTTGGGTATCAGGGTTATTGTGACCTCATAAAATGAATTTGGCAATATTCCTTCTGTTTCTATTTTGTGGGCTAGTTTGAAGAACGTTGACATTAACTCTTTGAAAGTTACATTAACTCTTTGAAGGTTTGGTAGAATTTTGTACTAAAACTAGCCATGGGTTTTCTTTGCGGGGGGTGGGGGACTTTTAATGACTGTTGCTATTTCCTTAGGACATATGCTTATAAGTCTATTTAAACATTTTATCCAATCATGATTAAACTTTTGTCAGATGTATCTATCAAAAACCTGGTCCATTTCTTTTTGATTTTCCGATTCTGTGGCATACAGTTTCTTGAAGTACGATCTAATGTTTCACTGGATTTCCTTGGTATCTGCTCTTATGTTCTTTTCATTTCTGATTTTGTTAATTTGGATATTCTCTCTTTGCCTTTAAGTTAACTTTGATAAGGGTTTGTCTATCTTTTTGATTTTTTCAAAGTACCAACTCTTTGTTTCATTGATTCTTTGTGTTGTTTGCTTTATTTCTATTTTATTGATTTTAGCCATGAGTTTGATCATTTTCTGCTGTGTACTCCTCCTGAGTGTGCTTATTTTTTGTTCTAGAACTTTCAGGTATGACATTAATTTGTTAGTTTGTTATTTCTCCAATTTTTTATATAGGCATTTAGTGCTATGAATTTTCCTCTTGGCAATATTTTTACCTTGCCCCGTAAGATTGGGTATGTTGTGTACAAATTTTTAGTACATTCTATAAGGTGTTTAATTCTTTCATCCATTTCTGTTCTGATGCAATTATTATTCAGGTGAGAGTTGTTCAGTTTTCATGAGTTTGTAGGCTTTCTGTTGTATCTTTTGTTGATGAAATCTAGCTTTATTTTGTGGTCTGATAAGATGTAGGGAAATATTTTGGTTTTCTTGTATTTGCTGAGAATAACTTTGTGACTTAGTAAATGGTCGTTTTTGAAGAAAGTTCTATAAGGCTCTGAGAAGAATGTATATTCTTTTGTGTTTGGATAAAATATTGTGTAGATATTTGTTAGGTACTTTGGGTTTGTAATATCTGTTAGCTCTAGCATTTCTTTGTTTAGTTTTTGTTTGGGTGGCCCGTATATTGGTCAGAGTGAAGTATTGCAGTCTCCTATTTTCAATGTGAGAGGGTCAACATGTGTTTTAAGATTTGGCAATGTTTCTTTAACAAACATGGGTGCTCTTGTGTTTGGGGAATATATTTGAGAATTGAAACATTGCCTTGTCGAATTTTTTTCTTTGAGCGTGATGTGTCCTTCCCTGTCTTTTTTTGTTATGTATTTTATTTGATATTGGAATGGCTACATCAGCTTGCTTCTTATGTTCATTGGCTTGGAAACTTTTTTTCCAACCATTTATGCTATAGTAGTGTCTGTCTTTGTATACAGCAGAATATGAACACTATGTTTACATCCATTTGTTAGTTTGTGTCTTTCTATTGGGCAGTTGAAATTACTGATATTGAGATATGCCAATGACCAGTAATTATTAATACCTGTTATTTTGTTGTTGTTGGTTTTGGTGGTGGTTGTTTGTTTGTGTGTGTGTGTGTGTGTGTGTGTGTGTGTGTGTGTGTGTGTGTTGTTTTGGTTTGCTATTGTGGGCTCATTTAGTTCCTGTGTTTTCATGTGTGTAGTTAAATTCCTTCAGTTGGAGTTCTCCTTTTAATACCCTCATATAAGGTTGGATTTGTAGACAGATATTGTTTAATGTGACTTTATCATGGAATTTTATTATTTCCAATGATTGTGATTCAAATATGGGCTGGGTATAGTAGTCTGTACTGGCATCTGTTATCCCTTAGAGTTGTAGCACATCTACCCAAGTCCTTCTTGGACTTCTAGTCTCCACTAAGAAGTTGGATTAACTCCAATAGGCATTTTTTTTTATATGTTATCTTGTGTTTTTTTTCTTGCCATTTTCACATTTTCTTTGTTACCTATGTTTAGTGTTCCAGTTATTATGTGGCAGGGGGATTTTCTTTTCTGGTTTAATCTCTTTGGAATTTCATATGCTTCCATATGCCTTTATAGGATCTCTTTATTTTTTAAGTCACAAACTATGGCCTCTATTTAATTCATATTCCTATTTTCACAAAACTCATTTCACTCAAATCATCAATGTGTGAATGTTGATGTCTATCCCATCAAACAGCAATATTTAGCTTTTGTAGAAGATTGGAGAGAACATCACCTGTTCCCATGTCTTTGTTTTTTTTTTTTTTTCATTTTTATTGGATATTTTCTTTATTTACATTTCAAATGTTATCTGCTTTCCTGAATTCCCCTCCAGAGACTCCCTATACCATTTCCCGTACCCTTGCTCCTATGAGGGTGCTCCCCCATCCACCCACCCACTACCTCCTGCCTCCCAGCCCTGGCATTCCCCTACACTGGGGCATCAAGCCTTCACTGGACCAAGGGCCTCTCCTCCTATCGATGCCTGACAAGTCCATCCTCTGCCACATATATGGCTGGAGCCATGGGTCACTCCACATGTACACTTTGGTTGGTGCTTTAGTCTCTGGGAGTTCATCTGGTTGGATGATATTGTTGTACTTCCTAAGGGGTTGCAAACCCTTTCAGCTACTTCAGTCCTTTTTCTAACTCTTACATAAATGACTCCATTCTCAGTCTAATGACTGTGAACATCTGCCTTTGTATTTGTCAGACTCTAGAGGATTCTCTCAGGAGACAGCTATATCAGGCTACTATAAGCATGCACTTCTTGGCATCCAAAATAGTATCTTGATTTGGTTATTGTATGTGGTTGGAACCTCAGGTATGGTAGAATCTGAATTGCTTTTTCTTCAGTCTCTGCTCTATACTTTGTTTCCATATATCTATCTACCTGTCAGTATTTGGTTGTCACCTCTAAGAAGGAATGAAGCATCCACACTTTGGTCTTTATTCTTCTTGAGCTTCATGTGGTCTGTGGATTGTATATTGGTAATCTGAGCTTTTGGGCTAATATCTACTTATCAGTGAGTACATATCATGTATGTTTTTTGTGACTGAGTTACCACACTCAGGATGATATTTTCTAGTTATGTCTATTTTCCTAAGAATTTCATGAACCAATCGTTTTTAATAGCTAATGAGTACTCACTCCATTGTGTAAATGAACCATATTTTCTGTATACCTTCCACTGCTGAAGGACATCTGGGTTATTTTCAGCTTCTGGCTATTATAAATAAGGCTGTTATGATCATAGTTGAGCCTGTGTTCTTGTTATATGTGGGAGCATCTTTTGGGTATATGCCCAGGAGTGGTATAGCTGGTTCCTCAGGTAGTACTATGTCCAATTTTCTGAGGAAATGCCAGACTGATTTCCAGAGTGGTTGTACCAGTTTGCAATCCCAACAACAATGGAGGAGTGTTCCTCTTTCTCCACATCCTTGCCAGCATCTGCTGTCACCAGAGTTTTTGATCTTAACCATTCTGACTGGTGTGAGATGGAATCTCAGAGTTGTTTTGATTTGCATTCAAATCAACTAATGATGACTAAGGATGTTGAACACTTCTGTAGATGCTTCTCAGACATTAGGTATTCCTCAATTGAGAATTCTTTGTTTAGCTCTGTACATTTTTTTAAAAATAGGATTATTTGATTCTTTGGAGTCTAATTTCTTGAGTCATTGTATATATTTGATACTAACCCTCTATTGGATGTAGCATTGGTAAGGTTCTTTACCAAATCTGGTGGTTGCCATTTTGTCCTATTGACAGTATCCTTTGCCTTACAGAAGCTGTGTAATTTTATGAGGTCCCATTTGTCTATGGTTGATCTTAGAGCATAAGCCATTGGAGTTCTATTCAGGAAAATTTTTCTTGTGCCCATGTGTTCAGGGTTCTTCCCCACTTTCTCTTCTATTAGCTTCACTGCATCTTGTTTTATGTGGAGCTCATTGATCCACTTGGACTTGAGTTTTGTACAAGGATATAAGACTGGATCTATTTGCATTCTTCTACATGCTGATCTCCAGTTGAACCACCACCATTTGTTGAAAATCCTATCTTTTTTTCCCCACTGGATGGTTTTAGCTCCTTTGTCAAAATCAAGTGAGCGTAGGTACATGGGTTCTTTTCAGTGTCTTCAATTCTATTCCACTGATCTACCTGCCAGTCTCTCTAACAATACCACAGAGTTTCTATCACTATTGCTGTGTAATACTGCTTTAGGGTAAAGATGGTGATTTCCCAAGAAATTCTTTAATTGTCGAGAATAGTTTTCACTATCATGGGATTTTTGTTATTCCAAATTATTTTGCAAATTGCTCTTTCTAACTCTGTGAAGAATTATGTTGCAATTTTGATGGGGATTGTATTGAAACTATAGATTGCCTTCACAAAGATAGCCATTTTCACTATATTAATAATGCCAATCCATGAGTATAGATCTTCTATCTTCTTTTTTGATATTAAAATGCTCATTTATATGGTTCCAATGTTCCCACTTTATGATTTTTCTTTTTTCCATATTTATTAAATTGGGTATTTCTTATTTACATTTCAAATGTTATTCCCCTTCCCGGTTTCCATGCTAACATCCCCCTAACCCCTCTCCCTCACCTTCTATGTGAGTGTTAGCCTCCCCATCCTCCCCCCATTATCTCCCTCCCCCCAATAATCACGTTTACTGGAGTTCAGTCTTGGAAGGACCAAAGGCTACCCCTTCCACTGGTGCTTTAACTAGGCTATTCATTGCTACCTATGCAGTTGGAGCCCAGGGTCAGTCCATGTATAGTCTTTGGATAGTGGCTTAGTCCCTGGAAGCTCTGGTTGGTTGACATTGTTGTTCATATGGGGTCTCAAGTCCCTTCAAGCTCTTTCAGTCCTTTCTCTGATTCCTTCAACGGGGGTCCCATTCTCAGTTCAGTGGATTGCTGCTGGCATTCGCCTATGTATTTGCCATATTCTGGCTGTGTCTCTCAGGAGAGATCTACATCCAGTTCCTGTCAGCCTGCACTTCTTTGCTTCATCCATCTTATCTAGTTTGGTGGCTGTATATGTATGGACCACATGTGGGGCAGGTTCTGAATGAGTGTTCCTTCAGCCTCTGTTCTAAACTTTGCCTCCCTCTTCCCTCCCTCTTGTTCCCCTTTTAAAGAAGGAGTGAAGCATTTGCATTTTGATCATCCTTCTTGAGTTTCATGTGTTCTGTGCATCTAAGGTAATTTGAGCATTTGGGCTAATATCCACTTACCAATGAGTGCATACCATGCATGTTTTTCTGTGATTGGGTTACCTCACTCAGGATGATATTTTCCAGTTCCATCCATTTGTCTATGAATTTCATAAAATCGCTGTTTTTGATAGCTGAGTAGTATTCCATTGTGTATATGTACCACATTTTCTGTATCCATTCCTCTGTTGAAGGGCATCTGGGTTCTTTCCAGCTTCTGGCTATTATAAATAAGGCTGTCGTGAACATAGTGGAGCATGTGTCTTTGTTATATGTTGAGGCATCTTTTGGATATATGCCCAAGAGAGGTATAGCTTGGTCCTCAGGTAGTGCAATGTCCAATTTTCTGGGGAACCTCCAGACTGATTTCCAGAATGGTTGTACCAGTCTGCAATCCCTCCAACAATGGAGGAGGAGTGTTACTTTTTCTCCACATCCTCCCAGTATCTACTATCACTGGAGATTTTGATCTTAGCCATTCTGTGAGGTGGAATCTCAGGGTTCTTTTGATTTGCATTTCCATTATGACTAAAGACATTGAACATTTATTTAGGTGTTTTCTCAGCCA